>NC_137148.1:96318235-97518235 GCF_951394435.1 Stenella coeruleoalba | reverse complement strand
CCGCGGCACGTGGGATCTTCTCGGACCGGGGCACGAACCCGTGTCCCCTGCATCGGCAAGCGGACTCTCAACCACTGCACCACCAGGGAAGCCCCTGTGTTTCCATTTTTTGTTGCAGGAAAGAAAGTGGGGCTGGAGAGGATGGTCACTTCCCAGGTCTCAGGTGAGTCAGCTGCCACATGTGGGTTCTTGGCTTCTCGCAGGAAAGAATTCAAGAGTGAGCCATAGTAAAGTGAAAGGTTTATTCAGGGACATACACACTCCATAGACAGAGTGGGCCATCTTGGAAGGTGAGAGAAGCCATGGGAGAAACACACTCCACAGAGTGTGGGCCATCCTAGAAGGCAAGAGAGGCACCAGGGTACAGGGTTGTCAGTTTCTATAGGGCTGGGTAATTTCATAGGCTAATGAGTGAGAGGATTATTGCAACTATTCTGGGGAAGCGGTGGGGATTTCCAGGAATTGGGCCACCGCCCACTTTACTGCCTTTTATGGTCAGCCTCGGAACTGTCATGGTGCCTGTGGATGTGTCATTTAGCATATGCTAATGTATTAAAATGAGCGTAAAACGAGGCTCAAGGTCTAGTGGAAGTCAGCTTGTCCGCCATCTTAGACCAATTTGATTCTAACCAGTTTATGTCGTATCCTCTGGCTATGTCATTCTTTTAAAGGTTGTGCCCTGCACCCTTCCTTTCTCATTTTCACCTCAGGATGAATTCTAGCACCATTTTGAAGCTCCTTGTTAATGGATGGGCTCACTACATCAAGAATAAGGTGATGAAAGGCACAGGTCTTGAGTTTAAGGTCCTAGCAGGTTGCTATAGGAGCTCACATACAGGGTTGTTGCTTTGAGTAAGGAAGATGAACAAAACCTGTCCCCTCTCTCTGCTCAAGGATTGTGACTCTATATACTGGTTTTGGAACTTCAACTTTGAAAACTAAACGTTATTTAATAATTACTTTTGCAACATTTTCCCTCAAGGATATTTGAGGATGAAGAGCAGAACATAATTGCCAGGTTGCTTTTAAGCAAAGTTCATATTTCCCTCTATACTTCAATTCAAAACACAGAGAGAATTAAAAGGAGAACTAGGGTTGGGGCATATGCCTTTTAGTTATTGGCTCAAATGAGGTATTGCCAACAGATGACTTGTTAGATCAAGATGCCCTGCAGCTCAAAGCTATCAGGAGGTGTTTTTCCTCAAGGAATTTCAAGGTTGAGATATTTTTTATCCCCTTAGAGAGACTGTTTAACATACAGGATGTCATTTCAGGGTGTCCCTGAAAGCAGAAAATAAATTTCTCATATGGAAGGTGCATTCCCTGCATCTGGAGGTAGAAGGACCACGCTTATCACCAGAGATAGGGAATTTAGGGTGGAGAAGCCTATATAAACAAACATTGTTACTACTTTAATTTACTACCCCAAGGACAAAATGTTTAGGTTCTTCACTAATTAAGCACCCAAAGCCCAAGTTTCTTTGTCCTCTTAATTCCTCACAAATTTATTGTTTCTTCATCTCAAAAGTATAAAAGCTGTATGCTTTGGTCACTACCTAGATCCTGTTTCAATGAGACCTCCATAAGCATTAATTAAAATTGTTTGTTTTTCTCCTGTTAACCTATCTTGTGTCAATTTTATTATTAGTCCAGTCACAAGAACTCAAGAGGGGTAGAGAAAATTTCTCCCTCCTCAACAGTGGTAACAAATTATTGTTGTGGTGAAAATGTCCCCTTAAATAGGATTGTAGTATATTAAAAAATATATATATATCTGCCAACAAAAGCATAGACTGACAATTTTAAAAGATAGAGGAGAGAAATTATGATTATGTTATGTTCTTTTCCTATGAGAAAAATCACCACTTTAGGTAAGATGCAATGATTCTCAACTTTGGTGCTCATCTGAACTACCTAGGGAGTGACCGATTCTGCTTCATTAGGCTGGAGGTAGAACTTTGGGCTTTATCAAGTAATTATGAATGTTCTAAAGAGGGTTCTAAGCATCCCTGTCCGGGAGGAAGAGATTTTCCTCTACCCTCCAGGTTCTTCAGGCTGGTCTAAGATTGACACGAGCACATCAACAGGAGAAAAATCGAACGAGGGCTTCCCTTGTGGCGCAGTGGTTGAGAGTCCGCCTGCCGATGCAGAGGACACGGGTTCGTGTCCCGGTTTGGGAGGATCCCACATGCCGCGGAGTGGCTGGGCCCGTGAGCCATGGACGCTGAGCCTGCGCGTCCGGAGCCCGTGCTCCGCGGCGGGAGAGGCCACAGCAGTGAGAGGCCTGCGTACCGCAAAAAAAAAAAAAAAAAAAAAAAAAAAATCGAACGAAAGTTTAATAACACGTATACATGAGAGAGACTCAGGAAAACTGAGTAACTTGCCAAAATGGCTGAAACCCTCACCTTAAGTACCATTTTCAGCTGAACATAACGGAGCGTGTTGGAGGTGGCGGTTTGGGGTTTCTAAGGGGAGAAGGAAATTGACTTCTAGGTAGAAAAGCAAATGTTTGGCAGACAAATGTTTGCCGGGCCATGCAGAGTCAATGGGACACAGAGAAATTCTAGCAAACAGACTTTCCTGTCTCCTAGTTATCTGTAACTGGAACAGGTCACCTACCTACATTCTTTTTTTTTTTTTTTTTTTGCGGTACGCGGGCTTCTCGCTGTTGTGGCCTCTCCCGTTGCAGAGCACAGGCTCCGAACGCGCAGGCTCAGCGGCCATGGCTCATGGGCCCAGCCGCTCCGCGGCATGTGGGATCTTCCCAGACCGGGGCACGAACACGTGTCCCCTGCATTGGCAGGCGGACTCTCAACCACTGCGCCACCAGCGAAGCCCTACCTACATTCTTTTAGGCAGTTAGGGGGAAAATCAAAGTTTCTTCCTGAGTCTTGGGCCTTGATCATTTTTTCAGCTTGAAATCATCTGCATGCTAAAGAGACATTTTAGGGTGGAGAATTCTGTTCCCTGACACCGCAAAGATTGAGAACAACAAGGTCAGGGGAAAACTCACTAGGTTAGAAGTCAGGAGTTTTAAACTTTCTACCTGGCCATTTCCCCTCTTTGGGCCGCAGCTTCCTCATCTGTAAAAAGCTGGATCTTAGGATCAGTGGTTTTCAACTCAAGCTGCAAGAAGAATACTGATGCCTGGGGTTCCCTCTTTCTTTCCAGGCTCTGATTTAATTGGCTTTGGGTGGGGCTCTTCCACTGATTCCCATGTAAGACAGGCTGGAAAAGCACCGTGTTAGATGATCTTCACATTCCCTTCCTGCTCTAAAACTCAGTTGTTTCTAATAATTGAGGTAATTCTTGGCCATAAAAATAGTTAAGTTAAAAAATTTGCCAGTCATCTGAATTGGATTTATAAATTTTAATTATTTAACTCTATGCAGGGATATTTAATTCAAAATGTAAAAATGAGTGTCTCCAAAACTAATTGGTAAAACAGACAAATCTAAGCAAACAAGATGCTTTAAAAAAAAAAATCCTGTGAGCAGAGGATCCAAGTTGTATGTGTAGATAAGGGATAATAAATTTCCAAGTTAAGTAAACCTAGAATTTTTAGAAAATATGAAAGCATAACTGCACAGTCAGGAAATATAAAAATTAGAGTAGATCCTTGAGGAAAACCAAAGGGTCCAGTGACTTGGGGGTGAGGGAAACGCAATCACCTCCCTATCATCAACTGGGTCACTTAAGAACAATTTATGTCAAAATAATCATGACACATGTACTTAGGGAACTTGCATTAAATAAAAGAATCACTAGACTCACTACTAATTCACATAAAAAAGACCCAAAAATACAGTCTTAAGGAAAGGTAGCCTAAGGAAAACAAGGAATGGAATTAATAGAAACCATCTTCCACTTTATATTACTTGCCATTAATCATACCATTTAATATTCTGATATCTAGTTGTTAATGTTCTGAATTCTTCTTTCTGAAAATGTGGTTTACATGGTCATTGTGCAGAACATTTGTAAGATAGAGGAAAATCACACTCACACAGAGACTTCTAATCCCAGTACCTTGGTGTAAGTATCAGTAATACTTCGGGTATATGTTTTTCCTTTTTCTTTTTCACGTGAAGTTAGTATGAATTGCATCCATAGATTTAGATGTGCAGATATGGAAGGTAAGATTTTGGCCCTCAAGTTCTGCACTCCCTGGTGTTATGCCTGAGACTATGTTACTTTACAGAGCAAAAGGGAATTAAGGTTGCAGATAGAATTAAGCAGTTAATCAGTTGACTTTAAAATAGGGAGATTATCCTGGATTATCTAGGTGGAAAAGGAAGTGGAAAAGGAAGGCAGAGAGTGAGTCAGAGAGATGTGACTACGGAAGAAGAGGCAGGAGAGAGTCAAACCACGAAAGGGACTCAAAACCTGCCATTACTGGCTTTGAAGATAGAGGAAGGGGATGAGTTCAGAACATGCTTCCCCAAATATATGCCTCTCTGGCATATTGACTCCTTTGAGTTAAAGCCATGTGAAAAACTGCAGATAGAAGAAAACCACTCTGACTTTACTTTTTTTCCCCTAAAAGCAGGAAGTGAAATTCCTATGTGAAAGATATCCTCCCTATACCAGAAGGAAGGTACATTCTAATCATCAAGGACAGGAAGTTAAGATTAAGAGAATGCTATCATCCAAACAGACTTTGTTAAAATAATTCCTATCTTCCTTTAGCTTGCCCACATTGTTGAGTCACTTTTCCACGACTGCCTCTTCGTTCAACCTAATATAAAAACAAGTTGTTGTCATAATATCTTTGGATCTTATTCCTTATGAAGGGTCTCGTGTGACAAAAAGCTTGCATTAAAAAAATTTGTATTCTTTTCTCCTTTTGATCTGTCTTATGTCGATTTAAATCTCAGGCCCAGCCAAAAAGAACCAGTTGGGGAGGGGGATATTTCCCCCTCTACCCCTCTTGAATTTTTGTGGCTGGACTAATAATATAATTGACACAGACAGATTAACAGAGAAAAAGAAACAATTTTAATTCATGTGCATGGAGGTCTCAGAGAAATGAGACATGGGAAGTGGCCAAAGCAGGCATTTTTTATACTTGCTAGGTGACTTTGTGAGGAATTGGCAGGACAATGAAGTGTAGGTTTTGAATGCCCTATTAGTGAAGAATCTAAACAGAGTTTTGGCTTGAGGTAGTAAATTAAAGAAGTAACAATGTTTGTTTACACAGGCTTCTAGGCTGGAATTCCTTATCTTTGACAACAAGGGTGTCCTTCTACCTCCAGATGCAGGGGTGCACCTTTCACATGAAACACTGATTTCCTGCCTTCAGGGAGACAGGAAGGTCAGAGTGTCCCTCTTGTGTTGGCTGTTTCTTAAGTAATTTTAATTCAAAATAATCAATATGCCCTTGAGGCACACTTTGCATAACCTACTCTGGGCTCCAACAGTTCCCTCCTCTGAAACTTCCTGGAAGTTTCACATAGTCAAATCTGAGCTGGTGACAGTGGAGAGAGAGAACAGGTTAGCAGAGTCCTCCATTTCATTGAACCAGTTTCTTAGTTCTGAGAACAGGTCATTTAAACAGTTATCTCATTTCAGTAATGCATCTGGGCTCCCAAAGCCAGATCTATGGTGCAAGGAATTGGATATTTAATAAGAGGCACTTCTATGGAAACAAAAGAAAAACATAGGTTAAGAATTGGAGCAGATTATAAACCAGTTTTTTAGCCCAGGGGCAGTCAGTCAAGAGAATTTCTAGATATCAGTGTCCAAGCATCTTTTGCAGTTTGAAACGTCTCTGATGATGTCATTGGGTGTTCAGGTAAACTTTCTGAGTGACATACAGTAACAGGCACAAGGATTATTTAAATATAAGCTGTTGTGGCAACTTCTCTGAAGTTTATATCAAGTCGTTTAGCTTCAGTTTGCAGGGCTTCAGGAAAAGTTTTAGGTCTCAGTGATTCCAAGTCAAATGGATGGGAAGAAATTGGAAAAGTTAGTTTAGAGAGTTGTAGCCAGATATTGGAGAAAACTAAAAAAAAATTCAGTCTAGTTTTTAGGTAAATTACAAAACCTCAAGGAAAGTTAATAGCAAAAAAATCTAATATCTACAAGTATGTATTATAATGTAATTGAAACGTAACTATTCTCTGTAAAATCTCACCCTAATTGTTAACAAAGATAGCCGAATTAAGACTAATTTGTTTGCAAAGTAAGTCTAGATTTAATAAACTTGACCTGATTATTTGTATAAGTCTATCAAGAGTAGTGACTAACCATATAGGATCCTTTAAATCTGTATTGCTTGAACTTTTATAAGGAATCTCTGGTTTGAACTTTTTGTTTTTGTTTGTTTGTTTTTGCGGAACGCGGGCCTCTCACTGTTGTGGCCTCTCCTGTTGTGGAGCACAGGCTCCGGACGCGCAGGCTCAGCGGCCATGGCTCACGGGCTCTATTACTGTTAGTGATAAATCTACTTTGTTTTTTATTTAAACTTTCATAGCTCTAGAATCAAGATAATTATGATTGCAAAACTTAGCTCATATGACTGGTAAAAACTTAATATTTTTGTTTAAAACGATGAATGTTGGTAGAAGTAACAAAGTATTAAATGAAAACAATCAGCACCGATATAGGGCAAGAAGTAGTGCCACTTTCATTCTGACGTAAAGTTCATTCTGGCTTTTAAAAAACTGCGGGCTATATTGCTGTTTTCCAGAGCTGTAAAAAGTTGGGCAAGGTAGTTATCTTTCTGTGGCTTACTTTTCCCCTCATACATGAAATCTCAGCTCTCTTACTTTGATCTTAGTGGCCTCGGACAATTTAAAAACCGCATTTCAACAAATGTTTAGTGTCTAGCGTAAAACAGTATTCTTGATGACGAGTAGAAATACCAAGTACAAGACACAGGACACAGGTCCCTGCCTTCTAGAGCAAGAAAGCCGCTGAAACAGACCAGCCGTGAATTCAACTTTTAATCGGTACAACCTCTCCTTTGTAGGCCTGAAACAAGTACACAAGCTGATCAAGTACATCAGATGCTGAGACTGCTGTGTGCACTCACCCAGCTAATTCTTTTTTAAAATTTTTATTTAAAAAAATTTTACATTAATTAACTAATTAATTTTTGTCTGCATTTGGTCTTTGTTACTGCGCGCGGTCACGGAGCTAATTCTTAAACTGCCATCCTAAGGGGGAAAACGCAGAATTCCATTATATTTTCACTTTTAAAGGGGTGAAAACAAGGAAAGTACATTCAAGTTTGCCACCTGAGGTGTTTTCAGAGGAGATTCCTTTACTTCTCCCCGAGACGCCTTCCTAACCTCGCCTGCTCCCCAGGACGATCCACACTTCCCTTCCGGGTTCTAGGTGAACTAGCCCACGGGGCACAGACCAATGGGGTCATTCCTTGTCCGCTGCGGGGCGGGGTCTCCAGCCTGGGCTTCGGAGACCCGCCCCCCGTACGTGGCGTGCGTGCGTGGCGCCGGGCGGCGGAGGCTGGTTTCTCCAGCTTGTGGCGCCTCCTGGCGGCAGCGGGGCTTCAATGTGACGGTCGGACCTGAGCGCCTGCCATGGAGCTGCAGAAAGAGGCGCGAACACCCAGGGACCCCGTCGCGCGGCTACCCGGGGCCTCTAGGTCTCAGAAACCGGACGAGGAGGAGCGGCGGGAGGGCGGCTCATCCCCGGCGGCGACTGCCTTGGACGCGGAGGCGGACGGGGCTAGTGCGGACGGCCTGTGGGAACTGCCAGTGGAGCCGGCTGAGCGGAGGCCCGAGTGCAGCCGCTGCAGGTGACCGCCGGGCGGGGGCGGGGACTGAGGCCGGCGGCCGACTTGGAGGGGGATGTGTATCGCGGTGGCTGCCGCGCCCTCTGCCGGGGAGGCGGCAGCTGCGGTTCCAGGCCGGGGGAGCGCTGGTTCTGGCCTCTCCGCGCTTGGGGCGGCAGGGTCCACTGGTTGACCTTGGAATCACTGTGAAATACCTGTCACAGCTCTTTCGTAAGAAGCCATTTCTCCAGGTTCAGGATTATTTAGCCTTACTTCTTCCTGCAAGACACTGAGCGGGTCATGGGATGAGCAGACAGAAGTTCCGCTGTCAAGAAGCTTGAGTGTCTGGTAGGGGAAGTAAGGCGTAATGACAGTAATATTTGTAAAAACACGTTTATGCTTATGTGACATAGTCATCTCACAGTAAAAAAAAAGAAAAAATGGATCAGAGGAGACAATCAAGGTGGCTATTCCAGTAGTTGACATTGTATTCAGAATTATGAATTCACTTAGAAATATTTATTGAGCACCTACTGTGTGGCAGGCACTGTTCTAGGTTCCTAGAAACCTAGGCATGGATAAAACATACGTTATCTCTGCGCTCACTGGGTCACTTATAGTCTAATGGGGAGACAATTTATTAAACTAGCAACACCAACAATTAACATTATTTGACCGTTTGAATTATGCTGGTGTACTTTCAGGATTGTGAGGATTGCTTTCCCTGCTTGTTTGAATCTCATGCTATACAGATATACTATTATATTTACCTCCTGGGTGTTCAGGATCATTTCTCTTGGTTACTACCTCTCTGTTGTCCTTCACACTTTTAACAATTAGGTAGTGTCTCTACTTCCTCACCTGGGAATCACTCTGTAATTTGTCCTCAGATCCTAGGTGCTCTGAAATGGCTCTCACTAAAGTCACCATTAACCTTAATGAGGTGAAATCTAATGGATCCTTTTCTGTTCACTTTTTACTGGACCTCTTGGCAGAATTCTGCAGTTGAAATACTCACTCCTTGAAACACTGTCTCTTTGGTTTCGCTTTGATTTATCTGACTTCTGTATCGTAGTCTTCTTTGCCTGTTCTATTAAAACTCTAAATGTTGGGCTACCTCAAGGTCTTGGTTCTAGGTTCTCTTCTAACCCCATACACTTCTCACAGGTGATCTTACCAGTTTTCATGGCTAAGTTATCACCTCTACTCCAGTATCTCTAGCTCAGACCTTTCTCCTGAGCACCAGATGTACGCATTCATTTAATCATTGAGTACTGAGTGCTTTGCTAATTACTGGTAATACGGTGGAGTCTTTGTCCACATAGAGTGTTCAGTTTGTTATTGGATACAGATGATAAACCAGTAAACAAGCAACTAAATATGTAACTACAGATTGGAAAAAAAAGAACAGCAATGAAAGAAGTGGGATTTCGCCATAGAAAATAGCAGGATGGTGTCAGGAAAGATTTGTGAAGAGATAGCCTTTATATTGAGACTTGAAAGATAAGAAGGATTCAGCCAAGAGAGAAGTGTTCCAAGAAGGGGAACAGAAGAACCGGCTGGTTGATTGTCTTTAGCATTTGCATACTTGGAGTCTCTTACCGGGGCCATTTTGACCTTTTCCCAGAGCTGAATTCTAAGACCTCAGAGGAAGGATCTTGAGTGTAAGGATCTTCTTATATTTTCTGAATGTACTATGTGCAGTAGATACTCAGTAGACCTTTGACGAGGGTGAATAATTTGTGTCTAAAAGAGACTGTGTGTTGGAACAGACGGGGTGTGTGAATACAATTTATTTAAATAAGTTGTTTAAAGTTGTTAGGAGATAGCACTTAAGAATGCTTCGGGGCTTCCCTGGTGGCGCAGTGGTTGAGAATCTGCCTGCCAATGCAGGGGACACCGGTTCGAGCCCCGGTCCAGGAAGATCCCACATGCTGCGGAGCAACTAAGCCGTGCCCGACAACTACTGAGCCTGCGCTCTAGTGCCCGCGAGCCACAGCTACTGAAGCCCATGCGCCTAGAGCCCGTGCTCCACAACAAGAGAAGCCACCTCAATGAGAAGCCCGTGCACTGCAACGAAGAGTAGCCCCCGCTCGCGCAACTAGAGAAAGCCTGCGCGCAGCAACGAAGACTCAACACAGCCCCCCAAGGAAAAAAAAATGCTTCGAAGGGCTCTCACTAGGAGGTGGAAAGAAAAGTATTTCAAATACAAATCCAGAGCTAAATTATGCTAGCTTTATCATGTAGTTTTTAGTCTACTCAGAACTGCTAGTTATAATAGTTTAAAAATTAGTCTTCTATGGCTAGCAAAGATTTATAATTTTTCTTATCTCCTCCTCTCTGCCCCACTAATAGACTTTATTTTTTAGAGCACTTTTATTTTATTTTTTTAAAAATTTATTTTATTTACTTATTTTTGGCTGCATTGGGTCTTTGTTGCTGTGCCCTACTTTCTCTAGTTGTGGTGTGCAGGCTTCTCATTGTGGTGTCTTCTCTTGTTGCGGAGCATGGGCTCTAGGCGCGCGGGTTTCAGTAGTTGTGGCTCGTGGGGTCTAGAGCGCAGGCTCAGTACTTGTGTTGCACGGGCTTAGTTGCTCCGCAGCATGTGGGATCTTCCCGGACCGGGGCTCGAACCCGTGTCCCCTGCATTGGCAGGCAGATTCTGAACCACTGCGCCACGAGGGAAGCCCTAGAGCACTTTTAGATTGACAGCAAAATTGAGAGGAAGGTACAGAGATTTCCCATATACTCTCTGCCCCTACACATACATAGCTTCCCAGTTATCAACATCCCCTACCAGAGTGGTACATTTGTTACAATTGATGGACTCCGTTGACACATTATTATCACTTAAAGTCCATGGTTTACATTAGGGTTCACCCTTGGTGTTGTACATATTTTGAGTTTGGACAAATTTGTAATAACATATATCTACTATTATAGTATTGATAGCATATAGAGTGTTTTCACTGCCCTAAAAGTCCTCTTGGCTCTGCCTTTTCATCCCTCTCTACCCTCTAACCTGATCTACTGTTTAAAAAGTAAAAATGACTTGCTGGATTTTAGCTTGTTTTCAGTTTCATTTAGTTAATCCTTTAGCATTATAATTCATTCTGACATTTCTGCACTTTGTTTTTTCTAGTGAAATTTTCTACCTTTTAAAGACTCTTTCCCTTGGCATGCTGTGCATTTTGTTTGTTTTAATTGGTTAGAGTGCAGTTCTAGAATTATGGAGAATATTTAGGTGTTATCAATATAATATTTATAGCTCTTTATATTTTATTTTATTAGGCGGTTAGGGTTTTAATTAGTTCCCTGAGTGAACTTTTTACTTTATGCTTATAATAGTTTTTAAAATTAAAATGCATTCTTAGATTTGAGTGATCAGTAAGTCACAATTATTTGGCCATTTATTTAAAACACTATTCATTTCTCTAAACACATTACTATAATTGTCACAGCCTAAGGAGTTCTAGAGATTGGTTTTGTTCAGGAAGTGCAAACTCAATTTAACTTCTCAGCAGAATCTTGCTCGTTAGAAATACAACATATCTTAAACATTAACGAAATATTCTTTAAAAGATCCCAAACTAATTTGTTATTGCAAGATACAGATTTTATAAAAAGTGTGTCCCTGTTAGAAGGAACAGCATGTACAGGAGTACATTGTATAGAGTACAGTGTATTTGGAGAGCTTGGCAGAAAGGAAGAGACGAGGCTGCAGAGATCAATGGTGGTTGCACTGGGAAGGGCCAAATAAACTGTGTTAGGGAGTTTGAGCCTAAAACACTAGAACCCAACAAAACAGCCACTGAAGTATTTTTATATTTGAATGGAGGTTACAACTTGACTTCTATAGGTGGCTTTTATCACAATTTGTACTCTGTTTTATATATTAAGAAAAATGCAAACTGAATGGTGATACAATGGTAAAAGGCTTGACTGGGAAGAGTTAGGGCCTTATTCCAGTAAAATGCCAGACATCTTAATTATTTTTTTATATCTTCTGTTTATATTCCTGCCTGAGGACAAGAGTTAGAAACCACTTGAAATTCATTGATCATAAGAATAATGGAATAATGTCTAAATACAGAGTATTTTTTAATTTGTCTGAGGGAGGAAGACAGCAGGGAGAACATGTACACAAACTGACACAGATAGGCCCTGAGACAGAAATTTTTCTCTCTCCAGTGCTTTCTTCTTACAAAAGTACAAAGTTGTAAGGATTATAATAAGCCACATCAATATATTTAGCACCCGTTTATTAAGCACTGGTCATCTGCAGGTTATTCACCAAGCCTAGGTGCTTTATGTATAATATTTTATTTATTTCTCATAACAGCATTCTAGTATTGATGATATCATTAGCTTTTAAATGATAAGAAGGTAGAGGTAACAATCAAGTAGCAGAGTTGGGTCTCCAGCTCCAGTCCACTTGGCTTCCAAGCTCTTGCAAATGCTTGGCTTTGCTCTACGCTCCACGCTTGCTGAAGAAGCCTTATGATTTTGTTTGCCGAGTGGATGTAGTCACTAGTTGAAGTGCAGCCACTAAGGCTGCAGGAGTAGCTCTGATTTTCATACTTTTTAAGCTGAAGTATGTTTACTTCAAGCTTAGTAACAGGATTCCTGAACTTTGGTATTCTTTAGCTCCTTTTTTTAAAAATAAAAATTAAGATATATTTGTTGTATAATTTGTATAAGTTTAAGGTGTACATCCTGTTGATTTGATACATTTATGTATTGCAGTATGGTTATCATTGGTAGTGGTTAGCTGTTGTCACCTAATTATCATTTCTTTTTTTGTGCTGAGAAGACTTAAGATGTAGCCTCTTAGCAACTTTGAAGTATATTAGACAGTATTGTTGACTATATCACAATGCTGTGCATTACATCTCCAGCATTTGTTCCCCTTCTAGTTCCAACTTTGTACCCTTTAACAACGTCTAGCTTCTTTATTCCATGTCTTAACCTTTTCCGTATTCTTTAGGCTTGGTTATTCTGGAGAAGAAGGTGCTGGGGATAAAATAATGAGAGAGCGAAGCAGGGAAGGTTGCAGGTGTTTAAGAAGAATACAGGAGCCACAAACTGGCAGCCCCACAGATGTTTTGTTTAAAACTATATTTTTACCAGTTTTAAATTACCAGTTGCTAATAGTTAAAAATGAAGGTGTTTTATATCAAAATCCAGATTTCTGTTTTCTGTGAGAATGGGAAGATCTAGCAGCTTGGGGGCCAACTGCCTGAGCAAAATAGTTGGCTGAGCAGAGTATTGGTTGTGCCTTTAGATTGGGTGTGATCTGTCCAGGTCATCATTGCTCCCAGTCATTCCTGCTTAATTCAACTATGATTAACTGCCTGCCTCTCATAGGCATTTGCTTTTTGATCTGGGTCTCGTGTACGTCATTGTGGGCTGGTCAGCCTGACCAGGAGGGTAAATCAGTCTGCAGGTTTTATAGGTAGAAGTGAAAAATGGTAACTCCCAAAGCAATTAGTTTACAATAATTAAGATTGTTGAACTGGTATCAACACTTAGAATTAGAAAACCAACTGTTTTGGTAAATTTAAAATAAACTAGATTATTGATGGTAATTTTTAGGGTAAAAATTTTGATAGCATGCAAATTTAATTCTTTGTGCATTAACTAAGTTAATTTGTTCTTTCTTGTTAATACAGAAAATATGTTTATTCTTTGAACTAGTTCGTTCCTAAGATATGTGGGAAGCTAACTGATTTACAAATTACTGTGCAAGCTAATCATATGTTCAAAGTTGAGCAAAGATGATATATCTCAAGAGGGAATTTTTTTCTTAATTAAGTCTCCAAAGAGGAGTGACCAATTTTAAGAAACCACTTTAGAGCTTTCTAAATGTTTGATTTATTTTCCCCAAGAAAAATAAGAACATTATTATTACCCTCTGATAGATAGAAGTTTTCTTCAAAGAATATCAAAGGACATTAATTTTTTAAGTATGTTTACATTTGCCCCAAATTAATAATTCATAACTCTGTTAATGCTTATGTAGTGAGAGAATATATTCCTTAATAGTCTAGTCTAAAATTTGTCTTTTTCATTTATTTTTAAAATATGTAATATATTTTATTTTTTTCTTCCAGTTTTATTGAGATATAATTGACATACAGCACTGTATAAGATGTACAATATAATGATTTGACTTACATGCACCATGAAATGATTAAGTTTATTGAATATCATCTTATGTAGATAAAAAATAAAAGAAAAAGAAAAAAAAATTTTCCTTGTGATGAGAACTCTTAGGATTTACTTTGTTTATTTATTTAGGCCACTCTGCGTGGCTTGTGGGATCTCAGTTCCCCGACTGGGGATTGAACCTGGGCCACGGCAGTGAAAGTGCTGGATCCTAACCACTAGACTACCAGGGAAGTCCCAAGATTTACTTGATTAACAACTTTCATTTATAATGTACAACAGTGTTAATTATATTATGTTGTACATTATATCCCTGATACTTATTTATCTTACAACTAGAAGTTTGTACCTTTTGACCACCTTCATCCAATTCTCCTGCTCTCACCACTCCTCGCCTCTGGTAACTACAAATCTGATCTTTTTCTTTAAGTTTGTTTCTTGAAGTATAATTGACCTTCAGCACTATGTTAGTTCTTGGTGTACAACATAATGATTCGATACTTCTATACATTAGAAAATGATCACCACGATAAGTCTAGTTACCATTGTCACTATACAAAGATATTACATAATTATCGACTGTATTCCTCACACTGTACATTTCATACAGGTAACATTTATTTTGTAACTGGAAGTGTGTACATCTTGTATTTCCCTCACCTTTTTCACTTATCCTCTCACCCACCTCCCCTCTGGCAACAACCTGTTTGTTCTCTGTATCTAAATAAATTTGGCATTATTTTAAAAGACTTCACAGGTTGCAAAGTGCTTTCTTACATGTATGTTTTTATTTACTATATAAGACAACTTTGTGATTTAAATAGTTATTCTCTTTTATGTATTCTTAAGGTCAGGGGAGTAGCAGAGGCAGAGCTGCTTTAACTTTCATATTTTCATTACTGCATCACGTAATAATGAATTATACTAAAATGAACAGTATGACTTTCTTTCTTTTCCTATTGCATATAATATATACTTCCAGTGAGGTGTTCCTTTGCCTTCTTCTAATCCATAGATTCTTTTCCTTTTCCTTTTCCTTTGTCCATGGCTATTTTTAATTATTTTGGGATGGGCAATTTTAATTATTGTCTTTTTTAAGGTCCACCTTTTACCTCCTGAATCCTTTACCTGCCTATGGTCAGCTCTCATTTCTCTTGGTGGCTCTTCACATTTCAATTAGAAAGGCAAATTTGAAGGTATTATTGATTGATAGGATTTTTTTTTTTTTTTCTCTGCTGAGTTTTTAGTTTGCTTGTTTCTTGTTTTTTGTCTACTGGAAGCCTAGTGGAAAAGTTGTGGGGAAAAAGGGAGCAGTGAAGTGAAGTAAGTAGAAGTGTTCCAGGATTAATCAAGGAAAAAAACAGAAAGGTATGGAATGATTCTCCTGACCTTGCAAAGAGTTAGAGAGATTGACCTGATAGAAATGTGTCTGATCTCACAGGTGTGACCCCTAGGAATAAATAAAAATAAGAATTAAAAAAAGAAAAGAAAACTGAACAGACATACCAGTGACTGCACACTACAAGAGGAGGGAGTCTGCAGGTTAAGTCCAGGCAAGTTTCCAAAGAACAGCATCCAGAAGAATTAAATAGAATCCAGAGTTTCTACACTACCTTGTCTAAAACGTCTAGTTTTTAACCAAAGCTTACTAGACATGCAAAGAAACAGGAAAGTGTGACTCACATACAGGGAAAACAACAGCAAATAGAAACTGTCCTTGAGTGGATCCAGATTTTGGATATAGTAGAAAAATACTTCAAAGCAACGCTTATAATAGGTTCAAAGAATTAAAGGAAAAAAAATGTGATGACCGTGACTCAACAGAGACTCAATAGAGAGTTCAAAATTATTTTTAAAAGTCTATGCAAAATGTCATTGTAGGTTCATCATTTGTAACAAATGTACCACTCTAATGGGAGATATTGATAATGGGGAGGCTATGCATGTCTTTGGGCAGGGGGTATATAGAAAATCTCTGTAGCTTCCCGTCAATTTTGCTGTGAATCTAAAACAGCTGTAAAAAAAAAAAATCTTAAAAAAAAGAGATATGTATGATCTACTTGTTTATGTAAATCTGTTATTTGGCAGGTCAATTAAAAAAATCAGGTTAATATGTATATAACATATTTATCATTTGAACCATTTATAAGCGTACAATTCAGTGACATTAAATACATTCATAATGTTGTGTAACTATCACTACTATCTATACCCAGAAAATTTTCATCATCCCCAGTATAAACTCTGTACCCATTAAATAATATCTTCTCATCCCCTCCTCCCCCCAGCCCCTGGTAATCTCTATTCTCCTTTCTGTTTCTATGAATTTACCTATTCTAGATACTTTGTATAATCACACAATATTTGTTCTCTGTCTGACATTTCACTAAGAATAATGCTTTCAAGGTCCATCCATGTTATAGCATATATCAAAATTTCATTTTTATGGCTGAATTGTATGTATATGCCATCTTAATTTATCTGTTATCCATTCTTTTGTTGATGGACACTTGGTTTGTTTCCACTTTTTGGGTATTGTAAATAGTGTTGCCATGAACGTTGGTATACAAATATTTATTCTAGTTCCTGCTTTTAATTCTTTTGGATATATACCTAGGAGTGGAATTGCTGGGTCATATGGTAGTTCTGTGTTTAACTTTTTGAGGAATTGCCAAACTGTTTTCCATAGCAGCTGCAACCATTTTACATTCCCCTCAGCAATGCACAGGAGTTCCAATTTCCACAAAATTGAAGGTACACAGTTATCTGAGTAGTTAACAAAGCATATATATCACCCTTAATGTACTTGAAATTGAATCTTTAATACAACCCTCAAAGAAAGAAATCACTGAAAAAATGCAGCAATTATCATAAGTAAGGATCTTGCTGTGCTATGCGGCTACTTCCCACTAGCTATGTATTTTACGTTTGGTAATGTATATATTCCATGCCACTCTCTCACTTTGTCACAGCTTACCCTTCCCCCTCCCCATATCCTCAAGTCCATGCTCTAGTAGGTCTGTGACTTTATTCCGGTCTTACCCCTAGGTTCTTCATGACCTTTTTTTTTTTTTTCCTTAGATTCCATTTATATGTGTTAGCATACGGTATTTGTTTTTCTCTTTCTGACTTACTTCACTCTGTATGACAGACTCTAGGTCCATCCACCTCACTTGTAGCGCTCATACATGGCCTTCCTCCTTACTTATGGTCATTCTGTTCAGGTGCCCATCATGACAGCATCAGTGTAGCTGTTTACTGAGGTCGGTTGATGCACACTGGCTGAGTCATTCTGCCTACTTGGTTGAATAGTGCCTCTTCTGTGATAGATACTCTCTGGCATTTACAGGAGATAAAAAGATTTTCAAATATTTTTCTATGTATCCATCCACATTGCCTCGACCACAGAACCCTTTCTGCTATCTTAATATTTCTTTCACGCCCCTGATAAATCTAGCATGGCAGCTAAAATTGAACCTACTAATTGAGTTTTTGGTATTGTCATCTCCACTTGGATATACACAGCTCAGACTGATGAGTTAAATATGATGGGCACTGCAAGTAATACATCTCTCTGATCCTCAGGGTAAGTGCACTAACTCTTTCCTTCCATCTCTGACTACAATAATGTTTTTATTATAATAACCTGGGTGACAGCTCCATTTTTCCTTCTCAAGATTGCTTTGGCTATTCGGGGTCTTTTGTGTTTCCATACAAATTGTGAAATTTTTTGTTTTAGTTCTGTGAAAAATGCCAGTGGTAGTTTGATAGGGATTACATTGAATCTGTAGATTGCTTTGGGTAGTAGAGTCATTTTCACAATGTTGATTCTTCCAATCCAAGAACATGGTATATCTCTCCATCTATTTGTATCATCTTTAATTTCTTTCATCAATGTCTTATAATTTTCTGCATACAGGTCTTTTGTCTCCTTAGGTAGGTTTATTCCTAGATATTTTATTCTTTTTGTTGCAGTGGTAAATGGGAGTGTTTTCTTAATTTCGCTTTCAGATTTTTCATCACTACTGTACAAGAATGCCAGAGATTTCTGTGCATTAATTTTGTATCCTGCTACTTTACCAAATTCATTGATTAGCTCTAGTAGTTTTCTCGTAGCATCTTTAGGATTCTCTATGTATAGAATCATATCATCTGCAAACAGTGACAGCTTTACTTCTTCTTTTCTGATTTGGATTCCTTTTATTTCCTTTTCTTCTCTGATTGCTGTGGCTAAACTTCCAGAACTATGTTGAATAAGAGTGGTGAGAGTGGGCAGCCTTGTCTTGTTCCTGATATTAGTGGAAATACTTTCAGTTTTTCACCATTTAGGACGATGTTGGATGTGGGTTTGTCATATATGGCCTTTATTATGTTGAGGAAAGTTCCCTCTATGCCCACTTTCTGCAGGTTTTTTTTTATCATAAATGGGTGTTGAACTTTGTCGAAAGCTTTCTCTGCATCTATTGAGATGATCATATGGTTTTTCTCCTTCAATTTGTTAATATGGTGTATCACGTTGATTGATTTGCTTATATTGAAGAATCCTTGCATTCCTGGAATAAACCCCACTTGATCATGGTGTATGATCCTTTTAATGTGCTGTTGGATTCTGTTTGCTAGTATTTTGTTGAGGATTTTTGCATCTATGTTCATCAGTGATATTGGCCTGTAGTTTTCTTTCTTTGTGACATCTTTGTCTGGTTTTGGTATCAGTGTAATGGTGGCCTCGTAGAATGAGTTTGGGAGTGTTCCTCCCTCTGCTATATTTTGGAAGAGTTTGAGAAGGATAGGTGTTAGCTCTTCTCTAAATGTTTGATAGAATTCGCCTGTGAAGCCATGTGTTCCTGGGCTTTTGTTTGTTGGAAGATTTTTAATCACAGTCTCAATTTCAGTGCTTGTGATTGGTCTGTTCATATTTTCTATTTCTTCCTGGTTCAGTCTCGGCAGGTTGTGCATTTCTAAGAATTTGTCCATTTCTTCCAGGTTGTCCATTTTATTGGCATAGAGTTGCTTGTAGTAATCTCTCATGATCCTTTGTATTTCTGCAGTATTAGTTGTTACTTCTCCTTTTTCATTTCTAATTCTATTGATTTGAGTCTTCTCCCTTTTTTTCTTGATGAGTCTGGCTAATGGTTTATCAATTTTGTTTATCTTCTCAAAGAAGCAGCTTTTAGTTTTATTGATCTTTGCTGTCGTTTCCTTCCTTTCTTTTTCATTTATTTCTGATCTGATCTTTATGATTTCTTTCCTTCTGCTAACTTTGGGGTTTTTTTGTTCTTTCTCTAATTGCTTTAGGTGCAAGGTTAGGTTGTTTATTTGAGATGTTTCCTGTTTCTTAAGGTAGGATTGTATTGCTATAAACTTCCCTCTTAGAACTGCTTTTGCTGCATCTCATAGGTTTTGGGTCGTGGTGTCTCCATTGTCATTCGTTTCTAGGTATTTTTTGATTTCCTTTTTGATTTCTTCAGTGATCACTTCGTTATTAAGTAGTGTATTGTTTAGCCTCCATGTGTTTGTATTTTTTACAGATCTTTTCCTGTAATTGATATCTAGTCTCATAGCGTTGTGGTCTGAAAAGATACTTGATACAATTTCAATTTTCTTAAATTTACCAAGACTAGATTTGTGACCCAAGATATGATCTATCCTGGAGAATGTTCCATGAGCACTTGAGAAAAATGTGTATTCTTTTGTTTTTGGATAGAATATTCTATAAATATCAATTAAGTCCATCTTGTTTAATGTATCATTTAAAGCTTGTGTTTCGTTATTTATTTTCATTTTGGATGATCTGTCCATTGGTGAAAGTGGGGTGTTAAAGTCCCCTACTATGATTGTGTTACTGTTGATTTCCTCTTTTATGGCTGTTAGTATTTGCCTTATGTATTCAGGTGCTCCTATGTTGGGTGCATAAATATTTACAATTGTTATATCTTCTTCTTGGATTGATTCCTTGATCATTATGTAGTGTCCTTCTTTGTCTCTTGTAATAGTCTTTATTTTAAAGTCTGTTTTGTCTGATATGAGAATTGCTACTCCAGCTTTCTTCTGATTTCCATTTGCGTGGAATATCTTTTGCCATCCCCTCACTTTCAGTCTGTATGTGTCTCTAGGTCTGAAGTGGGTCTCTTGTAGACAGCATATATATGGGTCTTGTTTTTGTATCCATTAAGCCAGTCTGTGTCTTTTGGTGGGAGCATTTAATCCATTTACACTTAAGGTAATTATCGATATGCATGTTCCTATTCCCATTTTCTTAATTGTGTTGGGTTTGTTATTGTAAGTCTTTTCCTCCTCTTGTGTTTCTTGCCTACGGAAGTTCCTTTAGCATTTGTTGTAAAGCTGGTTTGGTGGTGCTGAACTGTCTCAGCTTTTGCTTGTCTGTAAAGGTTTTAATTTCTCCATCAAATCTGAATGAGATCCTTGCTGGGTAGAGTAATCTTGGTTGTAGGTTTTTCTCCTTCATCACTTTAAACATGTCCTGCCACTGGGGACAGATACCAAAAACAACGGGAGCTACGAACCTGCAGCCTGCGAAAAGGAGACCCCAAACACAGTAAGATAAGCAAAATGAAATGCCTCCCTTCTGGCTTGCAGAGTTTCTGCTGAAAGATCAGCCGTTAACCTTATGGGGATTCCCTTGTGTGTTATTTGTTGTTTTTCCCTCGCTGCTTTTAATATGTTTTCTTTGTATTTAAGTTTTGATAGTTTGATTAATATGAGTCTTGGCATGTTTCTCCTTGGATTTATCCTGTATGGGACTCTCTGTGCTTCCTGGACTTGATTAA
This sequence comes from Stenella coeruleoalba, assembly GCF_951394435.1. Classification (NCBI taxonomy): domain Eukaryota; kingdom Metazoa; phylum Chordata; class Mammalia; order Artiodactyla; family Delphinidae; genus Stenella; species Stenella coeruleoalba. The sequence goes on along the minus strand of NC_137148.1, from coordinate 97,497,541 downwards.
CTCTTTCCTTTCCCATATTAGGGAAGTTTTCAACTATAATATCTTCAAATATTTTCTCAGTCCCTTTCTTTTTCTCTTCTTCTTCTGGGACCCTTATAATTCGAATGTTGGTGTGTTTAATGCTGTCCCAGAGGTCTCTGAGACTGTCCTCAGTTCTTTTCATTTTTTTGTCTTTATTCTGCTCTGTGGTAGTTATTTCCACTATTTTATCTTCCAGGTCACTTATCAGTTCTTCTGCCTCAGTTATTCTGCTATTGATCCCTTCTAGAGAATTTTTAATTTCATTTATTGTGTTGTTCATCATTGCTTGTTTCCTCTGTAGTTCTTCTATGTCCTTGTTAAATGTTTCTTGCATTTTCTCTATTCTATTTACAAGATTTTGGATCATCTTTACTATCATTATTCTGAATTTTTTTTCAGGTAGACTGCCTATTTCCTCTTCATTTGTTAGGTCTGGTGGGTTTTTACCTTGCTCCTTCATCTGCTGTGTGTTTTTCTGTCTTTTCATTTTGCTTATCTTACTGTGTTTGGGGTCTCCTTTTCGCAGGCTGCACGTTCGTAGTTCCCATTTTCTTTGGTGTCTGTCCCCAGTGGCTAAGGTTGGTTCAGTGGGTTGTGTAGGTTTCCTGGCGGAGGGGACTAGTGCCTGTGTTCTGGTGGATGAGGCTGGATCTTGTCTTTCTGGTGGGCAGGTCCACGTCTGGTGGTGTGTTTTGGGGTGTCTGGGGCCTTTTTATGGTTTTAGGCAGCCTCTGTGCTAATGGGTGGGGTTGTGTTCCTGTCTTGCTAGTTGTTTGGCATAGGGTGTGCAGCACTGTAGCTTGCTCATCGTTTAGTGAAGCTGGTTGTTGGTGTTGAGATGGAGATCTCTGGGAGATTTTCACCGTTTGATATTACGTGGAGCTGGGAGGTCTCTTGTGGACCAGTGTCCTGAAGCTGGCTGTCCCACCTCATTGGCACAACTCTGACGCCTGGCTGGAGCACCAAGAGACTGTCCTCCACACAGCTCAGGATAAAAGGGAGAATAAATAGAAAGAAAGAAAGAAAGGAAGAAAGGGAGGGAGGGAGGGAGGGAGGGAGATAACAAAATAAAGTAAAATAAAATAAAATAAAGTTATTAAAATAAAAAATAATTATTAAGAAAAAAATTTTGAATAGTGAACAACAAAACAAACAAAACAAAACAAAACAAACAAACAAACAAAACGGATGGACAGAACCCTAGGACAAATGGTGAAAGCAAAGCTATACAGGCAAGATCTCACACAGAAGCTTAACCATACACAGTCACAAAAAGAGGAAAAGGGGAAAATATAATCTATCTTGCTCCCAAAGTCCTCCTCCTCAATTTGGGACTATTCGTTGTCTATTCAGGTATTCCACAGATGCAGGGTACATCAAGTTGATTGTGGAGCTTTAATCCGCTGCTTTTGAGGCTTCTGGGAGAAATTTCCCTTTCTCTTCTTTGTTCTCACAGCTCCCAGGGTTCAGCTTTGAATCTGGCCCCGCCTCTATGTGTAGGTCACCAGAGGGCGTCTGTTCTTCGCTCAGACAGAACGGGGTTAAAGGAGCCGCTGAATCGGGGGCTCTGGCTCACTCAGGCCGGGGGGAGGGAGGGGTCCAGATGCAGGGCGAGCCTGTGGCAGCAGAGGCCAGCGTGATGTTGCAGCAGCCTGAGGTGCCCCGTGTGTTCTCCCGGGGAAGTTGTCCCTGGATCCCGGGACCCTGGCAGTGGCGGGCTGCACAGGCTCCCGGGAGGGGAGGTGTGGACAGTGACCTGTGCTTGCACACAGGCTTCTTGGTGGCTGCAGCAGCACCCTTAGTGTCTCATGCCCGTCTCTGGGGTCCGCGCTGATAGCCGCAGCTCGCGCCCGTCTCTGGAGCTCCTTTAAGCAGGGCTCTTAATACCCTCTCCTCGCGCACCAGGAAACAAACAGGCAAGAAAAGGTCTCTTGTCTCTTTGGCAGCTCCAGACTTTTCCCCGGACTCCCTCCCGGCTAGCCGTGGTGCACTAACCCCTTCAGGCTGAGTTCACACCGCCAACCCCAGTCCTCTCCCTGGGATCTAAACTCCAGAGCCTAAGCCTCAGCTCCCAGCCCCCACCCGTCCTGGCAGGTGAGCAGACAAGCCTCTCGGGCTGGTGAGTGCTGGTCGGCACCGATCCTCTGTGCGGGAATCTCTCAGCTTTGCCCTCTGCACCCCTGTTGCTGTGCTCTCCTCCGTGGCTCTGAAGCTTCCCCCCTCCGCCATCCGCAGTCTTTGCCCGCGAAGGGGCTTCTAGTGTGTGGAAACCTTTCTTCCTTCACACCTCCCTCCCACTAGTGCAGGTCCCGTCCGTATTCTTTTGTCTCTGTTTTTTCTTTTCTCTTTTGCCCTACCCAGGTACGTGGGGAGTTTCTTGCGTTTTGGGAGGTCTGAGGTCTTCTGCCAGCATTCAGTGGGTGTTCTGTAGGGGCAGTTCCATGTGTAGATGTATTTCTGATGTATCTGTGGGGAGGAAGGTGATCTCTGCATCCTACTCTTCCACCATCTTCTCCTGAATCTAACTTTGGGTTTTGTTTGTTGTTCTTTTTCTACTTCCTTTAGATGTAAGGCTAGATCGATTTTTTGAGACTTTTCTTATTCCCTGAGGTAGGCTTGTATTGCTATAAACCTTCCTTTTAGAACTGTTTTTGCTGTTTCCCATAGATTTTGAATTGTTGAGTTTCCATTTTCATGTCTCCAGATATTTTTGCTTTTCTCTTTGATTTCTTCAGTGACACATTGGTAGCATATTAAGTTTCTATGTGTTTATGTTTTCTGCAATTTTTTTTTTTATTGTACTTGATTTTTAGTCTCATACCTTTGTGTTTAGAAAAGATGCTTGATATGGTTTCAGTCATCTTAAATTTGTAGAGACTTGTTTTGTGGCCTAGCATGTGATTTATCCTGGAGAATGTTCCATATGCACTTGAAAAGAATGTGTATTCTCCTGCTTTTGGATGGAATGTTCTTTCTTTGACCTTTCTTTGACTTTGACTTTTTGCTTCTTCCTTGTCTCTTTTAGCCTGTTAGGTTTATTTATCATCAAATATTTTAATTTTAGTGCTAGGCCTTCTGGGACCTAGGGAAGCACTACAGAGTTATGTTAAGACTTTTTATTGACATTAAATGCTTATATGGAATCAACAAAATGTATTGATTAAGGGCATACACTTTGGAATTAGAACTGGGTTCTAGCCCCAGCTCTGTTTTCTCTTGAGACAGTTATTTAACCTTTCATAGCCTTGGTTTCTTCATCTGTAAATTAGGGCAATAATACTACCTTTGTTTGACAGGTTTTGTAAGAATTAAATGAAGGTAAAGTATTTAGCATAGTGCCTATAGCATATGCACATTTGCACAAAATTGTGCAGTTGTTAAATTCTTCCTCTTTCCTTTTCCTCCTTGTTCTCATCTCTTATCTTTTTCTCTTTCCTCCTCTTCCTTCCCCTCTTTTTCTCCCTCCTCCCTCATTCTTTTTCTCCTCCATGAATTATCATTATTATTATTTACGAAATTGGTTTATTTTGTAGTCATCTTCTTCCCTGTTTGGGTAGTTTTTCTAGATTCAGAGATTAAGGGCAAGTAAATAACTTTGCATGTGTTAATGTTGCAGGTCACCATAATTAAATTGCCTCATGATGGAGATTTTATAATCCTAGGGCTTTTAAAATACTCACTTTCCAGCTACAAATAAATATTCCATTGATGAAAAATACTTTTTTTAGGGACATCAAAATCGGTGGCTTATTCATAGCATTCTTGTGTTCTCTTATGTAGTAAAGTAACCCTATCTTAAACCTTATATATTTTTCTCTTATATCAAAGAAAATTCTCAATTCTCTTTTGCTCTTTTGAAGAAATGGACCTTTATATAAATTTAGGAGGAATATTTCCTTAATAAATCAGGTATTCCAAATCTACATTTTAAAATATAGACAGCTTTTAGGCAAGGGAAAGGAGAAGAAAGAATAAAGAAAATGAAGATGTTTTCTAGTAACATGGTCCCTTCATTCTATGCTATTCTTTGTAAAATATCTCTACTGAGGTATAGCTGGTCCTTGGGACAATTTAACCTCTGACTCCTTGCTTGTCAGGATGGCCATTCATGCTGTCCCCTTTAGTTGACCAATGGCTAAGGAGCATAGCATTCTGCTGCACATGGATCTGGAGGCTTAATTTGATGAATCATATGGGTAGTCTTTGTTCATTCAATCATTATTAATTCATTATCCAGTAAAGGCACAGCTTGGGTCATAGAAAAACAATTAAGAAATTGTTTCCTCTAGAATTCATAGTGAATTGAAGGTGAAGGAAAACATGTCTATGTAATAAATATTTAAGACAAATTATGAAAGTATAAAATAAGAGTTTGTAGAGCAAACAAACTTACTTAACTTGCTATTAAGAAAGATGTTTATTTTTTTATATTTGTTTTAGTTCGATATAAGAAGACAAAGTAAATAATAGGATAACTGACTATAGATGATTACTTTATGACAAGATTCTTAGTTGATCTGTCACTTTGTCATTGCAGCTCTAGTAGGGGCTTTATATAGATGCTGTATATAGTCATCTCTCTGGACACAAGGCTTTTGTTTTCCAAGCATCTGGCTCCTCTGAAGGCTTCTTTTTTTTTTTTTTTTTTTTTTTTTGCGGTACAAGGGCCTCTCACTGTTGTGGCCTCTCCCGTTGCGGAGCACAGACTCTGATGCGCAGGCTCAGAGGCCATGGCTCACGGGCCCAGCCGCTCCGCGGCACGTGGGATCTTCCTGGACCGGGGCACGAACCCATGTCCCCTGCGTCGGCAGGCAGACTCCCAACCACTGCGCCACCAGGGAAGCCCTGAAGGCTTCTTTAATATAATAACACTTCCTAAAATTTTTCTTAGTTATAGATCTTATAGTAGGAACAAGCTTATCTCTAGGCCAGTGATCTCTAAATTATTTTGAATACATACCACAGTTGGTTAAAATATTTAGGATGTAATTCTAATAGGTATACATATTTATCTATGATAATATACATTTATCATGTACTAATGTATGACTTGCCTCTTAAACCATAAAAAACATAGATAAAAGGGAAGCGATAATGGTGAAATAAACTATTTAAAAATGTTTTGCTAATTGTGATGGGGTCCTAGTCTTATTATTTAGTATTTTTGAGACATAATATATACTTACAGTAAGGTTTATGATAGTAACTTACTGATAGTAAGATGTGATTTCATAGTTCAAATAATCTTTATAATTTCTACTTTTTAAAGTTATTGTCATCTGATTAGATTTATTAACTCTAATGAAGAGTTTGAAGTAGCAGTAAGAAAGGAACAGCTCTGCCATATACTTATTTATTTGTGATTATGTAATTAGAATTTCTTCAGTATAGACTCTTTGTGGGTATATATAGTTTCTTTGTGGGTGCTGTTGTTAACACTTCATGTTATGAAACTCCTCCTTTTCTATTAGGATACTGCATATCCTGACACATTACCATGTGATATACCATCTCACAGAGGGAGTGTTATTCTATGTACTAAATATTAGTTGTTTAATTATAAATAGAAGTGATAATATTGATACTATCTTTTTGCACCCCATTGGGATATTTTACTTAACTCACTTTGGACACCACTCTTCTAAGCATGCCTAGGTCAATATGTCTCATTTAAAGATATTTATTATCTTTAGAGAGTTACTTCCTCTCCTATAACAGTGATTTTTTTTCTAAGTCTATTGTTCCTCTACTCCTGAAGGCATTTATAAAATAAAATAATGTAGTGATAAAAAACAGATTTAAGGGGTTATGAGAATATCATTTCTTTTACACTTGAAGCAATCAGACATGGTTGAGATTGCTTCTTTTTATGAGATGAAATTTTATTATAATATTATATTAATAACGAAAAGCTGTTTCTTCTTTCATTGATTATATTGGATATAGTTTCAAAAATGTAAAACCTAGAGTTTATTTTACAGATTATTTAAGTTTCTTTAAAGTGACAGTAGAGGGCACTGTGGCATTTCGTTTTTCAAAGTCTGTTTTAAAATTAGAAAGTTGTTGCCATTTTTATGTGTAATGCAGTGTATCTATTCAACTGATCTGTTGAAACTCTTTGTTCTTTGCTTTGTCTATGGGACTAAAAATTTTTTGTTGAGTGTTGGAAAACTTGAGGTGTGTTATCTTTCTGGGCTCTACATTTGCTTTTGTTTAGTGGGTAAAAGAAATTCTTTTAAACATAGTGATTCTTGTAAATCTATTCACTGATCTTTTTTTTTTTTAAGATTTAATTTTATTTATCTTTGGCTATGTTGGGTCTTTGTTGCTGCGTGCGGGCTTTCTCTAGTTGTGGCAAGTGGTGTCTACTCTTTGTTGCATTGTGTGGGTTTATCTTTGCAGTGGCTTCTCTTATTGTGAAGCACGGGCTCTAGACGCGTGGGCTTCAGCAGTTGCAGCACGTGGGCTCAGTAGTTGTGGCATGTGGGCTCTAGAGCACAGGCTCAGTAGTTGTGGCGCATGGGCTTAGTTGCTCCGCGGCATGTGGAATCTTCCCTGACCAGGGATCAAACCCGTGTCTCCTGCATTGGCAGGCGGATTCTTATCTACTGCGCCACCAGGGAAGTCCCATATTCACTAATCTTTAAAGTATGCCTTATTAGTACTATGAGAAAAATAGCTTTCAGTGAATATTATGTTAGAAATTAATTAAACTTTCAAATATTAATTAAACTTTCGGAAGATGTTTTTGTAGGTTTTAGCATCTCTAGTCATATGTCAGATATAATTTTATTTCCCTACAGGCTGTCAAAGATAGCATACCCAGAGTGACAGATTACCCCTGTTTTACAGCATTCACTTCAGAAGCCAGTCAGTCCTAGTCTGACAGGAAGCCTACGTATTTATTTCTACAACCTTATTGAGAAAAGAAGAAAAAGCTTATTTCATAAAATTTGTTCAGGGAAATTATTTGAAAATTCCATTTATATGTTAAGAATATAATGAACATTAATTGGTTGTATAGATTTTAAAGAAGATAAACCCCAGTGATAGAGAACAGTATTTACAATACATTTTCAATGTGTTGTAAGTGTTGAAGAGGGAAAAAAATCTCAGTTAGTTGAAAAATTACATTTTTATTACATTTGCCTGTGATTCAGTAGTTATTCACCAGAACTTTCTTGATATCTTATTACTAGTTCTATGAAGAAGGAAATTGAAAACCTCCGACACAGTCCGGATCACATAGCAAGACAATGATATTGTCAGTGACATATCTTAATAGTTATTCCCTAAACCTATACCCAATTTACCTGTTGATATTTATTCAGATATTAAATTTTCTTCCTTAGATCTATATAAATTGTAAAAGTAGTTTGATTTTTATTTTAAGATGAATGTTCATTATTTATAAATAATGATAAATAATAAGGTTCGATGTGTAGTTATCTGATCTGTTTTTTTCCTATCATCCATAATAGTTCATAGGAAGCAAGGAACTTTTAAAAAATTTTTTCTGGCACAGTGAAAACATACACATTCAATAAGGGCAGTAATCTTTCTCTCTTTTATTGTCCCAAGTGCTTAATGTCTGGTACATAGTTAAGATGTACAGTAAATGTTTGAATAACATTTTGTTGAATTTACAAATTATTTAATCCATTATTGACTTGAAATATTTAAGCCTTCAAGGATTAAGTTTGAATGTAGGGAGATTTTTTTTTCTTTGGAAAAATATTTTATTTTTATTTAAAAATTTTACTTACTTTTTTGTTCAATTTTTTTAAACTAAAAAATACAAAAACAGTTCATCCATTTCTCCCCCTTCCATCCCCTGCCTCTGGCAGCCACCAATCTTTTCTCTGTATCTATGAGCTTAGGTTTTTTTGTTTTGTTACGTTTTTTTTAAAGATTCCATATATAAAGAGAGATCATATGGTATTAATCTTTCTCTGTCTGACTTATTTCACTTAGCATAATGCCCTGGAGGTCCATCCATGTTGTCACAAATGGCAAGATTTCATTCTTTTTTTATGGCTGAATAATATTCCATTGCATATATATCACAATTTCTTTATCCATTCACCTACTGATGGACACTTTGTTTCCATATCTTGGCTATTATAAATAATTCTGCACTCAACATGGTAATGCAGATATCTTTTTGATTTAGTGTTTTCATTTTCTTTAGATAAATATCTAGAAGGGGAATTGCTGGATCATATAGTGGTTCTATTTTTATTTTTTTAAGGAATCTCCATACTGTTTTCCATAGTGGCTGCACCAATTTATATTTGCACCAACAGTGTAGGAGGGTTCCCTTATCTCCACACCTTCTCCAGCATTTATTGCTATTCTCCTTGACAGTAGCCATTCTAACAGATGTGAGGTGATATCTCATTGTGGTTTTGGTTTGCATTTCCCTGATGATTAATGATGTAGAGCATCTTTACATGTACCCGTTGGCCATCTGTATACCTTCTTTAGAAAAATGTCTGTTTAGATTTTATGCCCATTTTTCAATTGGATTGTTTTTTTTTACTCTTGAGTTGTATGAGTTCTTTATATCCCCTTATGAGATATATGATTTTCAAATATTTTCTCCCAGTGTGTCGGTTGTCGTTTCATTTTGTTGATAGTTTCTGTTTCTGTGCAGAAGCTTTTTAGTTTGATGTAGTCCCACTTGTTTATTTCTGCTTTTGCTTTTGCTTTTGGTGTCAGATTAAAAAAAATCATTACCAAGACCTAAGTCAAGGAGCTTACTGCCTATATTTTCTTCTAGGAGTTCTATGGTTTCCAGCCTTACACTCAAGTCTTTAAACCATTTTGAATTGATTTTTGTATATGGTATAAGATAGTAGTCCATTTTCATTCATCTGTATGTCCAACCTTCCTAACACCATTTAGAAGAGACTGTCCTTTCCCCATTGTATATTCTTGGCTCCTTTGTTGTTAATTAATTGACCATACATGCATGGGTATATTTCTAGGCTCTGTGTTCTGTCCTGTTGGTCTATGTCTGTTTTTATGTCAGTATAATACTGTTTAAATACTAGGGCTTTGTTAGTATAGTTTGAAATCAAGGCGCACGATGCCTCTAGCTTTATTTGTCTTTCTCAAGATTGCTTTGGCTGTTTGGTTTAATGGTTCCATACAAATTTAAGGAATTTGGGTCCTATTCCTGTGAAAAATGTCATTGGAATTTTGATAGGGTTTGCATTGGATCTGTAGATTGCTTTGGGTAGTATGGACATTTAAAAAATGTTAATTCTTCCAATCCACGAGTACAGAATATCTTTCCATTTATTTGTGTGTTCTGCATTTCCTTTCATTAATGTCTTGTAGTTTTCAATATACAGATCTTTCACCTCCTTAGGTAAGTTTATTCCTAGGTATTTTATTCTTTTGGAAAAAGATTTTAAATTGAGGAGAGCAATTTCTCTGCACTTATTCACTAGTTTGGTAAGAGATGGTTTAACATTTGGATAGCTAGTCACCAGCATAGTACATGCAGACAATTGTGGAGTAGGAAAGTATGAGAAAAATTGCTGTTAATAACAAATAAGCAAAATTCTTAATTAATTAATAAGGGGGTTAATAAAGGGGACATGCTTTAAAATAAATGGATAGTGATATTTTATGAGCATGTTAAAGCATAAACCAAAACAATTAGGTTTAGCTTAAATCACAGTTAACAGTGTTTGTACATAAAGTGCTTAGCTGTTTTTTTTTTTAAGTAAATATTTTCTTCAGTAAATATTTTTTCTCCCTATATGGTATTGCTTACCAGAAAGATCACAAATGATAACAAAGGAAGATCTGAGGGAATTCCCTAGTGGTCCAGTGGTTAGGACTTGGAGCTTTCACTGCCAGGGCCCAGGTTTGATCCCTGGTTGGGGGACTAAGGTCCTGCAAGCTGGACGTTGTGGCCAAAAGAAAACAAAACAACAAAAATGTCAAAGGAAGATCTGAGACTCTGAATTTCATTTATAATACAAACTAATTGCTTTAGTACTAGAGAGGAAGTGAAGGAGAGATCAGTATATCATATGTAAGAAAATGAATGGATAGGATAAGAAATTGTGTAGGAGGAGAAAGGAATTTCAAGGTTAAGGTAAGAGGGAATGTAAAGGTATTCCCTCATGTATTCAACAGTATTTATTGATAGCTTACTATGCTAGGTGCTGGAATATAAAAGTGAAGAAAGTAGGTCAAGTCCTTGGCTCTTAGGTAGCTTACATTGTAGAGAAGGAAACCCACCTTAACATAACATGATGTCAAATAGTGGTAAAATGCCTCTTCCTTACTGATTAGGTTGAACGTTCTTTTTTCATTGCATTTTTATATTTTTCAAAAAACCAGCTTTATTAAGATACGATTCACAGACCATGGCATTTATCCTACTAAAGTGTATAATTTAGAGGTTTTCTGTAATATTAGCAAAGTTGTGCAAACACCACCAGTATTACAATGATTTTAGTAGATTATCTTTGAGTATCTCTTTACAACATCTTTCTTTTAAGCTGCCTTCTTCTTTTGGTATTGCATCCTGTCCATTAGGCTCCACTAATTATCAGTTGATCATTTTATCATTTCGATACAGTGCCCTGGAGAATAAATTGCTCAGCAGTCTGATCCAGTTAAATTTGGAGAGGGGTAGTTTTTGAGGCCAATCTGAGTTTTTTTCTGACTGCATGCGTGTTCTTCTTAGCTGTCTCTTTCCATGGTTCTTTCTGATGAACTAGCTGACCTATGATTTAGCTGTTGCTCTTAATTAAGAAGAGTTATTGTTTTTGAGAGCACCCTTAGGCTTGAACTTCTCACACTCCATTTCAAATAAAGTCAGTTACTTTAGGGAGAGCTTCAGAGCTCTTTATAGTCTGCCTCTCCTCCAAGGTGGATTCTCTGAGTCACTGTTCTGGGCACAGGGCTAGTCAGTAGCCTCTGACTTGCTGCTTCTGGTGTCGAACTTCTGTCCTACGAGTGAACTGGGGTGAGAACAGTTGGGGTCCCAGCATTTTCAGCCTACTGCACTGTGGTAAAGCTTCTGTTTTTTAAGTGGAGGCCGGGTGGAGGAAGGGAGACTGCTCTGTTGGCCACACTCACCAGGAATTTATTTTCTTCAATTTGGAGTTGGAAGGATGAGAGATGCTGATGGCCTACCTTTCTCTGTGACATATGGTAAGTCTTGATTGAAAGCTGAGAGGAAGCTCTGTTCTCTTGGCCACACTTACCTGGAGTGGAGTTTCTGTCAACCTAAACTGGGGCAAGGTAGTAAATGGGTTATGGCTCAAATGCCACAAACTATCCCAATACCAAGTTTTCATAGATTTTCTTGAATAATGTTTCTTCATTTGAATATGCCCTTAGGACAATTTCCAGAGACTTTATTGTTTTAAGTTTTTTTTAAAAAGATTTATTTATTTGTTTATTTTATTTAGTTTTGGCTGTGTTGGGTCTTAGTTGCAGCACGTGGGAACTTCGTTGAGGCACGTGGAATCTTTTGTTTGTGGCGTGCGGGCTCTTTGTCGTGGCGTGCGGGTTTCTCTCTTGTGGTGCGTGGGCTTCTCTCTAGTTGTGGCGTGTGGGTTTATTCTTCTCTAGTTGTGGCACGCGGGTTCCAGAGTGCGTGGGCTCTGTGGTTTGTGGCACACAGGCCCTCTAGTTGAGGCGCACGAGCGCAGTAGTTGTGGCATGTGGGCTTAGTTGCCCTGTGGCATGTGGGATCTTAGTTCCCTGACCAGGGATTGAACCCGCGTCCCCTGCATTGGAAGGCGGCTTCTTTACCACTTGTCCACCAGGGAAGTCCCTCCAGAGACTTTAAATGGTGGTTTTATAAAACAGTATTTGTCAGTTTTGCTTGTTTCACTGGAGTGTGGGTCTCTGAAGCAACTTTCCCTGTTATCCTGGAAGCAGAACTCTCCAAACTATTTAATTCTAAATCTTCCTAAAGATCAAACATGTCCTTCCAGTAAAGAAATTACTACTTAATTCTAAATCTTCCTAAAGATCAAACATGTCCTTCCAGTAAAGAAATTACTATCCCAGGTAACTTTTTTTCCCCCCATGAACAGAGGTTTTGGTCAGACATGAAACCCAGAGCTATCAATAGCTAAAGCAGTTCTTTGCACTATCCTAACTGTCATACTAAGGACCTTTATAATTACTATATATGTCATGAACTAAAGATGTTATTTTAACTGTTTATTTTACCTAGTTTTCTGCTACCCACAGAAATCTACAGCTTTCACTCAGCTTGTTTACTTGTTGGATTTTGCAGTTCTTTGGCCCTGCTGATATGTATGTGCTTCTTGCATAAGACATATGACATTTTTGCATTCTTTCATATTCTTAGAATCATATAATTTATAAATATGTAAGTTGATATCCAGTTAAATTCTGATTTTTAAAAAATGGCTTCATCTGATCTTAAATTACATTTTATAAAAGAATTTTACTGACATCTGATCATGCATTGCAGTCATATGCAGAGTTTCATATAAAAATATCAGAAACTTAGGGACTTCCCTGACAGTCCAGTGGTTGAGACTTTGCCTTCCAATGCAGGGGTTGTGGGTTCAATCCCTGGTTGGGGAGCTAAGATCCCACGTGCCTTGGGGCCAAGGGACCAGAACATAAAGCAGAAGCAGTGTTGTAACAAATTCAATAAAGACTTTAAAAAAAATGGTCCACATCAAAAAAATCTTTAAAAAAAATCAGAAACTTAAACTTTTAGAATTCTAATGTATCTCATTCTCTTCCTCCTCCTATTGAATGGGAAATCCTTTCTAATTGCAGCCCTTGATCTGTTTGTCAGTGTACGTAGTTCCATCAGTCACTGCTCCGGTGTTTACTTATGTTTAAGTGGTCTTCTTGGGACCGCTGAAAGACTCTCCATTCCTATAAATCTGCTCACATTCCTGAGAAGGAACCCATTGTAGGACTGAGTAGTCACACGGAATCATTTCAGACATCACTGGAAAACAAGTATATTGATTTTCCTTTGGTTAATCATCCACTCTGGGTTCATTGGTGGAGAGGGCAAGTGGGGTCATGTTGTACAATACATTTCTACCTTTGCGTAAGATATTATCTAGATGATTTCTTCAGCAGGAGCAAAGGTTTGACAGTTTCTTGTAGAATGAGGTGGTAGATATAATTGAACCAATTTACTCGCACTGTGTTTTATTAATATAAGTATTTCTTACCTTAGGCTATAACTCAACATAAGTAAAATTGAGGAAACAGTTGATAGTGATCAGTTTTCTAGTAGTAAGTATGCTGTTGGGAATTCCCTTTAATATAACATTCACTTGTGTACTATTGTAATGGCATGTAACATCTGCCTATAATAGTGATCCATTGTGAAAATTTACTTCCATCATATACTGTATCTGGCCATTTGTTGAATTTCATATTATAAACACACATATTAAATATAGGATATAATGGTAAACTATCCATGTATATTCCTTCAATACCTTTGGAAGGACACACAAGAAACTAATCACTGGTTGTCCTTAGGGAAGAGAATGCACCAGGCTGGAGGACTGAGATGGGAAGTATACCCTTTTATTCCATCTGAATTTTGTAATAAGTATTTTTGAAACAATAGTAAAGCACTAAAAAGTAAGTAAAACAAAAACAACAAAGTAAACAATAACAAAAGGGAAAACAAATGGATAGACTGGCGTTCTGTGGATATAATTCTAGCCAAAAATATTTTGGTGGCCCGTTTGGGTTTCTTCTCACAATTGGTAAGCTCTCCATGTTGACTGATGGCTAAGTTTGATTAGAACTCTCTTCTAGGTGGTAATTATATTCTAATATTTTATCATCATTTTGTTCTCTCCAACTTCAGATGATTTAGATCAATTGCCAGGTTTCTCTTTGACATGAGATCTGTTCTTGATTTGGAATGCAAATTATTAGAAGTGTTTCTTCATGAATAAAAAGACCATGGTGGTGACTTATGAGTATTCTTCCATTGAAGATAATTAAGGCAAGATTTTTTGAGGTACTTTGATCTATATGGATGGTAAAAAATTTACTTGAGTCTTTTTTCAAATTCTCATATTGAAAATATGATTGATTAAATTCATTCTTGGTATCATTTTAAAGAATGCAGCTTTAGCAAATCTATATAATGAAGTGAGATTATGTTCAAATTTTAGGTTATTGGTATATAATTTTATTTTAAACATACAGGTTTTCATTTTTTTTCTGCCCTTTAGCCGACCTCAGAAAGTGTGTTTGTGTCCGTTTCTACCAGTGCATCCTCTACACATCTCTACCCACTTGTACATAATTCAGCATCCAGCAGAGGTAAGATGTTATAAAATACACAATTTCAGATAGAATATTAGGATACAAGAGGAAGCATACAGATGAACATACTCATCCCTTTCAGCTCTTGAGCATTTTTGAAAATAAATTGATGATAAATGCTCTCTTTGGGAAAAAAATAGTTTCTTTTATATATTATATGATAGTATAATATCATATGCTTTATAGACAGACAAAAAATGTGTTATTTCATAAAATGGTGTTATTTCATAGAAAGTACATTACTGAATTGTATAATGAATATTGAATATATAGAAGTTTAGAACTCCAACAATTTTGTATAGAGGAAAAAAAGATTTTGTGAATAGAGAGCTAAGAAATTATTGCTTTTTAAATTCTGGTCATAGCTTGTATCCTTTGATGTCTTTTCTTGTTAGGGCAGAGATAATGCTCAGCATTTAAGTGTTATAAAATGAATGCGTAAAATAAATTTTTTACTTCTTTAAGTGACTAGAACAAATATGTATGTTTTACATGTATATATAAAAATAAATATATAAAAATATGTGTACGTGTTGTATAGAAAGACTTTTTAGTTAATAATTTCATATGTTGGTGAGAATTATGCATGTGCTAGTGTGTATGTATGTTAGTAACTCTTGATTAACTGCAGTAATGAAGAGAGGAGTGAAGGAGATCATAGAAAACCAGAAATTATCATCAATACCAAACTAGTTGATGCATGGTACAAAAATGGGTTTACTGTAAACTGAAGTTAAAACTCTTCCAGGCTTTTGAAGGAGGAATAATTTTTTCTTAAATTTCTGAGGTGTATACCACTTGAAGACTTTAACAAAGACATTAAAGTATATTAATCTGTCACTTTCCTTTTCCAAATGATGGAGCAATTATTCTTTTATTGCAAATTGTTAAGTATTTCATTTGTTGGGCAGCCTTTTTTTTTTTCAGTGTTAACAACATGCTTTTGTCAGGATTGTGACACTTTAATCACTAGCATTATTTTACTGCGTTTAAACATACAACACGGTGCAGCTCAAATTTACATAAAATGATAGCTTACTGGCCATAACAGTTGTGGCTAAAACTTGACTTTTGATGTTGAGTGCTGTTTTCATTTTGCCATATGCATAGTATGGGGCCTTTTCATTGTTGTATGGTTCCAGACATAAGATGGCTTTTAAAATGTAGGTGTTTTCATAGATTTGTGGCAGTTTTAATGTTTTCATATCTCTTATTTGTTCCTTTTTTTCTTCATTCCTCTCTTGTCCTCCATACCCCCTCCCCCACTTTCTCCTCCTTCTCTCCCTCCTTCCCTTCCTTCCTTCCTTCATAGTTAATTCACAGTTTAGATGATTCATCCGTAATTGTGTGTGCTATAAATGTATTTTATGTATGTACAAGTACATACATACTGTTTTTCCTTAAAGTTCCAAGGAACTTTACAATCTTAATCTAAGTCAATCATACTTGGCTGCCTTGTGCTTAATCTCAGCATACTGTTTTCAATAAAAGAATAGGCCAATTTGATGACTTCCCCTAAAAAATGATTGAAAACCATTTGGATAGGCTCTAGGAGGGGGCTTTGAGAAAAGAAGACTTGATGGAGTGGATGAAATGGAGGTGATATGATGGAGCATTTCAAAGAGTAGGTATATGCATATAGAAAATTACTTAAGGATAAAAACAAAACAGTTATCTCAAGAATAACAAAAATACTTTACAAGAAAGAAACGTTGTGTTAAATTGCTTGGCGTTTTGTGAACTACGTATATGTAGGCATTAATGATGTAAATACTGTTTATTGATTTAACTAAAAATATTAGAAGATGTAAGGGTAAGGAGTGTTGTAAGAAAGCTAAATTTTCATTTATTATGAGAGGCTGTAGTTATAGAATGCTGTAGTTAAGAGTAAGGCTCAGGAGTTTAAATCCTTAGCAGCTCTGTAAACTCTGTAACCCTGGGCAAGATAATTAACCTCTCTGTGCTTCAGTTTTGTCATTAGTGAAATGGACATAATAAAAAATATACTTCATTACTTGGTGGTGGTGCGTAGTAAATGAATAATATATAAAATGCACTTAGAATTATATACGTTAAAGTTAGCTATTATGATAATAAATGGTAGTTTTTAGATAATATCTAAAATTGATAAGAAATAGCAAGACATATATAGAAATATGGACATAACTACTGGAAGAAATAGAAGAGTTAAAGTGATTGCCTCTAGGAAGTAGTATTGGGGAGTGTATCTGGGAACATTACAAATCTTTAGGCACCATTTAATTTGACTATTTTACATGTGTTACTTTGACAAAAGTTTGGAAAGTGATTTAATTATGTGTCGAAGTCTCAATAGTGATGGTAAGGAGGGAGGAAAACAGTATGAGACGCTGGAAAATGTCCTGAAACTTCCCTCTCACCTATCTCCTGCTAGTCCCATTCATCATACGAGCTGCTCCAACTTGTTTTCAGGCTTCCTCAGAGTGCCAGCCTGCTACATGTTCTTTTTAGTTAAAATCCCAGCAAATTCTGACTCTTCTGTTTCCTTTTTGAACTTTATATTAGGTAGATCAGTTTAACTACTCTCAGCATCTGCAAATTTACCTTTTCCATGCTATTTTAATCAATAATTCCAAGACCCAGGGGTGGAAGAGGTAAACACAAAAATGTCCCTGAGAGTATATCTATGTGTCTGTTTGTGGTTGTTGAATACTGTTACTACAATACTTTTGGTTTCTGTTTAAACGTAAATAATGTAATTATAAATTTATTTTTAATTACTTTTATAAATTCATATCTAACTTTATTATTTTGTATATTTACTAAATAACTGATATTCCTAAAGGAAAGTAAGTAATATTTGATATTCCTTTAGTACATTGTCTTTTTTATAGACACAAGTTATTCACTGTGAGGATATGTATATGCAGGATTATATAAACTGGTAAAGCTAACATTGGGCTCTATGTAAGTAAACTGATTAGAGAGGGCCTCTGTCACTTATTTGATCAAGCATGACATTCCGAGATGGGCCAGTGGAGAAGAGCCAGGCAGTGACTGAGCACTATAGACCAAAATAACCAAGAAAAGTATGAGGCTAAAGCAGAATAGCTAAGCACCTGACTTTACTAAGGATTAAGAATGGAATTCTTGTGGCAACCAGAAAGGTGGTTTTTAGTGTTGGAAGTTAGAACGTTGAAAAAAACCCACTGATTTATGGTGAACATTATCTATGATGATAGTTAATGCAATTTACAGAAATGGTCACCAGCTTTTTTCACACTAAAGTTATAATTTTTTTCTTTTTCCATACTTTATTCCTTGGAAGGAAGGCCATAAATCCAGCCCACACTCAAGTAGGAGGGAGAGATTAAACTCCACCTCCTGGAGAGGGGAGAGTTTATGTTTATTACTTGGAATTCTTCTATGAGGAAGATTTGTCACTTCTCTCCCATTTATTTATTCAATCATTTATTTATATCAGTCTAGACTCTGTATTTATTTTATACTTTGGGTTATAATCCAAATACTGTTATTTTGTTGCTCAAGTTGTTCCATTGGGTGCTCTTTAAAATTGGCTTCTGTGTCCCTTTGATATGCCCTATTGTTTTGTTTTTTTTTTGAGCACTTCCTTGCTTTTGGGGCATAAATATCTAGGCAGTTACCTTCAAGTTGACATACTACAAAATGTAATTACTAGTGAAATAAAAAGTTTGTCAGAATAAATGAATTCAATTTAGTTAAACACAAATTTACATTTTTCATAATCTTTATTATTTAGAATAATGTTATCCTTTTTGATCAGTAAACATGTAAATACACCCAAATAGAATAAAAATATACACTTGTATTATATTTAATACTGATAAGTCAGAGAAACTGTACCTCTTTTTATTAAACTGTGGTCTGTAGTAAAAGACTTGTGAAAATTATACATAATGCTGTGAATCAGATGTTCATCAAAAGGTTTTAAAAGCGTGTTTATCTAATTAGAATCTACATTTTAATTAATTATTTAATTACAGGAAAACAAGGTGTTGCGGACAGTTCCTCTGCTAGCAGCATGTCTCCCCCAAGATAAGTGTAAAGTCAAGATTGGTCGTCGCTTCAGTGAGGAAAGGTAAATTAACTTTTAGGGCAATTTAAATGAATTCTTTTTTTACTTTAAAAATGGTTTCCTTCAAGTTACCTATTAGACCTAGAACGTGGTACATTGGAAATGGTTAAAAAATTTAATTTCTGCCTTCTCTCTCAAAATAATACAAGATAAGCAAAACATAAACATAAACAAAAACAGACCAAAATGGAATAAACAAATTATAGCATTATCTAAATTCCATGGTATGTATGTTGAGCCTAAAAGGCATGTATATTTCCTGTTTATTTCATTTTTGTTAAGATAGT
The DNA here is from genome assembly GCF_951394435.1 of Stenella coeruleoalba. NCBI lineage: Eukaryota > Metazoa > Chordata > Mammalia > Artiodactyla > Delphinidae > Stenella > Stenella coeruleoalba. Next base: position 97,478,809 of record NC_137148.1, on the reverse strand, counting down.
TTATTTCAAGATGTTAGTGTACTTGTATTAGATTTAGTTAATGTTTTTCTTTCTTTTTCTTTTACAATTATATATGATATACATTTATATAAACATATATTCATTTCTAGCCCATGAAGGCTTTCCTAAGGTACATTGACTAGAACTATATTTAGTGTTCCAGTTATAGGCACATCCATATTTTAAAAAAATGATAGAATGCCTTCTCTTGTTGTGTTTAAAATATTTTTTTTGATGAGGCCCAGTATGTGCAGCAGTTTGTTAGTTGATATCTTCACAGACAGTTCTGTAATATTCTTGGATCTTATTTTACACTGTATTACAGAACCCATTATTATAAATACATATAATATACTGTATGTATATTGAAATTTTTCTACAAGTTGTTTCTTACCTTTGAAGCATATTTGTTGCTTTTCTACCTATTCAGAGCCTTCACAAATTACTTTGATCCTATCTACACAGTTAAATATATTTTTAGATTTCTTTTTCAGTTCACTTATGAAAATGCTAAGTAAGACTAGTGGCAGCACCAAGCCCAAGGAATTGACCAAACTTTTTCCTTCCTTTATTATTTTGGCTTTGTATTATGAAAACATCATGTTAGAACTTTATAAAATCATTTTTTTCCTTTCTCTGAAACTATTGGTTAGGCATTCTTTTCTCATATAGATTTTTCTTTTGCACAGTTTGCATTGCCTTGTCCCCCAGAGGTGAGCTTTGCTCTGGGCTTGGTGCTGCTGTTGCAGATTCTGCCATTTTGTTGGGAGTGGAAGCACCATCCAGAGCCCTTCACATGGGGAGCAACCACATAATTTACACTGTGACACTTCTTTCACACAGAGGCTCTTTATAATGATAGTTTCTTTATAATTCTTGGATAGATGTGGATATATAATCTGCCAGCTTGGATCTTGGTTATTTTATTGCAAAAATGGTGAGCATCTATGGTGGTAGAAGTGGAAACCATCTGGGTCATCCCTGACATTTGGCTATGTAACCCTTCCACAGATGTGCGTGGGGATGAGAAACTTGATATTTTTCTAAATAGCCTATCCCATTTTGAGCCTATGATATTAAGCTCAGTATTATTATTTTTTTAAATTTTTATTTTTTTGCGGTACTCGGGCCTCTCACTGCTGTGGCCTCTCCCGTTGCGGAGCACAGGCTCCCGACGTGCAGGCTCAGTGGCCATGGCTCACGGGCCTAGCCGCTCCACGACATGTGGGATCTTCCCCGACTGGGGCACGAACCCGTGTCCCCTGCATCGGCAGGCGGACTCTCAGCCACTGCGCCACCAGGGAAGCCCTAAGCTCAGTATTTTTGATGGTACCAAATATAGTGCTTACTCAGTAAATTATTATTCACGTATGGATTTTAAACTAAAGCTGACTAAGATTATTGATTTAATATTAATCTGGTAATTGAATGATTTATTTATTTATTTTTATAAATTTATTTTATTTATTTATTTATTTTTGGCTGCATTTGGGTCTTTGTTGCTGCGTGCGGGCTTTCTCTAGTTGTGGCGAGTGGGGGCTACTCTTTGTTGAGGTGCACAGGCTTCTCACTGCAGTGGCTTCTCTTGTTGTGGAGCATAGGCTCTAGGCGTGAGGGCTTCAGTATTTGTGGCACGTGGACTCAGTAGTTGTGGCTCACAGGCTCTAGAGCGCAGGCTCAGTAGTTGTGGCGCACGGGCTTAGTTCTCCACAGCATGTGGGATCTTCCCTGACCAGGGCTCGAACCCATGTCCCCTGCAGTGGCAGGTGGATTCTTAACCACTGCACCACCAGGGAAGTCCTGAATGATTGATTTAGTTTTTTGTTAGAGTATGTGATGTAACCATGGGGGAATGATTAAGAGACTTATTACTTTTAGTATCCTTTGTAAATGGAATTTAAAAATACTTATTTTCAGTTTTTTGCCACTAGTGTATAAGAAAACAGTTGGGCTTTGTATATTAACCCTGTATACTATGACTTTCTAAATGTATTTGTTAGTTGTAGAAATTGTTTTGTAGATTCCCTAGAACTTTCAATGTAAGTAGGATTATCTGCAGATAGGGTCATTTATATTTCTTCCTTTCTGATGTTTATGCCTTTTATTTCTTTTTCTTGCCTTATTGTAGTAACTGGGACCTTCAGTACAATGTGTATTATGAGTGGCAAAAGCCCCTATCTTTACCTTGATACCAATCTAAAAGGACGTTGTTAGAGCTGGTATTGGCTGTATATTTTTGTAGATGCTACTTATTATTATAGTTTGAAGATTATACCATTTATTGTCTTTAATTGACTTTTAACTTGTCTCCTTCCCCCTCAAGTTTGTTTTGTTGCTTGCAGACAGAGGCTGTGTCATTCTTTATTACATCTCTAGTGACAAAATGCTTTGACATGTATTTTTGAATGAAGTTCAATAAGAATAATAAAACTCCACACCCCCGCCAGGCTAATAAAGACTTTTATTTTAAACTTTTAGAGATCCTGAACTTTCAACTGTTTGTCGGAAGTCTGATACATTAATATTATATCCAGGGGCTGAAGCTGCTAATTTGGAAGAATTTATATTAGATTCTCCTATTTATCCTTCCACAATCATCATCATCGATGGTACATGGAGCCAGGCTAAGGACATTTTCTACAAGAATTCCTTGTTCCGACTGCCTAAACAGGTAAACTAGTATTTTAACATAGAGTAAATACAAATGTATAGTTATACATGTATATATTTTCTGTGAGAGGACACACATATGCGTTTATATATGAATTTGATGGTGTTTAGATATGCAAATGTTATGTACAGAGGTATGTATATGCTTGTGTGTATGTTTTATATGTAAGCAGAAAATTTCAAATTTGTCCTTCTTTGTCAGTTCCTACCATCAGATTTCACCATAGTTTAGGCATTTAGCTGTAATAAAAGTTTCTCAGACATTTAATCAGAGCAGTGTAAGGATTATTTATTTCTATGTGTATTAATGTTTTTGTTAAGAAGTGTTATGTTTAAATATTTTTGGAATACTAAATTACTTTGTTCTTATTAGGCATGACTGAGTTTTTATGAAATATTTTTTTTGTCATTCATGATTATAATCATATGGTTTATCCTTCAATTTGTTGATGTAATTGATGATGATACATTTCCTAATGTGGGACTGTTCTTGTATTATTAGAATGAACTCTACTGGGTCATATTGTACTACCCTTTTGATATATTACAGAAGCTTATATTTTATTTAATGGCTTTAAATTATAATTTATATATCTTATGTACTTTTATTATAATATTTGGGTACTAAGATAATGGTAACTTCACCAAATAAATAGGAGAGATTTTAATATTTTTCTGTGACTTGGAATAGTTTAAATAATAGTTAACCTAACTTCATTTAGGTGAACTTGAGGTGCTGCCATTTTGTTGTATATGTACAGGACGGTGGGCTGGGAAGCCTTTGTCACGAACCTATAGTACCTATTTCAACTTCCCCCAAATGACTCCGTCCCTGAATTTGTTTTCCTTGGGGGAGGGGGGGATGGATTGTACCATGAATAAGAAGTATTAATTTTTTTAAAGACAAATTGACTTTGAAGATATAAAAAGTTCACTGCAAGAAATAAAAATTGTGAATGAAGAAAAAAAAAATAGTTTTGCTCCTTAAAAATTACATGGAGCTCTATGGTGAAGCCACCTGATACTGGTCTCTTTAAAATGGTAACTTTAAAACCCTTCTTTCAAACTCTTTCATGAAAATTATTCAAGCTTTCTACTTCTATTTGCTTCATTTTTTAATAGTTTATCTTTTCTAGGGAATTATTCCTTTCCCTTGGGTTAACAGATTATTTGCCATATACCTATATATTCTTAAGTACTTATTTTAATTTCTTCTGGATGTTTCCCTTTTTTTTTTCTAATCATAAACACACACACACACACACACACACACACACACACACACACACACACACACACTTTTCTCCCCCATGAACAGACTCAAGAGGGATTTCCTTGTTTATTGAGCTTTTAGAAGTATTAGCCTTTAGATTGTTTTAATGGCTATTAAACTTTATTCTTACTTCATCAATTTGAACTTTTAGCTTGATCAATTTATTTTACCTTTTTCAGCTAAATTATTTTTTCTGATTGTAGGATTTGTGCTATAAGTACTATGTTTCTTTATTAAGATTAGTGAGTTTCTTCTTTAATAATAAAAGGAAAGAAGACTGTAATGTTTCTTCTTAGTATAATTGTCATTGTATCCTATAGTTTTGGATTGATGTGTTTTTGTATCTATACCATTGATATAATTTGTAATTTGTTTTGATTTCTTTCTACCCATGGATTATCAGAGTTCTTAATTCTCAAGTGTTATAACATTTTTGTAGCTATTTTTATTTTTATTTTGTTGGATCATGATAAAATAACATTGCCAACAATATTGTGAATAATTTTATGATTTTTATCAGGGTAAGTACATGGCAAATTTTTGTGCATGTTCTATGAATATAAAAAATTTACCTTCTCTATTTAACAATGAAAGTGTTTTTTTAGTTTGTTATTGTGGTTTTACTTTATGCTGTTATTTTTGGCATGCCCAGGCTATTTTATATTGAAAAAGGTATATGGAAAGCTTCTATTTGTGTGCTTTTAATGAAGTTATTCCTACATTTTCTTCTTTTTTTTTTTTTTTTTTTTGTGGTACGTGGGCCTCTCACTGTTGTGGCCTCTCCCGCTGCGGAGCACAGGCTCCGGACGCGCAGGCCCAGCGGCCATGGCTCACGGGCCCAGCCGCTCCGCGGCACGCGGGATCCTCCCGGACCGGGGCACGAACCCGCGTCCCCTGCAGCGGCAGGCGGACTCTCAACCACTGCGCCACCAGGGAAGCCCCATTTTCTTCTTTTTAAATTTATTTTATTTATTTATGTTTGGCTGTGTTGGGTCTTTGTTGCTGCACACAGGCTTTCTCTAATTGTGGTGAGCGGGGGGTACTCTTTGTTGCAGTGTGCAGGCTTCTCATTGCAGTGGCTTCTCTCCGTGGCATGCGGGATCCTCCCGGACCGGGGCACGAACCCGCGTCCCCTGCGTCGGCAGGCGGACTCCCAACCGCTGCGCCACCAGGGAAGCCCCTTAGAAACATTCTTGCAAGAACGGCCTTTGGCATCTGAGAATGTGAATGGTAAACAGTTTGCTGCACAGATATAAACTTTCCCTAAAGGATGAGTGGCTCACTGTTGTACAAACAATGTGGTGTACAATGAATACTTGCTTTTCTGTAGGAGTCTAAAATTTTGGTGCGTGCCAGGCAGAGGGTGCCTATGTAACTAATCTCCAGTAAAGACCTTGGGCCCTGTGTCTCTAATGAGCTTCTCTGGTAGGCAGCACTTAACACAGGTTGTCACAGTGTAATGCTGGAGGATTTAAGTGCATCCTCTTCAACCTCACTGGGAGAGGACTCTTGGAAGCTTGAGCCTGATTTCATTTGGACATGTGTCTTTTCCCTTTGGTAATTTTGCTTTGTGTTCTTTTGCTGTAATAAGTCTTAGTCATACGTTGAACTAGATGCTGAGTTCTGTGAGTCCTAGTGAATCACTAGACCTGTGAGTAGTCTTGGGAACCCATGACAAACTGCGTAACAAAATTCTGCAAAACATAGTATCTTAAAACAGCCATATTATTGTATCTCACGATTTTGTTGGTCAAGAATTCAGTTTGACTTGTTGTCAGAGGTCACTTGGTGATTTTCATCTAATAGTTGGTTTGGTCTGGTGGGTCCAAGAGCTTTCTCCATGAATCTGGCACTTTGGCAGCGATGGATGGAAGGCTGTGCTCAGCTGGGACTGTTGACTGGACTGCCTACATACGGCCTCTCCTGTATTACAGCCCTAAAATGCCAATTAAGAATCAGACTATCCTGAATAGACCGATCATTTATTTATTTTATACTGCTGAAATAGCTTATATTATTATTTTTAGCTGGAATAATTGGAGTTCTGAATTCCCTGTATTACCACATATTTTGTAATGTGTGGTTATTAATTCCTTTTGTTTTCCCCAAACTACCTTCCCTTTGAGTGTTAAGGGATATCTTTTTGTTCTGCTGAATAATTCTGTGTTCATGTTATCTGTACTCTTTGTGATTTTATTAACATGTAACATCTTCTTTTGGCTTTCATATTTCTAAGAAGAGAATGTTTTTATTATATCCTCTTTAGAGAGTGACTATTCTAGTTATTTTTATCTTAACCGTGTCCAGGTTCATTTTTTCATTTGAAAATGAAAAATCTGACCTATATGCAATATGATAGGCTGAGATGCACCATATATATTTTTTTCCTCCAGAAGAACCATGGAGGCATGAGTTCCCTTTGCAGAAAATATTATTACTTTTTATGGCTAGAAATTATTCTTACTTAAGTGGAAAATTTTCAAACCTGTGATTAGAAATATTTCTTTTTTACTCACCAGTTTGTAGTTCCTTGAGAGCCCTTGGAGCCTTTTTTTAAATGAATATCATGAAAAATTCTTGAAATCTTTCAGCGGCTTTTACAAATTTTAGCTCATAGTTTGATAGCTTCACATTTGAGTTCCTTCAGGACTCCTGAGTGAATGTTATTCAATCCTAATTTATTTGTATTCAGCAATCATGTTTATTTTTTGGTATTAATAAATGACATCTCTGTTGGATAATATTGCATGTTAGAAAATTTTAGCATGCATTATATAATTTCATTCTTTAAGCAAATTGTTAGATGGTTTGAATAAGTATTTTTTAAAAATTGAATCATAATGTTTTATAGTAGCAGTTAATTTGGCATTCTGTATATGCTATGGATTGTAATAGTTCATATTTGTGAATATTATGTGGCTCTCATTTTAAGAAGTTGTCTCTTTTCATAGCTTACTCCAATTACTTACAATACTATTTTTTTCTGTTTTTGAGATTTAAATAAAAATAATCTCTAAATTAGAATGATAGACTTAGAAGGAAGCTCAAAACTCTGGGTACTAGGGACACAAGAGGTTTTTCATTATCCTCCTTGTAATTATTTTGAAAATTTTCTACATTGAGCAGGAAATTTCAAAGAGGAAAATAAAAATTGCTTGAAATCCTACTATCCATAAATAATCATAGTTAGCATTTTGGTCATTTCCTTTCTTCTGCATCTTCCTGTGGATTTGAATAGTATTGTTAATTATCTCACTTCATAGATGAGAAACCTGAGGCTTAGAGTGATTTTTTAAGTTTGAAAATAGAAGAACTAGAGTGAGAATGGAGATCTTAACGACTCCAAATCCCACTGCTCATGGGCATCTGTTCAGTTTTAGGGGCACCACACTACCATCCTGAGTCCTGGTGTTTAGATGATTGTTGTTGTTGTTAATGTTGATCAAGGCAGGCAGGATATTATGCAGTCCACTTGCATCAGGGATGTTCTGAGATTGATATTTGGATACCTGAGGTGAACCCTGGACACTCATGATCACAGTGAGTCTCCCCTCTGCTTTAGTGCACTTAGAGTGCTCAGTTAGGTGATTGAATTTCAGCCTTGATTTCTGACTTATCATTCCATTTCCCCCAGTGGGACTGAACTCTGCCTTAAATCCCCACCTCCCTAGTTCTTGCTCCTAGAAACTGGACCACAGAAGCTCCACCCACTGACTGGAATCTTGTTCCAAAGATAGGATCATGGTGGTACCATCCACCTGACTCTTCTGACCTTGTCTCACTCACAAGTTAGAGTGCTTTTGGCTATTTGACCACCATTTCAGTGTCACTAAAGATATGGATGTTTGCACTGTTGGTCACTCTCTTTAGGGGGGCAGCCCTACAGTGTGGACTCACTCATATCTACTTTCTTCCTTTTTCTCACTAGCATATATATATTGAAGTTGAAATAGTAGGGACTTTCAGGTTTTTTCCATCAGGGTATACTACTTCCTTAGGATAATCCTAAACTATTAATTAGATATTGAATCTCTGCACTTACCATGTTTTCGTGTATATATATATATATATATATATATATATATATATATATATATATATCTTCTGAACTATTCCCAGTAAAATGAACTTGAGAATTTAGAATCCCTTTAAAGTAATAATTTTCAATCTAAAGTTTACGGGAGTGGTTAAAGACTGAGGTATATACATTTGTGAGTCATTTCCACTTAGGTGGCAAGTGAAACCAGGTTATGGATGATATTATCTAGAATGAGAATATGGAGTTAAAAACAAGTATTTAAGATTGGACCTTGAGAAACTTGAGTATTTAATAACCAGGAGAGAAGGTTGAAACCACAAAGGAGACAAAGAATGTGTAGCCAGATGGGTAGAAAGAAAACTAAAGGAATGTGGTGTCTTGAGAACAAAGGAAGAAGAGTGTTAGCAAAGTTGAATGCTCCTGAGAGATCAGTTAAGTGAGTACTGAGAAGTATCCATTAGTTTTAGTGACATGACGGTTATTGTTTATTTTAGTCAGAGTGTTACAGTGGAGTGATAGGATGGAAACCAGGCAGTCAGGCTTAAGTGGCAAGTAGAGGTGAAGAAATGGATCCAGTTGGTATGGAAAACTATCTTAAGTAGTTTGGTAAGAAGAGAAGTGAGGTAGAAACAAGGGAATTGTGAAGTTGGTGGAAGATGTTTTCATTTATTATATATTTCAAGTAGGGGAGACTTAAGTATAATTAAAAAACAGTGGGAAGGATTTAGTTGAGAGGGAGAGGTCAAGTGTGTCACAGAAAGAAAGGATGTTTGATAGTATATTATGTTTCTGAGGAAGCAAAAAGGCTGCATAAAGCTGCTTTGAATGATCTTTTACAAGTCTTTTTGTGTTGCATGCTTTTATTTCTCTTCAGTAAATACCTAGGAGTGGAATTCCTGTGTCTTTTGTTTAACTTTATAAGGAATGGCCAGTTATCCATTTTACTTCCTCATCAGCATTGTATGAGAGTTTCAGTTGTTCCACATTCTTGCCAACGCTTGTTAGTGTTTTCAATTTTAGCTAATCTAAGGGCAGAGTAGTGGTATCTCATTGTGGTTTTGATTTGCATTTTCCTGGTGATTAATGATGTTGAGCATCTTTGCATGTTTTTAGTTGATCATCATATTTTTTATTTAGTGAAGTGTCCTTTCCTATTTTGGGGGGATTGATTGTTTTATTATTGAATTACAGGAGTTTTAAATATATTCTGCAGAATAGTTCTTTCTCAGACATATGTGTAGCAGATATTTTGTTCTGATCTATGTTTTGCCTTTGCATTTCTTAATGTTGATTTTGAAGAGCAGAAGCTTTTAATTTCAATCAAGTCCAGTTTATCAGTTTTTAAAAAATGGTTTGTATATTTTATATCCTAAGAAATATTTGTCTACCCACAGGTTACAAAGATTTTCTCCTACTTTTTCTTTTAGAAGTCATATATTTTTATTTGAGTGATACATTTTTAGCTGATATTTTTGATTTAAGTTAATTTTTTGTGTGTGGTGTGAAGAAAGTAAAATTTCATTAAAAAGATATGGCTATGTAGTTGTTCCAGTACCTTTTGTGGGTAAGATTTGTCATTCCTCTAATGAATTACTGTGATTCATTTGTTGAAAATACCTTGACCATCTATGGTTCTGTTTCTGTTCCACTTATGTATGTGTTTATCTTTAATGTCAATACCATTCTGCCTTGATTATTGTAGCTTTGTGGTAAGTCTTAAAATCACATAGTGTAAGCCAACCAACTCTATTCTTTTCCTTTTTTAAATTTTTTTTGTGAAAATTGTTTTGGATTTCCTTTGCATTTCTGTATACCTTTTAGCATCTGTTGTTTATTTTCCAATATAAAATAAGTGGGAGTGGGATTGTATTGAATCCCAAGTGAGGATGGGTAGAAAAAGTGAAATGACCTTTTCCAATCAGATTTACATTTTAGAAAGGTCACTCTTCTGACAGAGTGCAGGAGTGCATTAAAAGAGAGTAGGATTGGAGACAGAACAACTTATAGTCCAGGTGATAGATGAAGACTAGAAGAAAGACATTGGTGCAAGTACATACTTTTGAAACCTCTATCAGTTTTCTATTGCTGCCCTAACAAATTACCATGAATTTAGTGGCTTACAACAACACAAATTTATTATTTTATAGTTCTGAAGATCAGAAGTCTGGTACAGTTCCTGGACTAAAATCAAGGTGTTGATCTCCTATGTTTTTTTCTCCTGTGTTGCTTTCTGGAGGACCTTGGGGAAAATCTGTTTCCTGCTCCTTTGGGTTGTTGGAAGGATTCCATTCCTGTGCTTGTATGTCTGAGATCCCTGATTTTTTGATGGCTGTTGACCAAACGCTGTTCCTAGCTTCTGGAGGCTGTCCACCTTCCTTGGTTAGTGGTACTCATCATCCATGTTCAAATCCAGCAATAGCAGGTTGAGATCCTCTCATGCATCCTTTTTTTCTTCTTCTTCTTCTTTTTTTCCCTTCAGTCCTATCTCTCTGACCAGCTGGGAAAGGTTCTCTGATTTTAGAGGCTCATGTGATTAGATTGGACCCACCCATATAATTCAAGAGAGTCTTCCTATATCAAGATCTGTAATTTAGTTACATCTACAAAAATGAAAACTGTATAAAAACTATACTCAGAAGTCTCACTCTTTTTCATATCCCTTCTTCCTCGTTTCCACATATTCTCCATGGGTAATAACTTTTACTAACTTCTTGTTTATTCTTATAGCATTTTTCAAGAAGCAAGCAGATATATACATATATTCATAGTCTCATTTCTATGTTTTTTACACAAAACTCTCTTACTATACATATTCTTTTGCATGTTTTTTAACTTAACACCATTATCGTTGAAATCACTCCATATCAGTTTATAGAGATCTTCCTTATTCTTTTGCTTATAGTACCTGTACTATAGTACCTGTACTCCTTATATCCTTTAAATAGATGAACTATGCTTTATTCATCCAGTTTCCATAGAAAGGCATAGATTATTTCCAGTGTTTACTCTGACAAATAATGTTGTATATATGTTGTTTCATGATTGTGTAGGTGCTTCTTTGGGGTAAATTCCTCGACATGGGATTGGTAGATCAGAGGGTAAATACTTATGTAGTTTTATAAATATTATCAAATTCCTTTCCAACTATTTTCTCTCATTTTACGTACCTATCAGTAATGTTTGAGAGTGCCTACTTCCGAACAGCCTTTTCAACAAATTTGTTGTCAGGCTTTTGAATTTTGTCAATTGGATAGGTGAGAAATGGTATCTCATTATAGTTTTAAAAAACTAACTTTACTGAGGTATAATTTATAGGAAGTAAAATGAATTTATTTAAAATATACAGTTGATGATTTTTGACAAATGCATAATCATGTAACCACCACAACAATCAAGATGTAGAATGTTTCCATCATCCCTTAGAGGTTCCTTGTCCTTTTTGTGCTCAATTTCTCCATCCTTCATCCCAGCCCCAGACAATCACTGATATGAATTCTGTCTCAATAGATTCCCCGCCCCCTGCCTTTTGGAATTTTAAATAAATGTAATCGTATAGTATGTACTGTTTTATGTCTGATGTCTTTTGATTAGCAAAATGCTCTTGAGAGTCATCCATGTAAGCATGTGCATAATTTATTCATTTTTTTTACTCAGTGGTATTTCATTGTATGGGTAATTGTTTATCTGTTTACTTATTGATAGATATTTGGGTCCTTTCCAGTCTTTACTATTATTAATAAAACTGCTGTGAAAATTCTTATACAGGTTTTTGTGTGGACATATATTTTCATTTCTCTTGGGTAGATACCTGGGAGTGAAATTGCCAGTAAGTGTATGTTTTACATTATAGGAAGCTATCAAACTGTTTTCTAAATATATATCATTTTATATTCCCACCAATAGTGTTTGAGAGCCAGTTGCTTCACATCCTTTATAACATTTGGTATAGCCTATGTTTTTAGTTTTAGCCACTCTAATGGATGACTAGTGGTATGTAACTATGGTTTTAGTTTGACTGTTGACCATTTATGTATCTTCTTATTATTAAGTTATCTTTTTAATGAATGAGTTGTAAATATTCTGGATATCAGTATATTGTCAGATATATGCAGTGGATTTTCTTCCACATTGTGGTTTATCTCTTCATTTTCTAAATAATGCCTTTCACAGAGCAGAAGTTTATAATTTTGATGAAGTCCAACTTATAATTTTTTTCTTCTATGTTTCATGTTTTTCATATCCTAAGAAATTACCTCCCTCCAAATCACAACTATTTCTTTTATGCTTTCTTCTAGAACATTTGTAGCTTTTTTAAAAAAATTATTTATTTTATTTTTTATTTTATTTTTGGCTGCAATGGATCTTTGTTGCTGTGTGTGGGTTTTCTCTAGTTGCAGTGAGCGGGGGCTACTCTTTGTTGTGGTGTGCGGGCTTCTTAACTGTGGTGGCCTCTCTTGTTGCGGAGCATGGGCTCTAGGCACACAGGCTTCAGTAGTTGTGGCTCGTGAGCTCTAGAGCACAGGCTCGGTAGTTGTGGCGCACGGGCTTAGTTGCTCTGCGGCATGTGGGATCTTCCTGGACCAGGGCTCGAACCTGTGTGCCCTGCTTTGGCAGGCAGATTCTTAACCACTGAGCCACTAGGGAAGCCCCATTTGTAGTTTTGCTTTTATGGTGGTCAATTTTGAGTTAATTTTGGTAAGTGTGACTTAAGGGTTGAGGTTTATTTTTTTCCCAGTGACTATCCACCATTTATTGAAAAAATTATCTTTTTTTTTCATTGAATTACTTTAACATCTTTAAAAACATCAATTGAATATGTATGGGTAGATCAATTTCTGGATGCTATATTCAGTTCCATTGATCTGTGCCTTTCCTTATAGTGATAATACTCTGTCCTGAATACTGTAGCTTTCTTTATAGACCACCTTGAAGTCTGGTATTATAAAGTCATTCAATTTTGTTCTTTTTAAAAATTGATTTGGCTAATTCTCAGTCATTTGCATTTTCATGTAAATTTTAGAATCTTCTTGTCAGTTTCTGCCAAAATGCCTGCTGTAATTTTGATTTGGATTACCTTAAATCTTTAGATCAGTTTTGAGAAAATTGACATCTTAACACAATTGAGTCTGTCAGTCCATAAACGTGAACATGGTATATCTTTCTATTAATTTTTCTTCCTTAATTTGTTTTAACAAATTTGTGGCTTTCAGCATTTAGGTCTAGCACATATTTTGTTAAATCTATCTCTAAGTGTTTCATGTTTTTTGATGCTATTATATTGACATTATATTTTGTTGATTTAATTTTCTAATTGTTTGTTGTAATATACTGGAATACAGTTCAGTTTTGTATATTGACCCTTGTTTTTCGAGACCTTTTAAAATTTGCTTATTACTGGCAGTAGGTTTTTAATAGATTTCTTAGGTTTTTAAAAACTTACGTGATCACATGTAAGTCATTTTTAGATGGTGAGGTGGTAAAAAAGATGATTATGTTGTGGAAATTTTGTTAAAAACTTAGGAGAATACAAAAAATATAAGATTTTCACTTAAGGCACTGTACAGTAGCTCATAGGATGTAAGATCTTTCCCACAATAGCAAAGATCAGTTGATTCAAAATTTGAAAACTTGCATGTACTTTTATTTAGTTTATATGAGTCGTGTGATAAAAGAGACACAGTCCAATTAATACTTTGGGTAAAAAATAATTTGGTAAGCTCAAATGTAGGAAGAAGGTGGCTTTGGGTAAGCCACTGCCAGGGTCTCATGATCCAGGGACAACCTCTCCAGGAGAACACACGGCATGCCTCAGGCTGTTGCAATGTCACACGGGTCTCTGCCACCACAGACACACTCCACAATCCAGTTATAGCTACCTGTACTCCTCCCTCCCCCTGGCATAGGTGAGCCAGAGCCCCCTAATCAGCCGCTGCTTTAACCCCATCCTGTCTGGGTGGGAATAGATGCCTGAGGGCGACCTACACCCAGCAGTGGGGCCAAAACCAAAGCTGAAGCCCAGGAGCTTCATGCAGCCTCAGGAGCAGCGGATTAAATCCCCACAATCAACTTGATGTACCCTGCATCTGTGGAATACCTGAATAGAAAATGAATCATCCCAAAATTGAGGCAGTGGACTTTGGGAGCAACTGTAGACTTGGGGTTTGTTGTCTGTGACTGATTTGTTTCTGATTTTGAAGTTTTTCTTAGTATAGTTTTTAGTGCCTGTTATCATTGGTGGATTTGTTTATTGGTTTAGTTGCTCTCCTATTTTTTTATTATTAATTTTTTTAAATTTTAATAATTTTTAAAAAATTTATTTTTTTTAAATTTTATTTATTTTCTTCTTTTCTCCCTTTTCATCTGAGCCGTTTAGATGACAGGCTCTTGGTGCTCTGGCCTGGTGTCAGGCTTGAGCCTCTGAGGTGGGAGAGGCGAGTTCAGGACATTGGACCACCAGCGACCTCCTGGCCCCACGTAATATCAGTTGGTGAGAGCTCTCCCAGAGATCTCTGTCTCAACACTAAGACCCAGCTCCACCCAATGACCAGCAGACTCCAGTGCTGGATGCCCCATGCCAAACAACTAGCAAGACAGGAACACAACCCCACCCATTAGCAGAGAGGCTGCCTAAAATCATACTAAGTTTACAGAAACCCCAAAACACACCACCAGATGTGGCCCTGCCCACCAGAAAGACAAGATTCAGCCCCACCCACCAGAACACAGGCACCAGTCCCCTCCACCAGGAAGCCTGCACAACCCACTGAACCAACCTTAGCCACTGGGGGCAGATACCAAAAATAATGCGAACTACGAACCAAACACAGTAAGTTAAGCAAAATGAGAGGACAGAGAAACACACAGCAGATGAAGGAGCAAGGCAAAAACCCACCAGACCTAACAAATGAAGAGGAAATAGGCAATCTACCTGAAAAATAATTCAGAATAATGATAGTAAAGATGATACAAAATATTGGAAATAGAATGGAGAAAATACAAGAAACATTTAAAAGGACCTAGAAGAACTAAAGAGCAAACAAACTGATGAACAACAGAATAAATGAAATTAAAAATTCTCTAGAAGGGATCAATAGCAGAATAACTGAGGCGGAAGAAAGGATAAGTGACCTGGAAGATAAAATAGTGGAAATAACTACCACAGAGCAGAACAAAGAAAAAAGAATGGAAAGAACTGAGGACAGTCTCAAGACCTCTGGGACAATATTAAATGCACGAACATTGGAACTATATTGGTCCCAGAAGAAGAAGAGAGAAAGAAAGGGACTGAGAAAATATTTGAAGAGATTATAGTTGAAAACTTCCCTAATATGGGAAAAAATAATCAGTCAATTCCAGGAAGTGCAGAGAGTCCCATGTAGGATAAATCCAAGGAGAAACATGCCAAGACACATATTAATCAAACTATCAAAAATGAAAGAAAACATATTAAAAGCAGCAAGGGAAAAACAACAAATAACACACAAGGGAATCCCCATAAGGTTAACAGCTGATCTTTCAGCAGAAACTCTGCAAGCCAGAAGGGAGTGGCAGGACATATTTAAAGTTATGAAAGGGAAAAACCTACAACCAAGATTACTCTACCCAGCAAGGATCTCATTCAGATATGACAAAGAAATTAAAACCTTTACAGACAAGCAAAAGCTAAGAGAATTCAGCACCACCAAACCAGCTTTACAACAAATGCTAAAGGAACTTCTCTAGGCAGGAAACACAAAGGAAGGAGAGACCTACAATAAAAAGCCCCAGACAATTAAGAAAATGGTAATAGGAACATACATATCAATGATTACCTTAAATGTAAATGGATTAAATGCTCCAACCAAAAAACATGGACTGGCTGAATGGATACAAAAACAAGATATGTATATGTGCCATCTACAAGAGACCCACTTCAGACCTAGGGACACATACAGACTGAAAGTGAGAATGGAAAGAGATATTCCATGTAAATGGAAATCAAAAGAAAGCTGGAGTAGCAGCCAACATCGTTCTCAGTGGTGAAATACTGAAGCATTTCCGCTAAGATCAGGAACAAGACAAGGTTGCCCACTCTCACCACTATTATTCAACATAGTTTTGGAAGTTTTAGCCGCAGCAATCAGAGACGAAAAAGAAATAAAAGAAATCCAAATCGAAAAAGAAGTGAAGCTGTCACTGTTTGCAGGTGACATGATACTATACATAGAGGATCCTAAAGATTCTACCAGAAAACCAGTAGTTTTCTACCAGAAAACTGCTATAGCTACTACTATAGGTAACTACTATAGCTAATACATGAATTTGGTAAAGTAGCAGGATACAAAATTAATGCACAGAAATCCCTTGCATTTGTAGATGCTAATGAAAAATCAGAAAGAGAAATTAAGTACACATTCCCATTTACCACTGCAACAAAAAGAATAAAATACCTAGGAATCAGCCTACCTAAGGAGACAAAGACCTGTATGCAGAAATCTATAAGACACTGATGAAAGAAATTAAAGATGATACAAATAGATGGAGAGATATACCATGTTCTTGGATTGGAAGAATCAACATTGTGAAAATGACTCTACTACCCAAAGCAATCTACAGATTCAGTGCAATCCCTATCAAACTACCAATGGCATTTTTCACAGAACTATAACAAAAAATTTCACAATTTGTATGGAAACACAAAGACCCTGAATAGCCAAAACAATCTTGAGAAAGAAAAATGGAGCTGGAGGAATCAGGCTCCCTGACTTCAGACTATACTACAAAGCTACAGTAATCAAGACAGTATGGTACTGGCACAAAAATAGAAATATAGATTATTGGAACAGGATAGAAAGCCCAGAGATAAACCCACACACATATGGTCACTTTATCTTTGATAAAGGAGGCAAGAATATACAGTGGAGAAAAGACAGCCTCTTCAATAAGTGGTGCTGGGAAAACTGGACAGCTACATGTAAAAGAATAAAATTAGAACACTCCTTAACACCATACACAAAAATCAACTCCAAATGGATTAAAGACCTAAATGTAAGGCCAGACACTATAAAACTCTTAGAGGAAAACATAGGCAGAACACTGTATGACGTACATCACAGCAAGATCATTTTTGACCCACCTCCTAGAAAAATGAAAATAAAAACAAAAATAAACAAATGGGACCTAATGAAACTTAAAAGCTTTTGCATAGGAAAGGAAACCATATAGAAGACGAAAAGCAGCCCTCAGAATGGGAGAAAATATTTGCAAACGAAGCAACTGACACAGGATTAATCTCCAAAATTTACAAGGAGCTCATGCAGCTCAATATCAAAAAAACAAACAACCCAATCCAAAAATGGGCAGAAGAATAAATAGACATTTCTCCAAAGAGGATATACAGATTGCCAACAAACGCATGAAAGGGTGCTCAGCATCACTAATTATTAGAGAAATGCAAATCAAAACTACAATGAGGTATCACCTCACTCCAGTCAGAATAGCCGTCATGAAAAAATCTACAAACAATAAATACTGGAGAGGGTGTGGAGGAAAGGGAACTCTCTTGCACTGTTGGTGGGAATTTAAATTAATACAACCACTATGGAGAACAATATGGAGGTTCCTTAAAAAAACTAAAATTAGAACTACCGTATGACCCAGCAATCCCACTACTGGCCATATACTCTGAGAAACCATAATTCAAAAAGAGATATTTACTACAACGTTCACTGAAGCACTATTTACAATAGCCAGGACATGGAAGAAACCTAAATGTCCATAGACAGATGAGTGGATAAAGATGTGGCACATATATACAATGGAATATTAATCAGCAATACAAAGGAACAAAACTGAGTTATTTGTAAGGAGGTAAATGGACCCAGAGTCTGTCATACAGAGTGAAGTAAGTCAGAAAGAGAAACAGAAATACCATATGCTAATGCACATATATGGAATCTAAAAAAGCGGTACTGATGAACCTAGTGGCAGGAGCAGAATAAAGACGTAGACATAGAAAACGGACTTGAGGACACGGTGGGGGTGAAACGGAAGCTGGGGCGAAGTGAGAGAGTAGCATTGATATATATACACTACCAAATGTAAAATGCATGGGTAGTGTGAAGCTGCTGCATAGCACAGGGAGATCAGCTAGGTGCTTTGTGGTGACCTAGAGAGGTGGGATAGGGAGGGTAGGAGGGAGGCTCAAGAGGGAGGGGATATGGGGATATATGTATACATATAACTGATTCACTTTGTTGTACAGCAGAAACTAACACAACATTGTAACACAATTATACTCCAATAAAGATATAAAAAATTAAAAAAAGATGAACCAATTTTGTCAATGTGTATGAAAATATTGAAGGCATGTGTTTATGTGGTACATGAATGTGTTATTGGAAAACTAAGTATATTTCGAACAACTTAGATACATGAACTACTTTTTAAACTCTGATGAAATCTAAATACAGATTAAAAAATTTATGTTTGATATTTAGCCCCTTAATTAAGATGTTATGTATATATAAAATATACAATGGATTTCAAGGACTTGGTTTTAAGAAAAGAATATAAAATCTCTTAATAACTTTTATAGTGATTATATGTTAAAATATTTTATTTTTGATCTTTTTGGTTAAATAAAATATATTATTAGAATTAATTTCACCTTTTCCCTTTTGTTCTAAAAATTCAGCTAGTAGAAAATTTAAAATTACATATGTTGCAATATGTTTTTATTAGACAACATTGAGCTAGATTATTTTATTGTCTTGCTTTCATAACAGTTTGTGAGTGTCTTCTGGATGCTTGAGGTTAAGAGAAGTTTAAGATAAGAGCTGTTTGGTCTTAATTCAATCAGTAGTAATTCCTTGGTTATCCTGGTCACTTCAATGACTGTTATAAGGTTTGTAATGCATTTTATTTATTAAATATTAATGGTTTGATCCAATGGATCTTACTGGGTTGTGATATGTGAAAGTAGTAATGTGAAATGAATTTGTGTTTGTATATATTAATTACTGTAACTTCTTGTGAGCCATATTATGATACTGACGGCGTTTAAGCCTCTAATTGACTGCATTCTTTCAGAGGAGTACATTATTCAGAGATGTTTTGCACCCAGTTTAGGGTGGGATGTGAGTGGCAGTGGATGCACTGTAGACTTTCTTGCAACAGCTGTCACAGTTGGCAGAGGGAATGCTGGAGAAGCACGGCATTAAATTGGCCCAGTGGACACAATTATTTCAGAGAAAGAAGAGCTGTTTGCATAGCAGGCATGCTTGGACTAGTTGGGCAGCTGGTATGATTATGTGCCTCACTTACAGGGCATGGTCGATAAAACTGCCTCTGTTTATGAAGTGATGTGGATGCTGTAGTTGGAACAGATGGCTAAAAAATACTTGACCTTCTAATACTTTGATATACTAATAATGAAAATAATTTTTTAAAAAAGAATCAGGAGAATTCTTATAGATTCGGGAAACAACCTGAATACAAATGGAAAAATGTAGCCAAATTTAGTCAGAAAAAAGAAGACATACTAAAATATCTCTTTTATTGCATCTAGAGGTTACTAATGAAATCTCATTTTTGATAAAATTGTTATATAAATATGTTAGAATGTCACCCTGCAAAATTTCACACTTAGCCCTCCATGTATTTTTGTTCTGTTCTTTTACCTGATTAATAATAATGCACTATATACATTTTAAAAAACACTTTCTGCCTCTGCCTTCACTAGACATCTGAATTAAAGAAGGTAATTCATGTAATTAAAGCACAAAACTTGTGAAACTAGGATTTTGCCTTTTGGTGACTTGCTGTAATTTATATCCTAAGTATTGCATTCTATCTAAAAAGTAAGGTCCACCAGTTTTCAAAGATACATAGATCCCAGAGAAATGGAAATAAAAACAAAAATAAGCAAATGGGAGCTAATGAAACTTAAAAGCTTTTGCACAGCAAAGGAAACCTAAACAAGACCAAAAGACAACCCTCAGAATGGGATAAAATATTTGCAAATGAAGCAACTGACAAAGGATTAATCTCAAAAATTTACAAGCAGCTCATGCAGCTCAATATCAGAAAACCAAAAAACCCAATCAGAAAATGGGCAGAAGACCTAGACATTTCTCCAAAGAAGATATACAGATTGCCAACAAACACATGAAAGGATGCTCAACATCATTAATCATTAGAGAAATGCAAATCAAAACTACAATGAGATATCATCTCACACTGGTCAGAATGGCCACCATCAAAAAATCTACAAACAATAAATGCTGGAGAGGGTGTGGAGAAAAGGGAACCCTCTTGCACTGTTGGTGGGAATGTAAATTGATACAGCCACTATGGAGAACAGTATGGAGGTTCCTTAAAAAACTAAAAATAGAACTACCATACGACCCAGCAATCCCACTACTGGGCATATACCCTGAGAAAACCATAATTCAAAAAGAGTCATGTACCAAAATGTTCATTGCAGCTCTATTTACAATAGCCCAGAGATGGAAACAACCTAAGTGTCCATCATCGGATGAATGGATAAAGAAGATGTGGCACATTTATACAAAGGAATATTACTCAGCCATATTACTCAGCCATAAAAAGAAATGAAATTGAGTTATTTGTAGTGAGGTGGATGGACCTAGAGTCTGTCATACAGAGTGAAGTAAGTCAGAAAGAGAAAAATAAATACCATATGCTAACACATATATATGGAGTCTAAGAAAAAAAAAGAAAGAAAAGGTCATGAAGAACCTAGGGGCAACATGGGAATAAAGACACAGACCTACTAGAGCATGGACTTGAGGATATGGGGAGGGGGAAGGGTAAGCTGGGACAAAGTGAGAGAGTGGCATGGACATATATACACTACCAAACGTAAAATAGATAGCTAGTGGGAAGCAGCCACATAGCACAGGGGGATCAGCTCGGTGCTTTGTGACCACCTAGAGGGGTGGGATAGGGAGAGTGGGAGAGAAGGAGACACAAGAGGGAAGAGATGTGGGAACATATGTATATGTATAACTGATTCAATTTATTATAAAGCAGAAACTAACACACCATTGTAAAGCAATTATACTCTAATAAAGATGTTAAAAAAAGATACATAGAAAAAATTTTTTAATTAATTTATTTTTGGCTTCGGTGGGTCTTCTTTGCTGTGCATGAGCTTTCTCTAGTTGAGGCGAGTGGGGGCTGCTCTTTGTTGGGTTGTGCAGGCTTCTCATTGCGGTGGCTTTTCTTGTGGAGCTCGGGCTCTAGGCGTGTGGGCTCAGCAGTTGTGGTGCACGGGCTTAGTTGCTCTGCAGCATCTTCCCGGACCAGGGCTCGAACCCGTGTCCCCTGAATTGGCAGGCAGATTCTTAACCACTGCGCCACCAGTGAAGTCCAATACACAGAAATTTAAATGAATTAATTCAAAATCTAAGAACTTCAGAGTTTATAAAATATGAATTACTGAAGAGTCTATACAAGATTATCTGCCTAGAACTTTACTGTACCTTATTTAATGGAATGTGTAGGACAGACCTCATGGCCTAATGAGTATCAGCGCAGGCCCTGATGTCAGACTGCCTCGCTTTATACCTGGCTCCACAACTTACTTGCTGTTTGACATGGCAAGTTACCTCTGCTCTTAGATTCTTCATTTGGAAAATAGAAATAATGATAGCATTTACTTAATAGATTATTGTGACATTCAAATGTGATGATACAGGCAAAGTATTTAGCATAGCTCCTGGCTCATAGTGTGTACCTACTAAGTATTATTTACTTCTAATGTATATAATGTCGTTGGCTAACTGAGGCTTGCCTAATTCATTTACTTTTTTCTTAGTTAATAAATTGTACTTTACTTCATATTACCAAATAGTAACAGAATGTAGTATATATTTCTGAAGCTAGAGGGTCTTGAGTTTCAATAGAAAACTGAGTAAAGTTCTTCATTCTTTCCTGAAAAACTGTATTTTTTAAGGGATACATTTTAGTCTCAGAAAGCAATGACTTAATCTTTTTCTTGCATCACAATAATTAAATAATTGTTGAAAAGACCATAAGTATCATTCAGTTTTTTTGAATTTAATTTTTAATAAAAGTGAGATATTCACATGGCTGAAAATTTAAAAGATATGAAAGAGTATAGAGTGAAAAGTCTTCTCGCCTCTATACCCCATGTACCCATTTCCCGTTCCCAGATGTAACCAATATGTCAAGTTCTTATGTATTTTTCCAGATTATTTTATTTATATACAGTTAAATCCCCTCTTTCCTAGATATGTGGTAGATACCTGCTCCTCTGTTCCTTGCCTTTTTCATTTAACAATTTATTTTAGGACCTGTCTGTATCTGTATGTAAAGAGGTTCCTTATTTTTAGGTTCCTTATTTTTAGCTGCCTTGTATCTCATGTATGGATGTACTGTAATTTATTGCTTGATGTTAAATTATTCTTCCTTTGTCATTTGTTTTTCCTATTCATTTTTCTCCTTAATTTTCTGGTAATAGCTTTGTATGGATCCTGTGTTTGTTTCTTTTTTCTTTTTTTGCTTACTCATTTTTATTTGAGGCCTGTTAATGCAAGGAGGTACCTGTGAGAGAAAGACCAGGGCCCCGGGAGGAGTTTTCTTTGTTATCTTAGGTTTGTTCAAGATTTCACCCAAAGCACCATCTGTAAGAGAACAAATTGACTTGGACTTTCATCAGAATAAAAACTTCTGCTTTTCAAAAGTCACTGTTAAGAGAATGAAAAGAAAAGCCACAGACTGAGATAAATTATTTGTAAAGAATAGGTTGAAGAAAAGACTTGTATTCATAATATGTAAAGAATTTCCAGTTTTCAGTAATAGGAAAACAAACATCTCATTAAAAAAATGGATGGGCTAAAGTTTTGAACACTTTTACCAAAGAAGATAGATGAATGGCAAATATGCACATGAACAGATGCTTAATATCATTAGTCATTAGAGAAATACAAATAAAACCACGATGAGATACTATTACACACCTATTAAAATGGCTAAAATTAAAAAAGACTGTTCACACCATGTATTGGCAGAGGTGTAGAGTAACTGAAACTCTCATACACTCCTAGTGGCATTGTAAAATGATGCAGCCACTTTAGACAATAGTTTGTCAGTTTCTTAAAAAGTTAAACATGCGCATAACATATGGTCCAGTCATTCCACTCCTGGGTATTTATGCAAGAGAAATGAAAGTAAGTGTCCATGCAAAAACTTCTTCATGGAGTGAGAAGTGTACATTTCTCTTAAATTTTAGTGCTTCTGGAAAATTTTTATTAGCAATATTCTATATATGGTTCAACAGAGATGGGGAATGTTCATTATAGTTTCCATGTTTCTCTTTGCCTGTTCGTTTCTCATTTGATAGCTGCAAAGTTGTATCTACAGAAGAAGAACCCTTGTAAATTTACAAAAACCTGATGTCTATCTTGAACTATACTATTCTGTCTCTTCTACTCATTAGGTACAAAAATATAAATATTTGTCGAACTCATAGCACCACCATTTTCAAGTGTCATTTTTGCCAGCTGTTTATTTTTTGAAGTAATTTTACCCTCTAAGATGAGTAGTGTTTGATTTTCCTCTATTTTTTGAGAGAATTGTTGATGTTCTAGAAAAATGAGTTTCAAATAATGTTGGTAGTCATTAGAAGGAAATGATATTTTCAATTGATAATACTCTTATAAACCATGTTATTTCTTAGGTTCATGAACTTTCAAAATCTCAAATCTCATTTTTTCAAGTAAGCAATGGAGGTTTAAAAAAAAATCTTAGATCATGGTATTTAGAGTCATAGGAATCTGGTAAAAAAGAAAGCAAAGATAGCATTTGGATCATGTTCTTGTAAGATTCATGTCACTTAATAGATATGTTAAAGATTGGTATTTAGACCTTCACTGTTTGCTTTTTCTGTGTGAATTTGAACATAAGATAAATACAAGGTAGTGTTCTTGTTAAATGTTTTGTTGGAGAAATAAAATGTATATTCCAAAATAGATGTATATTAGAATGCATTCAAAATCTGATATAAAACATTAAAACTGTGAGATTAATTCTGTTGTACAAAGTTACTAATCAGGATGATCAGATCATTTGCATATAATGTTTTGCTGATAGCATCAGAATTTTAAGGTGATTGAAATGATTTTCAGTGTGCTTCAGTAAGCCATATGAAAATACCAAAAAGCATACTTACCTTAGTTGTTAAGGAAAATCCCAAAGCAAAATACTTACTTAAATTAGAGAGTTTAGGTCTTGGTTCATATATAAGTTTGAATGCATTTTAGTACTTGATATTTGCCAGTAGTGTGAGTTTATAGAGGTCTCAAAGCCTAACAAATATATGAGAATTGAAATAATATGGGAATGGAAAAAAAACTGAGATGTATTTTTAAAAAAGAAACAAGGAAAAATAATAACAAGTTAGTTGTGTCTGGAACCTAATGAAAAAACCCATTTCAGTTGAAAATTAGGCAGTGTGTTTTTAAAGAGATTTTTAAAAAGTCAGAAGAGAATCCCAACTGTTACCACTTGATGATGATGAGTGTTTTTGAGTTAATGAACTTTTAAAACAGTTTGTTTCTGAAGTTTAGGAACCTAAAATTCTATTATAAGACATATTCTAATTTTAGAGATGTTGAAATGTGGAGAGAAAATGCGTGTCTAAGAATCAGTAAAATACAAGGTTATTGTTTACAAGCACAACAAGGTAGAAGAACTTGTCTAAAGTTATAAAAAGTGGTTAACAGTCTAGATGTGAATCGAGTTCTAGTCTGGCTTTAGAATTCTTTCAGCCACTAAAATACAGTGCCTCACCTATAGAAATCTTTGTCAATACCTAAGATATACAAAAAAAAAACCCAAACCAAAAAACTGTACTTCATGGCATTCCATTGAATAGATGTGCTGTAGTTTATATAACCATTTCCCTACTGATGTATATTTAGTTTGTGTCCAGCTCTTTGCTGTTATATAAGCAGTGCTACAGTAAACATCCTAATACATGTGTATACATATGTATTTATCTGGTGGATAACAGGAAGTAAAATGGCTGTGTCAAAGAGTATTCATGTTTCAAATTTTGATAGAAACTATAAAGCTGCCATATCGGCTTTGGCCATTGGGAGTTCTTTCAGATTGGTTCCTGTGTCCTTCTGACATGCTTCAGCCTTTTTTCCCCTCTCTCTCAAGTACTTCCTTACCTTCTGTCACTATAATGTACTCCAGGCTCATCTTCTATTTTTCCTGCCCCAGTGCTAAAATTTCTCCAGCTCAGCCATTTCTCCAGTGATCCCTGGTTCCTTCCATTGACAAATTATATTTAGAGGGCTTCCCTGGTGGCGCAGTGGTTGAGAGTCCTCCTGCCGATGCAGGGGACACGGGTTCGTGCCCTGGTCCGGGAGGATCCCACGTGCCGCGGAGCGGCTGGGCTCGTGAGCCATGGCCGCTGAGCCTGCGCGTCCGGAGCCTGTGCTCCGCAATGGGAGAGGCCACAGCAGTGAGAGGCCCGCGTACCGCAAAAAAAAAAAAAAAAAAATTATATTTAGAAACTAAACTGTGGGCTATAGGTATGCTTGCTGCTACTGGGGTGTCACTTTGATAGGGCCTCTCAGTTGACAGCCCTAGAAAATGTATGTGTACATACATCTCTAATTATTTCCGCATCTAGCTAGTCTGTATCTGCATACATATTAAAGCAAATGAGTTTGTACTGGTGTCTCCAGCTGTAATCCAGCACCACAGGGTTCATTCTAGCCTTTCTCCCTTGCTTATTTGTAAATTTGTTCTCTGACCTTGAGGAACCTCCTTTCCATTACTACAGTTTGTCTATTTCTTCAACCTGAATTCAGTGCATGTAAACTAGTTTCAGAGTTATTAACTTCCGTCCCCATAAGAAAACACACCAACAAGACTACTATGTTTATGTACAGTTCTTTTCATCTTCAGCTCAATAGTAGCAAGTTAAAATACCGTTTTCCAAAGTTACTTAGGTCAGTTTTGTTTTTTCTCATCATCTTCAGGGATATTATTTTATATCACTTTTAATCATTTTTTAATTAATTTTTTAAACATCTTTATTGAGGTATAATTGCTTTACATTGTTGTGTTAGTTGCTCTTGTATAACAAAGTGAATCAGCTATACATATACATGTATCCCCATATCTCCTCACTCTTCCATCTCCCTCCCACCCTCCCTATCCCACCTGTCTAGGTGGTCACAAAGCACCGAGCTGATCTCCCTGTGCTATGCGGCTGCTTCCCACTAGCTATCTCTTTTACATTTGGTAGTGTATATATGTCAATGCCACTCTCTCACTTTGTCCCAGCTTACCCTTCCCCCTCCCCGTGTCCTCAAGTCCATTCTCTACATCTGCCTCTTTATTCCTGTCCTGCCTCTAGGTTCTTCAGAACCATTTTTTTTTTTTTTTTAGATTCCATATATATGTGTTAGCATACAGTATTTGTTTTGTCTCTTTCTGACTTCACTCTGTATGACAGACTCTAGGTCCATCCACTTCACTACAGATAACTCAATTTAGTTTCTTTTTATGGCTGAGAAATATTCCATTGTATATATGTGACGCATTTTCTTTATCCATTCATCTGTTGATGGACACTTAGGTTGTTTCCATGTCTTGGCTATTGTAAATAGAGCTGCAGTGAACATTGTGGTACGTGACTCTTTTTGAATTATGGTTTTCTCAGGGTATATGCCTAGTAGTGGGATTGCTGGGTCATATGGTAGTTCTGTTTTTAGTTGTTTTTTTTTTTTGCGGTATGCGGGCCTCTCACTGTTGTGGCCTCTTCCGTTGCGGAGCACAGGCTCCGGATGCGCAGACTCAGCAGCCATGGCTCACGGGCCCAGCCGCTCCGCGGCATGTGGGATCCTCCCGGACCGGGGCACGAACCCGTGTCCACTGCATCGGCAGGCGGACCCTCAACCAGTGCGCCACCAGGGAAGCCCCCGTTTTTAGTTTTTTAAGGACCCTCCATACTTTTCTCCATAGTGGCTGTATCAATTTACATTCCCACCAACAGTGCAAGAGGGTTCCCTTTTCTCCACACCCTCTCCAGCATTTATTGTTTGTAGATTTTTTGATGATGGCCATTCTGACCAGTGTGAAGTGATACCTCACTGTAGTATTTATGTGAATTTCTCTAAGGATTAGTAATATTGAGCATTCTTTCATGTGTTTGTTGGCAATCTGTATATCCTCTTTGGAGAAATGTCTATTTAGGTTTTCTGCCCATTTTTGGATTGGTGTTTTTGTTTTTTTGATATTAAGCTGCATGAGCTGCTTGTATATTTTAGAGATTAATCCTTTGTCAGTTGCTTCATTTGCAAATATTTTCTCCCATTCTGAGGTTGTCTTTTGGTCCTGTTTATGGTTTCCTTTGCTGTGCAAAAGCTTTTAAATTTCATTAGGTTCCATTTGTTTATTTTTGTTTTTATTTCCATATCTCTAGGAGGTGGGCCCAAAAGGATCTTGCTGTGATTTATGTCATAGAGTGTTCTGCCTATTTTTTCCTCTAAGAGCTTTATAGTGTCTGGCCTTACATTTAGGTCTTTAACCCATTTTGAGTTTTTTTTGAGTATGGTGTTAGGGAGTTTTCTAATTTCACTCTTTTACATGTAGCTGTCCAGTTTTCCCAGCACCACTTATTGAAGAGGCTGTCTTTTTACCATTGTATATTCTTGCCTGCTTTGTCAAAGCTAAGGTGAACATATGTGCATGGGTTTATCTCTGAGCTTTCTATCCTGTTCCATTGATCTATATTTCTGTTTTAGTGCCAGTAGCATACTGTCTTGATTACTGTAGCTTTGTAGTATAGTCTGAAGTCAGGGAGCCTGATTCCTCCAGCTCCATTTTTCTTTCTCAAGATTGCTTTGGCTATTCGGAGTCTTTTGTGTTTCCATACAAATTGTGAAATATTTTGTTCTAGTTTTGTGAAAAATGCCATTGGTAGTTTGATAGGGATTGCACTGAATCTGTAGATTGCTTTGGGTAGTAGAGTCATTTTCACAATGTTGATTCTTCCAAGCCAAGAACATGGTATATCTCTCCATCTGTTTGTATCATCTATAATTTCTTTCATCAGTGTCTTACAGTTTTCTGCATACAGGTCTTTTGTCTCCTTAGGTAGGTTTATTCCTAGGATTTTATTCTTTTTTTTGCAATTGTAAGTGGGAGTGTTTCCTTAATTTCTCTTTTAGATTTTTCATCGTTAGTGTATAGGAATGCAAGAGATTTCTGTGCATTAACTTTGTATCACTTTTAATCATTGATTATTAAAATTATGGGGGTGCATAAAATAATGATATATTGTATGGTAACCTGACATATTGGCAGAAAAATAAATAGATAAGAAACCTTTTGTAGCTTTTATTTCAAATAACATTTTAACATAGATCCATGATAAAAAAGATTTCAAGGAAATATGGATATTCATTTTGTTTTTCCGAGTAGTTCTCTTTAAAACGGAATTATTTTCTCATACATATTATCTTTAATACATTTAAAAGTTCAGATACACCAATTGTAATAATTTTTTTTCTAAGATAGGAAAATAATGTAATTAGATAAGATTATTATTTCATTGGTTTATAGAACTATAAGGATGAAGGAATCTATTCTGTTTATTTATTTGTTCATTTTACCTTATTTAATCTTTGCTAGCCTTTCATGAATGAGGGAATATTATTAGTAAAAGTGAAGGGTAAGAAAAACAAGTTAGAAGAATAATGAAGTTACACAGTGTTCTGTTTGTTCATATTTTTAATTAATGGGAAGTCATTTCCTAATCCAGCTAGGGAATTTTGTTTAGCTTCATTGTTCTATAGTTTTGAAAATCTCATAGTGTTCCTGCTAAAGGTTTATTAAAAAGTGAGCCAAATCTAAATAAGTCACAGTAGTTCATTCATCAATCTCTTAACCAAAATCTAATTTTTTTACTTTATATATATTTCTGTTTATTTAAAGTGGTATTTTCAACAGCAAATAAAAATTTGCGTATGAAATATAAACTCTGGAATATCATTGAATATCAGTGTGGGAAACAGGTTTGTCCTTTCTTTTACTTGTTTAGTAGTTTTACTTAAAAAATTCTATTGCTGTCATGCTAACTCATTTTTAAGCGAATCTCCTTCCTGAAGTTGCATTTTAATATTTACTGAACTATTGTTAGGGGACCAGATTCCTTGTCCTTTTCTTACTTTTAAAAGTAGCTCCCGTAATAGAGACAGGAAACATATTTAGAGCTGTGCAGTATTTTGTGATTCAGAGTACTTACAGAGAGCTGTGCTACTGTATAAAATTTTTCTTTTTTCATAACTATCACTAAGTATCTGAGTACAGAAACTGCTTTTCTATTTGCTGTCTTCTTCATAAATCTTAGGTACTTTTCTTTCAGTTAATGAGATCCTATTCCAGGGTACTTTCCTTAGTGGTGAGGAAAAAGAGAAGGAATTAGAAGGTAAAGCTCCTCCTTTCTGCCCTGGGAGGGGAGTGTGACTGGTTGGATTGTCTGCTTGTTTACTTGCATATGTATTTATAAAGCAAAATTATATTCAGCACCTCTTATGTGCCAGGCCCTTTCTTAGGTACCATAAAGACAAGTATGAGGAAAAAGCAAGGTTTCTTTTCTCTAGTTGCACAGTCGAATTGGAGGAGACAAATACATAAATATAATTACAGTACAGTGTGTCAAGAACTTGATAGTAGGTATTTTGGAAGAAGAGAAATATCATGTGTCCTGGCAGGGGAAGTTATGGAATGTTTCCTGTAGAAGAGGTGTTAACCCACCTAAGGAATGTGTTGAGTCACCCAGAGAGAGCAGGAAAGAGAAGGAAGGACGCTTCTGTAAAGGGGAAAGTGGGAGCACAGTCTCAAGAGAAAAAGCATCATGTATGTAAGGATGATCAGGATCCTTAGAAAATAAGGTGCAAGTAGTAAAAGGGCAAGAAAGTGAGTAAGATAGGGCCTAGATTGGGGATGAGTATTTAATGCCATCCTTGGTATTAATGCCTGGCATTATATAATGGAAAGATCCTTTCCATTTTTTACTGTGTTAAAATACATATGACATAATATTTACCATTATAACCATTTTAAGTGTACATTTTCAAGTGTTCAACTATCTTATTATTTTATTTTATTTTATTATTTATTTATTTTTTTGTGGTACACGGCCCTCTCACTGTTATGGCCTCTCCCGTTGCGGAGCACAGGCTCCGGATGCACAGGCTCAGTGGCCATGGCTCACGGGCCCAAGCCGCTCCGTGGCATGTGGGATCTTCCCGGACCGGGGCACGAAACCGTGTCCCCTGCATCAGCAGGCGGACTGTCAACCACTGCGCCACCAGGGAAGCCCATATCTTATTATTTTAGATGGCAGAAGAAGATCTCATTTTGAAATATACAAAGCTCTGTGATTCCCTTAAGATCAAAGTGAAAGTTTACACAGTGTTTCCGTTACATGTTGCCACAATAATTCTGTGTAACAACCAACTAGAAGCATTTTAGTAGCACATAATCTTAGTAGTATAAAGTAAGTTTATTGCTTACAGAGTCAGGTGGGTGTTGGCTAGGCAGCTCTGCTGGTCTTGACTGGGCTCACTCTTATAACTGGTGTAGACTGGCTCTTGGATGGTCACCGACATGATTAGGCTCTTCCACTTCTCATTATCCTGTAGGTTATCCCAGTCATACTCTCATGATGATGGCAGATGTGTAAAAGGAAGCAAGCGAGTATAATTGTATGAGCACTTTTCAAGTGCTCAGTCTAGGGCTGCATATTCCCCACTATAGAGGAAAGACCTTTCTGTGTACTCTACTCAATAACCTATGAATCATGAGATTTTCTAGTCTGGCTGCTGGGAACAGGCCCATACCCAACCCTGTGTCTGCAGGTACCATTGTCACTTTTCTTTTTAGATGACTTTGGTGTCTAATATTCCTTAAACATAGTATAAAAAGCAATAACCATAAAGTAAAAGGTTGATAAATTATATTTCATTGATTTTAAGAACGTCTAGTCATTAAAAGACATTAGTAGAGTTAAAAATGTACTTTACTGTTGGAAGATGTTTGTAATACATAATATAAAAAATAGTACAAATCACTAAGAAAGAGGCAGAAAACCCAATATTATAAAAATTGGAGCCAACACATACACATAGGTTTTACTTAAGTGAAAAAAAAAAAAAGCTTAAAGCTCACACACACACACCAATTGGAAAAGTCACTCACCTAGTTAGGGTCAGAGTAGAGACTACTATTGAGGTAACTTAAATTTTTAAAAACTTTTGTTTTACTTGTAGCTTAGTCAACTTTCTGGCTTTTGAAATTACAAATTGCACAGCATAGATGTGCAAGTTTGAACGTTATCAGCATTAAAAATGTTATTAACTCTATATTTGTAAAGCATTTTACAGTTTACAGAGTGATTTACCATACTCATGTTCATTTGATCTTTCTCATATCTGTACCAAGCCACAACAGATATTATAGAAAACTAAGACTCACAGAAGTTATGTGGCTTGGCCAGAGTCATAAAGATGTATTTGGTGGCCCTAGCGTTAGAACTCTTACCTTCTCGTGCCCAATCTAATGCCTTTTCTACTTCACATGGATATCTTTCCAAAAACATTCATAAACCTCTTATGTTCAAGATAATGTCAGATTCTTAGGATGTCGAGATACAAGTCAGCCCACCTTCAATGGTGTGACAGGCGAGTAGTAGAAATTACTAAACCAAGATTCCTGCAGAATCCTAGGCTGGTGTTGAAATTGAGGTCATTCATAGTAGCAATCACCTTTGTTTCACTGGTTCCTGCTCCTGCCTCATAGGGTCTGACCATGGTCACCAGTAAATCCTCCACCATTGGCGATTGCTGAAAATACTCAAATGGTGTTCTACGTGAGCTCTGGAAACAGTGTAATCAGCTACCCAGATTTAATTCTTCCTTACAACTCTGAAGTTCTGTTTCTGGACCAAGCTTGTGTCTATTTTCTTTCCTTTTGGGTAGTTTATTGTTTTTTCTTCAGAGGTCTCTAAGCTTCTTATATACACGTATTTCTTTTGGGTCTTTTAAAGATGTCCCATTTAAGATACGCATCCACATTTCTTCTTTTGTAAGTAGATGAAAGGAAAAATACAAAATATCCACAATGAGAAACGCTTTATTCCCATCAGATTAACAAACATTTAAAAATGTCTGGTGATATCAAACATTGGAGATGAAATGGAACAAGTGGAACTCTTATTCGCTGCTGAAGGGTGTATAAAATATTACTACTTTGGAACACAGTTTGCCATTATTTCATGAGGAAAGCATAACCCAATACTTTGATATCAGTTTTACTCCTAGATACGTACTCTGGTGAAACACCTGCACTTCTGTACTAGGACACACAAATTTTTATTAGTTTGCCTATAATAGCAAACAACTCTAAACAGCTCAGATGTTTCAGTGAATATGTAAATTGTGGCAAATTCACATACAGGGATACTGTAAGACAGAAATGAAAATGAATGAACTGCAGCTATAGGAATAAATATGGATGGATGAATCCTGAAATATAATGTTGTTAAAAAGACAAGTCACAGAAGAATATAAACCTTTTTTATAAAGTTCAAAAAGGCAAAATTGAACAATGTGTTATTTAGGATACCCAAAACTAAGAGAATAATAAAAAATTAAGACTAGTGGTTTTCTTGGAGGAGGTCAAGTTTATTAGGAGAGCTTTCACTGTTTTACTAAGGATATTCTTTTTGTTTCATTTTTTAAACTGAGGTATAGTTGATTTACAGTATTATGTAATTTCAGGTATATATCATAGTCATAATTTTAAAAGGTCATACTCCATATATAGTTATTATAAAATATTGACTATATTCTCTTTGTTGTACAATATATCCTTGTAGCTTATTTATTTTATACATAGTAGTTTGTATCTTTTACCATACCCCTATCTTGTCCCTCTCTCCTTCCTGCTTCCCACTGGTAACCACTAGTTTGTTCTCTTTATCTGTGAGTCTGTTTCTTTTTCTTTGTATTCACTAGTTTGTTTTATTTTTTAGATTCCACATATAAGTAATATCCCACAGTATTTGTCTCTCTCTGTTTGACTTAACTTCACTAAGCATAATACCTTCCAAGTCCATCCATGTTATTGCAAATGGCAAAATTTCCTTCTTTTTTATGGCTGAGTAGTATTCCGTGTGTGTGTGTGTGTGTGTGTGTGTGTGTGTGTGTGTGTGTGTGTGTGTGTGTATACACCATATATATATAATCTCACATCTTCTTTATCCATTCACCTGTTGATGAGCACTTAGGTTGCATTCATATCTAGACTATTGTAAATAGTGCTGCTATGAACATCGGAGTGCATGTATCTTTTTGAACTAATGTTTTTGTTCTCTTCGGCTGTATACCCAGGAGTAGAATTGCCGGATCATACAGTAATTCTGTTTTTAGTTTTTTGAGGAACCTCCATACCATTTTCCACAGTGGCTGCACTAAGGACATTCTTAAATGAAATTAGATGTATAGATGGATCTATCTGTCTATCTATCTATCTGTCTGTCTATTTCTCTGTATTTCTGTGAGTGTGTGGAGCATACTGGGAAGGGTATCCTGAGAGTGTCAATCATTTTGGTTATTTCTATTGTATTTCTTAAATAGTTACTAAAAGATTCAGGGATGCCAGTTTTAGTCATTCTTCATGACTCAAATATTGCATATTTTCTTTTGTAGATATTAAAAATTTTATAATTATGTATTAAAAACTAAGGTGTTAGAAGAAATAATACTGTATGGTAGTCATTTTTTCTTGGTGGTGACATTACAGGGTACTCTCACTTTTTATATTATGCATTTCTAAATCTTATAGGTCTTTTATAATTGACATGAAATTTTAATATCTAGAAAAGACATAGATGACTATTGAAAGTAAAAGCACAAATTTAAAGTTTTTTCTAATATTTTGCTAATGAGATGTTAACCTTGAATTATATGCTAGTCTAGAAAGCTGTCATGTTGGACTTAATACTAAGGATATTTGTTTTTGAAAACCACCAAGCCCAGCGTTTACTCTCACTTGAGACTTTCAGATAAGCATATTTATCTTTCACCAGAATTTTAATAAGTCCAAATTTCGGTCAGTGTTTTCTGCACTGATATAAAGTATATCTAAATTTAAAACTAAAGCTGATGTTTGAGTGGTCAAAAGACCACTAATATATGTTACATTGTTACAGATACAGTACTTAAGTATCCACTTGTATGCAATACTATTAAACAATTCCAAAACCATTCATTATAAATAAAAGTTTATTTTATAAGTTTTTCAACAAATATCCTCTGCATGGTACTTCATCTTTTTATAATTTCTTTTAGCACCTGTAACTAAATGTAAATATGTTATTATGAGAAGTTGGGGCAAAAGATTATAAACATTTTTATTTTAAGGGAAGAAAATAGAAATGATGTGGTTACTAAAAGTGAGACTCTGTGATTATTTGAAAATCTTTAAAAAAATTCTAACTTTATACAGAATGTTAAATGTCTTAGAAACATATGAATGATATAATGTAATTGACCATGAAACACTGGCTTCCCATGGTATCAAGTTTATACATATTCTTGAGTTGACAATTTAGAAGCTTTCGGTGTCTCCATTTTTATGGTAGAATAATTATGCATGTGTTTATGTACATATATATGTGATTAGACAAATATAATTATAGAAAAGGTTTTTGTGACTTACTTTCCTTATATGATTTTATAATTTAAAAAATTGCATGACATTTATTCCCTTTAGAATTTTTTCTCCAAATAGGTGCTCTAAAAATGTCACTTTGAATTAAAGCATAGTATTTGGAAAAGATAACTTATTTATGTTCTTGATGTAGATTTCAATAACATGCTGAGTTTTGCTCTGGTTGAATTTTTCCAGTATCTCAAAAGAAATTGCTGAAAATATTTAGATGTAAAGTTTTCAGATTTTGCATTATAGAAAACAATGTTAGAATTGCATAGAATAAAAGAAGGTAATCCCTTTAAAATTCCTAGAAGAGGATTTGATATGTACCTTATATATATATATATATTTTCATTAAACAGTTCATATTTGCTTCACAAAGTCCAATTTTTTTTACAAATTTCTCAGCTTAAAAGGAACTGCATTTCTTTTCCTGTAATATGAACAACTGGCTAAATTTCTAGTTCTTAAAGGATTTGTGTGATGTCAGTGGGCTCTCCCTGCTTAATAAACTTACTAGGCCTCTCACCTTCTGAGATGGCCCGAACTCTGTCTGTGGGGGGTGTTTCTCCCTTGGCCGCTCTCACTTTCCAAGGTGACCCCATGCCCTGGGGCCACTCTTGCCTTTTGAGACGGTCTGCATTCTGTCTATGGAATGTGTATTTCTAAATAAATCCACGTCTTACCTAAAAAACAAAAAACAAAAAATTAAAACACAACTTACTGAAGTCCCTCAAAAGAGATAAATTATGACTAATAATATTTGTTTCCCATTTCCACCTTTTCTATATAAAATTTAATAATTGACTAAAGCAGTTGTTTATCAACTTTGTAAGTTTATTTTACTTATTTATTTTTTTGGCCTATGCTATGCAGCTTGCGGGTTTTTAGTTCCTCGACCAGGGATCGAACGCAGGCCCTGGCAGTGAAAGCACCAAGTCCTAACCACTGGACCACCCAGGGAATTCTCTCAACTTCATAAGTTTAAATTCAGACAGAGAACCCTAATGTCTTTATACAATTCCTTTCTCCACCTCTCATTTCCACGTCTTCTTGCCCAGCAAAGTTACCAAAAAACCATAAATTTAAGTATTTAACTGCTGGGTTTGAATTCATAGCTATAGGTTTTTTCTTTTCTAATGATTATCATCAGCGTTCATTCATTCAACCAGTATTTATTGAATACCAGCCACTATGGGGCACTGTTATTGACACTAGAATACAGTAAGTTGTAAGTAAAATAATCCATGCCTTAGTGGAGCTTACTTTGTGTGGAAATAGCCACTTAGGTCAGTATATAATTACAAATTAAATTCTGTGAGTGGCATATTGGGGATGCTTTAAAATGGCAATTTGATTGAAGTTGGGAATTCATGAAGACCTCTTTAGCATTTGAGAACTGAAGGATAGTAATAGTTAGCCAGGCAAAGAAAAGGTAAATACTTTTTTATACTTAGTCTGGCTATGTAGTGAGGTAAGGATTTTGCCTAGTGGCAAGCTAAGGATTTTAATATGAGTAATAATGTGATCAGTTTGTTTTTTAGAAATTCACTTGGCTGATACATATAGAAGGATTTATAAGAAGATGGAAGTGGAAGCAAGATGTCCAGATAGGCGTTTGCAGAGATTCAGTCTAGAAAGGATATTGACTTGGAATTGAGTACTGTTGTTGGAAAGAATGTTATTAAAAAATAAAAGTCATGCTAATAGTTACAAAGACTTATGTGTTTGTGTCTCTGGCCGAGACTGCTAACCTTGTCTAGTAGAAAAAGAACTAATTAATACAGATAGATGGAATTAGGCTGTAGATATTGCCCATAAATTAAATACATGCAAATAGCTTTTATATGGATTAAGGAATTGATGGGAATTTTAATAAAATAATAGTAAGCTAAAGTACAGAACCTTTCATTAAGCAGATGGTGAAAAGCAACATAACAGTAAACTACAATTTGTTAAATATTGTATATCATCATAGTGATACTTTTATTGTAATTAATGCTTTCCATAAGAAGCGTGGAATTAACATGCCAATGTTTTATCTGTTTATTTATGAGGATGATCTGTCTTTTATTTATTTTTAAACTTTTAAAAATGTACAGAGGTATTGAATTTATTTATTTATTTATTTATTTTTGCGGTACGCGGGACTCTCACTGTTGTGGCCTCTCCCGTTGCGGAGCATAGGCTCCGGACACGCAGGCTCGGCAGCCATGGCTCACGGGCCCAGCCGCTCCGCGGCATATGGGATCTTCCCGGACCGGGGCACGAACCCGTGTCCCCTGCATCGGCAGGCGGACTCCCAACCACCACGCCACCAGGGAAGCCCTGAATTTTTTTTTTATACATCTTTATTGGAGTATAATTGCTTTACAATGGTGTGTTAGTTTCTGCTGTATAACAAAGTGAATCAGCTATACATATACATATATCCCTATTTCTCCTCCCTCTTGCGTTTCCCTCCCACCCTCCCTATCCCACCCCTCTAGGTGACCACAAAGCACCGAGCTGATCTCCCTGTGCCACATGGCTGCTTCCCACTAGCTATCTGTTTTACATTTGGTAGTGTGTATATGTCCATGCCACTCTCTCACTTTGTTCCAGCTTACCCTTCCCCCTCCCCGTATCCTCAAGTCCATTCTCTACATCTGCCTCTTTATTCCTGTCCTGCCTCTAGGTTCTTCAGAACCTATTTTTTAGATTCCATATATATGTGTTAGCATACAGTATTTGTCTTTCTCTTTCTGACTTACGTCATTCTGTATGACAG
Source organism: Stenella coeruleoalba (assembly GCF_951394435.1). NCBI lineage: Eukaryota > Metazoa > Chordata > Mammalia > Artiodactyla > Delphinidae > Stenella > Stenella coeruleoalba. Next base: position 97,441,288 of record NC_137148.1, on the reverse strand, counting down.
ACACTAGATCTATCCACCTCATTACAAATAGCTCAATTTCGTTTCTTTTTATGGCTGAGTAATATTCCATTGTATATATGTGCCACATCTTCTTTATCCATTCATCCAATGATGGACACTTAGGTTGTTTCCATCTCCGGGCTATTGTAAATAGAGCTGCAATGAACATTTTGGTACATGACTCTTTTTGAATTATGGTTTTCTCAGGGTATATGCCCAGTAGTGGGATTGCTGGGTCATATGGTAGTTCTACTTTTAGTTTTTTAAGGAACCTCTATAATGTTCTCCATAGTGGCTGTATCACTTTACACCAAAGTGCAAGAGGGTTCCCTTTTCTCCACACCCTCATCAGCGTTTATTGTTTGTAGATTTTTTGATGATGGCCATTCTGACTGGTGTGAGGTGATACCTCATTGTAGTTTGGATTTGCATTTCTCTAATGATTAGTGATGTTGAGCATCCTTTCATGTGTTTGTTGGCAATTTGTATATCTTCTTGGAGAAATGTCTATTTAGGTCTTCTGCCCTTTTTTGGATTGGGTTTTTTGTTTTTTTGATATGAGCTGCATGAGCTGCTTGTATATTTTGGAGATTAATCCTTTGTCAGTTGCTTCATTTGCAAATATTTTCTCCCATTCTGAGGTTGTCTTTTCGTCTTGTTTATGGTTTCCTTTGCTGTGCAAACTTTTAAGTTTCATTAGGTCCCATTTGTTTACTTTTGTTTTTATTTCTGTATCTCTAGGAGGTGGGTCTAAAAGGATCTTGCTGTTATTTTTGTCATAGAGCATTCTGCCTATGTCTTCCTCTAAGAGTTTTATAGTGTCTGGCCTTACATTTAGGTCTTTAATCCATTTTGAGTTTATTTTTCTGTATGGTGTTATGGAATGTTCTAATTTCATTCTTTTACATGTAGCTGTCTAGTTTTCCCAGCACCACTTATTGAAGAGGCTGTCTCTTCTCCATTGTATATTCTTGCCTCCTTTGTCAAAGATAAGGTGACCATATGTGCATGGGTTTACACCTGGGCTTTCTATCCTGTTCCATTGATCTATATTTCTGTTTTTGTGCCACATACTGTCTTGATTACTGTAGCTTTGTAGTATACTCTGAAGTCAGGGATCCTGATTCCTCCAGCTCCATTTTTCTTTCTCAAGATTGCTTTGGCACTTTGGGGTCTTTTGTGTTTCCGTACAAATTGTGAAATATTTTGTTCTAGTTCTGTGAAAAATGCTATTGGTAGTTTGATAGGGATTGCACTGAATCTGTAGATTGCTTTGGGTAGTAGAGTCATTTTCACAATGCTGATTCTTCTAATCTAAGAACATGGTATATCTCTTCATCTGTTTGTATCATCTTTAATTTCTTTCATCAGCGTCTTATAGTTTTCTGCATACAGGTCTTTTGTCTCCTTAGGTAGGTTTATTCCTAGGTATTTTATTCTTTTCGTTGCAATGGTAAATGGGAGTGTTTCCTAAATTTCTCTTTCAGCTTTTTCATCATTAGTGTACAGGAATGCCAGAGATTTCTGTGCATTAATTTTGTATCCTGCTACTTTACCAAATTCATTGATTAGCTCTAGTAGTTTTCTGGTAGCATCTTTAGGATTCTCTGTATATAGCATCATGTCATATGCAAACAGTGACAGCTTTACTTGTTCTCCTATTTGGATTCCATTATTTCTTTTTCGTCTCTGACTGCTGTGGCTAACACTTCCAAAACTATGTTGAATAATAGTGGTGAGAGTGGGCAACCTTGTCTTGTTCCTGATCTTAGTGAAAATGGTTTCAGTTTTTCAACATTGAGGACGATTTTGACTGGGGGTTTGCCATATATGGCCTTTATTATATTGAAGTAAGTTCCCTCTGTGCCTACTTTTGGGAGGGTTTTTATCATAAATGGGTGTTGAGTTTTCTCAAAAGCTTTTTCTGCATTTATTGAGATTCTCATATGGTTTTTACCCTTCAGATGGTTAATTGGGTGTATCACATTGATAGATTTGCGTATATTGAAGAATCCTTTTATTCCTGGGATAAACCCCACTTTATCATGGTGTATGATCCTTTTAATGTGCTGTTGGATTCTGTTTGCTTGTATTTTGTTGAGGATTTTTGATTCTATGTTTATCAGTGATATTGGCCTGTAGTTTTCTTTCTTTGTGGCATCTTTGGTTTTGGTATCAGGGTGATGGTGGCCTCATAGAATGAGTTTGGGAGTGTTCCTCCCTCTGCTATACTTCGGAAGAGTTTGAGAAGGATGGGTGTTAGCTCTTCTCTAAATGTTGGATAGAATTCTCCTGTGAAGCCATCTGGTCCTGGGCTTTTGTTTGTTGGAAGACTTTTAATCACAGTTTCAATTTCTCTGCTTGTGATTGGTCTGTTTCTATTTTCTGTTTTTTCTTGGTTCAGTCTCAGAAGCTTGTGCTTTTCTAAGCCTTTGTCCATTTCTTCCAGGTTGTCCATTTTATTGGCATATAGTTGCTTCTAATAATCTCTCATGATCCTTTCTATTTCTGCAGTGTCACTTGTTACTTCTCCTTTTTCATTTCTAATTCTATTGGTTTGAGTCTTCTCCCTTTTTTTCTTGATGAGTCTGGCTAATGGTTTATCAATTTTGTTTATCTTCTCAAAGAACCAGCTTTTAGTTTTATTGATCTTTGCTTCAATAAGCAGTCATTTCCTTCATTTCTTTTTCATTTATTTCTGATCTGATCTTTATGATTTCTCCCCTTCTGCTAACTTTGGGGTTTTTTTGTTCTTCATTCTCTAATTGCTTTAGATATAATGGTTGTTTATTTGACATGTTTCTTGTTTCTTGAGGTAGGATTGTATTTCTATAAACTTCCCTCTTAGATCTGCTTTTGCTGCATCCCATAGGTTTTGGGTCATCGTGTTTTTCTTGTCATTTGTTTCTAGGTACTTTTTGATTTCCTCTTTGATTTCTTCAGTGTTCTCTTGGCTATTTAGACATGTATTGTTTAGCCTTCATGTGTTTGTATTGTTTAATACATTTTTTCCTGTAATTGATATCTAGTCTCATAGTGTTGTGGTTGGAAAAGAAACTTGATACAGTTTCAATTTTCTTAAGTTTACCAAGGCTTGATTTGTGACCCAAGATGTGATCTGTCCTGGAGAATGTTCCATGAGCACTTGAGAAGAAAGTGTAGTCTGTTGTTTTTGGATGGCATGTCCTATAAATATCAATTAAGTCCATCTTGTTTAATGTATCATTTAAAGCTTGTGTTTCCTTATTTATTTTCATTTTCGATGATCTGTCCATTGGATGAAAGTGGGGTGTTAAAGTCCCCTACTATGATTGTGTTATTGTTGATTTCCCCTTTTATGGCTGTTAGCATTTACCTTATGTGTTGAGGTGCTCCTATGTTGGGTGCATAAATATTTACACTTGTTATATCTTCTTCTTAGATTGATCCCTTGATCATTATATAGTGTCCTTCTTTGTCTCTTGTAATAGTCTTTATTTTAAAGTCTATTTTGTTTGATATGAGAATTGCTCCTCCAGCTTTCTTCTGATTTCCATTTGCATGGAATATCTTTATCCATCCCCTCACTTTCAGTCTGTATGTGTCCCTAGATCTGAAGTGGGTCTCTTGTAGACAGCATATATACGGGTCTTGTTTTTATATCCATTCAGCCAGTCTGTGTCTTTTGGTTGTAGTGTTAATCCATTTACATTTAAGGTAGTTATCAATATATATGTTCCTGTTACCATTTTCTTAATTGTTTTGGGTTTGTTGTTGTAGGTCTTTTCCTTCTCTTGTGTTTCCTGCCTAGAGAAGTTCCGTTAGCATTGGTTGTAGAGCTGGTTTGGTGGTGCTGAATTCTCTTAGCTTTTGCTTGTCTGTAAAGGTTTTAATTTCTTCGTCGAATCTGAATGAGATCCTTGCTGGGTAGAGTAATCTTGGTTGTAGGTTTTCCCTTTCATAACTGTAAATATGTCCTGCCACTCCCTTCTGGCTTGCAGAATTTCTGCTGAAAGTTCAGCTGTTAACTTTATGGGGATTCCCTTGTACGTTATTTGTTGTTTTCCCCATGCTGCTTTTAATATTTTTTCTTTGCATTTAATTTTTGATAGTTTGATTAATATGTGTCTTGGCATGTTCCTCCTTGGATTTATCCTGTATGGGACTCTCTGTGCTTCTTGGTCTTGATTGACTATTTCTCTTCCCATATTAGGGAAGTTTTCAACTATAATCTCTTCATATATTTTATCAGTCCCTTTTTCTTTCTCTTTTTCTTCTGGGACCTTTATAGTTCGAATGTTGGTGCCTTTAATGTTGTCCCAGAGGTCTCTGAGACTGTCCTCAATTCTTTTCATTCTTTTTTCTTTATTCTGCTCTGCAGTATTTATTTCCAGTATTTTATCTTCCAGGTCACTTATCCATTCTTCTGCCTCAGTTATTCTGCTACTGATTCCTTCTAGAGAATTTTAAATTTCATTTATTGTGCTGTTCATCATTGGTTTTTTTCCCTTTAGTTCTTCTAGATCGTTTTTAAGCATTTCTCCATTGTATTTTGAAGATTTTGGATCATTTTTACTGTCATTACTCTGAATTATTTTTCAGATCGACTGCCTATTTCCTCTTCATTTGTTTGGCTGGTGCATTTTTACCTTGATCTTTCATCTGCTGTGTGTTTCCCTGTCTTCTCACTTTGCTTAACTTACTGTGTTTGGGTCTCCTTTACACAGACTGCAAGTTCGTAGTTCCCGTTGTTTTTGGTGTCTGCCTCCAATGGGTAAGGTTGGTTCAGTGGTTTGTTTAGGCTTCCTGGTAGAGAGGAGTGGTGCCTGTGTTCTGGCGGATGAGGCTGGATCTTCTCTTTCTGATGGGCAGGTCCACATCTGGTGGTGTGTTTTGGGGTGTCTGTCACCTCATAATGATTTTAGGCAGCCTCTCTGCTAATCGGTGGGATTGTGTTCCTCTCTTGCTAGTTGTTTGCATAGGGTGTCCAGCACTGTAGCTTGCTGGTTGTTGAGTGGAGCTGATCTTAGCATTGAGATGGAGATCTCTGGGAGAGCTTTCGCCGTTTGATGTTACATCGGCCCCAGAGGTCTCTGGTTGACCAATGTCCCGAACTCAGCTCTCCCACCTCAGAGGCTCAGGCCTGACACCCGTCCAGAGCACCAAGACCCTGTCAGCCACTCGCCTGCTAGTGTTGGAGGGTCTCTTGTGTAGGCGGGCAGTGGCTGTGGCTCACCGTGGAGACTAGGACACTGGCAGCAGAAGTTCTGCAAAGTACTCCTTGACATGAGCCCTCCCAGTGTCCACCATTAGCCCTACCGAAGAGCCCATGCCAGTGTTTTGATTAACCATCTAATAGAATTTTCATTTAAATCATTTGAAAAGTGAATAATAAGCTTTGGGGAAATTAAGTTTTAATTTGAAATCAGAATCTTTTCCTACTGAATAGAAAAGAAATTCCTGTAATTTTTAAAGAATTCTTTACCTTGTATTCTTTTCCCATATTATTTTTACTCTTCATTGCAGTTATCAGTCTTTCATCCCTTTTTTTGGGTGGTAATTTTTCAGCCTTATTTGTGTCAATAAAAACTAATTCACTTGTCAAATTCAGTATCTGACATTTATGCACATATTCTTCGTGCTACAAAGTTGACAGAATTATGTTATATTTCTGAGGAGAATATATTATATCATTAATGGCTATTATGCAGGGTACTTTATGTTGTCCAAATTGTGTTTGAATGGATTTATTTAAGAAACGCCAGTTCACTTTTTGGATTTCACTAGCTCTATTAAATAGTCTAAGAAAATAATTAACAGACATGGAGGCATCATGCACTCTGATTTCAAACTGTACTACAAAGCTGTAGTAATCAAAATTATATCGTGCTGGCACAAAAACAGACACATAGATCAAAGGAACAGAATAGACAAACCAGAAATAAACCCACACTTATAATATGTCAATTAATCTATGACAAAGGGAGCAAAAATATACAGTGGGGGTAAAGACAAACTCTTCAGTAAGTGATGTTGGCAAAACTGGACAGCTATGTGCAAAAGAACGAAACTTAAGCCACTGTCTTACACCATCTATAAAAAATAAAGTCAAGTGGATTAAAGTCTGAATGTAGGACCTGAAAGCATAAAACTCCTAAAAGAAAGCATAGGCAGTATGCTCTTTGACATAGGTCTCAACAATATTTTTTTGGATCTGTCTCCTTAAGCAAGAGCAACAAAAGCAAAAGTAAAGAAGTGGGACTACATCAAACTGAAAACCTTTTGCATAGTGAAGGTAACTATCAACTGAATGAAAAGGCCCCTTACTGAATGGGAGAAGACATTTTCAAATGACAAGTTCAATAAGGGGTTAATACACAAAATATGTTAAAAAAACTCATACAACTCAATATCAAAAAACCCAAACAATTTAATTTTAAAATGGGCAGAGGACATGAATAGATAGTTTTTCAAAGAAGACATACAAATAGCTAACAGGCACATGAAAAGATGCTCAACTTCTCTAGTCATCAGGGAAATGCAATCCAAACCAAAACGAAATCATTACCTCACACCTTTCAGAGTGGCTGTTATCAAGAAGACAAGTAATAAAAAGCGTTGGCAAGCATGTGGAGAAAAGGGAACCCTGGTACAATGTTGATAGGAATGTACATTGGTACGGATGCTATGGAAAACAAAAAATTAAAAAATGGAACTGCCGTATGGCTCAGCAGTTTCACTTCTGGGTATTTAACTGAAAATAACAAAAGCACTAATTAAAGAAGATATATGCATACCAGTGTTCATTGTAACATTATTTACAATAGCCAAGATATGGAAGCAACCTAATTGTCTGTGAAAAGATGAATGGATAAAGAATATGTGGTATATATACACAATGGAATATTACTTAACCATAAAAAGAACAAAATCTTGCCATTTGTGACAAAATGGATGGACCTAGAGGGTATTATGCTAAGTGAAATAAGACAGAGAAAGACCAATACTGTGTGATATCACTTTTTTATTTTTATTTTCGGCCACTCTGTGTGGCTAGCGGGATCTTAGTTCCCCAAGCAGGGATTGAACCTGGGCCATGGCAGTGAAAGTGCTGAGTCCTAACCACTGGACCGCCAGGGAATTCCCCTGTGTGAATCTAAAAAACAAAACAAACATAATAAAATAGAAACAGACTCATAGATACAGAGAACTTACTGGTGATTGCCAGAGGGGAGGTGGGTAAAGGGATGGGCAAAATAAGTGAAGAAGATTAAGAGGTACAAACTTCCAGCTATGAAATAACAAAGTTATGGAGATATAATGTACAACATAGGGAATATTTTCAATAATATTGTAATAACTTTGTATGGTGACAGATGTTAACTATCCTTATCCTGGTGATCATTTTGGTGTAACATGATCAAAGGTAATAAAAGGTATAAAAATATCAAATCACTATATTGTACACCTGAAACTATTTAACATTGTAAGTTAATTATACTTCAGTTAAAAAAATTGTGATATTCTGCAACTCATAATTTCTTATCATTTAAGTATTCTGTACTCTGTATTCTTCAAAGGAACATAGCACCCTATTGTTAGCCAATTCTTTTTTATGTCCGTCTGCCAGTTTTACTGTCATAAAATCAATTAAACATTACAGATAAGTTACACATGTGCAGAGGTAGAAGAAGATGAGAAAATATATTGAAAATATTAGGCAGATAAAAGAGTCATGCAAGGTCATTCAAGAAATGAAAAAAATTCATTTTAAAAGTATTTTCAAAAATCATTATAAATTCTTGGTCTGTCTCTTCTGTTACATAGTGTTGTTTGGGAATGTTTTAAAGAAATATCAAAGATTTAGATACAAGATTCAGTACTTTGGGAATTATTGCACATTTTAATGATGCTTAGATCATGTACTTAAAGGGCAAAAGAGTAAAATATGAATATTTTCCTTGTATATAAATTATATCTTTAATGAAAATATTTCTGCCTTTTTCAGGATTCTTACCGTTAGGAATATTTTATTTATCTGGCAATGTAACTTGTTCTCTGTTATTCAGTGAAACTCCTTTCTGGTTCTTTCTCCTGCTTCTAAGACTGCTTTTGCTCTACCTGTTCAATAGCTTTTCTTCTTCCATCCTGTAAAATTTGACATTCTTCTAGCTCTAAGTTTTATCTTATCCCTCACTCTTGGTCAGGCTACTCATCTGGCTTTATTGCGATAAAGCTGAGTTGCTTCACACTTATTCATTAGATTGTGAAGAAAGCATTGTAAATCATCACTAGCACTATCCTGGTTAACATCAGTAGCATCAGTACCACCCTCATCAACATCTTTGCCTGTATTGCCTGCTTACTGTATGGCAGGCATTGCTGAGCACTTCACATATATTAGCATCTTAAAGCACAATCATTCTTTTTTTTTTGCGGTACGAGGGCCTCTCACTGTTGTGGCCTCTCCCGTTGCGTAGCACAGGCTCTGGACGCGCAGGCTCAGCGGCCATGACTCACGAGCCCAGCCGCTCCGCGGCATGTGGGATCCTCCCTGACCGGGGCACGAACCCGCGCCCCCTGCATCGGCAGGCGGACACTCAACCACTGCGCCCCCAGGGAAGCCCGAGCACAATCATTCTTTAAGGTTGTTAATGTTTTAGGCTCTGAGAGTTTAAATCTTGTTTGAGGTCATACTACTATTATGTAGGGTTAATAATTTCCTTTCTTATGCTTTTAGTTACTGTGCTTTTCTGTCTCCCAATTCATGCACATTATTTTAATTCAAGGTTATAGAAAAGTGTTGTTAATAAAGTAAAAGAGTGTACAATTTAACTCAGTAAATTTTAAAATAAAAATTTTATGTGACAAATTGAACTTATGAAGTAATTGTTTAATGTGTGCTTTATTTCACACCTAGGCTAATTTATGATTTATTTTCCAATAGCTGTTTATAAAGCCATGACAGCTTTTGAAATGAGTAGAAATGATAATTGTTAAATGAAATTTATCTTTGGTGAGAAAATGTTTCACTAGCAAGACATTATAAAATTGGTTATTACTTAGGTGAGACTAGTAAATCAATTTCTAATATCCTAAGTCAGTTTCTGTTCTAAGTTTCCTAATAAAGGATATAAATTGATGTAAGCCCAGTATGAATAAATGCATACATGTAGACATGCTTAGTTTGGACAATTTCAATTTCAGGAGATATCACAAAAGTTAGTTTCTATAGCATTATTCAACAGAGACTCGTCTCCATTAAGTATTGCTGAGAAAAATAGCAGCAGAAAGTAATGCCAAGACGTGTAATCTATAGTCACATTCTTCTTTCTGGCTTGTTTAATGGTGTAATGTTTTGTTAATTTACTGAAATCACTCTGAAGTTATTGTAGGCATAATGTTTTTTTTGTTTTTTAAACTTTTTTGGCTGCGTTGGGTCTTCGTTGCTGCGTGCGGTCTTTCTCTAGTTGCAGCGAGTGGGGGCTACTCTGTTGCGGTGCGCGGGCTTCTCATTGCGGTGGCTTCTCTTGTTGTGCAGCACGGGCTCTAGGTGCGTGGGCTTCAGTAGTTGTGGCACGTGGGCTCAGTAGTTGTGGTTCGCGGCTCCAGAGCACAGGCTCAGTAGTTGTGGCACATGGATTTAGTTGCTCCACGGCATGTGGGATCTTCCCGGACCAGGGCTCGAACTCGTGTCCTCTGCATTGGCAGGCAGATTCTTAACCACTGCGCCACCAGGGGTGGTAGCCAATAATCTTAAGGAATTTTTGTTTTCATGTCTCTATTCTTTTTTTTTTAAAGAGGAAGCTTAAAAACTCAGATAAAACTTTTTTTATTTAAGAGAAATTATTATATTTCAATATTATTTTAAACTTTAATTCTGTCATTCTAAACTTTTTAAAAGAATAATTATGCCTGGGAACGTGGAGATTACTATTTGACTTATAAAGATAACTTCCAATTCTGTGATCTCATGAATCTATGTGTTTTTACTTTCCTTCTCTAGATATTTCCATACCCATAGTTCTCAGTGACTTCAGATATGCACTACTTGGAGTTATGTGGTAGATTAAATATTTTTATTAGTAGGAAAAAACACTAGTCAAGATATTTGATTAAATATGTCACTCAACAGAATTTTAATTTTGTATCATTATTTAGATTTGCTTAAATTTGTAAGTGCATAATTTTTAGGCTTCTGAATTGTATGTTTGCATTTTTAACATCAAAGTTTTTATGTGGTGGAAAAGCAATGTGTAACTTTAATTATCATTTTAATGTGTAAGAAAGTACTAAATTTTAAACCCAATGTGTTCATTCTACAAGTTCTTTGGTAATTTTGGAATTGTGCTTTACCATAGAAACTGTTATGAAATGAAGTTTCTCAGGTCAACTCAGAAAAAAAAATTTAAACAATAATGTGTTTTGGAAGTAGCAGAATATTATCATTTTATCTATAACTAATGCCCCCTTTAACCTTATTTTTATCAGATTTTCTGAGTTTCAACATTAATCCTGGAATCTTAACTTTCTATAAAAACTTTACAGACTTCATAGTGTGGGAAGATGGGAGCAAGACATAGATATTGATATGTGTGAGAAACTTTCATTCTTGAGAAGACTCCTCCCCCTTTATCATTTTTTTTTTACACTGTGTTCATAAGACCCCTAAAATTATTCAGGAGTCCCTCAGCCTTGCTTTCCAGCAGAATAGCTTTGTTTTATTTGTTTAATATGTTGGGATTTGCTTAAGACTTCATTTAATTATTAGCCTAGTTATGAAGAGCTCAAGCTCTCAAAGAAGACTATAAATTCATTTATCTGCTTTACCATGATTGATTTTGGAACGTTGGGTAAGTTACTTCACCTCTCTGTACTTTGGTTTCCTCATCTGTAAAATGGAGATAATAGTACTTCATAGGTTCTTTGCGAGAATTAAATGAGACAATATATGTACATTTTCTAGAATAGCACTTACTGTCCAAGTGCATGAGACTTTGCATATAAGTGGTTAAGTCTCTGTTCAAACTGGCAACTGTCTGATGCCAAAGCTGGACTCTTATCACTATTAGATCATAGTGTTGAACTAAACTGAGGAAATTAAAGGAATGAAGTGGATTGAGGGATCGGGGCTAGAAGAAAAGATTTAGTACCTCTCCTTCAAAGGGCAGCTCATAAGCTCAGATACTGATTCTTGTTTGTGAAAGATCATAGAAAAAAGGGTGCTTCAGAAAGGAGGGTTTTTATTTGTGTCTTCCACTGGTAAGGAATTCAGAATGTTAGTAAAAAGAATTTTTTTAGCTTGTTCTAGACTAGGGTTGTTTCAGAAAGCCTGCAAAATAGATTGATTTTCCTAGAAACCTTTAAGGAAGCTGATCAACTGATTAGAATGTCTTGTGACTCTTAATAATTAAGTGAGGAGCACAATAGTTTTATGTAATAATGCAACTTGTCTTAAAAGAGCCTGAGAACAGATAACACGTAATCACCATCAAATTATAAAAATACAGCTTTGTTGGGGGTGTGTGTGTGTGGAGATTATTAAAATTTTAATTTTGAGGTCTTTTTTAGTTTATTTTTCTTGACAAAAGAATTAACTATATTATAGTAAATTATTTTAAAGACATATGTTATGCAAACATAAGCCATGGCATGTTAATCCTTTGGATATTTTTTTGAGTCCTAAAGGTCATTACTAAACCACCGAACATGCTATGACTTCCACACTATTAATGACACAAATCACAAAAATAGCTAAAGGTCTATCTAGGAAGGAGACATTTGGAAAAACCCTTTTAAAAAGCATCTGAACAGTGATCATAGCTGTCAAACTGTTATCTGGTATACTTATATATTAAATATATATTTAATGGAAGAAAATAAAGGAAGGCATTAACAACAAAAGAATTTTAAGGAATTCAAATTTTAGCCAATCCAGAGAATCAGTGGAAAAGTTCTGAAGCTCAGTCTAAAAGTCAAATTTGGATGAGTTGCCTCTTTCTAAAATGGGAGTTATATTATATATTATAGGCTTACAACCTATACCAGTAGAATTCTGAACCAACCAATGATACTCCTGTTCCTAAAGAAGTCACATTAAGAGCCCTCAGACAACTTCTACCCATGGAGAACTAGCTTCCAAGAAGATCAAAATTATTGAAGCATTCTTTGCATCAGCATGGCTTCCAAAAATTGGAAATGAAGATTGTATATAATAATTATACATAATATATTAACAATAATGATATATAATTAATGTAGCATTAAAATTACATATACATTATATGATCTTGGGATTGATCACTAAAAAATAGGTTTTAATACCATCAGGTCCAGCTATCTGATTTTTATCAAGTGAGCAGAAACTGAGAAACTAAATGACTGAAATTAAGTGATTAATTATTGTCAACTTTGATATAATAATATTGGTCTTTCAGTAGTTCCTCTTTCTACATACCATACTTTCATCATATGTTAATTTTTTTCATTTCTTATAATAGTTAATTTTGCCTTGGATTTTCTTGAACACTTATTCATGAAGATGAGGCAGTTTCTGAAAAATTATTATGATGCTTGTGACTTCTCAAGAAGATGGATCAACAGGGTTTCTTTTTAGTCTTGCTCATTTACTCACTGAATTAAGTGTGTGATGAAGGTGATATAGCACGTAAGCGTAAAAGGAGGTGCTGTGAGATCACATTAGCATGCTGTAATAACATGTATCCTAATAATATGACAGATCTTAGTTATATATACTCTTTTAATATATCCAGTTACTAGGTAACTCCCAGAGAGATGATTTGTGAAGGATATTCTGAAGTCTTTTAACAAATGATATATTTCAAATTCTGTTTTCATACAGCCGTGTGAGCCACAGTAAGAAATAAAACACCCTCCCAAAATAACAAATTTCTTTTAAAAATCAAATTAATTCCAATAAACAAAATCCACTGTGAATTTTGCATGTTTTCCAAAGGTTTTGTTTTAATCAGATGCTTGTTATAAATTCCTCCAGTGATGACTTGGAATTAAGTATTGAAAGCAGTAGTTGTCTGTACTCTGTTTTACTAGTTGGCCTGATGAAATATCAAAGCTTTTAGTAATTACAATTAATCAACATCATGAATTATTCTTACAGTTATTTAAACATAGGCTTTCTTTTATCATTATACATGTTTCTCAACCGTTTTCTTCCATCTCTTTCTCTCCCTGCATCTATTTTTCATCTTATCCATTGGTAGAAATGCAGAGTAATTTAAATATGATATCTAAAATATAATTAGTCAACTATGCTTTAAAGAATATATTCCAAAATCATATATAGGGCAATACATTCTATAGTGAATCTTTTATGATGCCCACTTTGTTTCCCTCTCTCCCTCCCTCCCCCTTCTCCCCTCATCTCTTTTTGAGGAAGGAAAGGAAACAAGTTGTAGAGGATAATTTTTTGAACAAAAAGCAATCAGTGGAAAAACCATATTTCCCATCACATATCCTTAAATGTGATTTTGGTCAGAGTGTGGGCTTTATGAGTGTAAGATTACTTGAGTTTCATTTAATTAAAGTAGGAATCAAAGGACCAAAATGCTGACATTCAGTTTTCTATTGCCTTTCTCATGTCTGACTCTATCTCAGCTAAAATATTATCTCGATGGAGAAAAGTATCTGTAGTATGCTACTTTTATCTAAAGAGAGGGTATATATATATATGTGTGTGTGTGTGTGTGTGTGTGTGTTGGTATGTGTGTGTATCTCTGTGTGTTTATATAGATTTACACCCACACAGACATATGCTTATCAGTTTAAGAAATAATGGAGGAATAAACCAGAAAATAAAATATCCCAATCGTCAGTTCTCCAAAGTGATTAAACCATTTTCACTTCCACTTCAATGTATGAGAGTTTCATTTACTCTATCCTCATTTGGTGGTGGTAGTCTTTTCGATGTTAACTGTTCTAATGAGTGAAATGTTATCTCCTTATGATTTTATTTTATTTTATTTTTATTTATTTATTTTTGATTGTGTTGGGTCTTTGTTGCTGCACACGGACTTTCTCTAGTTGCGGTGAGCGGGGGCTACTCTTCATTGCGGTGTGAGGGCTTCTCATTGCAGTGGCTTCTCTTGTTGCAGAGCATGGGCTCTAGGTGCACGGGCTTCAGTAGCTGTGGCTCACGGACTCTAGAGCACAGGCTCAGTAGTTGTGGCACACGGGCTTAGTAGCTCCGTGGCATGTGGGATCTTCCCAGACCAGGGCTCGAACCCATGTCCCCTGCATTGGCAGGTGGATTTTCAACCACTGCGCCACCAGGGAAGCCCCTCATTGTGATTTTAATTTACATTAAATCATGTTGAGCCCTTTTACATGTACCTATTTGCTACTTGTATATCTTCTTTTGTGAAGTGTCTGTTCACTCTTTTTGCCCACTGGGAGGGGGTTATTAGTCTTTTTATTTTTGATTTGTAGGAATTTGTATATATTTTGAATACATTTTCTTTGTCGGATGTGTAACTATCCTCTTCTATTTAACAAAACAATAATAAAAGGATATTATGTATAGAAGATATTGATACATTTAATATCTATAAACTGGCAATTTTGGAAGGAAATTAGAGTAATTAGTATTTAAAATACAGACCTTAGGGGCTTCCCTGGTGGCACAGTGGTTGAGAGTCCGCCTGCCGATGGAGGGGACATGGGTTCATGCCCTGGTCCAGGAAGATCCCACATGCCGCGAAGCGGCTGGGCCTGTGAGCCATGGCCACTGAGCCTGCGCGTCCAGAGCCTGTGCTCCGCAACGGGAGAGGCCACAACAGTGAGAGGCCCCCGTACTGCAAAAATAAAATAAAATAAAAAACAGACCTTATAGTTTTAAACTTAAAAGAAAAATTACATTCTATTCTGTTTTTGATTTCAGGTGCAATTAAAAACCAGCATTTCTAGTCAATATGTAATTCGGGCGCAACCAACTAATAGGTGCCTTTCTACACTGGAGTGTGCAGCTGTTGCTCTTTCTATCTTGGAGAAAAATAATTACATACAAGAGGTATGTCTTTGGAAAGTTATATAGTTTTTGAAAGTAGGAGTTTGGTTAGATTTTTGTCTAGAAAATTTAAAAATGCATAACTTGTTAAATTTGTAACTTAAGTGACAAGTAGACTGTATCTGTGATAGAAATTTGTGCACTTTTATAACCTTCCTTTCCCCTCTGGTGTTTCTCTGTTAGTTTAACGTTCCAGATTGCATTATTTAAATATTCATTCTAAGCTGTGCAAACAGCATTTGTAATATGCTAAATCGTTTTTAAGTAGCATAACATTAAATATAGTTTTTTGGGGCTAGATATGTCTTTCAGTAGTCTGTATTTCTGTTTTAGTCTTTTTTGTTCTCTTGTACTAGACTTTTTTCTTTTTATTTAAAAGAACACTTTACAGCAAGATTTTTTCCATTGGTGCTTTTATTCAAGGAGATATACCAACTTCCTATTTATCTTATTAACCTTGCTTAGGGTATAAAAAGATACAATTTTTCTTGAGAAAAAAGCCTACAGAATGTGAAAAGGTTATAACCTGCAATCAACATTTTATTTAATTTCCATGAAAGCCTGATGATTTCATATATAATTCATAATCATTAGTAAATAATAATGTTTCAGTGAGCTCACCAACATCTCAACCTTTTAGAACATGTAAAAAACTTTCCATTTATGACAAGAGAAAAAAATAGCAAACTAAATGGAGTTTTATAACTCCCTCCTCTAACACACACACACACACACACACACACACACACACGCACGCACAAAATATGCTCTTTCCTGCCTTCTTTCTGTCTTTCTCATTATGCACCATGATTTCTATTATAAAAGTGTGCCTTAGCCATGAGGGAAATTCCAATAATGGATAAAAGCTTAGGTCAGAGTAACTGGATAAGTGGATTAGTTACCAAGAAAAAGAACAAAAGACCTCCAAAGCAAGGGGAGTTAAAGAATGCCAGAAGAAGCATTGAATTGCCCTTTTCCTCTCCCCTACCCTAAGCCATGGTATGTGTCAGAGTTGGAGACTTTCTTCTTTTGAAAGAAGTAGGCTTTCATGAGTAGGCTATTTTTGTGTGTATCTGTGTGAGTAGACTTAGTTTTGGGTCTAGGCAATTTCTCTTTCTCTCTTTTGAGGGAAAAAATGCGTGAGGGATCCTAAATCCTTCCTCCAAATAACCAGGGAGTGTTCTCAGACTTTTTTTCCTCCCCTCTGACTTTAGCACCTACTCCCATGTACCTTCCATCAATATAACACTTAATATACCCCTATACTTGTCTCTCTGTTTTGTTTATTAACCATCATCTGTGTATGTTCTTCAGCAGAAAACAACATTATTTTTAGGTGTCTTAAAGGAAAGATGGAAGCCAAGGCTGTTGTTTAAGCTTGCTTTCTGTACAGTCTCTGTATTTTCCTTTTTGTTGATGTAAAATCCTAGGATCAGCCAACATCAGACATAGGCCTCATTAAAAGTTTAAATCTTGAGGGAAAATATAATGGTCTTTGGCTATAAATTTAAAATTTCTTTCCTCTTCTTTTGGTTTATAAAAAGAATCTTCTATGGATTTATATTTATTATTCCCACAATTGGAATTGGATCTTTACTGCATTCCTAAACAGAAGCTTTAATGTTGGTAACGGTGGTGTTTCAGTAGTAGTAGTTATAGTATAATAGGGTTAGGGTTTGGCATAGGGTTTGTACTACTACTACTACTACAAATGCTGCTACTGCTCCCCCCTTTCCAGCTTTATAAGATATATTATTCTGATATTAATTAATGTACTGTCACAGCAGGAAACCTGTCTTATGTTTTTAGTATAATATCTTACAACAGGCAGAGTTTAAGAGACAGAAGGGTATAAGGATCTATCATCTCTTCAGCTTTTGGAGCTTTTATTTTTTTCTGTGGATCAAGTTGAACATAAAATCCCAAAGCAAAAGTGGGGTCCTGGAGTTCTCATACTTTTTGCTTTGGTCACCAGGAGTGGTTATACTATAGTGACCAGGAGTAGAAGAAGGATGTTTGATAAGCAGACATGTGATTTGGGAGGTGCTGTTAAGATGGTCGCAGGAACATGAGCAGAAAAAAAGCATATGAAACATCCCAAGTTGCTTATTATTACATCTGGCAAACAATTAGCTTTCTTAGTGGGGGAACACCAAGTCCAGCTTGTTTAAATCTAGCTACAATAAAAAAATTAGTACATTCTTCTGAACATCTGCTCTGAAATAGGTGTTTTCTTTCCTTCCTGGGGAGGAAAGCTATAACATGCCTTTTCCCCCCAATAACCTTTTATTAGGGGCATCCTAATAAAACCTTAAGAGGATGGGGAGAGTAGTAATTTTTCAGCTGGCTTCATTCTGTAGAGGTAGGGCTCCTCAAAATAAAGAACTTGGGATAGAATGGCCTTCTTAGTCTGTTGATTCATTCTCTTCCTTTATTCTTGAGCAGTTTTCAGTCACTTGGAGATAGCATGATACGAGTTTTGAAGCAAGTTTGAGTTAAAACTTTATCACTTATCATCAGCAGTTTTTGCCAAAAGACAATTCATGTAATCTCTTTGTTTTTGTTTTCTTATCTGCAATATACAAAAAATAGTTACCTCATAATATTGTTATGAGAATCGAATGGGATAATGTATGTTAATTGCCTGACACCGGGCTCTCAAGAAGAGTTCACCTTTTTGCCTTTCCTCGCCTCTGATTCTTGTCTATAGATTGACAGAAAAATTGAACTGAAAGTTGGTGATTTTCATTTTGCCATTATAATATGTACCAGGGTTACTCATACCTTGGAAGCCTTATGAACTTTTGTAACTAGAAGTGGCAAAGCTTTGTGCTGTAACCTAAATGTCTTAGCTCTATTCATCACCAGTAGTTGTTAATAACGGTCTTTTGAAACTGTCATGTTGCATCTATAGACAGAGGATATACAGAACACTGATTTTCCCCCAAATAAACTTTTAGAAACTAATTATGTAAGTAGAGGATTTTCTTTGTTCTTCTGAACCAGTAAACCTCTCATATAGTTTCACATTGCCCCAGATATAATGTTATGAATGTAGAGAGAAACATTATCATTTATTATCAGTCAAGTTATATGCTAAGCACTTTAAATGTATCATATGAGTGCACCATAATAATAACCTTATAAGATGGACATAATATTCCTCACTTTGCAGATGAAGAAAACGAGGCAAAGAGAGGTTATTTAACTTATCTGGGAACACATAGCTAGTAAGTGATTGCATCAGTCACTTAAAACCCCAAAATCAGAATGGCATAACACACTGTCTGTACAGTGGGATTGCCAGGGGGACCGCTGCTAATTATAGTCACTTGGATCCAGGCTGATGGATGCACCATCTAGACACATCACTTTAAGGAAGGAATAAACAGAGGTGGGGAATCATACACCACTTTTAAAGCATCTGCCCAGAGGTGACACACATTATTTGTGCTCACATTTCATTAACCAAGTCAAGTTATATGGCCATGCCTAACTTCAGAGGGGCTAGAAAATGCAGTCTGATCATGTATCATGAAAGAGGACTGATGTATTTGTGAACAACCCTAGTGACTACCACAGATCTATCTCCAAAATTCATTGTCTTAATTACTCAGAAAATTGATAGAATCTTATCTTCAGGAAGTAAAAGTTGGAGGCCCTTAATCAGAGGAGTATTAATACTCTTCTATCTATGAAGAATCTAATAAATGTCATAAAATAGCAATTGTCTCAGTCTGTATATGGTCCAAGGTATGTTTCCTAGGTATGATGTTTCAGGATTCAATCACTTCCTTATGTTGACTCTGTAAAGTAATTATAGTCATTTCTATATTTCTTCTCTTGTTTGAAGAATTGAAGGTACGAAAAGAAATTATGAGAACATACCTAAGAGACTCTCTACAATAATGTCAGGCAGAGCTTTTCCAAGACGTTTGTCTTTTTCTTACTGGTGTGTCTCAGTTAGGAGTTACATTTAGTTGCATGTAACAGAGCCCTTACTGCAGTGGTTGAGCCATATATGAGTTTATTTTTCTCCTGTATTAAGAAATGCTGAAGTTAGTGTTCTGTGGCTGGGGATGCAGCTGAAGAGGACATCAGAGACCCAGATTTCTTCTGTCTTTCTGTCGATCACTGTATGTATTTGGCTTTAATCTTCATGTTTATTGTCCTGTAGTCACATAGTGGTCATCCCACATGTGGCAATCACGTTCCAGGCAAGAAGAAAAGGCAAAAGCCTATGCCTGCCAGGTCTGTCCCAACCCAAGGCCTTCCACTTACATCTTGTTGGATAAACTGTCATTAGTCAATGTAGTATTACTAGCTGGACACATTGCCTCCTTGAATAAAATTTTAGATTTTTTTTAATAAGGAAGAAAAGAATGGATATGGAGAAGCAACTACCAGTGACTGCCACATATTTGTAAGAGTTCATTGTAAATTAAAGCTGTTAAGCCCTTTGCTGCCACTTTTGTTGTATATGTGGGGGAATACATTTTCACATAGACATTGTGAAATTTTTGTAGTTAAATCTATCTTTGTTCCTTTTATTTTCTTTTTAAACAATCTGCACCATCAAGTTTGTTATTTAAAAGTGTTATATCAGGGATCTCAGGCCCAGGGAAAGACTGACTCAAATATGTTTAAAACACTAGCTTAATGTTTTGGGTTTTTTTTCCTAATTTTTGAATTTGAATAACTTTAAGAAGGACATATGCTCAGTTGTTTGACAACCTCCACCATTCTCTGTTACCTTATAGGTGCACCTAGGTCACATGTTTATGTTATATGTCTGGCCCTATAGGTATTTGAGTTCAGACAGGTATGTATACAGTTACAGTTATTTCGAATGCACCCACACCTGGTTATCTAACTTGTATGTGGGCCATGGAGTAGTGTGAGAGAATTAGTAAACTTATCCATTGCTGCCATCATCCGTTTGTTAGCAAGTAGAGGGACGCTTGTGTTAGTCTGTGATTGAACTGAATTAACTAATTTGTACCTAAATGTCTCTTTTAGTCTGCTGTTACAGATTAGTTATTATAATGGCCACAATTTTTGTAGTGTTTGAATATATTAAAGTATAAAACTAAATTTAGACTTTATCACCTATATGGAAAATTAGTATTTGTGTCTTACTGGAATTCCTTAGTGGTATGTAAGGTATGAATTTAAATGAATTATTTATTTAGAAGTTATCATATATTTGATTGCCTATTGCTTTTCATAGTTAAAAGCTAATAATAAAATAATAACCCCTGTTTCTAAAGAAAAAATTTAGATAGAATATCATGATTTGTCACACTTTTTTTAGTATCTTTTTTTTTTATCTTAACAGACTTTGCTTCGCCCTCTTCAAGCTTTATGCTCTTTCCAGCTTCAGCATGGTGCTCAAATTCGCCTCAGCAAGGAACACCTTCTGAAAAATGGATTATATCCTAAGCCGATGCCAAAGAACAAACGCAAACTCAGGAAAATGGAACTATTAATGAACAGCATTAAAATTTAGTGCAGTTGTTCTTATGGTGCTAGTTTTGTTGTCTTCAGCTGACAATAATGAGTTAACTTTTTATACATTTTAAGTCTGTGGGTTTTTGTCTAAAGAATGAGAGTTACATACTAAACTTACCCAGAAGAAGAAAGTAATCCAAATAGCCAAAAAACAAACAAACAAAATTCAGTGATTCAGTGAAAAGCAAGATTTCGTACTGTATTCGTTTTTAAAATGTGCCTCTAATACATTTTTTCAAGTCAGTAATTTGAAATGTGATTAGTTGTTGAGCTGGGTTAGAAGTACTTATTAATAAAAGGGAATGGAAGGAAATTGATGTGCCTGACTGGTTCAGTATTGTTTCTGTTAGTATTTATAGATAATTAGGTGTAGACCTATAATAGAGGATAATCTTGCACATGAACATTATAGTTTGAAATAAGTAACAAAAGAAAATAATAATCAAGTAATCTAGGTTGAATTTATTTATTTCATAAATAAATATTCTTTAGGGACTAAAATTGCATTCAGCCAATGTGATTTAAGTGTGCAATTAATTGCCCATATTTTTAAAGTTAAAGTTTAATTAGAAAAAGTATATTCACTGTCTAACATTATTTTCAGGTGTACAACATAATGATTTGGTATTTGTATACGTTGCAAAATGATCACTACAATAAGTCTAGTTAAAATCTGTCATCTTACATAACTAGAACAAATTTTTTTCTTGTGATGAGAAGTTTTAAGATATACTCCCTTAGCAACTTTAAAATATACAATACAGTATTACTAACTATAGTCACCATGCTGTATATTACATTCCCATGACTTACTTGTTTAAAAACGGCCCTTTTGACCCTCTTCACCCATTTCACTCCCACCCTCACCTCCACCCCTGCCTCTGGTAAACACCAGTCTATTTTCTTTATCTTAGAGCTTGTCTGTCTATAAGCTGTTTTTTTTTTTTTTTTCCAGATTCCACATTTAAGTGATACCATTTCTTTGTCCGACTTACTTCACTTAGCATAATGCCCTAAAGGTCCATCCATGTTGTTGCAAATGGCAAGATTTCATTATTTTTTTATGGATGAATAATACTCCTTTATATATATATATATATATATATATATATATATATATATATATATATATATATGCGTGTGCGTGCATGTGTGTATCACATTTTCTTTATCCATTCATCCATTGATGGGACGCTTAGGTTGTTTCCATATCTTGGCTGTTGTAAATAATGCTGTAATGAACATGGTGGTGCAGATATCTTTTCGAGTTAGTGTTTTCTTTGGATAAATACCCAGAAGTGGAGTCACTGGATCATATAGTAATTCTGTTTTCAATTTTTGAGGAACCTCCATGCTGCCTTCCATAGTGGCTGCATCAATTTATATTCCCACCAGCAGTGCACAAGGGTTCCCTTTTCTCCACATCCTTGCCAGCATTTGTTATTTATTGTCTTTTTGATGACAGCCATTCTGACATGTGTGAGGTGGTGACTCATTTTGGTTTTGATTTGCATTTCCCTGATGATTAGGGATGCTGAGCATCTTCTCATGTACCTGTTGGCCATCTATATGTCTTCTTTGGAAAGATGTCTATTCAGATCCTCTGCCCATTTTTAAATTGAATTGTTTGTTTTTTTGATATTTAATTGTAATAGTTCTTTATATATTTTGGATAGTAACCCCTTATTAGATATATGATTTGCAAATATTTTCTCTCATTAATTAGGGTGCTTTTTCATTTTGTTGATGGTTTCCTTTGCTGTGCATAAGTTCTTCAGTTTGATGTACTCCCATTTGTTTATTTTTGCATTTATTGCCTGCCTTTGCTTCTGGTGTCAGATTCAAAAAAGCATTGCCAAGACCTGTGTCATAGAGCTTACTGCTTATGTTTTCTTCTGGGAGTTTTATGGTTTTAGGTCTTACATTTTAGTTCTTAAATCCATTTTGAGTTGATCTTTGTGTATGGTGTAAGATAGTGGTCCAGTTTCCTTCTTTTGCATGTGGCTACATGTGGCTGTTCAGTTTTCCCAACATCATTTATTGAAGAGACTGTCTTTTCTCCATTGTATATTCTTGCCTCCTTTGTGGTAGATTAGTTGACCATATAAGTGTGGGTTTGTTTCTTGGCTCTCTGTTTGTTTCATTGATCTATGTGTCTGTTTTTGTGCTAGTACCATACTGTTTGATTACTGTAGCTTTGCAATATAGTTTGAAATCAGGACGCATGATACCTCCAGCTTTGTTCTTCTTTCTCAAGATTGCTTTGGCTATTCATGGTCTTCTTTGGTTTCATACACATTTTAGGATTATTTGTTCTATTTCTGTGAAAAATGCTATTGGAATTTTGATAGATAGAGCATTAAATCTGTAGATTGCCTTTGATAGAGCCCTAATTTTTAAAGAGGTGCATGTAATTTTGAAATAGCACACATTTTCATTTGTATGCAATCTGGATAAGTTTAGATTTCTCAGTATTCATTGAACAAGTTTATTCACTGTGATAAACTACTTATATTGAAATTTTCACATGGAAATAACTGTAGAATATAAGACAGCTATAATTTTGAGAACAAATATAAATATTTTTAGTGGACAAAAACTTTCAATTTGAGAGAATAAATTTTTCCCACTCCCTTGGGAAAATATTTAAGGAGATTTCTATATAGAATAAGAGACATACATGTAGTATATATTTATATCTAACTTACATCTACTGCAGTTATGTACACATTTCAGCAAGAAGAGGGGACTTTGTTTTTTCTTTATTTATGACTTCTAGAGTTTCCTGTATGTAGTTTTAAATTGTAAGGAAAAACTAAACATTAGATTTAAAAGTAAGCTTTATACACACACACACACACACACACACACACACATTTAATTTTTTCTAGTATACAGAGCTTTTTTAGTCACTTATTCTCTTTAAGCATTTTTAAATACATTTTAAAAACTATTATTAATATTTTTAGTTACTAAAATTTTTCAAAATGTGTAGTATTATGTGAGGATTTAACTTAATCTGGTTTTTAAAAGTCATTACTTCTTTATTATATTAGTTGACTTTTAACTTCAGTTGCTTTGTATCTGGTTGAGTTGCCTGGATTAATTCTAGGTTTTGTGGATTTGTAGCTGTAGAGTATACATATAGGCTTTACATGTATACTCTACACTTTGATGTGGGGTAGATTGTTTTGTGAATTGTTATTTAAACCATGTAACTCAGAGAGTATTCCTTTATATATAAGGTGACCATGTGTTTAGTCAGCCTTTTTGTGGTGCGTTAAAAAATCACTGTGTAGTGAGTGATGGTATTTTGAGAATTTTATGCACATGTGAGTATAAAGGGTTGAGAACTACAGTATATGAAACAAGTCACAGTGCTTGGAAACTTTCTATAGCTTGGATTATAAGATTTCTCATGTGGAACATGAGAATTACATTAAGAAAAATTATTTTCCTCCACTTTAAGACTCCAAACCAACTTTTCTTAGCTGTGACCATTACAGTGTTACGGTCTTCTCCCTAAGATTTTGGAAGGAGCAAGTTCCTCACCACCACCACTGTTAGTGAATTATGTAGAAGAGCACTTCTGTATAGCTTTCTTCATCACATATCCCCATTTATTGCCCTAAATTGCCTGTTTAAAAATGTGGTCATGCTAATAGAGAATCCTTTCCATTGAATGATACTGAATTTCAGGAAGGTAAGTTGTTGATCATGGATACAACTTCATTGGTGTAGAAGTAAATGTTATTGATGCTCTAAGTAAAAAATTAACTTTGACTTAGTGAACTCAAAAGTTTTATATAACTGGATTTTTGCTATGTAGATTTATTCCTTAAAAATAGGTATGAGTGGATATTTTTATAGATAAGTAGACTGTGTTTTAGATGTAATGAAACTTTGCATCTAATTCTGTCCTGTAGCATAGAATAAATCACTGCCCCTTAATTTTTCTGACTAAATTTTTATTTACTGGCTTTACTTAGCATATTCTCCCGCCTTTCTCTTTTTTTCAGCTTTATGGAGGTATCATTGACAAATAAAATGTTAAGATATTTAAAGTGTACAACATGATGATTTGATATACATTGTGAAAGGTTTCTTCCCTATGAAGTAATTAACACATCCATCACCTCACATATTTACTTCTTTTTTGGTGATAACATTTAAGTTCTCTTAGCAAATTTCAGTTATACAATTCAGTGTTAATCAACAATAGTCACCATATCCTCCCTCCTTTCTTTTCACACTTGCTTCTTCTTTCCTAGGCTCTTCCTCTCCCTCTCTCATTCCCCTCATTGTCCTCTATCCTTTTCTACTATCCTTAGCTTGTGTGCTAGTTTGTAGAAAAATTTTTTACAAATTATTCATGTATTCTTACATAAGTATTTTTCTTTACAAAAGATCCTGTAGTGGTCTTAATAGATTATAATTTTATGTTTAAAATTTGTGCAGGAAATCAGTGCTCCATGACTTACTCTGTGCAGATGACTTGGCTCCTTTAGTCTATTTAAAAAAACATATTAGACAAACAAGTAATTGTTTATTAGTCTTTAATAATTGTTCACTTGAACTAACAACATAAGAATTATTTTTCAAAGAAATTTTTTAGTGTAAGGAATTAAAAAAACTGAAATAGATGGCCTTTGAATAAGAAATTATAATTTACTGTTATTGTTATTTAATTTACTGTTATTGTTATTTAAAATGACTTAATTTAAGGAATTAAGTCATTAAAACATTTTAGAAAGTACAACTGCCTCAAGATTATTTTCACAGATGTACTCTTCATTGATTTTGTATGCTAAAAGCATTTATCCATTTCTGTCTCTAAATATGTTATTTACAAGGTAAAAAATCTCTTATATTTTTGGAATATATTTAATTTTATGGGAAACATAATTGATATGAAAAAGGCAGTAATTTACAATGTGAAAAAATCATCAGATTTTATAAATCTGAGTTTTTTTTGGCTTTATTAAATAATTCTATATCTAAAGTTGCTTCTTTCTTAATAGAATCAATGAAAAAACAGTTAAAAATGTATATAAAAAACCTTGATTTTGGATCTAAAATGTAAGCTTGCCTTTTCACGTCTCTGGATTATCTACAATTATAGAAATGAAACCAACGTTTTAACATCACATTTAATAGTTATTGTTTAGTAACTCTCAGAACTCTTGCAAATTAAAATTCTATGGAGCAGACAATGACAGATACTTTTACCCATGGCATATAGTTTTCTATAAAAGAAAAATATCCATTTAGTGAATAAGGGAAAAGTAAAGATTAGTAGAAATAATGAGTATCTTTCAGGCAAAATACATTAACAAATTGGCTCTTCCTTTAATTCATAAAGTGTTCATTCAGTAGGTTATAGTAGGGAAAACGGATTATGATGTCACTTTTTCTTTTTAATTTAATTGGAGTATAGTTGATTTACAATGTATTAGTTTCAGATGTACAGCAAAGTGATTCAGTTACACATATACATCTATTTATTCTTTTTCAGATTCTTTCCTCATATAGGTTATCACACAATATTGAGTAGAGTTCCCTGTGCTATACAGTAGATCCTTGTTGGTTATCTATCTTATATATAGTAGTGTGTGACATGTTCATCCCAAGCTCCTGATTTATCCCTCTCCACCTGATGCATTTCCCCTTTGGTAACTATAAGTTTGTTTTTGATATCTGTAAGTCTGTTTCTGTTTTGTGAATAAGTTCATTTGTATCAGTTTTTAATTTAGATTCCACATACGAGTGATATCATATGATATTTGTCTTTCTCTGACTTACTTCACTTAGTATGATAATCTCTAGGTCCATCCATGTTGCTGCAGACGACATTATTTCATTCTTTTTTATGGCTGGGTAATATTCCATTGTATATATGTACAACATCTTTATCCATTCCTCTGTTGATGGACATTTAGGTAGCTTCCATGTCTTTGCTATTGTAAATAGTGCTGCAGTGAACATTGGGGTGCATGTATCTTTTCAAATTATGGTTTTCTGCAGATATATGCCCAGGAGTGGGATTGCTGAATCATATGGTAGTTCTATTTTTAGTTTTTTAAGGAACATCTATACTGTTCTTCATAGTGGTTGTACCATTTTACATTCCCTCCAACAGTGTAGGATGGTTCCCTTTTCTCCACACCTTCTCCAGCATTTATTGTTTGTAGATTTTTTGATCATGGCTATTCTGACCAGTATGAGGTGAAACCTCATTGTAGTTTTGATTTGTATTTCTCTAATAATTAGTGATGTTGAGCATCTTTTCATGTGCCTTTCGGCCATCTGTATGTCTTCTTTGGAGAAATTGGACTTCTTTCTCATCTTTGCAAGATCTTACTGTGATTCTGTCCAGGAAACAAAATTATGTCCCTTCCTTTCTTCTAATATCTATGAGCAGATTCAACATATAAAACAAGGCTTCTGATTTCTTGATCTGAAAGGTACCTTTTTGATAAAGGACTCCTGCATTCTGGCAATTAGATAGTTAACTTATTCATATCTTTGGATGGTTTTATTTGCTCATAAAGGTCCTGGAAACTTCTGTATGGAAAAGAATTTGGTAAATTCAATAATATCAGTATACCAATGTAAATGATCTCCTTCATTTTCAGATCATTGGTGATGAGAAGTATAGATTAAATGGGGATTGTAGGCCTGGGATTAGGCCATTGAATTTTTTTTTTTTTTTTTGGCCACACCGTGTGGCTTGTGGGATCTTAGTTCCCCGACCAGGGATTGAACCTGGGCCCTTGGCAGTGAGAGCGTGGAGTCCTAACCACTGGACTGCCAGGGAATTTATGATGTCACTTTTTGATTTTTAATTTATGGGAATTGATTTCATTGCTTTTAAGAGTACCGGTCTTCTTTTTAGCTTAAAATTTACTAATGTCTATGTTTATGGGGTATAGTAATAGTTTTTACTTAGAACTAAACATTTGTGATTTGTAATATCTAATATTCAGTAAATTATTAATACAATATTAAACTTAATTTCCATCTTAAAAGAAATAGTTAAATTACTAATGACTTAATATTTACTTTGTATAATGCTTCTACTAATTTTTGTTGTAAGTTATTTGAATTATTTAAAAAAATAGAATTGTTTATGTTTTGTGGTGATTCTCTATAACATTATTATTAAAATATCATAAATATTTAATTTGAAATATATGAATGATTCCTAGTATTTAGCATCAAAGTCTGTTAGGTAATATATCTCTCCATGCATCTACCATTATTTTGGATAATGGGACATGATGTTACTAGTGAAATAGGCTTGGGTATCCATAAAATACCAGGTTTCAGTATATAGTAAAAGTGTCTGTGAGGTCTGTCTTTTATGTCTATTAGTAGATAGATCTTGGTCTACTTAGTGTTTCTCAGTAATCATTCCAATAAACCATTTATTTGGTAGATATTTTTATTTAGCTCTTAGTATGTGTCAGGCACTATTTTAGGTACTAGAGAATACAGTGATGTTGAAGACAGAATCCCTGTGTCCAAGAACTTGAAGTTTGGTGGTTGGAGACAGATGTAATAAAATAATTTCAGGTATTGATAACTGTTATGGGAAAGGGTCCTGTAGCAGAGTATGAGAGTCCAATCATAGTAGTTGGGAAAGGCTTTGTTGGAAGAGGTGACTTTTCAGTTTTGTGCTAAATGATGAGAAGGATGCAGCACGTAAATAATCTTAAGGAATTTTTCAGAGAAATAGTAGTTCAGAGGGATCAAAGGACAGGAATTTTTTTTTTGAGATACGTGATATTAAGGATAGCTGTCTGGGTAGATTGGTAGACTTGCTGAAGAAAAAATTTGACATGTTTTTTATCTGATTGTATTTTTTCAGTGAAGAAAGTGGTAAAGTTATCAACTAAGTATGAAGGGGGATATTGAGATATGTTTATGGAGAGAGAGGACATGAAGTATTTATCTGGAGAGTGGGTTTACTGGGGCAAGGACTAGGATTGTTTGGCATTGTTGTGTGCCCCTTTCAGATATATGAGTATAAATTTGAAGCAGATCTGTTTAGCATGCTTATGTGAGTTGTGTATGTGGGCATGCTCCACATTCTGTTGTGGTGCCTAGTCGTAGAGTAAGCAGATAATTGGATTGGGGTGCTGTTCAGTGAGCACAAGAGAAGGAGAGAGGGTAAGGGATTGGGGTACTGTGTAATAATACTAGACCGTAGAATCTGGACTTATAAGGAGAGAAGGGCATCTGGACCATGGATAGTGAAAAATTGGTATGGTCATTGGTTGAGAATCTTAGTGTGGTCATAGAATTATTGGAATGGGTATTCTAGATAAATAAGCTGGAAGGTGAGGGTCAGAGAACAGGAAGTTTGAAATTGAGATATCAAAGGTGGTGCAGTTATTACTGGTAACAGTTTCCAATGTGTGACGTTAGAAATGATGCTAAAGTTTGGTAGAGGACTAGATGTTTAGAGCTAGGTAAAGAATTAAGAGGCTGTGGAATTGGATGGCCAAGTTTTGGGGTGTGGAAGTCCCCAAGAATATTAAGAGTAATGGTGGAAAGTAGGTGCTGAATTCATCAGTGAATGAGGGGAAGTGACCAGGAGTTAATAGATAATGCCAACAAGGAGGGTAAGGGGTAATAGAGTCTGGTAATGCATTTCAGAGGTGCTAGAGGTTTTTAATGAAGAAGGAGGAAAGACCAAGTGAGTTGGATGGAAAGTGACAATGGCCATCAAAGAGAACTATACTGTCTCCAGGCTCTGAGGTATGAGGGATATGAGAGGAAAAGCAGCCTCTGCTTGGGAGAGCCACAGGGGAAGCAATGTTCTCATTTATATAATAAATGGCTCACAAAACTTGGAGAAACATTTTTCTTACTAGATTACCAGTTTATTATTAAAGGCTGGAACTCAAGAATAGCCAGATGGAAGAGATTGCATAGGGCAAGGTATGTGGGAAGGGTCTTGGAGCTTCCATGTCCTCTCTAGGCTCGTCGCTGTCCCTGAATCTCCATGTTTTCACCAACCTGGAAGCTCTCTGAACCCTGTCCTTTTGGATTTTTATGGAAGCTTCATTATATAGGTATGATTGATTAAATCAATGACCATTGGCTATTGATTCAGCCTCCAGCCCTCTGCTCTCCATGGTCTTTCTAATTATGGCTTATTTCACTTGGAGTTATGACCTCCAGAATCATCCATGTTGTTGCAAATGGCAGAATTTCCTTTTTTTAAAACCACTGAATAATATTCCATTTTATGTACACCACATTTTCTTTATCCATTCATCCATTGAAGGACATTTAGGTTATTGCCATATTTTGGCTATTGTGAATAATCCTGCAGTAACATGGGGGGACTGAAATTTCCAACCCTCCAGTCATGTGGTTGGTTCTCCTGGCAACAAGCCCCCATCCTCAGGTGCTTTCCAAAAGTCACCTTGTTAACATAAACTCAGGTGTGTTTGAAAGGGGGTTGTTATGAACGTCAAGACACCTTTATTGCTCTTATCACTTAGGAAATTCCAAGGGGTTTAGGAGCTCTGTGCCAGAAATGGGGAAGAAGAAATATATATTTCTTGTTATAAATCACAGTATCACAGTTTGTAAGGATGGGAAGAGTAGAAAATGGGATTATTAGAGATGCCTAGTGGTGAGTCTATAGGATGATAGATAATCTGGGAAGTTTGTATTTCTTTTTTTAAAATTTTTAAATTAAAAAAAATTTTTTTTATTCAAACAGGGGAAGTTTGTATTTCTAATTGAAATGACTGGACATGTAAAGTATGATGGGATTCATCCTGAGGTCAGAACATGCAGTAAATCTTTAAATCCTAAAAATGATTTTTTATCATTATAGAGGAATAATTGACAAATATAATTGTATATATTTAAAGTGTACAGTACAATGTGATGAGTTGATATACATATACATTGTAAAATGATTACCAAGATCGAGATAATTAACATATCCATCACCTCACATAGTTTACGTCGGTAACTCTTTTGTGTGTGTATGTGGTGAGAATGCTTAGGATCTAATGTACAACATAGTGACTTGATATTTGCGTATACTGCAAAATTATCACCACAGTAAGTCTAGTTAATAGCCGTAACCATACATAGTTACAATTTTTTTGCTTGTTATGAGAACTTTTAAGATTTACTTTCTTAGTGACTTTCAAATATACAAATATTATTAACCATAGTCACCATGCTATATATTAGACCCTCAGAACTTATTCTTCTTATAACTGAAAATGTGTACCCATTGCCCTATATCACCTTATTTCCCCCTACCCCTAGCCCCTGGCAACCACCATTCTATGTTCCAATGAAGTCAGCTTTTTTTTTTTTTTTTTTTTTTTTAAGATTCCACACGTAAGTGATACTATTTAGTATTTGTCTTTCTCTTTCTGGCTTATTTTACTTAGCATAGTGCCCTCCAGATACATCCATGTTGTTGCAAATGGCAGGATTTACTTCTTTTTTACGGCTGAATAATACTCCATTGTGATGTGTGTGTGTAACATTTTCTTTTATCTGTTGATCCATTGAAGTACTTTTAGGTGGTTTTCATATCTTGGCTATTGTGAAAGATGCTGCAACAACATGGGGGTGCAGATTTCTCTTAAAGATTCTGATCTCACTTCCTTCAGATAAATACCCAGAAGTGGGATTGCTGGATCATATGGTGGTTCTATTTTTTATTTTTTGAGGAAACTCCATAATGTTTTCCATAGTGGCTGTACCATTTTACATTCTTACCTGCAGTGTATAAGGGTTCCCTTTTCTCAACATTCTCGACAACATTTGTTACCTCTCATGTTCTTGATGATAGCTATTCTAATAGGTATGAGGTGCTATCTCATTGTGGTTTTTAAAATTTTTTATTTTTTTATTGAAGTATAATTGATTTACCATGTTGTGTTAATTTCAGGTGTACAGCACAGTGATTCAATTATATATATGTATGCGTGTATATATATGTATATTCTTTTTCAGATTCTTTTCCATTATAGGTTATTACAAAATACTGAGTATAGCTCACCGTGCTACATAGTAGGTCTTTATTGGTGATCTGTTTTATATATAGTAGTGTGTATATGTTAATTCCAACCTCCTAATTTATCCCTCCCCCCACTTTCCCCTTTGGTAACCATAAGTTTGTTTTCTATGTCTATGAGTCTGTTTATGTTTTGTAAATAAGTTCATTTGTATTTTTTTTTTTTTTAGATTCTACATATAAGCGATATCATATGATACTTGTCTTCCTCTGTCTGGCTTACTTCACTCAGTATGACAATCTCTAGGTCCATCCATGTTGCTGCAAATGGCATTATTTCCTTCTTTTTTATTTCTGAGTAATATTCCATTTTATATATACACTACATCTTCTATATCCATTTATCTATTGATGGACATTTAGGTTGCTTCCATGTCTTGGCTTTTGTAAATAGTGCTGCAGTAAACATTGGGGAGCATGTATCTTTTCAAATTATAGTTTTCTCTGGATATATGCCCAGGAGTGGGATTGCAGGATCATATGTTAATTCTATTTTTAGTTTTTGAAGGAACTTCCATACTGTTCTCCATAGTGACTGCATAATTATGGGTTTGACTTTCATTTCTCTGATGATTAGTGATGATTAGTGGAGTAAGACCCAACTGTAAACATTTTATAAGATGCACCAGACACTTTAAATGTAAAGATAAGGTTAAAGACAAAAGAATGGAAAGAGATATACCATGCAGACCTGGACTTTTTTCATTTTCTAATCCATTTTATTTATCATTCATTCAACATGTATATGTTTATCATCTAGTAGGTGTCAGGCACTGTCTTTAGTACAATATTGTATGTAAAAAAATCTAGGTATTTGGATTTTCCATTATTTTGAAGTTTAGATAGGAAAATTTGAAAATGGTAGGGCACTTTCATATAAATGTTCGTTCCTAAAAATGTCTTGTTCTTAAAAGAAAAAAGCCAACTCGCTCAACCCGACTGTCCAGTTAATTCTTTTTGCGGTTATAAATGTCTACCAGAAAAAAAAATAGAATACTTTTAACCACAGTGGTAGGCATCAGTAGTCTTTAGTAAATACTTTAATCCTGTCTGGATCTTTATAAGGAAGGCTGTAACAACAGTAATATTTTATATATACTTGTTTGATTCAAATAGTTGTTTCAATCCTTGTGATCTAGTCATTAATTCTTTAATTTATTACTTTAGAAACCATGTTGCATCTACTTCCTTTTTGAATGGGGAGTGGAATCTGATTTTTCCTCTTGAGCCCGGGATGTTATTCTCAACATGTGGTGAATCCCTGTCAGAAATGAATAAAAGCTTCATTAGATGTTTCTTATAAAGAAAATTAATTTTCTTTTCTTAACCTACTTCACTTTATTATCATCAGAATATAATGCAGAAAAACTATTGTAATATATGTTGACAGGGCCTTCCTGCAGAGAGGATGTTCTAGTTGACTTGCTGATTTCTACAAGAAAATGCCTTTGCCTAGTGCATAATTCAGGTAAGATAGTAGCAAGGGATTGGACTGACCAACAATTTCAGTGAGGAAATCATGTTGAAAGCAAAATATTCCATGTAAAATGTATGATATTCTTAATGCTCATATTTAATATTTAATGAATCCAGCCCTGAAGGATAGTCTTTGAAACACAAGTTCAGCTACCTGACTGGTATTTCTGTATGCCACAATTAGAGCTGTCAAAACAATCTTTTTAAAAATAGAACCAGAAAGAGCTTGAGTGCTTGTTGTCTGGAGTTGTACTAGCATTACTTGATGTGAATACAGAGTTTCCACAAAAGATGAGGCTAAAAAAATACTTTCTGATTATAAGTACAGCACTACCCATAACATGCACCAAAGGAAGAAATGTATTTTTCAAGGATATGGTGAGATATTTTAATTTAATTATTTAGATATATATGAATAAGCAAAAAAAATCTATGAAGAAACATGTAGGTAAACATTTCTGAAATTAATTTATGGAACAAAGAGGCCTCAAATATGCTGTTATAATATGGAATAGAAAATAGGGCAGTGTATGAAGAATCCTAAAATAATTGTTCATTAATGGACATCATACATCTGTTAGAACTGCTTTTAATTTATTATCTTAGGACTGCATAGAGCAAATGAAGTAAGGTAATAAAAGGCTCATCAATCCCTAATCTTTACTTTTGCAAAACTTTTTTTAAATGATCAAAATCTGAAATGTTTCCTAATTCACAAATAAAATTCTCATTATGTATTGCTAGAAATCCACCAATCAGCCATACAGAATTGCATTATTTTACAAGATACAGTTCTTGCATCAACTTTTTGCTCCTCTTTCAACTTATTTGCCCATATATTAAAAAAAAAATCTAGAAAACTTCTCTCTCTTTGTATTCTTAGAGTGACTTAGCCTGATATTATTATAAGCCAGGTTCCTGATTGTCAGATTTAAAAATTCTGATAGAAATTCTGTGACAAGACTCTGCAGCAGCATCTCAAATATAATGTCAGTGGTGGATCTTCCCACTCATTTTAAGTAGGAAATGAATGATAAAGTCTATACCATAGTATCAGGTGTTCTACTCTCAAACTGCCTGACTTGCTCAAAAGTCAGGAAGAGCAAAGAGAAACATTGGTCCCTACAGTATGTGAAATTTAAAAATGTGTATGCTGCCTTTTGAAGGAAAGGCTAAATTTGTTGTTTAAGCGTTTTATGCTTAAAGCCTTACTGTTCACTCCCCAGTTAAGTCCCCCTAGACTTTGTATTGTGGTTATCTCCAGCTGAGTGCTCAAGGTGGGCCAGCTATGGTTCGTCATTGCATTAGAGTGCAGGGAGTCAACTGTACTGAGGAGAACTGTTAGAGTGAAACTCTCAGGACTGGCAGAAGAAGAGCCCTTAAGGGCACTTGGCAGTTCCATTATAAACTAGAAGTAGCAGGAAGAGAAGAGGGACAAAAGGTTAGTTCAGAGGAGGGGGAGTTCAAGCTCCCTAAATGCTATAGCTGTAGCCATCAGTCTTTTTTTTTTTTTTTTTAAATTATCTGAACGCAAAAATAGAGATTAAAAAAAATTTTTTTAATTTTATTTTGTTATACAGCAGGTTCTTATTAGTCATCCATTTTATACACATCAGTGTATACACGTCAATCCAATCTCCCAATTCATCACACAACCACCACCCTCACACACCCTCTACTTGCCCCCCTTGGTGCCCATACATTTGTTCTCTACATCTGTGTCTCAATTTCTGCCCTGCAAACCGGTACATCTGTACCATTTTTCTAGGTTCCACATATATGCGTTAATATGCGATATTTGTTTTTCTCTTTCTGACTTATTTCACTCTGTATGACAGTCTCTAGATTCATCCACGTCTCTACAAATGACCCAATTTCGTTCCTTTTTATGGCTAATAATTCCACTGTATATATGTACCACATCTCCTTTATCCATTCGTCTGCTGATGGGCAATTAGGTTGCTTTCATGACCTACCTATGGTAAATAGTGCTGCAGTGAACAATGGGGGTTACTGTGTCTTTTTTTTTTTTTTTTACATCTTTATTGGAGTATAATTGCTTTACAATGGTGTGTTAGTTTCTGCTTTATAACAAAGTGAATCAGTTTTGCATATACATATATCCCCATATCTCTTCCCTATTGCACCTCCTTCCCTCCCGCCCTCCATATCCCACCCCTCTAGGTGGTCAAAAAGCACCAAGCTGATCTCCCTGTGCTATGCGGCTGCTTCCCAGTAGCTATCTATTTTACATTTGGTAATGTATTTGTGTCCACGCCAGTCTGTCACTTTGTCCCAGCTTACCCTTCCCCCTCCTCTTATCCTCAAGTCCATGCTCTAGTAGGTCTGCGACTTTATTCCCATCTTGCTCCTACGCTCTTCATGACCATTTTTTGTTTGTTTCTTAGATTCCATATATATGTGTTAGCATACGGTATTTGTTTTTCTCTTTCTGAACTTGCTTCACTCTGTATGACACACTCCAGGTCCATCCACCTCGCTACAAATAACTCAATTTCGTTTCTTTTTATGGCTGAGTAATATTCCATTGTATATATGTGCCACATCTTCTTTATCCATTCATCCCATGATGGACACTTTGGTTGCTTCCATCTCCTGTCTATTGTAAATAGAGCTGCAATGAACATTCTGGTACATGACTCTTTGAATTGTGGTTTTCTCAGGGTATATGCCCAGTAGTAGGATTTCTGGGTCATATGGTAGTTCTATTTTTAGTTTTTGAAGGAACCTCCATACTGTTCTCCATAGTGGCTGTATCAGTTTACATTCCCACAAACAGTGCAAGAGGGTTCCCTTTTCTCCCCACCCTGTCAAGCATTTCTAGAGTTTTTGATGATGGCAATTCTGACTGGTGTGAGATGATATCTCATTGTAGTTTTGATTTGCATTTC
Organism: Stenella coeruleoalba; assembly: GCF_951394435.1. Classification (NCBI taxonomy): domain Eukaryota; kingdom Metazoa; phylum Chordata; class Mammalia; order Artiodactyla; family Delphinidae; genus Stenella; species Stenella coeruleoalba. The sequence continues at coordinate 97,405,305 of NC_137148.1, read as the reverse complement.
TCTAATGATTAATGATGTTGAGCATTCTTTCATGTGTTTGTTGGCAATCTGTATATCTTCTTTGCAGAAATTTCTGTTTAGTTCTTCTGCCCTTTTTTGTATTGGGATGTTTGGTTTTTTTGATATGAGCTGCATGAACTACTTGTAAAATTTGGAAATTAATCATTTGTCAGTTGCTTCATCTGCAAATATTTTCTCCCATTCTGAGGGTTGTCTTTTCATCTTGTTTATGGTTTCCTTTGCTGTGCAAAAGCTTTTAAGTTTCATTAGGTCCCATTTGTTTATTTTTGTTTTTATTTCCATTTCTCTAGGAGGTGGGTCAAAAAGGATCTTCCTGTGATTTATGTCATAGAGTGTTCTGCCTATGTTTTCCTCTAAGAGTTTGATAGTGTCTGGCTTTACATTTAGGTGTTTAATCCATTTGGAGTTGATTTTTGTGTATGGTGTTAGGGAATGTTCTAATTTCATTCTTTTACATGTACCTGTCCAGTTTTCCCAGCACCACTTATTGAAGAGGCTGTCTTTTCTCCATTGTATATTCTTGCCTCCTTTATCAAAGATAAGGTAACCATATGTGTGTGGGTTTATCTCTGGGCTTTCTATCCTGTTCCATTGATCTATATTTCTGTTTTTGTGCCAGTACCATACTGTCTTAATTACTGTAGCTTTGTAGTATAGTCTGAAGTCAGGGAGCCTGATTCCTCCAGCTCCATTTTTCTTTCTCAAGATTGCTTTGGCACTTCGGGGTCTTTTGTGTTTCCATACAAATTGTGAAATTTTTTGTTATACTTCTGTGAAAAATGCCATTGGTAGTTTGATAGGTATTGCATTAAATTTGTAGATTGCTTTGGGTAGAATAGTCATTTTCACAATGTTGATTCTTCCAATCCAAGAACATGGTGTATCTCTCCATCTATTTGTATCATCTTTAATTCTTTTCATCAGTGTCTTACAGATTTCTGCATACAGGTCTTTTGTCTCCTTAAGTAGGTTTATTCCTAGGTATTTTATTCTTTCTGTTGCAATGGTAAATGGGAGTGTTATCTTAATTTCACTTTCAGTTTTTTCATCATTCGTTTATAGGAATGCAAGAGATTTCTGTGCATTAATTTTGTATCCTGCTACTTTAGCAAACTCACTGACTAGCTCTAGTAGTTTTCTGGTAGCATCTTTAGGATCCTCTATGTATAGTATCATGTCATCTGTAAACAGTGACAGTTTTACTTCTTCTTTTCTGATTTGGATTTCTTTTATTTCTTTTTCGTCTCTGACTGCTGTGGCTAACACTTCCAAAACTATGTTGAATAATAGTGGTGAGAGTGGGCAACCTTGTCTTGTCCTGATCTTAGTGGAAATGGTTTCAGTTTTTTACCATTGAGGATGATGTTGGCTGTGGGTTTGTCATATATGGCCTTCATTATGTTGAGGTAAGTTCCCTCTATGCCTACTTTCTGAAGCGTTCTTATCATAAATGGGTGTTGAATTTTGTCAGAAGCTTTCTCTGCATCTATTGAGATGATCATATGGTTTTTCTCCTTCAATTTGTTAATATGGTGTATCACATTGATTGATTTGCATATATAGAAGAATCCTTGCATTCCTGGGGTAAACCCCACTTGATCATGGTGTATGATCCTTTTAATATGCTGTTGGATTCTGTTTGCTAGTATTTTGTTGAGGATTTTTGCATCTATGTTCATCAGTGATATTGTCCTGTAGTTTTCTTTCTTTGTGACATCCTTGTCTGGTTTTGGTGTCAGGGTGATGGTGGCCTTGTAGAATGAGTTTGGGAGTGTTCCTCCCTCTGCTATAATTTGGAAGAGTTTGAGAAGGATAGGTGTTAGCCCCTCTCTAAATGTTTGATAGAATTCGCCTGTGAAGCCATCTGGTCCTGGGCTTTTGTTTGTTGGAAGATTTTTAATCACAGTTTCAATTTCAGTACTTGTGATTGGTCTGTTCATATTTTATATTCCTTCCTGCTTCAGTCTCGGAAGGTTGTGAATTTCTAAGAATTTGGCCATTTCTTCCAGGTTGTCCATTTTATTGGCATAGAGTTACTTGTAGTAATCTCTCATGATCCTTTGTATTTCTGCAGTGTCAGTTGTTACTTCTCCTTTTTCATTTCTAATTCTGTTAATTTCAGTCTTCTCCCTTTTTTCTTGATGAGTCTGGCTAATGGTTTATCAATTTTGTTTATCTTCTCAAAGAACCAGCTTTTAGTTTTATTGATCTTTGCTTCAATAAGCAATCATTTCATTCATTTATTTTTCATTTATTTCTGATCTGGTCTTTATGATTTCTTTCCTTCTGCTAACTTTGGGGTTTTTTTGTTCTTCTTTCTCTAATTGCTTTAGATGTAAGGTTAGGTTGTTTATTTCAGATGTTTCTTGTTTTTTGTTTTTTTTTTTTTTGCAGTAAACGGGCCACTGTTATGGCCTCTCCCGTTGCAGAGCACAGGCTCCGGACGCGCAGGCTCAGTGGCCATGGCTCACGCCCTAGCCGCTCCGTGGTATGTGGGATCTTCCCGGACCGGGGCATGAACCTGTGTCCCCTGCATCGGCAGGTGGACTCTCAACCACTGCGCCACCAGGGAAGCCCCTGTTTCTTGTTTCTTAAGGTCGGATTTTGTTGCTGTAAACTTCCCTCTTAGAACTGCTTTTGCTGCACCTGATAGGTTTTGGGTCGTTGTGTTTTCATTGTCATTTGTTTCTAGGTAATTTTTGATTTCCTCAGTGATCTCTTGGTTGTTAAGTAGTGTATTGTTTAGCCTCTATGTGTTGGTATTTTTTACAGATTTTTTCCCTGTAATTGATATTTAGTCTCATAGCATTGTGGTTGGAAAAGATACTTGATACAATTTCAATTTTCTTAAATTTACCAAGGCTTGATTTGTGACCCGAGGTATGATCTATCATGGAGATTGTTCCATGAGCACTTGAGAAGAAAGTGTATTCTGTCATTTTTTGATGGAATGTCCTATAAATATCAGTTATGTCCATCTTGTTTAATGTATCATTTAAAGCTTATGTTTCCTTATTTATTATCATGTTGGATGATCTGTTCATTGGTGAAAGTGGGGTGTTAAAGTCCCCTACTCTGATTATATTACTGTTGATTTCCCCATTTATGGCTGTTAACATTTGCCTTATGTATTGCGGTGCTCCTATGTTGGGTGCATAAATATTTACAATTGTTGTATCTTCTTGGATTGATCCCTTGATCATTATGTACTGTCCTTCTTTGTCCCTTGTAATAGTCTTTATTTTAAAGTCTATTTTGTCTGATATGAGAATTGCTACTCCAGCTTTCTTCTGATTTCCATTTGCATGGAATATCTTTTTCCATCCCCTCACTTTCAGTCTGTGTGTGTCCCTAGGTCTGAAGTGGGTCTCTTGTAGACAGCATATATACGGGTCTTGTTTTTGTATCCATTCATCCAGTGTATGTCTTTTGGTTGGAGCATTTAATCCATTTAAATTTAAGGTAATTATCGATACATATGTTCCTATGGCCATTTTCTTAATTGTTTTGGGTTTGTTATTGTAGGTCTTTTCCTTCTCTTGTTTTTCCTGCCTACAGAAGTTCCTTTAGCATTTGTTTTAAGGCTGGTATAGTGGTGCTGAATTCTCTCAGCGTTTGCTTGCCTGCAAAGGTTTTAATTTCTCCATCAAATCTGAATGAGATCCTTGCTGGGTAGAGTAATCTTGGTTGTAGGTTTTTCCCCTTCCTCACTTTAAATATGTCCTGCCCCTCTTTTCTGGCTTTCAGAATTTCTGCTGAAAGGTCAGCTGTTAACCTTATGGGGATTCCATTGTATGTTATTTGTTCTTTTTCCCTTGCTGCTTTTAATACTTTTTCTTTGTATTTAAGTTTTGATAGTTTGATAAGTATTTGTCTTGGCATGTTTCTCCTTGGATTTATCCTGTATGGGACTCTCTGTGCTTCCTGGACTTGATTAACTATTTCCTTTCCCATATTAGGGAAGTTTTCAACTATACTCTCTTCAAATATTTTCTCAGTCCCTTTCTTTTTCTCTTCTTCTCCTGCAACCCCTATAATTCGAATGTTGGTGCATTTAGTGTTGTCCCAGAGGTCTCTGAGACAGTCCTCAATTCTTTTCATTCTTTTTTCTTTATTCTGCTCTGCAGTAGTTATTTCCACTCTTTTATCTTCCAGGTCACTTATCCGTTCCTCTGCCTCAGTTATTCTGCTATTGATCCCTTCTAGAGAATTTTTAATTTCATTTATTGTGGTGTTCATCTCTTTGTTTGCTCTTTAGTTCTCCTAGGTCCTTGTTAAACGTTTCTTGTATTTTCTCCATTCTATTTCCAAGCTTTTATATCATCTTTACTATCATTATTCTGAATTCTTTTTCAGGTAGACTGCCTATTTCCTCCTCATTTGCTAAGTCTGGTGGGTTTTTATCTTGCTCCTTCATCTGCTGTGTGTTTCTCTGTCTTCTCATTTTGCTTAACTTACTGTGTTTGGGGTCTCCTTTTTGTAGGCTGCAGGTTCATAGTTTCCATTATTTTTGGTATCTGTCCGCAGTGGCTAAGGTTGGTTCAGTGGGTTGTGTAGGCTTCCTGGTGGAAGGGACTAGTGCCTGTGTTCTGGTGGATGAGGCTGGATCTTGTCTTTCTGGTGGGCAGGTCCACGTCTGGTGGTGTGTTTTGTTCTGTCTGTGGCCTTCTTATGATTTTAAGCAGCCTCTGTGCTAATGGGTGGGCTGTGTTCTTGTCTTGCTAGTTGTTTGGCATAGGGTGTCCTGCACTGTAGATTGCTGGTCATTGAGTGGAACTGGGTCTTGGCTTTGAGAGGGCGATATCTGGGATATTTTCTCCATTTGATATTACGTGGAGTTGGGAGGTCTCTTGTGTACCAGTGTCCTGAACTTGGCTCTCCCAGCTCAGAGGCACAGCCCTGATGCCTGGGTGGAGCTGCAAGAGCCTGCCATCCACATGGGTCAGAATAAAAGGGAGAAAGAAAGAAAGAAAGAAAGAAAGAAAGAAAGAAAGAAAGAAAGAAAGAAAGAAAGAAAGAAAGAAAGAAAGAAAGAAAGAAAGAAAGAAAGAAAGAAAGAAAGAAAGAAAGAAAGAAAGAAAGAAAGAAAGAAAGAAAGAAAGAAAGAAAGAAAGAAAGAGAAAGAAAGGAGGGAGGGAGGGAGGGAGGGAGGGAGGGAGGAAGGAAATAAAAAGTTATTAAAATAATTATCAAAAAAATTTTAAGTAAAAAAGAAAGGAAAAAAGAAGGAAAGAAAGAAAAGGAAAGGAGAGAGCAACCAAACCAAAAAACAAATGCGGCAATGATAACAAGTGCTAAAAACTATACTTAAAAAAAAAAAAAATGGACAGCCTGAACCCTAGGTCAAATGGTAAGAGCAAAGCTATACACAGAAAATCACACACAGAAGCATACACATACACTCTCACAAAAAGAGAAAAAGGGAAAAAAAAAATATATCATTGCTCCCAAAGTCCACCTCCTCAATTTGGGATGATTCATTGTCTTTTCAGGTATTCCACAGATGCAGGGTACATCAAGTTGACTGTAGAGATTTAATCTGCTGCTCCTGAGGCTGCTGGGAGAGATTTCCCTTTCTCTTCTTTGTTCGCACATCTCCTGTGGTTCAGCTTTAGATTTGGCCCCGCCTTTGCATGTAGGTCGCCTGAGGGCGTCTGTTCCTGCTCAGACAGGACAGGGTTAGAAAGCAGCTGATTCGGGGGCTCTGGCTCACTCAGGCTAGGGGGAGGAAATGGTACGGAGTGCGGAGCGATCCTGCTGTGGCAGAGCCTGGCATGACGTTGCACCAGCCTGAGGCGCGCTGTTCGTTCTCCCGGGGAAGTTGTCCCTGGATCACGGGACCCTGGCAGTGACGGGCTGCACAGGCTCCCGGGAGGGGAGGTGTGGATAGTGACCTGTGCTCACACATAGGCTTCTTGGTGGGTGCAGGAGCAGCCTTAGCGTCTCATGCCTGTCTCTGGGGTCTGCACTGATAGCCACAGCTTGCGCCCGTCTCTGGAGCTCCATTAAGCGGCACTCTTAATCCCTCTCCTCGCGCACCAGGATGGAAAGAGGCAAGAAAAAATCTCTTGCCTCTTCGGCAGCTCCGGACTTTTTCCTGGACATCCTCCCAGCTAGCTGTGGTGCACTAGCCCCCTTCAGGCTGTGTTCACGCAGCCAACCCCAGTCCTCTCCCTGCCATCCGATCTAGGAAGCCGGAGCCTCAGCTCCCATCCCCCACACGTCCCTGCGGGTGAGCAGAAAAGCCTCTCTAATGGTGAGTGCTGTTGGGTACGGATCCTCTGTGCGGGAATCTCTCCGCTGTGCCCTCTGCACCCCTGTTGCTGCGCTCTCCTCCATAGCTCCGAAGCTTCCCCCGCTCCGCCACGTGCCGTCTCCGCCCGCGAAGGGGCTTCCTAGTGTGTGGAAACCTTTCCTCCTTCACAGCTCCCTCCCACTGGTGCAGGTCCCTTTCCTATTCTTTTGTCTCTGTTTTTTCTTTTTTCTTTTGGCCTACCCAGGTATGTGGGGAGTTTCTTGCCTTTTGGGAAGTCTGAGGTCTTCTGCCAGCCTTCGGTAGGTTTTCTGTAGGGGTTGTTCCACATGTAGATGTATTTCTGATGTATCTGTGGGGAGAAAGGTGATCTCCATGCCTTGCTCTTCCGCCATCTTGAAGCTTGCCTCGCATGTGTCTCTTTTTTTTTTTTTGAGGTACGTGGGCCTCTCACTGTCATGACCTCTCCCGTTGCGGAGCACAGGCTCCGGACGCGCAAGCTCAGTGGCCATGGCTCACGGGCCCAGCCACTCCGCGGCATGTGGGATCTTCCCGGACCAGGGCACGAACCTGTGTCCCCTGCATCGGTAGGCAGACGCTCAACCACTGCGCCACCAGGGAAGCCCGCATATGTCTTTTTGAATTATGGTTTTCTTTGGGTATGAGCCCAGTAGTGGGGTTGCTGGGTCATGTGGTAATTCTATTTTTAGTTTTTTAAGGAACCTCCATACTGTTCTCCATGGTAGCTGTATCAGTTTACATTCCCACCAACAGTGCAAGATGGTTCCCTTTTCTCCACACCCTTTCCAGCATTTGTTTTTTGTAGATTTTGTGATAATGGCCATTCTGACTGGTGTGAGGTGATACCTCATTGTAGTTTTGATTTGCATTTCTCTAATAATTAGTGGTGTTGAGCAACTTTTCATGTACTTCTTGGCCATCTGTCCATCCTCTTTGGAGAAATGTCTATTTAGGTCTTCTGCCTATTTTTGGATTGGGTTGTTTGTTTTCTTAATATTGAGCAGCATGGGCTCTTTATATATTTTGGAGGTTAATCCTTTGTCTGTTGATTCGTTTGCAGATATTTTCTCCCATTCTGAGGGTTGTATTTTGGTCTTGTTTGTAGTTTCCTTGGCTTTGCAAAAGCTTTTAAGTTTCATTAGGTCCCATTTGTTTGTTTGTTTTTCCATTACTCTAGGAGGTGGATCAAAAAATATCTTGCTGTGATTTATATCAAAGAGTGTTCTTCCTATGTTTTCCTCTAAGAGTTTTATAGTTTCCGGTCTTACATTTAGGTCTCTGATCCATTTTGAGTTTATTTTTGTATATGGTGTTGGGGGTGTTCTAATTTCATTCTTTTACATGTAGCGGTACAGTTTTCCCAGCACCACTTATTGAAGAGACTATCTTTTCTCCATTGTATATCCTTGCCTCCTTTGTCATAGATTAGTTGACCATAGGTGCATGGGTTTATCTTTGGGCTTTCTACCCAGTTCCATTGATCTGTATTTCTGTTTTTGTGCCAGTACCATATTGTCTTGATTACTGTAGCTTTGTGGTATAGGCTGAAGTCAGGGTGTCTGATTCCTCCAGCTCCGTTTTCTTCCCTCAAAACTGCTTTGGCTATTCAGGGTCTTTTGTGTCTCCATACATTTTTAAGATTTTTTCTTCTCGTTCTGTAATATGATAGGGATTGCACTGAATCTGTAGATTGCTTTCGGTAGTAGAGTCATTTTCACAATACTGATTCTTTCCATCTGAGAAATAGTATATCTCTCCATCTGTTGGTATCGTATTTAATTTCTTTTAACAGTGTCTTATACTTTTCTGCATTCAGGTCTTTTGTCTCCCTAGGTAGGTTTTTTCCTAGGTATTTTATTCTTTGTTTGGCAATTGTAAATGTGAGTGTTTCCTTAATTTCTCTTTCAGATTTTTCATAATTAGTGTATAGGAATGGAAGAGATTTCTGTGCATTAATTTTGTATCCTGCAACTTTACCAGATTCATTGATTGGCTCTAGTAGTTTTCTAGTGGCATCTTTAGGATTCTCTATGTATTGTATCAAGTCATCTGCAAACAGTGACAGCTTTACTTCTTCTTTTCCAATTTGCATTCCTTTTATTTCTTTATCGTCTCTGATTGCCATGGCTAGGACTTCCACAACTATGTTGAATAATAGTGGTGAGAGTGGACATCCTTGTCTTGTTCCTGATCTTAGAGGAAATGCTTTCAGTTTTTCACCATTGAGAATGATGTTTGCTGTGCGTTTGTCATATATGGCCTTTATTATGTTGAGGTAGGTTCCCTCTATGCCCACTTTCTGGAGAGTTTTTATCATAAATGGTATTGAATTTTGTCAAAAGCATTTTCGGCGTCTATTGAGATGATCATACGGTTTTTATTCTTCAATTTGTTCATATGGTGTATCACATTTATTGATTTGCATATATTGAAGAATCCTTGCATCCCTGGGATAAGTCCCACTTGATCGTGATGTTTGATCCATTTAATGTGTTGTTAGCTTCTGTTTGCTAGTATTTTGTTGAGGATTTTTGCATCTATATTAATCAGTGATACTGGTTTGTAATTTTTTTTTTTTGGTAGTATCTTTGTCTGGTTTTGGTAGCAGGGTGATGGTGGCCTCATAGAAAGAGTTATGGAGTGTTTTTCCTCTGCAATTTTTGGAAGAGTTTGAGAAGGATGGGTGTTAGCTCTTTAAATGTTTGGTAGCATTCACCTGTGAAGCAATCTGGTCCTGGACTTTTGTTTGTTGGAAATTTTAAATCACAATTTCAATTTCATTACTTGTGATTGATCTGTTCATATTTTGTATGTCTTCCTGGTTCATTCTTGGAAGGTTATACCTTTCTGAGAATTTGTCCATTTCTTCCAGGTTGTCCATTTTATTGGCATAGAGTTGCTTGTAGTAGTCTCTTAGGATCCCTTGTATTTCTGCAGTGTCTTTTGTAACTTCTCCTTTTTCATTTCTAATTTTATTGATTTGAGTCCTCTCACTCTTTTTCTTGATGAGTCTGCCTAATGCTTTATCAATTTTGTTTATCGTCTCAAAGAACCACGTTTTAATTTCATTGATCTTTGCTATTGTTTTCTTTGTTTCCTTTTCATTTATTTCTGCTCTGGTCTTAATGATTTCTTTCCTTCTGCTAACTTTGGGTTTTGTTTGCTCTTATTTCTCTGGTTCCTTTAGGTGTAAGGTTAGATTGTTTATTTGAGATTTTTCTTGTTTCTTGAGGTAGGCTTGTATAGCTATAAACTTCCCTCTTAGAACTGCTTTTGCTGCATTCCATAGGTTTTGGATCGACATGTTTTCATCTTCATTCTTCTCTAGGTATTTTTTGATTTCCTCTTTGATTTCTTCAGTGATCTCTTGGTTATTTAGTAACGTATTGTTTAGCCTCCATGTATTTGTGTTTCTTACATTTTTTTCCCTGTTACTTGCTTTCTAATCTCATAGTGTTGTGGTCAGAAAAGATGCTTGATATGATTTCAATTTCTTAAATTTACTGAGGATTGATTTGTGACCCAAGATGTGATCTATCCTGGAGAATGTTCCGTACACACTTGAGAAGAAAGTGTAATCTGCTGTTTTGGGATGGAATGTCCTGTAAATATGAAGTAAATATATCTGGTCTGTTGTGTCATTTAAAGCTTGTGTTTCCTTATTAATTTTCTGTTTGGATGATCTGTCCATTAGCGTAAGTGAGGTGTTAAAATCCCCCACTATTATTGTGTTACTGTCAGTTTCCTCTTTTACAGCTGTTAGCAGTTGCCTTATATATTGAGGTGCTCCTGTGTTGGGTGCATATATATTTATAATTGTTATATCTTCTTCTTGGATTGATCCCTTGATCATTAAGTAGTGTCCTTCCTTGTCTCTTGTAACATTATTTTAAAATCTATTTTATCTGATATGAATAATGCTACTGCAGCTTTCTTTTGATTTCCATTTGCATGGAATATCTTTTTCCATTCCCTTACTTTCAGTCTGTATGTGTCCCTAGGTCTGAAGTGGGTCTCTTGTAGACAGCTTATATATGGGTCTTGTGTTTTTATCCATTCAGCAAGCCTCTGTCTTTTGGTTGGAGCATTTAATCCATTCACGTTTAAGGTAATAATCGATATGTATGTTCCTATGACCATTTTCTTAATTGTTTTGGGTTTGTTTTTTTTAGGCCCTTTTCTTCTCTTGTGTTTCCCACTTAGAGAAGTTCCTTTAGCATTTGTTGTAGAGCTGGTTTGGTGGTGCTGAATTCTCTTAGCTTTTGCTGGTCTGTAAAGCTTTTGATTTCTTCATCGAATCTGAATGAGATCCTTGCCAGGTAGAGTAATCTTGGTTGTAGGTTCTTCCCTTTCATTAAGTATATCATGCCACTCCCTTCTGACTTGTAGAGTTTCTGCTGAGAAATCAGCTGTTAACCTTATGGGAGTTCCCTTGTATGTTATTTGTCGTTTTTTTCCTTGCTGCTTTCAATAATTTTTCTTTGTCTTTAATTTTTGCCAGTTTGATTACTGTGTGTCTTGGCGTGTTTCTCCTTGGGTTTATCCTGTATGGGACTCCCTGCACTTCCTGGACTTGTGTGGCTATTTCCTTTCCCATATTAGGGAAATTTTCTACTATAACCTCTTCAAATATTTTCTTGGGTCCTTTCTCTCTCTCTTCTTGTTCTGGGACCCCTATAATGTGAATGTTGTTGTGTTTAATGTTGTCCCAGAGGTCTCTTAGGCTGTCTTCATTTCTTTTCATTCTTTTTTCTTTATTCTGTTCTGCAGCAGTGAATTCCACCATTCTGTCTTCCAGGTCACTTATCCGTTCTTTTGCCTCAGTTATTTTCCTATTGATTCCTTCTAGTGTATTTTTCATATCAGTTATTTTGTTGTTCATCTGTTTGTTATTTAATTCTTCTGGATGTTTGTTAAACATTTCTTGCATCTTCTCCATCATTGCCTCCATTCTTTTTCTGATGTCCTGCATCATCTTCACTATCATTATTGTGAATTCTTTTTCTGGAAGGTTGCCTATCTCCACTTCATTTAGTTGTTTTTCTGGGATTTTACCTTCTTCCTTCATCTGATACATAGCCCCCTGCCTTTTCATCTTGTCTCTCTTTCTGTGAATGTGGTTTTTGTTCCACAGCCTGCAGAATTGTAGTTCTTCTTTCTTCTGCTGTCTGCCCTCTGGTGGATGAGGCTATCTAAGAGGCTTGTGTAGCCATCAGTCTTGAGAACAGTAAGTCCCTCCCCTGGTCACAAAGATTCCTTTATGAAATACAGTAGAAAATTTTTATAAAATTATTGAAGTTATTTCTTTAAAAATATACCTGCATATATATATCCCAAGGAGCACTATCCCCATCAGAATAATTGGGTCAGGATGTTATACATATATTCCACAATATTTTAGGAATCTATCTGGAATTGCATCCACAACATGGATCAATTCTTTTCATATTCTTAAAGGTAAGAAAATTATCTCTTGATTGTTTATTTATTATTCAAATACTTCAGTGCAGAATATGAAAGTGGAAATCGACCTAGTTTTACTGTGAAAATATGGTGAAGAAATTGTAGTTTGTTCCTTTTGAGTTGAAAAGAAAACCCAAACACTTCACCATTTTTGTACATCAAGCCTAATTGCTCTTGTAGTATAAATCCTTCATGAAGGTGTCCATTGATTTGAAAGAAAGTCAACATTTATATTACTTTTTCATCGGACACTTGGACATTGTAAGGCTTCAGAGTGTTGGGGATCTCTTCTGATTTGTTTAATTACTGATTAATATTTTCTGTAATATTAAATTTTTTGGCCCCCCAAAAATCATCTTAATTTTTTACTCAAAGTCTATGACAAAATAATTGCTAACGTTTTTTCATGTTAATTTTATTTTACAGTCATCTTTCTTTCATCTAAATTTGACTTCCAATAATCCAATCTACCTTAATGAACATTTTCATTTGAAATTTTCGTGGATCTTACAGGTAATTAGGTAACATTTCTTCATATAGAATTGTGGATATCTTTTCTTTTACTTTAAAACTTTTGGGGAGCCCAAACCTTTGTACCTTAACATAACTTCATCTGTATAAGCTTTTAACAGGTCAAAATATCTTTCAACAAAAACTTATTTTTTGATCAGTATTAAAACCAGTCACTTTTATGCTGACCTGAAACAGCAGGAATGTACAAGAGCAATATCAAGACTTTACTAGCTGATCTTGGCTGATATCGAATATGTAGCTGCAAGTTGTAATGTTACAGTATTTTCTGCTTTTATCAGTCTTCTTTTCTATAACAACAATAATTAACTTCCCATTGTTGGTTGTGAATCCCAGCTTGCTTGCTTTCACTGGACCCTGTTCTGTTACTGATTACTGAGAGTTCTGATGAAGGGGAATTGTTATTAATTGCATTTGTGGCAAGATTTCTGTCCTGCCTAAACCCCCATTTTACTTTCAACCCCAGGGAGTTGGGCTTGATCATATTTAAACCTCAAAGACTTTCTTTTCATCTTTCTCACCTAAAGTCTAGACCTTGCTTTCTCCCTAAAACCTCATCTAGGTCCATTTAAAGGCATCGAAAGAGTGGGTGACTGGACAGTACACTCTGGCCTGTAACAGCATCTATTGAAAAAAACCTAGAGTGGGGAGGAGCAATAGGAGAATTCAGTTCCTCATTGACCTTCACCTTCTGGAGCACAGCACAAAAATGTGACAGTGCTGAATGAAGGCTCTGGACAAGGGCCCCAGCCCTTGGAATGTAGGATTTTGAAGATGAATTATTGGAGGATGTATCAGCCCTTCCCCTGGCATCGTCAGGAGCTGGGATCCAAGCCTTAGGGTTACAGCTGTGTAACACAGTAGAATCTGGACTTGTGCTGTCCCCTCGGTATTTGCTAAATCATCTCTCTACAGAAGGCTAGCCACTGTTCTGTGGAGCTTCCCTGCATTCTCAACCTAGTTCACCTTTATCTCACACACTAAGGTGGCCATTGATAGAAGAGAGCAAACATTGCCTTAGTCCGCTTCTAATCATGACCTTGTGTTCCTCTTACCAAAGCATCCAGTCACTAGTCCTAAGGAAGATGGTGAGTGGGACATCATTCCGTGGTACTTCTTGCCTCAGGTTTGTCACAGACTCATTCAAGAGAGTTGCTCCCTGATGGTAGAGTTGGAGATGCTGTGATGAACAATTTGTTTTAGATATATAGATATGACAGACTGGTCGCCTGTGAAATAAAATGTTTCTACAACCTGCACATTGTTTAATTTAAAAGAAATAGTTGCTGGCATTTCATATTGGAAATTTCACTTAAGAATTCAGATTTCTGTTTTCTTTCAAAAAATTAAAAGATTTTGCCTCCTTGAGCTTATATTCCTCCGTGGCAACAGTCAGATGGAGGTCAGTGTTGCCTGACCTCCATACCTTTGGACAGGTATTCTTCAGTTTCCACTTTTCCCTGGCCCAGCACAGTCACATGTGTTACTTGCCTGGCTCCTGTGGTCATTTGAGCCTCTACCTTTTGTTTTCGAATCCCACTGTAGGTATAGCTGCTGATATATTGCTCCCATCATGTCTGTCTAATCTAAAGGTACAAAAATGGAACAGATTAACAGTGACAAGAATATTGTTTCTAAGATTTTTCAGTTTTTACTGTGGACATGGACATTTGCCAGAAGCGTTAGTGTAAGCTTTCTGGTGGAAAACAATCATATTTCTATATGAACTGAGTTGCTTGTTCAAAATCTTTGTTCCTTGGGGTGGAGGCAGGGTTAGTGAGGACATATTCTGCTGCTTCTGTCTGCACTTGAAACATTTTACACAATTTTGATTCCAACTAGAGTACTTGAGTAAAAATTTCATTGTATAGGAATAATGAGCAAATTGCTTTGAAGGAATAGTGTCTGTCTTGAACATAAGTGACAAGCACGAGACAGTGGGTTAATGGAGCCCTACAAAGCACTGGATCTAACTGATCACAGATTCAGAGGCTGCTCACCTTCCACTGTTCTCTACACCTTCCTAGAATGTTTATATCTGGCGGGGGGTGGGTGGTGAGTAGGGCATATTGAAGATGCATACCAGAGACTAAAGCAAAAGTGTTTATGTTTCTGTTGCTTTCATGTAAATCTAGAGTTTTTATGTAAGATCTTGATGCTCTGCTTTATTTTAATTTTTACTCCTAAGTTGAGACAAGGTGTTAAAAGCATATGTTATAGAATGTGCACCTGAGGAAGTATTTTAATTTTGTTAGGTGAATGTAAAACTGTTGAAGTGGCTAGCTTTTCTGGAGAGCATCAAGAGTAGGGTGGGTGTGGAGCAGTAAATGAAGAAGAGAGAAAATGGGGAGGGGGAGGGAGGGAAAGAGAAAGAAGGGGAGAGAATGCCCATGTGTGTATGTAATATGTAGGACTGTAGGATTTCAGGGAAGAAGTTACACTGAATTGGAAACAGTTCTGGGCACCTCTGAGATGAAACTGAATATAGAGTTGAAATGCCAGTGCCTTCTCTTGCTTACTTTTCTACACATCTGCTCTCCTGGCTGGTACTGACATTAGCATTTTTCGAGTCTTAAGGAATTTTAAGGTAGAGTAATTGATCAAATCAGTAAGAATTACTCAAAAGATGGGGCAAATCAGTTTCATTGACTTTTAGAAAACTCTTGATCTGAATGTGAAGTGGCATCTAAGAGGCAAATGGGGCAGAGCTGCTAGCAGATTGTAGACAGTTCATTTCCAAGGCCATGCGATTATTTCAGTATCGACCAAGGCCTGCAAACACTGCGCAGAAGTATCCGTTTCCTTTTTATTTTCAACTTATAACAAACCAAACAAAAATTGCACTACGTTTTGGAATCATCAGTTGCCTCTCATGATGAAATCAAAGATGTAATTTGAGATCTTAATATGCAAATTTTATTTATGAAAAGTTTAAATGATTATATTCCTGCAAAACACTCTGATTTATAACTTGAAGATATAAACATATACTAATAAGCTTATTTAGTCAGTCAAAAAAAATCTAAAATAACAATACATTAATGATAAACAGTGTAATGCTATATATGTCAGCATGGTCTGTGTATTTTTATACTAAACATTAAGGGCGGGAACCTTAAATCAGATGTTTCCAAGCTAGTCTTTAATTGAAATTGTTGTTAATTTAAATGTGGGTGCTTGAAAGGAAAAAAATGTGAGACAGAGAAAGCCTCACAGGTGCCAGATCATCTTAGTGGAAGCCTGGAACCTGAGAGAAGAATCATTTAATGTTTTGGTCAAAAAAATGCTTCTGAAACTTTATAAACTGATGTAGAATTTATCAGGGTTATAAACCCATAATGAATTTTAGGGACCAATTTCTGTAAGCCACCTCCTAGTTTAATGATATAATCTTATTAACTTGTGCATCCTATATTGTCACACAATAAATATTAAGTTAATGACAAGATGAATGATTTATTTAGATGCTAAGATCCTTGTTCAGTATTATGGTTGCTGGTTATTCAGAGAACTTTAAAATTTAAGCATATTATTGGATGCCCAAAACTCTGATTTGCTTAGATAACCTAAAAATTCATATGGTTAAACTAAGAAGACAGTGTAAAATCCCTCTGAAAGCCTGATTCTTGAAGGGAGTCCTAATCATGGAAGAAGAAAGGACTTTGAGGAAATCACTCTGTGTGCTCACCTTTCCCACCTAGTATTTTTTATTTGGGTGAAATCAGATTAATATAATCATCAAAGAATGCTTCTGGAAGAATGGGGTAAGACTGCAGGAAGTGGGAGGAAGTCATAAATTATTCTCCCTAATAGGATACATGTGGAGGGGAGGAAGCACCAATTTTGCTGTTTGCTTTGTTTGTATTAGAGGTTTTATGGTTGATTTATGTCAAATAACAGATCTTTTCTGACTCTGGTTTCTGGAGCTTCCTTCCTCACATGGACTCCTCTTGGTGTTACTGCTCATTTAGTGGTTGTGGAGTGCCCTGAAGCTGGGGTCAGGGAACTATTGTTTGAGGGCCAAATCAGGTCTTCCACTTGTTTTTGTAAGGCCCTGGAATTGAGAATGGCTTTTACATTTTTAAGTGGTTGAGAAAAAGCAGAGGAAGCATAATATTTAGTAACAGGTCAAAATTGTATAAAATCCAAATTTTGGTGTCCACAACTACATTGTTATTGGCACATAGCCACATTCATTTGTTTACATATTGTCTATGGCTGCTGTCACACGACAACAGTGGAGATGAGTACTTGCAGTAGAACTGTATGGTTGGTTAAGCCTAAAATATGAACTCTCTGGTCCCTTACAGAAGTTTGCCAATCCCTACCCTTAAAATACGGAATTTAGGAAGAACACCTTGATGTTCTTTCTTAAGATCTGGGCATCAGTGACATAAAATCACCTGTGGCAATTGTAAAAATTCAGATTCCTGGGTTCCAGTGCTATACTTTCTACTAAATAAAAACCCATGGAGCCATGTAGACTGTGGAGTTTGCATTTTAAACTAGTGTTCCTCCAGGTGGTTTTTCCAATCAATATGGAACCAGAATCATTGCTTTGTACAGGGAAAGGGAACTGGGCTTCTGGATGTCTAGAACTGACTTAGTCTAGATAGGCTACCTGGTTTTACATGAAATGTTGCTTATAGATTATTTGAGATAGGCTAGAGCCTTCTCTCTGAATTTTATATTTTTCTGTGATCTCTTGTCATTTGCAGAGCTCCTAGGAAGACTTGCTATATTGAAATAAGGTCTTATTTGTTTTATTGTATGAAATGATGGTCTCCAAAGTGGAATGTGCATACTCAGAGTCTGTAATCCTCTCACTTCCAGGAAGAATATATTAGAATTATTAATTTTCCTTTGTAACTTAATTTTTTGTGAATGAAATACATGTACAAAGCTTAAACATTAAAGAGTTTATAACAGAAAAATAGTGTTTCCCAGTTACACCCATTGCTACCCTTATTCCTTTTCCCCAGAGGCTCTTTCCTTTGCCACTTAAATAGTACATCCATACTACTATTTCTTGATTTTTCTATTGTAGACATTACCTGTTGACTTTTGTTGTGAAAGATGAGGATTTTGTTCTCCTATATTCTGCTTACTCATACGCTTGCCTTACTGCCATTGTCTCAGTATGATTATGTAAAATTTTTCTTTAACATTCAGTATTTACATTATTACAATGGATTGATTGCTTTCTAGATCTACTACATAGCTATCATCCTTTGACTTTTCTTCACTATCTTGGAATTCCTTTGCCTCTTTTCTTTGTTGATTTCTTAGTTTGTTTTGTCTCATGTTTTCCTTTTTGTTGCTTTTCTCCCTGATTTTGATGGATCCCATTCTCCAGTGACTTCCTGGTAGAAGGCATGTGGGAGATAAACTTTTCAAGAATTTGCATGTCTGAACTGCCTTGATTGATAGTTTTGATGAAGATAGTGTTGTAGTTTAAAAATATTTTTTTTCTTCATAAGGCATTATTTCCTCTACTTCCAAGTTCCAAAGTTGCTATCAAGAAATTCAATGTCATGTTGATTTCTGATGCTTTGTTTTTCTCTGGGAACTTTTATAGAAGTTCCTTTCTCATCCAGTGATCTGGAATTTCACAATTATATGTCTTATTGTAGATATTTCTTCATTTATTGTGCAGTGTACTTGGTTCCTTTCAATCTAGACACTCATATCCTTTAGTTCTGAAAACCTTTTCTTGTATTATTTTTGTTTTAGTTACTTCCTTTTTCTCTTTTTAGAACTCCTATTAATTAGATATGGGAACTTCTATGTTGATTTTAATTTTCTTATTTCTTTCCTGTTTTCCATCTGTTTTGTGGTCCTACTTTCTGGTATATTTTGTCATTCTTATCTCCCAATCCTTATATTGAACTATTTTTTGGCTAACATTTTTATCTCCAAGAGGTCTTTCTTTTTCTATGTTTATTCTTTGACTATAACACATTATTCTTGTTTCAGAGTTATGATAGCTTCTCTTAGAGCTCTGACTATAGTTTGTTGTTTTTAACCTGTGCTCTATTTCTTCTGAGTGCCTATTTTTCTCTATTAGTTTTGATCTCTATTTTTCATGCTAGAGACCTCTCTCAAATTTCTGGTGATCTTTGGCTCTTTGTTCATATTAATGAATGAGACACTAAAAAGCTTAATGAAATTTCTGTATGTACAATTGAGGCTTATCTATTGGGGAGCTTCATAATAGGGTAGAAAGGCAATGAGCAGATTTTTTCGCTTTGGAATGGCCAAATAGTGTAGCTGTTCGTTTACCAGTTCCATTTCCTCAGAGGAATCTCTAGTTTCATGCATGGATAGAATAAACTTGACTTCTAGCATTCTGGTAGCTGAATAAAGGAAGGGGACTGGAGGTCTCATCTTTCTGTGTGTAGAATTTAACTTAATCATTCTCAGTACAGTGCCTCACTCAATCATGCAAAGCTTTCTAGAAAGTAAACTTACTGTCTTTTGCTGGAATGTGTAGGTTGCGGTGAGGTGTGAGGGGAGTCATTTAGCTATGTAAAGTGGAGATGGGATCTTCCAACCAGTCCTCATGTTCCAACCAAAACTTCTACACAGTGCCTCTAGTTTCTAAGTGCTTCTAGAAGAAATCTGTATTGTGAATTGAACTTTCTAGTCACTTTACTTCTCTCAGGCCCCCACCCCTGCCCCCATTACTTGCAAGATTTCAGGTTTCTGTCATCTCTAAATCTTTTACTGTCACTTTTGTGGGGTTGGGACAAAGTAGTGATAAATGTGCATGTATAATCTACTATGTTTAAAGGGTCATACAGAACTCTTTATTTTTCTAAATGATTTAATTAAAAATTCATATTGATGTATGTATTTTACTGATTTAATAGTAAAGAAACACATGTATGTAATTTATACATATATATTTGGAAATGTGCTCAAAATATTAACTGCTGGAGATATTGGATAAGAACCACATTTAGAAACTACTTATTTTAAAGATATATAGTTAAATTTTTGAAAAATATTTGAATATAAAGATAGGAGTTGATCTGAGGATTTCTTAAATCGAAATACTAAAAATTTTGCAAGAGAAAAACATAATAAAGTTCAGTTGTATAGCTTTCCAGAGATATTGTACATGAGGTTTTTCTTTTTGGTGATTTATTAGGCTAGAAAAGTTCTAAAGTTCCTCCTAAGTCTAATATTCTATGATTTATAAAAATCAGATTTAAAGTGGTAAAATACTATATTAGGGTCAGTTTTGAATAAGCAAAACAGAATGCAGAGTAATAGTTACATGTATAATGTGTTTCGTAGTTGTAACTTCATCTTTACTATTTATAGCTAAAGATTTATCTGATTGGCATGACTTACAGAAGATGTTCCTCAGTAGGGCTTATGCACAGCTCCCTGACACTTTGAAAGAAAGGTCTTGTCTTGGTGGGAAAAACATCCATCCATTTCACTGGGCTATCTTTCATGTGGAATGAAAGTAATTAGATGTCTGGCTTTAGTAGTATAGTATTAAGTCTTATCTTGAGGACACCTAAGGTTTATGTAATACCCAGGCATCAGTCAATTAGACCGAGAAAAAAACAAGTCAATTTTATGAGTCTGCATGAGTCAGGCATTTGATTATCCTGAGAAAACAGAGGTCTGGCTCCTTTCAGTGAAGCTTTCCTTCTGCAATCGATTAACTGCTGACTCTTATTATATTGACCCTCACTAATTTTGTTGCCTGGTCTGTCATGCCTTATCTGGAGTGAGAGGGAGGCTCCTCTGTACATATCAACAACTGATGAGGTTAGGGGGGCACTATCTATTCTGGGATGGATCTTCATAGTGTGTGTCTGTGTGGAGGGCCGTTCTTGAGCTTGTACCTAACACATTTTCTTAGACCAGGTCGCGAGTTATAGCTCTCTGTTTTACACATAAAACAGTTATTGGACAACCAGCCCCAGTATAGATATTTACAAATTAGAATTTGACTTTGTCTTTACTTTATTCTTTTGGTTCTTATGTTATATTCTTACTAATATAAAATCCTGCCTTTACGTGGAAATGGAGTTTAGAGACTCAATAAATTAATTCTTCCCAGCTAAGGATTAGCTCATGCTATTTCATTTTACTCTCAGCTTCTTTGTATCAAAAATTTTAGTGGCTTGTTGAAAACAACAAACTTGACCTAATTCTTTAATTAGTGTAGACAATTAGTATACTCAAAGTCTAATGCTGCTGGTTTCATGTTATTTGTTGGATATCATTTGGGTCTCTATATCCATTCCCTAAATTGTCTAAAATTTGTTTGTTGGGTGAAGTCATATCAGATTTCTATAATTTTAAGACAAAATTTCTAAAATCAAGCTGAATTATATGTTAGATATTGGACATAGAATGAGGAATTCACTGGAATAACCTTATTGCTGAATGAGCTATCCAGAGTGGGATATGATCCATCACTGCGGAATACTTCTCCCCAACTTGATACCTTATCACCTAAGCTCAAACTGAAACGCGACATTTATAAAGAGTGATGCATTTAGATCCAAACAAGCGGACATTCTAGAAAGGCAGGTTAGTGTAGGCTTAAGAGTACAAACTTACTCCTATTTTGACTGTCTCACGTAATATTTGTAAAATAGAGCTACTAAGAATTTATTTAGTTCTCATCTGAACCTGAAGACCTTCATCTTTTTCTTCTCTCCAACACGTACCTGTACTCTTACTAGATGAAGTAATGTGCAGGTTCCTGAACATCCTGTTTTATTTTTCATCTCTACACTGTCATTTCCCCTACCCATGATTATCTTTTTCTTCTGAGTCTGCATGGTCATTTTTCAAGACAAAGTTGATGTCTTTTTCTTTTTTCCTGTGAAACTGCTGACTAACCAAAGTAGGGTAGAGAACTCCTTCCTTTATTATCCTTTGTAATACCTATCAAGTATTACAGCCTTTGTCACACTGTGTAGTTATTTTATTAACATGCAAGTCTCTCTTTTAGGACTGTGCACTCCAGGTGCTCAATACATGTTGAATGAATGCTATTTATTATGCCTAGAATGTGTTGGATCAGTTGTCAATTGCTGCATAAATCCCTAGATGTATGGATGAAAGCAACTCTGATTTGTTTGCACATTTTTTCTTTGGTCTCACTTGAGCTCACTCATGTGGCTGCAGTTAGCTGGCAGCTTGACTGGGGATAAGAGGATCTCATATGGCCTTCCTCATGTGTCTGGTGCCTCAGTTGGAATAGTTGGGATGACTGATCCTCTCTCTCTTTGTGATCTTTCATCTGGGCTTCTTCACATGATGGCGGGCTAGTCCTAATGAATGGGTGCTTATAAAGCCTCCATGGTGTCATATTTGCTGATATTCCCTTGACCAAAGCAGGTCATGTGGCTGAGTTCAGAGTCAGTGTGGGAAAGGACTCTACAAGGACCTGGATGCCAGGACACATGGTTCACTGGGGGCCACTAATGTAACAATTCAGGATGTGCACTTACCTCCATGGTCTAGCTGTTAAAGAGCTTTTGTTCAAAACTCCCTTTGATCATTTTTCTCCTCTAAAAAGCCTTCAATGACCCCCTAAAGCTTTTCTTACATGTTTCTATTGCTCATAGTCCTCAGTTATCTTGCCTGGGAGCAGCAGTGAGGTGCTCAACCAGAACTTAGAGAATGTTATTCATTTATACTTCACCTTGTTCCAGAAAAATTTAAGGCAGCAACTTGGAAATAGAGGACGTAGGGTCACCTTGGAAACTTTAACTGTGTAATATATAAGATTTAATACATATCGACTCCAAGTTCAAGTCAGTCTTTACTGAAGGTATCAATATATCTAAAAGAAATATATTGTTTTCCAAATTTCAGTTTTGAAAAGATAAAGGCAAAAAAACCCAGTACTCTGTGCTGATAAGGGTTCAGGGAGAAGGGCACTCTTATGTACTGTGGGATTGGAATTGCAACTGTTCTGTAAAACCATTTGGCAGTCTGTATTGAGACCTTAAGAAGTTCATATTGAGTCAAGTCCAGTGATTCCACTTCTAGAAAATCATTCTAAGGGAATAATCAGAGACAGTTTTGTGCAAAGATGTTTAATGAGGCATTATTTATACAGAGAAAAGGGAAAAAAATCCAAATTGGGAAATGATGACATTATGGAACAGTTATGTAATGGAATATTATGCAACTGATAAGAAGTCTATAGGAAGAAATTGTTATGACTTTGGAAATTGCTCACAATGTAAAATGTAAGTGATTCAAAGGTATATAGAGGATTAATTCAATTCTGTAAAACCCTGTGTGTGTGAGTGTGTATGGGTGTGTGTGTGTGTGTGTGTGTGTGTGTATTGTCAGTGATCACAAACGTATTAACACACTCTGTTTGGCACTAGGGCTTATCTGGAAAGAAGAAAGACATGTTTACTTCCCTTACTCTGCTTACAGATTAGTGGGGAAAATTGTTGCTGAATGGCGTTGATGCTGATGGGGTAATAGCCATATTTACACTGGAAATGGAAAGACCAAGAAGAAAAAGGAGCAAGCAAGAAAGCTTGTTGGTTTGAAAAGACTGAGTGAATTTTGAAGGGGTTAAATATATTTTGGGGGTGGGAGAGAATTGAGAGAGAATAAATCAAATGAGGTAAAAGGGTTTTTAAGAATTTCTGCTAGATATATTCCTGCTTTTTCTTTTATTTAGCGAGGGACTTTTGCAAATACTTAAGTTACTCTTCAGTTATTTTAGATGCTGAACTGAAATACCCTTGGGTATGACACCATGCTGACATGAAACATTCCAGAGCCCCCAGCTTACCATGGGATACATATACATATGTATGTATATGTATGTGCATATATACATACATTCATCATCTATCTGTCTATCTATGCAAATGTAATGAAGATTGGGGGGAAATGCATTCCAATATCTAGGAGGTGATTACAGCTAATTTAAATTTTGTTCTCAGTTTTTCTGTAGTCATAAAAATATGTACATACATTAAAATTAAGTATATTAAAAAAATGAGTTAATGAGGAAGTAGGTTGGTCATCAGGGAAAGCATGCTGTTGCCTTGGCCAGGGGTAGGGTGACTGTCGTCTTGACTGTTCAGGTATTCTCAGCAGGTCTCACTAGTGTGGAGTTGGATTCTTCATGGTGTCATAGCCTGAAGTCATCAAATGTGTGTTGCCTTCAAGTAATTTCCCTAGTTTTGACTCTGTAATTATCTAGGTATTTTTCTGCATATAAGTGAGGTTGAGAATGTGTAGGTAGATCTGTCTTCAGAAGCAGAATGAACATGCTGTGTCATCACAAGCCCTCTGTCCCTAATCCTCGTGACAGTGCAAGTTTCATTATAAACTAGTTAGTTAGAATTCTGGGTTATGCATTAGTATTGTTAAGCTCAGTTAATATAAGTTAATGTTACAGAGACAGATTCATGCTTGGTGTGCTGACAAAATCAGATTTCTGAGCTTTCCAGGGAGGAGGCCAGGCCACGTACATGCAAATTTAGCAAGGTAAGTCCATCCTGAGAAGCTTCTTGGCAGTTTGCCGCCTGTTCTGTTAACACTTGCACCTGAATGTGTGTTCATTTCCCTTAATACTCTACATTATTTACTTAAACTTTATAGAATCTCGTCCATTTTCTTGTTTTCCTTACCACAGGGAAGAACCTTTGAAAGCAGATATTTCTTTTTCATTTTTTAGCACTTAGCACAGTACCTGGCATAAAGTATGTATTTAATTAACATTTAACATTTAAGAAAACAAATATATTAATTGAGGTTAATTACCAGACATAGTTAACCATATATACAAGGGCAAATATAGACAGATTTTGGAATATCCACTCTTTTGGATTATTTATACTTTTCTTTACATATGTTAACCTAATAATCAAGTAACTGTACTTATAAACTATTATTCTGTCTTCTTCTCATCCCCTGTACAATTCTCTGTGTGAGCATTGTTGCAGTGTTATTAGAGGTGGGTGATGTTTAAGTGTGTGTTAGGCCATAAATGCAATCACTATTCTGTTCTGACGTAGTATCGCTTGTAAGAAATGACAGGACTGGTGGATGTAATCCAGTGTAGCTAAGGTAAGAAATCAGTGTATCTGTAGATAAAGCTTAAGTTTGTTCCAATGACATTTTCTTGTTTTAAAAGTCTACTCTTCCATAAGAAATCTGCAAAATGAATGCACTGAGGGCTCAAGAATGAGGAGAGTATTGGCATTTTCGCTCCTTCTCTGTAAAACTGATTGAAACAGACGGGGAAGAAAGGTAAATACCTGTGACCTCCTTTCAGTGGGCCTCTGCAGAAGTCGTTTGGCATGAAATGAGGCCTGCAGTGAAGGGTCCTTCGGGGGGCCCCTCAGGTTTCCCCTCATCCAGTGGGATTTCTTTTTTACTCTCAGTAACGCTTTTGTGCTCCCAGGAGGAAAACAGCTAACAAGCTTAGATATGAACAATGGGCTCCACATGTATCGTGCAAATTTCTCAAATTTCATTTGCACAAAACTGCTGAATGACATTTCCTCAGCTCTAACTACTGTCCATACCTCTGGGGAATGTGAGCAGCATGGCGAGGTCAGCCCCACAATGAGGCGGCTTTCTGGGCTTCAATAGGCACTTTATGCCTGTTCAAAAAGAAACACTTTGAAGGCTCGCTCTCTCCATCACAGGGCATGTGAACACTGCTGTGCAGAGAGAGAGCTAGCTCAGGCTGAGCCAAGAGGAATTAGGCTAACCTTGCTGAGGGATCCCAGAACTGGCTCTGAGGTTGGTGGGAGGGTGACTTGGGTTTGAAGCTGGCAACCTAATATGTGGTCGGTTTAGAGTAACCCTTTGTGCTGGACTCATGTCTGAAATACATTTGACTCTTTTACTCATAGGCAGGGTTTTTTTGTTTTTGTTTTCTTGCTTGTTTTAGATTAGGGCCCTACTTCCCTTTTAAACTGTTTCTATATATTTTACATACTACTTAATATTATATAGGCCAAATGTAATAATTATCTTTGAGAATAATACGTAAAAGGAATTTTTGAATTATCTACCATTTCAAACCCATTGTTCTCTGTCATTGCAGTTTTCAGGGAAGACTTTTATTCTAGAGGAAATGTTTTGTAGTAGATTTCAGTGAAAAAAAGTTAAGAAAAGTTTAAGAAAAAATTAAGAAAACTTTAGTGAGAAAAAGATTAAGGAAAATTCAGTGAAAATAAATAATTCTGATTTTGGGGTTATAAAAAAGCGAGAAGAAATATTCCATTGTGTGTTAGATTATAGCTGCAAAAGCTGAGAGGCCTATGATCTGGAAGAATTTGTAATTCCTGAGGTTTAGCATAAGAGGAAAACAGAATCTAGAGAAAGAGGGAAAAGTATTAACTGATGCACAGTCATATTGGCAATACACATTTCCATAGGGTAGCATCTCATTTATATGAAATCATTACAGCCAGTGATTTTAGTGGTTATTAACAGAAAACCAAGACAAATGAGCTTAAGCAAAAGGGGAATTAAATGGCTGTCAAAAGTGAAAGGTATTAAGTAAGGGCTGTTCGATGAAGGGGCTCAGATTACATCACCAGGACTCCATTTCTCTCCATCTCTCCATTTCTGCTTCTTCCAGATTGTCTTCCCTGCATGGGCAGCAGCATTGCTGCACCTGTTCCAGCCTCAGAGCTTCACTACCCTCTGCCTCTTTTCCAGGTGATCCTGGAAAACCTCTGGGATTCACTCTGATTGAACTGATTTAGATCACATGCCCACCCCCTCGTCAACCATCAATATAATGTAGGGAAATACTATGCACTGGTTGCCTTAGGCCTGGGTCTCTGACTTCCTCTGGGGCCTGAGGAGCCCTGAACAGTCCAGTGGATTGAAAGAGAACAAGGGGTAAATTCTGAAAATTAAGGATATAAGAAGGTGTAATGGAAGCTGGAAAGGCAACGGTAAGTGTCTATCACATCTAACAAAATGTAACTTGTTTAAAAACGTATAATTTTCTTGTCTAGTTAAATAGTTTATTTTTAAAAACAGTTATTTTGTGAAAGTGCTACCTGGTGAATAAAATTTCCTGTTTTTAGTAATTGATAGATTTTCGAATTTCTATGCTGACTTGTGTGAGGCTAATCATATTTAATATCTTCCTCATATAGGCTTTCCTAAAAATGTTTATTGAGAAGGTGTGGACTAAATAGGAATTTATATCCTTTATATCCTATGTCCTCCCCATCTCAGTCCTAGAAATACCAGTGAATCTCTCACAAATTGCACTCCATGAGCTAGTGTGTATTTTTGATGCAACCCCCCTGGGTGGGGTGGAGTGAACTCTTTTCAGATAGACTATAGATTATTCTCTATAGGAGTAATACCTATGGAAATGTAACTAAGTCAGGGTCAGATCTAGGTAGGTGAGTTGGAATGAGAAGACCCTATCCAGTGGCTCCTGCCCCTGATGTATTCAGGAGCCTCCAGGCTCTCACACTCCACCCCTTGGTGTTAGAAGTGAGGGGCCGTCTCAGATAGGTTGGCTTGCTGAATCTCTAATCTGTTCTCTCTGGAGTCTTTTTGTATCATGTTATTTCTGCAAGTCTCTGTCTTTCTTCGTGTTTGTTGCAAGATACTTGAGTCCCATTCACGTCTGATCTTATGTAACACATTAACCCTTTCCACATTTTTTTTCCCCGACCACAACCCCATATGTGTGATTACTTGCCTCTCATCAGTCCAAGACTTGAGAATTCAGTGGCTGTTTGATCTTTATTAACTCTTCTATGCCTAGGGATGCATTTAAGATATTAAATAATTTCAATTATTAGAAGGACACCAATATAGAATGCAGATAATAAAGGTTGTGACGCTTAGCTGAAGGCAGGTATTCCTAAAATAATTTAATCCTATTCTATCTTTTCTTAATAACCTTGCTTTAATCGTAAACTTTAACATTCCAGTGTCCTCATGGAAAGAACTAGAGTTATTTCTGTACAGATGACTCCAGGTTGTTGAGCTTTCTTAGTTTGGGTGTTTCTCTGTTTCTGATAGCTGTCTCTTCAGAGAACTATCGATATAGCTGATTTTAGGAGACCGCTGGGCTTCCCTCTTATTTTCTAAGATGAGGAGAACTGAAATGGCTTGCATGTAGCATGTAATTGAAATGCATGCTTTTAATGCACTTATTTTGGAGCATTTAGTTTGGCTTCCTCGGTGTCTCCTTTCTCTCTCTTCTAGTATTTTCTGGGTTCTGGGAGTGAAAAAAAACGTAAGGAGAAACTGAGTCTTTGCATTTTGCAAAAGACAAATGTCTAATTTTTGCTTTGAAGGACATCGATAAAACCATCTAATCTTAGTGACTTCATGCTTTATAAATGAACAAATGGTTTTATTTCAGTTATTCTATTAATAATATTTTCAAATAATGGAAGAAACTCACTGAGTGAGTGCATGTTCATTTTGCTGTTGGCAAAAAGATGTGAAATAAAGCAGCAATAGGTAGGCATGGCCCTAGCTGGACCATGATGTGGGTGAGGTTTGACTCAGGAACCCTCACACATCCCCTCTGTTGTCCTTCTCCTCTTTCCTGGACCTCATTCTCCAACTGTCCTTGCTTCTAGATATGCAGGGCTCTCAGGCTGCTCTGCCTGCCAAGACCCTCCAACTCCAGGCAACGCATCATGCCCTCGTCTGGTCTTCCAACCAGTTATCTAAACTAGACAAAGCAGATTCCTAAACTTGCCGTCTGGATCCCAGTTTGCTGCCACTACTGGAGATGAGTGTCACTACTGGAACTAAGCCTCATTAAGGTCTTAATGCACTGTAATGCTTAATATATTATTTCTCCCAAGGTTACTGGCATTTTGATAAGAAACTCTTAAGGCGCATTTACATTTAAGGCAAGGGAATGATCATCCTAAAGAGGAATTTCAGGCAAGTCTATGGTCCGGTTGGTCTAGAAAGGGGGCAGCTTTCTCTGTCTCCTCTGGGACAGACAAATCCCCTTCTTCCTGGACTTTCTTCACATCTCTGTCCTTCAGGAGAGTTTTTGAGAAATCCTCCCTTATAGCCAGAGTGGCAAGGGATTACTTTCCAGCTCTTTTCTCACCAGGTGCACATCCAGGTTTGGCCCATTTGTAATCATTCCCACCAATTCTTAGAAGGACCTCCCTTGGATACAGCCCTATTCCAGATTTGGTCCTCCTACCATTTCCACCCCACTTGACCATTCTGAAGCCATATTCCCTCTGCTTTGTGATAGAGCCCTGTTGCCTTCCATCTGGAATTGTTCCAGAAATGCCATATCTATAATATGAACTTACTTTGTGAATATTAATATCTCCTTGGGGCTGTGGATTCTTCTCCCAGGTTTTCTCATTTTTTTACCCCCTTCTCTCTAGCTCTGGCTCTCTGTCTCCCACTGTCCTGCATTGCCCACTCTGCCCTGCAGACATTGTTGCAAACGGTGGAGTTACAATACAGAGCATGGTAAGTGCATGTGGATGACACAAAGCATTTTGTAGTAAAGGAAGATTCATGATTTGAACCTCGGTTGCCTTGCAGAGTATACTCATTCCATTCCATCACAGATGCGTACCCCTTCCCGCTTCCCCCAGAGTCTTCATTTTTCAAAGATAAAACATTTCATCCCTCCTAGGATAGGATTACCAGATTTTTCATCATTCTGACCATTTTCTTACAGGAAAATCCACTTTGTCAATGTCTCACTGAAAATTTGGTGTCCAAAAAGGAACAAATATAGGCAGCATGAGAATTCACATAAGCGTATTATCATCCAGCCCACATTTCTCCATCTTGTTCACAAAGATATCATAGGAGACTTTATAAAAATGCCTTACTGAAATCTTTGCATGGATTTACCATGTCAAAAAAGAAATTGGATTATTTGATATAAAACATAACACAAACACACAAGCACATGTGGGACATTTACACATTACAACTGAAGTGTGCAAAACAAGTAGTATTCTTTATTTTCCATAAGTGATCTCACCTTGTCCTCAATCCTATATTCCATTTGGGAGCAGGAAAAATAAATCTAAAACTTACTTGGTAATTGAGTTTCTTCTGTTTTTAAATAGTCTGTTAGGTGAGCTCAGTGTCTTTTGGATAAATATTTATTCAAATTCAGAATTCAAACTTCTGCCAGAAAAGGATATTCCCCTCCTTTCAAAGATTTGCCCCTCTGCTTCCTGCTCCCTAGGGTGCTATATGGGTATCAGTGAGGGGGGCCTCAAGGAAACCATTGTAGGGTAGTTAGTCCTTTTCAGGGTCTTTGTGCTGTCTTTGGGATCTTCTCTAGTCATTGTGGAGATGTTCCTTATCTCTCGATCATTGAGGGTCCTGCTGGCGTCTGCTGCTGGAGTCTTTGGCAAAGCTCAGTGTAAAATGTCTACCTGTAAGTTGTAGCCCATTTTCTTGCCCTGAAGAGTCCAGGTAAAAAGTGCAGGAGACAGAAAAGATGACAGTGAGATGATGACTGTGTGGGGTTAAGAATGGGCCATGCATTTCAGGCTTTTTTTTTCCTTTTTTAAAAAAAATACTTTCTGATATATTTTTTTGCTGTTGTTTTAAATTTATTTATTTATTTTTGGCTGCATTGGGTCTTCGTTGCTGTGTGCGGGCTTTCTCTAGTTGTGGCGAACAGGGGCTACTCTTTGTTGCAGTGTGTGGGCTTCTCATTGCGGTGGCTTCTCTTGTTGTGGAGCATGGGCTCTAGGCACGTGGGCCTCAGTAGTTGTGGTGCACGGGCTCAGTAGCTGTGGTGCAAAGGTTTAGTTGTTCCATGGTATGTGGGATCTTCCCGGACCAGGGCTCCAACCCATGTCCCCTGTGTTGGCAGGCGGGTTCTTAACCACTGCGCCACTAGGGAAGCCCATCATTTCAGGCTGTTGACTTGGCAAGAGTTGGCATAGCTACCATGGCTCAGGCTGCAGGTCGAGCTGTTGCTCAAGTCAGCCTCGGGCCCCCTGGTCCATCTCAGCTGGGAGTTTGGGGGTGGGGAGAGAGCTGTAGAGGAGCGCTTCGGCAGGTCTGTGATCTCAACGTGGAAATCTGTGTTTCAGGTATTCAGTTTCAGAAATGTGAGGATTTCAATACAAGTGCTCATGTGCAGGCTTTATTTGTGAGAGCAAACCAACCTCTATCATCATGGAAACAGGGGGCAGAGTGGACAGAGCATAGACTTGGAGACAGAACTGGGGTTATTCCTACTGACTCCCTATTGACCCTGGAAAAGTTACTGAACTTTCCTGAACCTCAGTTTCATCGTCTGTACAACAGGGGTAATAGATGCCTGTATGATTAAAGAAAAACAGTGTTCATCAATAAATGACAGCTATACATGTAAATCATAACAATATCTTCTCAGCACAAACACTGTTTTTCTAACATTCCGAGGAGGTTACAGCTTGCTTCTTTTACCATTGGTTGGCTTCATTAAGTATGACATTTCCCCCCCAATGCAACCATTTTTCTTTGAGACAAATGCCTTTTTTTTTTCCTCAGAGGGATGCATTTCTCCCTCTTCCTGACAGAGCCCAGGATACCTATGAACATCCTTCCGCTCCCTCCCCTTGGGGATCCTGGGCCACACTGGCCCTGCATCACTGCTATCATTACTCTGCCCAGGCAGTACTGGTAGAAGCTCCCTTTGTGGCTTGTTGATGTCAATTCTGAGGACGTACAAGATGGATTAAGAAAAGTCCTCTAATCGTTTTTACTTTTCAGGAAGCCAAATGTTTTTCAAATCAGAAGCAAAAGATTTAGCACAGGTAGGCCAGGCCCACATCTTTGTCAAGAAAGAGCCAATGAAACTCTCGTTTTCCCCATAGGCCCTGATATATTTCCCACTGGGCCTCATCTCCCTGTCATGCTTTAAACCTTCCCTTCCTGATCTTCCTTCTTGAGACCTCTTGGCCAAGCCCTACTCTGTTCTGTATCCAGAGTGTGATTGAGGATGGAGGCAGGAAAGGCAGAGACATCCTGTGTGTGAAGAGCGAGACCAGTTCTATTCTTGTGGTTGTGTAGGTGGGCTTTTTTTTCCAACAGGTGCTGGGTACTCCCTCTATTTACTTAATCTAATTTCTGCAGCAAAGTTACAAAACACAAGGACAACTACTTTTCCAACCAGTATTTGACCCCTAATGCCATGGGGAGCATGACAGTCTTGTCCCAAACCTGAGTTCCTTTCCTCTTTAACAGGGGAAAGTGGTTCCAAATAGTAATGTACGTCTTGTGTTCTCTAATGACTGCCCTTTGCCTGACTGTCTTTGGGGTGGGGGGAGAACTGCAAGTGAGTGGGATATTAGTAGTACAGTCATCTCTCTCTCTTGCTGACAGAGAAGTCTCAAGCTTTTGAAGCCAAGAAGTGGAGTTAGATGCAATCCTGGTCTTTCCAGTGTGGCTAACCTGGTCTCAAAGAAGCATTTGCAGTATTAAAAGTTAGTTCAAAGGCAACTTGGTCTGGGATCTCTGTAACCTGTGAAGAGCTCTAGAGATCTTTGGAGGTCTTTTTCTAGGAGTCCAGGAGTCCATGATTCTATTGTACAATACACATTATTCACTGGCTTGGGGAAAATGAGGCCAACATGTGACTAGGGGCATGCAATAGTACCAGATGACCATAAGGTGGCACTAGTAGTACTTATAAGGTTGCCACTGGAGAAACATGAGGTAACTGATGGAGCGCTTGCTTCCTTCCAACTGGCTAAAAGTGACACAACTGTGTTTTGTTAACACCATGTTACACAGAGCTTTTTTGGTGGGTTTCTGCTTTTACCCAAACCGTTGCAGCCTACTTTCCTGCTGTGTTAGGAGTGTTACTTACAATGAATTCAAAGACCGGAAGGTTTTGTTTGTGGAAATTTGCTCTATGTATTTATGATGCTTTCTATTCTTTGAAGTTTTGACAAAAACAGCCCCCAGTTCTCTGGGAAATGAGAGAACCCATTTGTTTAGCAACTGTTCATCCACTTTGGAAATGTTCCAGAGGTCTAGCTGCAAGGTTGTTATTGTCTGTCCTGTCAAGCTTTTTGCTGTCAAGGCTTTTAATATTCTTTGTGTGAGTTTAATGTAAAATGGCACCAAGTTAATGCTGCCTTTAACATGACTGGTAGACTGCCTCATGAATAAGTAACTCTGTCTATATATTTTTAATAGGAAAAGAACTTACTTAAAAGGAACTTGAAAGCCACCAAGAAAGTTGGGAGAAACTCAGCAAGAAGCCTCCCTGACTATTCTACTTTGTTTAGCAAAGGAAGGTTTTTCAGAGAAAGTAATTGGCAGCCATCCTAGTAATGGCAACATAGAAACCCATCCTCTTCTCCATTTGCTCGGAGCATTCTGGAACAAGGAGCTGCCAGTTATGACAGGAACTACAGCAGAGATTCCAATTTTTCTGTAAGGATCTAAATAGTGAATATTTTAGGCTTTGTGGGCCGTTAGGTCTCAGTTGCTGCTGCTCTGCTCTGACACTGTAGCTCAAAAGCAGCCTAGTATGTAATTGAGTGGGCATGGCTTTGTTCCAATAAAACTTTATTTACTAAAACAGATGGCAAGGGACTTCCCTGGTGGCACAGGTGGATGGGAGTCCGCCTTCCAACATGAGGGACATGGGCTCGATCTCTGGTCTGGGAGGATCCCGTGTGCCGCGGAGCAACTAAGCCCGTGTGCCACGGCTGCTGAGCCTGAGCTCTGGAGCCCGCGAGCCACAGCTACTGAGCCCGAGAGCCACAACTGCTGAGGCCCGTGCACCTAGAGCCCGTGCTCCGCAACAAAGGAAGCCACCGCGATGAGAGGCCCGTGCACTGCAATGAGGAGTGACCCCTGCTTGCCACAACTAGAGAAACCCCATGTGCAGCAACAAAGACCCAACGCAGACAAAATAAAAAAAACAAAAGAACAAGAACCAGATGGCAAGCTGGATTTGGCAGATGACATTCATCAATGGCTATAGTTTGTAGACCCCTGAACAGGGGAATGGAGACTTAACTTTTCCTTCTCTGCTGCGGATGTTTCCTTTTTTTTTTTTTTTTGCGGTACGCGGGCCTCTCACTGCTGTGGCCTCTCCTGTTGCGGAGCACAGGCTCCGGACGCGCGGGCTCAGCGGCCATGGCCCACGGGCCCAGCCGTTCCGCGGCATGTGGGATCTTCCCGGACCGGGGCACGAACCCGCGTCACCTGCATCGGCAGGCAGACTCTCAACCACTGCGCCACCAGGGAAGCCCGGATGTTTCCTTTTTGATCCTCTTGTTTTGCTAGGGTAGCAGCTGAGGGTTGTCCAGATGTATTTGGCCTTGTCCTCATGGATTTCCCACTATTATAGGAACAAAAGGGGAAGGGCGAGTTCTGTTTCTGTGGCCACTGCAAGTAGGGTAAATCCCTATTATAAGTAATGGGCAGTGGCCATTTGTGTCATCACCTCCTCAGTTTTTAAAAGTGAGGGTTGTATTGTGTCAAGTGGATTCAGCATAATCTTCTGGTGGCATCATATTTGGCCAATAGTCATCCTTTAGAATAGGAGTTGGCACAGGATATAGCCTGTTGGCCCAATCTTCCTTCCACCTGTTTTGGTAAATAAAGTTTTATTGGAACACAGCCATGCTCATTTGCTAACGCATCATCCATTGCTGCTTTTGCTTTAAAATGACAGTTAAGTAGTTGCTACAGAGACTTTATAACCTACAGAGCTTGAGATATTAACTATCTGGCCCTCTATAGAAAAAGTTTGCTGACCTTTTTCAGACTCTGTGACAAAGAACTAGTTTTTCTTTCTTAAAATTCATCATGATGATGTTGTCATCTTCTGTCCATGACTGGTAGCAGCTTGTGCCACATGCAACTCACCACACAAATGCTGAAACCCTACACTGGCTCATTCCTTTTGAAGGACATGAGTCCACTGCTCCTTGGATGTGGCCACATGTCAGTGTCAATGTCGCATGACTATGAAAGTTTTAAATCCTTGCATCTAATTCTTGTACTTACCTAGTAGTGGACTAGGAGCAGGCAGCTTGCAGAGCAGTGGCTTGGTTCTAGGGCAGTGCATCAACCATCAACTTCACTTGAATATCTTGTTAAAATGCAGATTCTGATACATTCAGTAAATCTAGGGTAGAGCTTGTCATTCAGAATTTCTAACAAATTCTGGATGATGTATATTGATGCTACTGCTTCGTGGACTGTTCTTAGAGTGGCACTGCTCTAGAGGTATTTCTAAAGCAGTCAAATTAGACACCAGTATAGCCTCTACTCACAGAACGGTGCTGATTCCGTTTGACTGATGAGGACAATGTTTCTTAGAGAAGTGAAGCAGTTTGCATTGGCAACCAAGAATGAAATGCAGATGCCATTAATCAAGGGATGCCTAAGAAATGTGGACACCCTTATCCTACCCCATGTATAATATTTTAACCCAGAACAAATTGCTCTTAATCTCCCTCTCCCCTCCCTACCCCACTTCCTTAGTTTGCTTCTTCCTCTCATGTGATTATATGAAGAGTCTCCAGATCTTCATTTGGCCCTGCAAGAAACTGGGAAAAAAATGTATCAGGCAGGAAATGGAATCCTTTGTACATTCTTGTAACATTAGTGTTCAAAAAATATACTCAAGGGATTGGGCAAATGCTTTTCTGTGTCATTTGCGGCACTGTTGCTACCACATATGCCAGTCTTTGGATTTTCATCAAGATCTGTGTCAGCATAGTTGAATTTTGCTACTTTCTTGCCCTCCCTTAGCTGCTGTTTATCAGGAGCTTTTTGTGTAGTTCAGCTGCTGTTTATCAGTTTAAATGATCTGGGCCACTGAGAAGAACAGGAAAAGAGGATAATAAAGTCTAACTTCCTGGGTTGCTTACCATGAAAAGTTTATTTAGGAGCTGAATCTCCTTTTAAAAGATTCACTCCATATAGTACATTAAAAATGCTGATGAGGGGCTTCCCTGGTGGCGCAGTGGTTGAGAGTCCGCCTGCCGATGCAGGGGACACGGGTTTGTGCCCGATCTGGGAGGATCCCACATGCCGCGGAGCGGCTGGGCCCGTGAGCCATGGCCGCTGATCCTGCGCGTCCGGAGCCTGTGCTGCGCAACGGGAGAGGCCACAGCAGTGAGAGGCCTCCGTACCGCAAAAAAAAAAAAAATGCTGATGATGTTTGCTCATCAGTTCTACAACAAACATTGCTTTGTATTTGTGTACTGTTGCTGCATAGTTTTTCAGAAATGTTTCCGTTGGAGTTAATTCATAATGCATCAAAGCTAAGTTGTAGCCATGTTCTCTTCTAAAACAAAGTATCAACCTGGGACAAAGTCATTTGTATCAAATTCTTTGTTAGGCCCTTTCTTCTTCTTCTTCTAGTACATTTGCCTCTCTAAAGTTTTCCAGAGACAATATCAAAACCATGATAACTTTTTGCTGATGATTTGGCCAATGTTGGAGTAATGTCACAATGGCATTTGAAAATGAAGGATTCTAAACTATTGTCAAAGCAGGACTGTGTTGTCTGTGATGCTTCACGTGTTGAACGAGTTACCTAAGGTGGTAAGAATCAAAATACAACATCCTTGTTGCTTGAAATCAGAACATTTCATCCTTGGAAAATCCATAAAACTGTCAAGATGAAATAGATTTCCATAGGCTAAGATCTTAAATTTACCAGCAAGAGGAGAAAGAAGGCACCCACAACTCAACACATGCACGTTTGTTTTCCTCCTTCCCAGCCATGGAATGTGATCACCCATCCTTCTGTATGCTCTTGTCATTAGCTTCAGGGCCATCCACCCGGGCCTCCTATATATATCAACCTGTTCTTGTTCTTCCTGCCACTCCTCCAGTTCAGGTGCTTTCCATCATCTTGTGTCTTTTTTTTTTTTTTTCAGTACGCGGGCCTCTCACTGTTGTGGCCTCTTCCATTGCGGAGCACAGGCTCCAGATGTGCAGGCTCAGCGGCCATGGCTCACGGGCCCAGCCGCTCTGCGGCATGTGGGATCTTCCCGGACCGGGGCACGAACCCGCGTCCCCTGCATCAGCAGGCGGACTCTCAACCACTGCGCCACCAGGGAAGCCCTCATCATCTTGTGTCTTGACTTCTGACAAGCTCCTGAGTGATCCAACTGCCTAAAGTCTTATTCTTCCCATGCCCTCTTACCATCTGTCTGGAACTCAGAGCCTATATGTCATTTCTTTTCCTGAGACTTATCACAAAAGGGATGACATTCCTTCACCTCTGCATGCTCTATCAGACCCTCTCTTATCAGGCTCCCATGTTTCTCCACTCCTACCTCCCACCACTCCTTGCATTGCCCTTAACACTTTAGTAATATGGAACTATGTGTAGTTTACAGAAATGTCATGCTATGTCACGCCTTGAGGCTTTGGTCATGATTTCCCATCTGTCTGTAAAAATCTATCCCAGTGGTTTTCAACCAGAGGCAATTTTGCTCTGCTGGGTGAGAGCTGTCAATGTTTGGAGACATCTTGTGTTGTCATAACTTGGGGAGGGATGCTACTGTCATCTAGTGGGGAGGGGCTAGGGATGCATGAACATCCTCCCACTACAAAGAATTATCTGGCCTAAACGTCAGTAGTGCCAATGCTGAGAAACCTTGCTCCTCCTCAACATTTCCAGCAGGATAAGTTGTTTCCCCATCATGAACATAGGACATTCTCTCCTCTAGCAAATTGTTCTTGATCCTTCTTCTCTTCGTCTTGGTGCAGCGCCCCTCCACTGTGTTATGAAATTGTTCTCTGGGTATACCTCTACTGTCACTGCACAGGTCATATATTACTATAATTTTATTTTATTTCATTTTTAATAAAGTTAATACAGATGTAACAAGCAGGCTCAGGTTATCCCAGAATGCTGGCTAAATCTCACATTCTTGGTTCAGAGCAAAGCCAGCAGGTGGCTCAGCTACCTCCTCTCAGGGTTAAGATCTAAACAAATTCAGAAATTAGCTCAACGCCACCCGCCTTCCCTCCACACAAGGAGAAGACAGGCTATCCTCCCCTCACATTTCTGTGGAGGAGATGCTCCTTTTCCTAAGGCCAGATGGAGGTCCCCAAAGAATTCCTGTTTGTTTGTTTGTTTAAAGGAAACCTATGAAAAAGGTGACTGTCACTTTTTCTTTTTAATAAATTTATTTATTTATTTTTGGCTGCTGTTGGGTCTTCGTTGCTGCGCTCGGACTTCCTTTAGTTGCGGCAAGCGGGGGCTACTCTTCGTTGCGATGAGCGGGTTTCTCATTGCGGTGGCTTCTCTTGTTGCAGAGCACGGGCTCTAGGCGCGCGGGCTTCAGTAGCTGTGACTCGCGGGCTTCAGTAGTTGTGGCTCGAGGACTCTAGAGCGCAGGCTCAGTAGTTGTGGCGCACGGGCTTAGTTGCTCCGCGGCATGTGGGATCTTCCCGGACAAGGGCTCGAACCCGTGTCCCCTGCATTGGCAGGCGGACTCTCAACCATTTCCCCACCAGGGAAGTCCCGTGACTGTCATTTTTATCCCTTTTTTGGATGTCTGCTTTGCCAGAGAATTAGGGACAATGAGGTGGGGGAGTGAACTTTTACCAGGGCATCATGTTGGACCCACCATCTGTCCACACCAGCCACCCAGAGAACATATACAGTGAGCAAGAACAGCAATTACTGCCATCCTCAGGCAGGATTGTGACCTGGCCCAGTCAGGAGGGCACTTCTTATTTCTCCTCCTGCTACCTCAGCCCCACCCTCATAGGGAAGGAAGCAGCAGCAGGTAGAGGAAGGAGAGAGGAATGATGTGAAAACCAGACCATGCAGCCCACCTGTCCATTTCAGGCCAGTCAAGTCAGAGCTCTGGCCTATGCCTAGGGTTGGGATGGGTAAGAGAGATGAGATTAGAATCAGATGTAACACTGAAACTTTTAAAATAAGTAGGGCCAAGTCTTAGGAAATGAAAGGATACTGTTTGTATAAGTCAGAATGTCTGAAAACTTTTAAAATTTGGATCAAGATGATATTAAGGAAGGCATTACTTATTTAAGACATCTAGGAATAGTTACTGGCAAAAAAAAAAAAAAAATCAGGTTTACATCCCAATGAGTAGACATTCCTCAATAAGCTAGTTATATATATCCATGATAAAAATTTCAGGGCTTCCCTGGTGGCGCAGTGGTTGAGAGTCTGCCTGCCGATGCAGGGGACATGGGTTCGTGCCCTGGTCCGGGAAGATCCCACATGCCGCAGAGCGGCTGTGCCCATGAGCCATGGCCGCTGAGCCTGTGCTCCGCAACGGGAGAGGCCGCAACAGTGAGAGGCCTGCGTACCGCAAAAAAAAAAAAAAAAAAAAAAAAAAAATTCAAACAGTACAGAAAGAGATAATGATTATGTAATAATGACATAATCTATTTTTCAACACAATATTGAAGGTCTTTGGGTCCTTCATTCTTCTTAAAGGCCATTCTTCACTATAGATGTGTGTCATGAAGTTTGGAGCTTCTTGGGTGCCTTCCATATTATGGGAGACTGTCATTTCAGAAAGCCTCCTGCAAGCCTGGGGTGTGAGGTGACAGGTTGGCGCCAATGCTGTTGTGCAGTGTCACTCAGAAGGAAAGGGACAAAGCTACCTTGCCTATCCCAGTCCTTCTGTCAGCCTCCACCAGACCCACGTAACCTACGCTAATGTCAGTATATA
The DNA here is from genome assembly GCF_951394435.1 of Stenella coeruleoalba. Classification (NCBI taxonomy): domain Eukaryota; kingdom Metazoa; phylum Chordata; class Mammalia; order Artiodactyla; family Delphinidae; genus Stenella; species Stenella coeruleoalba. The sequence goes on along the minus strand of NC_137148.1, from coordinate 97,366,362 downwards.
AAGCTCTTTTCTGAAGGGTTGAGTATTTGAAGAAAGACTTTATAGAGGTATAAGTTCTAGTTAACTCAGAAGTTGCCTTGTACTCCCCAAGGGAAGGCATTTCAAACTTATGACCTGTGTATCCTGTGTCCACCTCTAACTGGCTTCATACTCTACTGTGTGTGTGCATGCACACACAAACACCACAAACAAGTGCACGTGCACACACGCACACGCATGCACGTTCTTGTGCAACCCCATCTTTGGGTCTCTTGGTCTCACAGGACAACTCTACTCCTTTCCATAGGAGATCTCTCTCCCTGGGTTCCTTTTGGCTTCTCACAATGCGAGAAATGTCTCAGACTGTGTGTCCTCTCAAGCTTTGCCCTTCTTCTCTGCCCTTCACACAGGCTCTGGAGGAAAAGGGGCTGTGTCCTCCCCTCTCTGTAGGACTGGTGACCTACCTAATTTGCTGAGCCTAGTATAAAATGAAAATATGGGACCTTTTGTCAAAAAAATTCTTAAGAATTTAAAAATGGTGACAACAGAGCACTAAGCCAAACACAGGGGCCCTCCTGAGCATGTGACTGTGACTGGGCCCTGCCCTCTGTGGGAGCAGGAGCCCAGCTACTGCCTTTACTGGGTTGTCTCTGAAGGGAGGACAACTTTAAAAACCATGAATTAATTTTCCTCAGAGATAACATGGTCATATACATCTCTATAAAAGAGCATTTCCCTGCTGGCCTGACCCTGGCTTTGCCCTCAAGGAGCAATATGTGACCTGTCATGGTGCTGCAGTGCATGTGGGTCTTTGCCATCACCAGGGCCTGAGAGCAGCCTAAAGGGAAGGACCTACATGCTGGCTTTTCCTGCTCCTCTCTTGCTCAAAGAATGTGCTGTTACCAGCTGGCTTATCTTGATTCGTTCTTCCTCTGACAGAAGAAGAAGGAGGGAGTCTCTATTCCTTCTCTTTTTGTGGTAAAATATACATAACATAAAATTCACCGTCTTAACTATTTTTAAGTGCACAGTTCAGTGGCATGAAATATATTCATACTGTTGTGAAGACACACCACTATCCATTTCCAGATTTTTTTCATCATCCCAAATCTCATTCCTTTTATTGCATCTATTACCCTGGATCAAAAGCCCCTTGGAGGCTGAGAACATGACTTAATCATTTTTGAATTTCCACGGCTTTTCATATAGTAGACACTCAATACACTTACTAAACTGCATTTACATTCAGCAGAGGGAAACAGAGAGGGAAGTTGCTGTAGCTGTACCCACAGAAATGAAAGGAAGTCTATGGACAGTTAGTAATATTTGCCTTCCTTATTGATGCCACCCTTTCTGTTCCCAGGAAATAATGTGAATAGATTATCTCATATATAAGTTAAGTCCTTTGTGATGTCCTGCTAGCTTTTAATTATAGAACATCCAGGAATTTCCTGTAAATTGAGTAATATGCCCCTAAATGTATAAAGCTGTGTCTTAAATCTTTTCATGAAAGAAAGAAAAAACCCAAGGAAAAATTAACAACCAAGCTTGTACTTGCATCTCATCCTGAATTCTTCCATGGGTCCAATCCTTTTTCAAATGAACGAGAATTCCATTTGACCAAAAGTTTTTTATTGCTTAATGTGAGGAAACCACTTTTTATCTGTTTGAAAACTGTTTGGTCAGATGTATCTAAAATACAAGTTTAGGAAAGGAAGGGCTCAGTCTAATCAGTGTCCTCTACTTACAGGGGTCACTTCAAGAATTCAATAAATATTTTTATATGATTCCTTAAAGTTCAGATGCTGGAGGGAAGTCTAGCAAATTAGCAAGACCAGATGTTGAAGAAATTTTCTGATGGGAAGAAGATGGTCAAAGGGTCAAAGGGTTTTAGCTTAAAATAAATAGTTTGAAATGAAAAGAGAAAAGATGAAAAGCAGGCAAGTAAAGGGAGGAATGTTGTGATTGCTGAATACGGGTATATCCAAAAAAATGACCACTTTCTGATAAACGTAAGCAGGTAGATACAGGCCAAAATAAAGCTGCCTAGAGTGTGCTGAAACAAAATTGCTCTGATGTACTACTGTGGTATATATTTCCTGGAAGTGTTTTGGGGTGTTAGAAAAGATGAGGGAAAATATAGCTGGGCCTAGGAAAGGAGTCTCAATCGCACTGTTGCGAGGAGCAGGCTGTATTTCTCCTCTTCCTCATAAGAGGAGCCATTATTCCCTGTTGGTCACTTTTTTGAGACCCACAATTATATCTGGGAGTTTATACTAGTTCTCAGGTGTGTGGGGGAAAAGCAGAGACCATTTGTCTACAAAAATCCCTTTGTTTGGAGTCATCAGATAATGATAATCATATATGATGCTTGCTCAGGAATGTCTTAACATCTGCCTTTGAGTACCATTCCCTTATATCTTGTTCTAAATTGTAGCTATGTTAGGGAAAGATTTGTAATTATGTCTGAGTATTTACAAGAGGCGTTTAATTTTTGTGTTGGTTGGAGTAACAGCTGCTGCAACAAATAAGCTGTAACATTTCAGTTGGATAACACAGTGGGTTTTCCTGGTCCATGGGCAGATGACTTTCCTCCTTGTGGTAATTTGGGGCCCCAGACTCCTACCATCTTGTGGCTCTTCCATCTCCTAGGGTCTCAAAGTCCTTTGCATGAAGCCAGTGGAAGGGGGAAGACTGTAAGGAGAACATGCTCGTTTCTTGTCTAAATTGTCATTAGATAACACAGATGGGATCTTTTAACTTATAGAATAAAGGATAATGTAGATTTGTCTGGCATTCTCCAAATTTTAACCCAAAACTACTATGATAGTTTATTAATTTACCAAACTTCTTTAAAAAACCCTGACAAATTTAAAGAGGAGTTTAGCTTTCTGAAGTTAACTGTATACAGTTGACCTTTGAACAATGCAGGGGCTGGGGTGCTGACCCTCATGCACAGTTGAAAATTCGCTTATAACTTTACAGTCATGCCTCCATATGGTTCTGCCTCCATGGATTCAACCAACCATGGATTGTGTAATACTGTAGTAAGTATTTAGTGAAAGAAATCTGCATGTAAGTGGACCTGTGCAGTTCAAACCTGTGTTGTTCAAGGGTCAACCATGTAAGTAAAATGTGTTAGTGTGTGTTTCGATGCTGGTGTACATTCAAGTTCAAAAAGTACTCATGTTCAAGAACAGAGACTGGAAAAATTCCTGTCTACAAATTGATGTGTTTGTAGGTTTCATGGGCTTTATAAATCATAAACAATCATAATACAGTTTATCATACAAATGAAAAGGCCCTGGAGTTTATCATTGCCCTCACTATTCACAATACACTCTTATTCCTGGAGTAATCACTGATCAAATCCTTAAAAATTAATTTTGTAGTTTGCTTCAGTAAAGGATTCCACTCTCCTCCATGCTTTTGTTGTAGTTAGTATAATAAATTGACCAGAACCATTTAGTCTTATCACCCACATGTCTCTCCTTCTTGCTTATATTCATATAAACCTCTCTGCTATAAGCTGAATTTCAGGAATTCAGGCTCCTGGAAGGAATAGCAAAAGAATTAGTAACAGAAACATTTGACTATTGGTAGTTAACACAGGGAATGGGTACTGCTGTGATATATATGATTCTGTATGATATACAAGGAGTTCGTTTATGGGTACCTGTGACTGAGTCAGGATTTCTAGGATGGGATCCTGTAGTAGAAGACAGTGTGAAGTGAGTGGTTTCTGCTTGAGACCATCAGAACAAGGTAACCCAGGTGCTTTATCACTGGACAGATATAAACAAGTCTTCTCTAATTATTACCTCCACTTTACAGTTAAAGAAACTAGGGCTCAGAAAGTGTAAGGAACTTGCAAAATTCCTTGGTTACTGAGTGGCAGAACCGAGGAGCAGAGGACTTCAGTTTGTCTGATGCCAATTTTTGTTTGTTGTTTGCTTTTTAATTGCCAGTAGGCCCAGGAGGACCAAAGACTGATGGATGATTTCTGAGGAACTGAAAAGAACTTCGTTGGAGGGAACACTTTGGCATATAGAAGTTGGTGTGAGGATTCCTGAAAACCACCTAAGAGACCTGAGCTGTAGGTGAAGAAGGCCTAGCCAAGTTTTGCCTTTTTGTGTCACTGGTGGTGAGAGTGTGAAACAGGTTAGAGAATGGGATTCTCTCACCCCTGCTTGGATGCTTTTAAGGGCACCCTGCTCCTAGGCCAGTCTGACTCTCTTTCACATAAACTTGGGGTCTTTCGTTCTTTGGTTCTGCCATTTGAATACAAAGGAAGGTATGCTTTATCTCATTATGATAATGCAAATAAGATGTTCTTAAAACCAAAGGACCAGCGTCACCAATGTCAGTCATTATAACTTAAACTAAATTAGTTACCCGTGGTGTGTTAAGCTTCTGGTGGTGCTTGGGAGAAATACCAGTTTCTACATCTTTTAGATGATGGAGACAATGACACACAACAATAGAAGCAGTAAATGCTTGTAAAATGCTGACTGAATGCTTACTACATGCCAGACACTATTCTAAGCATTTCTTATATCAACTCATTTAACCCTCATAACAATCTGGAGGTAAAGCGTGATTAGGGGCTTTTATGAGGTCACACAGGCAGAGAAAAGTCAAATGGAGATTTGAATCTACAGTCTTAACCATTATGCCAGCTTGATTATCTTTTAGATATTTTAAACTCAAAGAAAGCACTGATATTTAGTGTGAAGTACACTGAAAGTAACTCTTGCCATTAAGAAGCTTAAGTTTAAAGTACTTGTTTTCCTAAAAGTGGTTGTAGTATATTGAGACTATGATTTTAAATATTTCCCCTAGCTTTTATAATAGCAACAATAAACCATTTTTAAGAGGGAAAAATACATTTTATTTCCCCTAAATTTACCATTTTATAAATTTACTTTTTTTTTTTTTTTTTTTTTTTTTTGTGGTACGCGGGCCTCTCACCGTTGTGGCCCCTCCCGCTGTGGAGCACAGGCTCCGGATGCGCAGGCTCAGCGGCCATGGCTCACGGGCCCAGCCGCTCCGCGGCATGTGGGATCTTCCCGGACCGGGGGCACGGACCCGTGTCCTCTGCATCGGCAGGCGGACTCCCAACCACTGCGCCACCAGGGAAGCCCAATATTTCAAGCAATTGATTTAAATGTTATTGAGTTCCTAAAATAAGAAACAAAGTAATAAGTTAAGAGAGAGGCATAGTTATTCTTGGTACTGAGGCCTGAAAATAGACAAACCATGAGAATATGTTGAGCACCCACTTGTGTTTACAGAGAATGCAAAGATGGTTCTTGGCTTAAAGGATTTTAGGGTACGATATCACATTTGCACCAGTATTTAGGAATATGAAACATGCCTCTCAACTGGGTCCTCAACCCTACCTGGCATCTCTGCTGTATTTCTTGTTCCTTATTCTCCCACTCTCCCCAATGACTTTTTAAACCTTCTCTACTTTCTTCAGATTTCCTAATCGTCTTTACTCACCTCTCACCTTTCCCTGTCTCAGAAGATGACCTACTTCAAAAACAAAATGGAAACTATCAGGAAACTGGGAAATGAGTCGGTTTACCACCACAAAGGAATCTCTATACATCTGCACTTCTTTCCTCTTCTCTTGGCATGCAATCGTGGAACTGTTCCTTCTTGCTAAGAACAATTCTTTCGCCTATGATATAGATTCTTTTCTTTCTTGAAAACCTGTGCTAAACATGATCCCTTCTCTCTTGTATACTTAACCTCTCTTTCATTGGCATTGAAGTATGCTCCAGACTCCTTAATCTTAGAAAATGCCCTCTTTGACCCTGCATCCATATCCAAGACCAACACATTCTCTCTGACCTCCCCATTTATAGCCAAACTTCCCAACTGCCAGTCTGTGCTCACTGCCTCCTTCACCCTACTTACTAATAACCCTTCAAGCCATTTCACTCTGGATCCACCCAGATGGCACTTGTAAGATCACCAGTGTCCTTGATGGCACTAAATCTTATGAAAATCCTTTAACTTTGTGAGTTCTTCAGTTATTTCCAAAAAACTTCCTCCTTATTTTGATGAAAGAGGCAGAGTTCACTTCTGTGACTCACAACCAAAGAATCCCAGTGGATACTGTAAGTCTCCAACTTTATCTTGCACTGTTCCCCCCTTTGATCTTTATGCTCACTCACACTGTCCTTTTTTCAGTTCCTTGAGCGAGTTCTATTTCTCCTACCACAGGGCTTTGGCACATACTGTATCCCCCATGTAGAATCTCTTCCTCTCCCTCTTCACTTGATAATTTTATTCCTTCAGATGCACATCAAATGCCCCTTCTTCTAGGGAACCTTCCCTAGACCCCCAGACTTGATCAGTTTCCCTTGTTATATATTCTGAAAGCCCAGAGATACAGTTTAATATCCTTCTAGAGGATATGAAGATAGGTCTCTATCTACCTAGGTGATAGCATCTGAGTTTTAATTCCATCCACATTGTGACATTCTAAAAGACATGTAATGGATCCTTCAAGTAGGATGTGTGTGGCCAGTGTTTGAACAGCTTGCAATATCCTCTTAAGTCAAAGTGTTTATTTCCTGATGACTCAAGTTCTTACTTATGTTTACATTGTTATCCATTTTCAACTCAATGTACCAAAGATACATTGAGTGCTGAATATATAGAAGATTCTAGAGAATATAAAACAATAATGCAAATTCTTCAAGCTTATAATTTGGTGGGAGATGAGGTGGGGACAGGATAATATCACCTACTCTATTATTTCATTGCCTCTTTTCCAACCTTCATAGATTGGAAATTAGGCTTTATTTTAGATTTTTTCTTTTCTTACATCCCTTTCTTTCATTATTATATATCTGTGAATATCTATGCATCTGAGACCAAGTCAGATGGCAGAACAACTTCTGGGAAGAAGTTCTTGATGACAAATGACCATCTCTTTCCCTAACCTTGATTCAAAGTAGAGGCAAGTAGTAATTGAGACTTGAGGTGGGTCTTAAACTTGGAAAAATAAAAGAATTATTTATTAATATTTTAACACAGCTTGAATACCTACTGAGAAAACTCTGGGCTTTGTTTTTCACTGCTGCCAATTCATGAAAGAACAGGATGAATGTTCACCTTCTGAGTGTAAACTGCTCGTTGCCTTCCCCAATATCCAATCTGGCCATATGGGACAAAGACTACTTTCCAGCTTCCCTCATAACTAGTCTGATTCTGTGACTATGTGCTGGCCAATGAGATGTAGTGAAAGATTATGACAGTGCTGGGAAATCTTATAAGACATCTGGCATGCACCCTTTACCCTCTTCCATGTGGTCAATGCATGAGCAGTCACCTTAGGTCATGGATGGCATGCTAAAATTGGTGGAGTGGGGAGACCTTCAAGATGGCAGAGGAGTAAGATGTGGAGATCACCTTCCTCCCCACAAATACATCAGAAATACTCTACATGTGGAACAACTCCTACAGAACATCTACTGAACGCTGGCAGAAGACCTCAGACCTCCCAAAAGGCAAGAAACTCTCCACGTACCTGGGTAGGGCAAAAGAAAAAAAAAAAAAACCCAGAGACAAAAGAATAGGGGCGGGGACTGCACCAGTGGGAGAGAGCTGTGAAGGAGGGAAGGTTTCCACACACTAGGAAGCCCCTTCACTGGTGGGGACGGGGTGGGGGGAAGCTTCGGAGCCACAGACGAGAGCGCAGTAACAGTGGAGCAGAGAGCAAAGAGGAGAGATTCCCGCACAGAGGATCGCTGCCAACCAGCACTCACCAGCCGGAGAGGCTTGTCTGCTCACCCGCCGGGATAGAGGGCAGGGGGAGGGGGGGTGGGCTGGGAGCTGAGGCTCCGGCTTCGGAGGCTAGATCCCAGGGAGAGGACTGGGGTTGGCTGCGTGATCACAGCCTGAAGGGGGCTAGTGCACCACAGCTAGCCGGGAGGGAGTCCGGGAAAAAGTCTAGACCTGCCTAAGAGGCAAGAGACCGTTGTTTTGGGGTGTGCGAGGAGAGGGGATTAAGAGCTCTGCTTAAAGGAGCTCCAGAGATGGGCAGGAGGCGCGGCTATCAGCGCGGACCCCAGAGACGGGCAATAGACGCTAAGGCTGCTGCTGCCTCCACCAAGAAGCCTGTGTGCGAGCACAGGTCACCATCCACACCTCCCCTCCTGGGAGCCTGTGCAGCCCGCCACTGCCAGGGTCCCGGGATCCAGGGACAACTTCCCCGGGAGAACACACGGCGTGCCTCAGGATGGTGCAATGTCATGTTGGCCTCTGCTGCTGCAGGTTCGTCCCAAATTTGTACCACTCCCTCCACTGGTCTGAGTGAGCCAGAGCCCACTAATCCACTGCTCCTTTAACTCCGTCCTATCTGGGATGGAATAGACTCCCTCAGGCGACCTACACGCAGAGGCGGGGCCAACTCCAAAGCTGAACCCCAGGAGCTGTGCAAACAAAGAAGAGAAAGGGAAATCTCTCCCAGCAGCCTCAGGAGCAGTGGATTAAATACCCACATTCAACTCGATGTACTCTGCATCTGTGTAATACCTGAATAGACAATGAATCATCCCAAAATTGAGGTGGTGGACTTTGGGAGCAACTGTAGACTTTGTGTTTGCTTTCTGCATCTAATTTGTTCCTGGCTTTATGTTTATCTTAGTTTAGTATTTAGAGTTTATTATCATTGGTAGATTTGTTTATTGATTTGGATGCTCTCTTCTTCCTTTTTTTTTTATATATATATATTTTTTCCTTTTTCTCTTTTTGTGGATGTGTATGTGTATGCTTCTTTGTGTGATTTTGTCTGTACAGCTTTACTTTTACCATTTGTTCTAGGGTTGTGTCTGTACATTTTTTTTTTTTTTTTTTTTTTTTTTTGGTATGCAGGCCTTTCACTGTTGTGGCCTCTCCCATTGCAGAGCACAGGCTCCGGACGCGCAGGCTCAGCGGCCATGGCTCACAGGCCCAGCTGCTCTGTGGCATGTGGGATCTTCCCGGACCGGGGCATGAACTCGCATCCCCTGCATCGGCAGGTGGACTCTCAACCACTGCGACAGCAGGGAAGCCCAATTTTTAAAAATTTTAATAATTATTTAAAATTTTTTATTTAATAACTTTATTTTTTTCTTTCTTTCTGTTTTTCTCCCTTTTCTTCTGAGCCATATGGCTGACAGGGTCTTGGTGCTCTTGCTGGGTGTCAGGCCTGTGCTTCTGAGGTGGGAGAGCCGAGTTCAGGATATTGGTCCACCAGAGACCTCCCATCTCCATGTAATACCAAATGGCGAAAGATCTCCCAGAGATCTCCATCTTAATATTAAGACCCAGCTCCACACAACAACCAGCAAGCTAGAGTGCTGAACACCCTATGCCAAACAACTAGCAAGACAGGAACATAACCCCACCTGTTAGCAGAGAGGCAGCCTAAAATCATAATAAGTTCACAGACACCCCAAAATGCACCACCAGACGTGGTACTGCCCAACAGAAAGACAAGATCCAGCCTCATCCACCAGAACACAGGTACTAGTCCCCTCCACCAGGAAGCCTACACAACCCACTGACCCAACCTTAGCCACTGGGGGCAGACACCAAAACAATGGGAACTATGAACCTGCAGCCTACATAAAGGAGACTCCAAACACAGTAATTTAAGCAAAATGAGAAGACAGAGAAACACACAGCAGATGAAGGAGCAAGGTAAAAACCCACCAGACCAAATGAAGAGCAAATAGGCAGTCTACCTGAAAAAGAATTCAGAGTAATAAGAGTAAAGATGAGCCAAAAATCTTGGAAATAAAATGGAAAAATACAAGTTTTAACAAGGATCTAGAAGAACTAAAGAGCAAACAAACAATGAGGAAAAACACAATAAATGAAATTAAAAATCCTCTAGAAGGAATCAGTAGCAGAATAACTGAGGCAGAAGAACGGATAAGTGAGCTGGAAGATAAAATACTGGAAATAACTACCACAGAGCAGAATAAAGAAAAAAGAATGAAAAGAATTGAGGAGAGTCTCAGAGACCTCTGGGACAACATTAAACACACCAACATTCGAATTATCGGGGCCCCAGAAGAAGAAAAGAGAAAGAAAGGGACTGAGAAAATATTTGAAGAGATTATAGTTGACAACTTCCCTAATATGGGAAAGGAAATAGGCAATCAAGTCCAGGAAGCACAGAGAGTCCCATACAGGATAAATCCAAGGAGAAGCATGCCAAGACACACATTAATCGAACTATCAAAACTTAAATACAAAGAAAAAATATTAAAAGCAGCAAGGGAAAAACAATAAATAACATACAAGGGAATCCCCATGAGGTTAAGAGCTGATCTTTCAGCAGAAGCTCTGCAAGCCACAAGGGAGTGGCAGGACATATTTAAAGTTATGAAAGGGAAAAGCCTACAACCAAGATTACTCTACCCAGCAAGGATCTCATTCAGATTTGATAGAGAAATTAAAACCTTTACAGGCAAGCAAAAGCTGAGAGAATTCAGCACCACCAAACCAGCTTTAGAACAAATGCTAAAGGAACTTCTCTAGGGAGGAAACACAAGAGAAGGAAAAGACCTACAGTAAACAAACGCCCCAAAATTAAGAAAATGGTAATAGGAACATACATATTACCTTAATGTAAATGGATTAATTTACCTTAATGTAATAATTACCTTAAATGTAAATGGATTTTACATTACCTTAATAATTACCTTAATATTAATAAGGTATTAATTAATAATTAATACTTACCTTAAATGTAATTACCTTAAATTAATAATTACCTTATTAATAATTACCTTAAATATTAATAATTACCTTAAATGTAAATGGATTAAATCCTTCAGCCAAAAGACGTAGACTGGCTGAATGGATACAAAAACAAGACCTGTATATATGCTCTCTATAAGAGACCCACTTCTGACCTAGGGATACATACAGACTGAAAGTGAGGGGATGGAAAAAGATATTCCATGCAAATGGAAATCAAAAGAAAGCTGGAATAGCAATTCTCATATCAGACAAAATAGACTTAAAAAAAAAGACTATTACAAGAGACAAAGAAGGACACTGCATAATGATCAAGGGATCAATCCAAGAAGAAGATATAACAATTGTAATTATTTATGCAACCAATATAGGAGCACCTCAATACATAAGGCAAATGCTAACAACCATAAAAGGGGAAATTGACAGTAACAATCATCGTAGGGGACTTTAACACCCCACTTTCACCAGTGGACAGATCATCCAAAATGATAATAAGGAAGCACAAGCTTTAAATGATACATTAAACATGATGGACTTAATTGATATTTATAGGATATTCCATCCAAAAAACAGCAGAATACACTTTCTTCTCAAGTGCTCATGGAACATTCTCCAGGATAGATCATATCTTGGGTCACAAATCAAGCCTTGGTAAATTTAAGAAAACAAATCATATCAAGTAACTTTTCTGACCACAATGCTATGAGACTAGATATCAATTACAGGAAAAAATCTTTAAAAAATACAAACACGTGGTGGCTTAATGATACACTACTTAAAAACGAAGTGATCACTGAAGAAATCAAAGAGGAAATCAAAAAATACCTAGAAACAAATGACAATGAAAACAAGATGACCCAACCCTATGGGATGCAGCAAAAGCAGTTCTAAGAAGGAAGTTTATAGCAATACAATCCTACTTCAAGAAACATGAAACATCTCAAATAAACAACCTAACCTTACACCTAAAGCAATCAGAGAAAGAACAAAAAAACCCCAAAGTTAGCAGACGGAAAGAAATCATAAAGATCAGATCAGAAATAAATGAAGGAAATGATAGCAAAGATCAATAAAACTAAAAGCTGGTTCTTGAGACGATAAACAAAACTCATAAACCATTAGCCAGACTCATCAAAAAAAAAAGTGAGAAGACTCAAATCAATAGAATTAGAAATGAAAAAGGAGAAGTAACATCTGCCACTGCAGAAATACAAAGGATCATGAGAGATTACCACAAGCAAGTATATGCCAATAAAATGGACAACCTGGAAGAAATGGATGAAGTCTTAGAAAAGCACAACCTTCTGAGACTGAACCGGGAAGAAGTAGAAAACATAAACAGACCAATCACAAGCACTGAAATTGAAACTGTGATGAAAAATGTTCCAACAAACAAAAGCCCAGAACCAGATGGCTTCAAGGGCAAATTCTATCAAACATTTAGAGAAGAGCTAACACCTATCCTTCTCAAACTCCTCCAAAATATAACAGAGGGAGGAACACTCCCAAACTCATTCTGCGAGGCCACCATCACCCTGATACCAAAGCCAAAGATGTCACAAAGAAAGAAAACTACAGGCCAATATCACTGATGAACATACATGCAAAAATCCTCAACAAAATACTACCAAACAGAGTCCAACAGCACATTAAAAGGATGATACACCATGATGAAGTGCAGTTTTTCCCAGGAATGCAAGGATTGTTCTATATACTCAAATCAATCAATCTGATACACCATATTAACAAACTGAAAGATAAAAACCATATGATAATATCAATAGATGCAGAAAAAGCTTTTGATAGAATTCAGAACCGATTTATGATAAAAACCATCCTGAAAGTAGGCAAAGAGGGAACTTACCTCAACATAATAAAGGCCATATATGACAAACCCACAGCCAACATCGTCCTCAATGGTGAAAACCTGAAACCATTTTCACTACAATCAGGAACAAGACCAGGTTGCCCACTCTAACCATTATTATTCAACATAGTTTTGGAAGTTTTAGCCACAGCAGTCAGAGACAAAAAAGAAATAAAAGGAATACAAATCGGAAAAGAAGAATTAAAACTGTCACTGTTTACAGATGACATGATTCTATACATAGAGAATCCTAAAGATGCTACCAGAAAACTACTAGAGCTAATCAATGATTTCGGTAAAGTAGCAGGATACAAAATTAATGCACAGAAATCTCTGGCATTCCTGTACACTATTGATGAAAAATCTGAAAGAGAAATTAAGCAAGCACTCCCATTTACCACTGCAACAAAAAGAATAAAATACCTAGGAATAAACCTATGTAAGGAGACAAAAGACCTGTATGCAGAAAATTATAAGACACTGATGAAGGAAATTAAAGATGATATGAACAGATTTAGAGATATACCATGTTCTTGGATTGGAAGAATCAACATTGTGAAAATGACTATACTACCCAAAGCAATCTATAGATTCAATGCAATCCGTATCAAACTACCAATGACATTTTTCACAGAACTAGAACATAAAATTTCACAGTTTGAATGGAAACACTAGAGACCCTGAATAGCCAAAGCAATCTTGAGAAAGAAAAACGAAGCTGGAGGAATCAGGCTCCCTGACTTCAGACTATACTGCAAAGCTACAGTAATCAAGACAGTATGGTAGTGACACAAATACAGAAATATAGATCAATGGAATAGGATAGAAAACCCAGAAATAAACCCACACACATATGATCACCTTATCTTTGATAAAGGAGGCAAGAATATACAATGGAGAAAAACATCCTCTTCAGTAAGTCATGCTAGGAAAACTGGACAGCTACAGGTAAAAGAATGAAATTAGAACACTCCCTAACATCATACACAAACATAAACTCAAAGTGGATTTAAGACCTAAATGTCAGGCCAGACACTATTAAACTCTTAGAGGAAAGCATAGGCAGAACATTCTATGACATAAATCACAGCAAGATCCTTTTTGGCTCACATCCTAGAGAAATGGAAATAAAAATAAAAACAAACAAATGGGACGTAATGAAACTTAAAAGCTTTTGCACAGCAAAGCAAGCCATAAACAAGATGAAAAGACAGCCCTCAGGATGGGAGAAAATATTTGCATATCAAGAAACTGACCAAGGTTTAACCTCCAAATTTTACAAGCAGCTCATGCAACTCAGTATCAAAAAAACAAACAATCCAATCAAAAAATGGGCAGCAGACCTAAATAAACATTTCTCCAAAGAAGATATCCAGATTGCCAACAAACACATGAAAGGATGCTTAGCATCACTAATCATTAGAGAAATGCAAATGAAAACTACAGTTATGTATCTCACACCAGTCAGAATGGCCATCATCAAAAAATCTACAAACAATAAATGCTGGACAGGGTGTGGAGGAAAGGAAACCCTCTTACACTGTTGGTGGGAATGCAAATTGATACAGCCCCTATGGAGAACAGTATGGAGGTTCCTTAAAAAACTAAAAATAGAGCTACCATACGACCCAGCAATCCCACTACTGGACATATACCCTGGGAAAACCATAATTCAAAAATAGTCATGTACCACAATGTTCACTGCAGCTCTATTTACAATAGCCATGACATGGAAGCAACCTAAATGTCCATCGACAGATGAATGGATAAAGAAGATGTGGCACATATATACAATGGAATATTACTCAGCCATAAAAAGAAACGAAATTGAGTTATTTGTAGTGAGATGGACGGACCTAGAGTCTGTCATACAGAGTGAAGTAAGTCAGAAAGAGAAAAACAAATACCGTATGCTAACACATATGTATGGAATCTAAAAAAAAAGAAAAAATATGCTCATGAAGAACGTAGGGGCAAGAGGGGAATAAAGACACAGACCTACTGGAGAATGGACTTCAGGACATGGGGAAGGGGAATGGTAAGGTGGGACAAAGTAAGAGAGTGGCATGGACATATATACACTACCAAACATAAAATAGATAGCTAGTGGGAAGCTGCCGCATCGCACAGGGAGATCAGCTCGGTTCCTTGTGACCACCTAGAGGGGTGGGATAGGGAGGGTGGGAGGGAGGGAGACGCAAGAGCGAAGCGATATGGGGACATATGTATATGTATAACTGATTCACTTTGTTATAAAGCAGAAACTAATACACCATTGTAAAGTAATTATACTCCAATAAAGATGTTAAAAAATAAAATAAAATAAAATTGGTGGAGCATTAAGATAGAAGACTCCATACAAGCTCAAGGGGCTATGTCAGAACTTCTTTTAAGGGATATAAGGTAAAAATTTGTCTTTTATAAGCCACTGTTATTTTCTAGTTTGTTTCACAAGCAGCTGAACCCAATCCTAGCTGAATCCCCCACTATACCACCATCAGGAATATCATAAAACCTGGATTTTTTTTTTTTTTTTTTTTTTTTTTTTTTTTTGTGGTACGTGGGCCTCTCACTGTTGTGGCCTCTCCCGTTGCAGGGCAACAGGCTCCGGACACGCAGGCTTAGCGACCATGGCTCACAGGCACAGCCGCTACGCGGCATGTGGGATCTTCCCGGACCGGGGCACGAACCCGTGTCCCCTGCATCGGCAGGCGGACTCTCAACCACTGCGCCACCAGGGAAGCCCAAACCTGGATTTTATTTGTCTCCTGAGAAAGGCAAACCAGATATTTTTGTGTTTCTAGGGCCTGAGGTCAATTCTTCTATAAGGACAAGGCATCAAAAACCGCTGAGAGATAGCAAAATAGGTATGAATAATTTTTTTGTTTGTTTGATAGATGGGAAGGGAAAGGACTTAAGAGGAAAATGATCGGCATTCTGGAATATTGTATGGTACTTGAGGACTGGGAAAGGCACTGGGGTTTATAGTTTCAGTTAGTAATGGAGATCTGATCTCACTGAAAAGCAATGCCTTTGTGGATGGAGGACTATCACATGGAGATAGCCATGTGGTGCCCATGGAGACTGGATGCTGGATGCTATATTCTTGGGTGCTTCAGTGAGTGTTCTCTATCGCCGCTGAGCTTGGGATGGAGAGAGGACTATGGGAGCAGTCATTTCCTTCACCATAGATTGAGAGTATCAGTGACCAAAATAGAATAGCAACTCCTGTCCCATTCTTCTGGACCCCATGGCTCTAGATGTCTTGTTTGAAAGAATGGAAGGGAAGGCAATCCAAGAAGATGACTTTTGTTGGATTTCTCAAAAGACTTATTTTGTGGGGGTATTGAGCCAGAATTGATTCATTGTGGAACACCAAGAAATGTTATGTTTCTTACCCCTCTTGGAGTAATTTGTACCATTAGTGTAGGACGGAATGTTCATGATTTCATTTTACTTTTCACTCAAAGCCCACAGGTATTTCTCCATTCAAAATGTGTATCTTATTTCAACATCCCAAGTGCCAAAGCATTTAGGTTAAAGTTTCATAGCAGGAGATTAATTCACTTGATAAATTCAACAAATAAATTGAACTTATACTTTGTGCCAGGCACTGTTATAGGCCATTGGTATTAATCACAGAGCAAAGACAAATCCCTGCCCTCCTTGGAGCTTACTTTCTATGTGGTGGACAGACAATAAACACAATAAATTACTAAATGGGGTATGCTAGAGAGTGATTTAGTAGGAGTCAGAGTAAAGAGATACAACATACTTTTATTTCCTGGCTGCATTAAACCTAGAGAGAGGCAAATCTCTCTGTGTTAGGTAAATATACCCAATGAGAGAGTGCAATCCAGTGCATTTTAAGAGAATGGCCCTTAGTAAGGATCATAGAGAATTCCTAAAATTGTGCAAAATAGTGGTCTTGGGTATCACTGAAAACCCTGCCAAAAGCAGCAGATTTGAGGAGCAGATGTTTGATCCCAAACATTTTGCTGCTTATAAACAGAGCAGTGCATTGACAAGAGGTAAAGACGTTAAAAATACAAAAGAAGAATCAATTTGTTGCTTTCCCAATGCTAAGGACTGTGGTAAAGTGGGAGTGTTAGTGACAGTGTCCAAGGAGAGAGATTCATTTCTGCTTGCCTTTGAAAATTTTTCCTTTTACAGCAAACTTCCTGAAATGTGTGTAGATTGAGAACACTTTCGTCTGATAGGCTGAGTGATTATATTGTGTGTTGGCTTTAGTACAGGTCACTGTCTGTACAGAGTGAGGATGGCTTGACAGCTTCTGTTGGGAAACATATGCTGGATTTGGAGTGTTGGTTTTAGCAGGTGGCCCTGAGGGGAGGGGCCTACGGAGTAGACAATCAGGTGTTACGAGAAAGGAGAGAATCATTAAAAAGCGTGAGGATGTAGGGCAAGGTTTAAGGGTCCCTGGTCATTTAGGAAAAGGGAGGATAGAACAGAGGGCTGGGAAAGGGGAGAGCTGGGAAGCCACTATTTAACATGTCCAGAGCTGAGCTGGGCCAGGCCAGGGAGAATATTCAAGGGCTGCGTGGGGCCAGGAAGGCTAGAAATGTGGACCTTCTCCTTGGAGTTGGGGAAAGGAGTTTTGACTTGGAACTGAGAGCTGATTTTGAAGACTAAGAAAGAATATTTAGGTGATTCTAAGGTTTACAGGCTGACTCTGCACATTGCCATAAAAGGGCATTTTCATCCATGCCTGACAGGTAAAAAATTAGCTGCTAAAGCATATACCATGCTATGGCTGTGGCACTGCTGTTCTAAAGAGAGATGTTGACTTTACCCTGGATGTGGTTATCTCAGGATATAAATCATCTGACATAGGCTGATTGCACAGAGTAGGTAGTTGAGATGTTTCTGGAATTTTGAATTCAAAGTAGCCATTCAACTACAGCTGCAGTTCAATGGCTCCTTTGGCTTTCAGTATTTAGTCCTTCCCTGAGAAGTCAGGCCATGTTTTCTCTTGGCATAATATATGAAAAGTTTAACCAGAAGCTGCAGATGTTTTTTTCTTGTCACTTTGTGTGTGTGTGTGTGTGTATAGTTATATATAGCATATGACTATATACTATGACGTATGTGAATATATGGTTATGGCTATATATGGTATATAAAACTATATATAACATATATGCATAGTTATATATAGCTCTACATATGTAACACAAAGTGACAAGAAATACGTATAGTTATATATATACTTATATATGTAACTATATATATAACTATATGTAAGCATATATATATAAATATATAGTGTTTTATAACTTTGGAACATTTTATGTGCTTTTGAAAAGATTCATTTTACTCTTTAAAAAAGCTAGGTTTACAGTTTGGAAATGCTGTCACTAAGTGGTAGATGCCTAGTGTTTTGAGCCACAGGATTTTAATTTTTCCCAATTCAGATGAGGTTCTCTTTTTAAGCTCCAGCAGTAATTTTCCTTCTCTCTCTCTCAATGGTAAATACATATATATGTAAATATGCACACATAAATACATAGAGGTATATATGTACTCTTACATACACACACATACATATTCGCCTTAGAAAAACCAGTTGAGCATGGGAAACACTGTGTTTAAATACGGTACTCTGGAGCAATTTTCTAATGAAATAATTTGGTACATTTTTCACTAACTTTTTGTCTGTCACCACTTTTTCTAATTTTAATATATTTCACACCCAGACTTGAATTACCAAATTTGATTTAAAGCTCACCCTATTTCTCTTCCTGGGGTGATTTCATGGCTCTGGGACCTCAAGCTCTTGGATCAAAGCTTTGCTGCATCTCAGCAGCTGTCATAACTACTCTAGAGAGAGCAGTTTGAGTCCTTCCAAGCTCATCAAAGAGAAGGTGTTAGTTTGCCTTTCTCACACCCCTGCTTTCAGAACATCTGCTTCCTGTCTCCTGTATGCAGTAGGCTACTGGGAAGAAAATGTGTAATAGAGGGTGATTCTGCTGAGAGGATAAATGCCCTCCTGGCTAGGTCTTCTTCAATCTGCAAATGTCTTCTTGCCAATTTGCTCTTGATAAGTTTGAGAGCATTTGGTTGATCATGGTATGCCAGCAAGGATTCTGGGCAAGGAGTCAGGTGATCTTAATGACTGTCCAACTCTGCTATGAGGTAGCTGTGTCACTTCAGGCAAATCATGTGTTCTCTGATTCCCCATGATTTCACCTGTAAAAAGAGACAATGGGATATTATGACCTTAAATTTCTTTAAACTTCTATGATACTAAATCTATTCTTGACACCCTTCTTATCATAATGATCTTACATATATTTAGTGATTTTTCCCAAGTCATAGCTGACTTTAGTCCTAATCATTACATTCATGTACAACCTTTATAAAAATTGAAATTACAAGATTCCTGCATATAACCAAAACCCTTTGAACAAATTTAAACAGAAGATCCATCCAAGTTTTATTTGATTTTATTTTTGCTCTAGATTCTTCTACTGAAGTCTCTTTATCAGATATCTGTTGAAGAATTGTCATTACACATTAATGTACTACTTTTTTGAGAACTTCTTCATGGACATTCACCATAATATTACAAACTACCTTTTGAAATGAAAAATGTAAAACCATATGATGAATAACTTAGTGATAATTCTAATAAATGCAAATGTAGTTCTCCAAAAAGACATGTTAGTTGGACAGAATAAAAAACATCCCAAGAGTTTCCAGCTGGAGTGGAGTTGAGGACATGAAGTGAGTAAGGGCTCCTGGGGAGAGGGATTTGAGGCCAACAGAAGAACTGCAACATCCTAAACATTTAAAGGATTGGCAGAGGAAGGGGAGCCCTCAAAGGAGACTGAGAAGAAATGAGAGGTAGGAGATGAAGCAGAGGAGCCTTCAGTCAGAGAAGCAAGGAGGAGAAAATTTCAGAAAAGTGGAACTGGTCAGTAGTGAAAAATGTTGTAAGGAGGCAAAATAAAATAAGGATTTAAAAGGATCTTTTGCTCGGAAGAAATCTACTCAAGCTACAGCAATTGGGATTTATTTTAAGGATACTTATGGAATTTCAGGTAGACCTGAGAACAAAAACAAAACACAACTGGACCACAAAAGCACCAGCCACTGGAATCTGGAAAGCCACCAGGAACCAAAGCTATTCCTTCCACCCCTTTCCCAGGGGCCACTTCTGAGCAACTGCTGCTATCTGTTCTCAGCCAACATCCTTCTCTGTGGTTTCTCGTATCTGGCCACAGTGGCCTACATTCCCTCCTCACCAACTGCTAAATTTCCTTTGATCTTTGTTCAAATTTGGGAGAGAGAGAACCTAGCCAAGCTTTTCTTTTTGAGCCTGTACACACAAATCGCTAGTTTCTGGCCCATCCTATGGGTTGGCTGCCTTTAGATTAGATATCTTGTGGTTAATCAGTTGTGAGAGCTCTGGAGTTGCTTGGGGTGAATCTCATGGTAGAGAGAACATCCAGGCCTATTTGACAGAGCCTGTGATCCATGGCACAGCAGATTCATTCAGAAGGACTGTGGACTGGCTACTTTAAGTCAGAGGAGAAGTTTGGCAGGTGAATTGATCAGCATGTCTAGTACAGGGCCCATTAGATTTAGGTACTGAATTGCCCATATAATTTTTGAAAGAGTGCTTTCAGTAGAATGGTGTAGGGTGGCAATCACATTATAATGGAATGAGAGTTGAGTGGGAGGTGTACAAGTGAACACAATATGTGTAGACTAGATATCTCAGGCAGGACAGTGGGACTTGGCATAGAGGGGAAAGAGATAAAGATGGAAGCTAAAGGAAGTGCATAGACTTGATAAAGTACATTTTTTAAAGACTGAAAATATAGGAGTAATTTTAGTAATTTATTTTATGAATGGAATTAAGGAAAGATTGACTGTAGAGAAAGAGAGAGAGGATGATGAATGGAACAGATTTGCTGAGAGCAGAGAGCAAGTGGAAGGATACAACTGAGATGGCAGGAGGATGGGAGAAATAACTATTGGAGAACTAACAGTGACTGCTACAAATACAGATGTCCTTTCTCAATGAATGGTAAGACTGCATGCTCAGGTTACAAAATTATCATTGCTTATTTAGATTAAAAAAATACATAGATACAGGCTTTGAGCCAGCTAAGACATTTTCACCAAGGGGAAGGCATAGTAATATCATGTAAAATTTGAATTAATTTTTACAGAAACTTGACTTAGCCCCCTAATGTTTCTTGGGTAAAGGCTGTTGGTTGGAAGAACTTCTGTTGATTGATCTGTGTGCACAGTTTTCCCCCTGTCAGGTTGCCCTTTGTTGAAATGGCTAGTACAGGTCTAGTAAAAGTCTGCTTCATTGTGGGACTAAAAATACCAGAATAGTAAACGTTCACTAGCCTAGATTATTCTTTTAAAAAGCTTGTTTTAAGCTTATTGGATTGCTTATTTTTTTCATAGAAATGCTATATGATATGAAGATATATTCCCCCAATTCATGTCTTCTGTAAGATATTTGAATTTAAGTTTTTTGTCTTGTCAGATATTGCTTTACTAAGTTCTGCAATATATACTGATAGGGATAGAAAATTAGTTTGCTGTGTCTTAATTCTTTCCAACTTGAATAAGAACAGTACAGAATTTACCAACATTGTTTCATTCAACAGGCATTTATTTTGAATTTCAACGTGAAATTCAGTTTGTAGATGCTTCTTGGTATGTGAACATGAAAGACTGAAAGTACCTGCTCTCAGGGAGCTCACATTATTTGGGCACATCTTCTTTCACTACTTGAAACACTAACTTTAGTTGTTAAAGAACCAAAGTGCTGTTTGGGTGTGCTCCCATATCACTTTTTATACTTTTTCTCAATTTAGCTTTAATTTGTCTTTAAAAACTGAATTTTTAAAAAGAATCTAGGAACTTGTATTATCTCAATCACTGTTAATTGTTTGTTTTTCCATGGTTTGTCCTCTCTTCATGAATTACTGGTTGTAAAACTGGATATTGACTTAAAAAAATGATACTCTATACCCTGAGTCTGTACATTGCTTTTTTTAAATTGAAGTATAATTAACATACAATATCATATTAGTTTCAGGTGTACATTGTATGAGTCAATATTTATATACACTTTGAAGTGGTCACCATGTTAAGTCTAGTTACCAACTGTCACCATACAAAGTTATTACAATATCATTGACCACATTCCCTATGTTGTACATTACCTCCCCACGAATTATTTATTTTATAACTGGAAGTTTGTATCCCAGTCCTCTTTATCTCTTTGTCTGCCTCCCTCCACTAAACCCCTGTCCTCTGGCAACCACCTGATTCCACTTATATGTGGAATCTAAAAAACAAAACAGACAAACACAACAAAACAGAAACAGACTCATAGATACAGAAAACAAACTGGTAGGTTGCTTCTTTAATGTCTCTGAACTTTAAGTCCACGAATCCTCAGTCTCCCAAGTCTGAGGAAAATATGCAGGACTCTGGGTCTTCACCTAGATGCCTAGAGGGTATCTGTCTCTTGGGAAGGGCTTGACATCCAAAGATCCAAAGCGCTAACAGTGCACTTTATGAACAATGGATTTAACTTTAAAAATAGGTGCTATGTTTGAAAAATAAAGTCTAGCTGATTACATTTAGGGCTTCCAAAAGCTACATGTATGAATATAGGTCTTCCTCTGGTCACCCACAGCACCAGGCACATTGGTTTTCATTGCATTCCAGTTGTTCACTTTTATATGTTCCCCAAAGACAGCAATTTCTTTTTTTTTTTTTTGCGGTACGCGGGCCTCTCACTACTGTGGCCTCTCCCGTTGCGGAGCACAGGCTTCGGACGTGCTGGCTCAGCAGCCATGGCTCACGGGCTTAGCCACTCCGCGGCATGTGGGATCTTCCTGGACCAGGGCACGAACCCGTGTCCCCTGCATCGGCAGGTGGACTCTCAACCACTGCGCCACCAGGGAAGCCCAGCAATTTCTTAAGAGCTGGTGCTATTTTCTTTTATTGTGAGCTGGACTCTTTAGCCATTATGTCTTCCATGCATTGTTCTGAGATCCACACATGCCACGTTTCAGTATTATGATTTGTTCACGATTAGTCTTATGCTTATGTACTGAAAGAGTTGTAATGTGAACTGCTGCCCCAACTCAAACTTTCTCCACCCCAAATTCTAAGCTAAGTCTAGGGAGACATATTTCTTCTGATATGGTTTGCCTGCGCCCACCTGAATCTTTCATTCACCTGTGGCCTTACACTTAGGCCAGATTTGCTGGTTACCTACCTGGAATAATTTGATGCATGCTAATGAGGTTATCAGATACTCTGCTGCATCACTAGGGTCTACAATTCCATCACTGAAGATGTACTCCTATCTTAGTCTGTTCAGGCTGTGATAACAAATTACCATAGATTGGGCAACTTATGAACAACAGAAAGTTATTTCACACAGTTTAATTCTGGAGACTGGGAAGGCCAACATCTATGTGCTGGCAGATTCGGTGTCTGGTGAAAACCCACTTTCTGGTTCACAGATGGCTCTCTTTTTTCTGTGTGCTCACATGGCAGAAAGGCACAACTCTGGTCTCTTCAGCTGCACTCTCATGACCTAATCACCTCCCAAAAGCCCCACCTCCTCATACCATCACATTCAGGATTAGACTTCAACATATGAACCAGGGAGGGGGGACATAAACATTCAGTCCTTGCAACTTCTATTATGCTACTTCCACGACCTCCTCAGGTGATAGCACGTTTGTCTAAGACGAAGTATGTTGTTTTCATTGTGCCTGCTTCCACTAGCTGTGATGGTCTGTGGTCTCAAGCCACCAGTGGCTCAGGTGGCCAAGACTTATGGGTTGTTGCTGTGCTTGTTCTGCGGTCCCTTGGCCAATTTGCTATGCATAGTCAGCTCGTAGACTGTCAACATAAACCTCAGTGGGCGAGGGAGGAAAGCTTTGCTTTTTGGCAGCTGTATGAAGCAACAGTGAGAGTCTTCATGTCACTCTCTCCACCTGCACCCTTCTTTTCACTTCTGCCTCGTGACACCCTTTCCCTTCCTCCTCTTTTCCATCACTGCCGTAAATGTTTCTGTGACCTTCCCAGCAACACTCCCTCCAAAATTAACCATCCCTTTCAGAAAATGATGTTTCAGAATTTTAGTACATTTAAATCTAAATGATATGGTTTGAAGGTAAACATATGTGAAAGTTTGCTTTACCTAGTGTAACAGCTGCTTATGTGAAAAGTTATTTGTCAACTGAATTTTTGGAAAAGTAAATATGTTTTAAGTGCTCCAAGGGAAATTTTTATTTAAAGGAACCCAGCAGTGAGACTTCCAGAAAGACTCTCTTTTTGGGATACAAGTAATACAAATTGTTCTTTGAGTTTGGAGTTTAAAGAGAGTCTCTCTCTTTTTTTTATTTACAGGTGATATTCTGTCCTGTAGAAATTGTTTTGTGTGTGTGTGTGTGTGTGTGTGTGTGTGTGTATGTGTGTGTATGTGTGGTTTTGGTATTTCTCTTCTTTATTTTATTTTATTTGTTTAATATAGCAGGTTCTTATTAGTTATCTATTTTATACATATTAGTATGTATATGTCAATCCCAATCTCCCAGGTCATCCTCCCCCCGCCCACTGCTTTCCTCCCTTGGTGTCCATACGTTTGTTTTCTACATCTGTGTCTCTATTTCTGCCTTGCAAACCAGTTCATCTGTACCATTTTTCTAGAGTCCACATATATGCATTAATATTCTGTTGTGTAGAAATTGGGATTGTGTTCTTATTACAGCATTGGGGTTATTTTCAGATAATGATGCAATAGTTCACAGTATGAACCTGAATTAAATATCAAAACTAATTAATAAGTTAATGAATCTCAATCTCTATCTCTATCTCTCTATTTCTCTCTCTCACAAACACACACACACACAAACAGACTTGTGACACAAATATATGTATAAATTACACTGCAGTTGAAGTGTGGAAGGAAAGGAGCGACTGTTTAATTCTGAGTACTGAAGGAGACTGAAACTTGATTAATTTTGAAGAGTTTAAGTTGTAAATTACAAAACAATTTGCAGATCTTGATAGGAGTTTTCTCTGGGGACTGTTTTGTCTTTCAGTTATAGCTAGCTTGAAATTTTTAATAATATGTGAACTTTATTTTTAAATCATAATGATTTAAGATTCTTTTAGCACAGTGGGTACCATCACTTTGTGCTTGGTAACCTGTATTTCATCTACCTAGGGGAATTTATTAGGGAGTCAAAGCCTATTTTTTATAACTGGTGTTTCTGCCAGAGTCCAGTGATATTTCTTTTAAAAACAAAAAAAGTATGTGGGCAAACTCATTTAATCACCATCTATTCTGAAGTTCCCTCTTCTTCCTGATGTTCATTTTGTTGTCTTTAATAACATAAGTGCTCAGATTGTTAAAGAAACTGGAACAGGGAGGATAGTTTTATATTCCAGGTCTTTAGACATCCTGCTGTATTTTCCTGGCTTCAGACAGCCAAGGGTCTCAGTAGGAGGATCTTGACAGATGACTATTGTCCGTCTAAATGAAATTAATACCATGTTGTAGCTGAGCATAACTTCCCCCAACTTAGAATTTCCTTTGTCTCCTTTAAATCCTGTACATTGCAGAGACATAGAAAAATGCAAATAAAACCTAAGCAAAGAGTATCAATTGTACGTCTCCTGTAAAGAACACAATTGCTACAGAGTGAGAAGGATTCTCTCTGAAGTTGCTTTACATCATCTCAGCCACCTGGTTTTGAGTTTTTCTTTCTTTTTTTTTTTTTGTTAAATATTATTTATGTGATTATTGAGGTTTTGGCATCCTTTTATTTTTTTTAAAGTTTAATTTTATTTAAAAAAATTTTTGGCCACACCACATGGCTTGTGGGATCTTAGTTCCCCAACCAGGGATTGAACCCAGGCCCTAGGCAGTGAGAATGTGGAGTCCTAACCACTGGACCACTAGGGAATTCCCTTGAGTTTTTCATAGGGATAAAAAATCCAGAAACTAATGATAGTGGTTAGATTTGTTCTATATTCCATTTGTGGCAACCCAGAACTTCTGATAGGTCTGAGACCAATTAAAACTTCTCATGGGATACTATCCTTTATGCATTTTACTAAACATAAGTGATAAATAATATTATAATACTTATGTAATCATGGTCATAGAGACAGGTCATAGACTCCCTAAAATCCTGACCCCAGTAAAACTTAAAAGATGATAATGGAATATTATAAAACAATGGGAAAGCTATAGATTAGTGCATAAACAATATTGGGGAAATCAGTGAAAGTTAGCCTCGTCCCTTCCCACCTCATATATAAAAATAAATCCCAGAAAGGTTAGAGTTTAGTGTAAAATATGAACATATAAAACCCATAGAAGAAAATACAGGTCACTATTCATCTTATTCCTTTTGAAATGCTATAACAAAAATACCATAGACTGGGTGGGTTAAACAACAAACATTTATTTCTCACAGTTCTGGAGGCTGAGAACTCCAAGATCAAAGCACTGGCAGATTCCGTATCTGGTGAGAGCTTGCTTCCTGGTTAATAGGTGGCTGCCTTCTCACTGTGTCCTCACAAGGTGGAAGGAGGAAGGGTGCTTTCTGGAGTCTCTTTATAAGGGCAGTAATCCCATTCATGAGTGCTCCATCTTCGTGACCTAATCACTTCCTAGAGGCCCCACCTCCTAATACCATCACATTGGTTGTTAGGATTTCAGCACATGAATTTTGGGGGGACATGAACATTCAGTCCATTGCACTATTAAACTAAAGGGACAGATTTCTAAGCATGAAAATCAATAGAACAAATGATGTAAAAATTGCTTTATTTTACATTAATATTTTTGACCTGTGGGAGGATTAATATTTTGGAACTGTGGGAGGATAGCCTGTAACAAGTATAATTCTACTTTAACATTTTCTCACACCATATACAAAAATAAACTCAAAATGGACTAAAGACCTAAATGTAAGACCTGAGACCATAAAACTCCCACAAGAAAACATTGGCAGAATAGTCTTTGACATAAGTTGTAGCAATATTTTCTTGGATCTGTCTCCTAAGGCAAAGGAAACAAAAGCAAAAATAAACAAAGGGGACCCAATTAAACTTAAAAGCTTTTGCACAGCTAAGGAAATGATTGATAAAATGAAAAAAAACCTAATGAATGGGAGAAAATATTTGCAAATCATTTGACAGAAAAGGAGTTAATCTCCAAAATATATAAACAGCTCATACAGCTCAATAGCAAAAAAAAAAAAAAAAAAAAAAAAAAAAAAAAAAAAAAACACCAAAAAACAAAAAAATGAACAACCCAGTTGAAAAACTGACAGAAACCCTAAATAGACATTTTTCCAAAGAAGACATACAGATGAGCAACAGGCACATGAAAAGATGCTCTACATCATTTATCATCAATGAAATGCAAATCAAAACCACAATGAAGGGCTTCCCTGGTGGCGCAGTGGTTGAGAGTCCGCCTGCTGATGCAGGGGACGCGGGTTCGTGCCCCGGTCTGGGAGGATCCCACATGCCGCGGAGCGGCTGGGCCCGTGAGCCATGGCCGCTGAGCCTGCGCGTCCGGACCCTGTGCTCCACAACGGGAGAGGCCACAACAGTGAGAGGCCCGCATACCGCAAAAAAAAAAAAAAAAAACCACAATGAAATATCACATCATACCTGTTAGAAGAGCTATCATCAAAAAGAATAGAAATAACAAGTATTTGCTAGTGAGGATGTGGAGAAGAAGGAACCCATTGGTACAGTCACTATGGAAAACAGTATGGAGAATCCTCAAAAAAACTAAAAATAGAAGTAGTATATGATCCAGCAATTCCACTCCTGGGTATTTATCCAAAGAAAACAAGAACACTAATTCAAAAAGATACCAAGATATGGAAGCAACCTAAGTATCCATCAACAGATGAGTGGATAAAGAAGATGTGGTGTATACACACACACACACACACACACACACACACACACACACACACACACACACACAGTGGAAAACTACTCAGACATAAAAAGAATGAAAATTTGCCATTTGCAACAACATGGATGGACATGGAAGGTATTATGTTTAGTGAAATAAGTCAGACAGGGAAAGGCAAATACTATATATTGACACTTGTATGTGGAATCTAAAAAATAAAACAAACAACTGAATATAACAAAACAGAAACAGATTCATAGGTAATAGATAACAAACTAGTGGTTACCTGTGGGGAGAGGGAAGGAGGAGGGGCAAGACAGGGGTAGGGAATTAAGAGATCCAAACTACTCTGTATAATATAAATAAGCTTCAAGGATATATTGTGCGGTACAGGGAATATAGGCAATACTTTATAGTAACTTTAAATGTAGTATAATGTATAAAATTTTGAATCACTATGTTGTACACCTGAAACTAATGTAATATTATAAGCAAACTATACTTCAATTAAAAATAAAAGAAAATCAATAGAACAAATGATGCAAGAAAAATTGCTTTATTTTACATTAACATTGGGTTGGCCAAAAAGTACTAACTTTTTGGCTAGCCTAATATTTGACCTGTTTTGGAACTATGGGAGAATGGTCTCTAGTTTCTGAGTTGTTGGACGAGCTGCTGCTGTTATAACTTTGAAAGGTATGATTCTCAGAGACATTGCTGGTGGACTAAATAAAGGTAATGAGCATGTCATGGAATGTAAGCTGGGGACAAGTCATGTAAATAGCCTTATAAGTGTGTTTCAAGTCTATTAGCTTTTTGAAATCATACAGGAGTAGCACAACTTATACTCACTTCAATACCCTTAATTTGTCACTTCTGTATCTCTCCTACTCTCCCTATTAGGAAAATTTGTCACAATTCAACATTATGAAATTGTAGCAGTGAGAACTTAAAGTGGAAAAAGGGAGAAGAAAATAAAAGAGAGGAAGCATAAAATGAGAGGAAAGGAGAGAAGAGTCAGAAGAAATAAGTGGAAGAATGGGGGGACAGCCTCTATGCCAATGTGAGGTTAGAAAAGCAGACTGGAGAATAAACAAACAGAAGAGGAGGGTGATGGAGTAGGTGGGGTGGAACTAGATCCTTCTTTTCAGTCTTTGACATCAAATTGTGGTCCCATGTACATAGTAGCTGTGTCTCTAGAACCCCAAAACACTTGGTTCTATTCTCTGTTCCCAGTGAGTTGCGTGTGGTCCTCCTCTCTTGGCATTCTTGATTGGCACCCCTTTCTTAATATTCCAGGCCTTGAGCTTCTTCTGTATCAAGGACTGAGCCTTCCCTAGACATTCCCCTCTCTTGTTAGGCTGGCAGACCTTTCTTCAGTACAGATTCCAGACATGCCCAAAGCTGTATTCAGCTTGTCTTTCCAGGGAAGCTGATTTTCCTGATGTTATGTATTTCCCATTTGCCTCAAATTGCAGTCTTTTGGCTGGTATAGGTTGCACTTTGTTCAGGTGTTGGCCTTTTGGAAGGCTTTCTCTGGTGCCTTATGGATTCCTTGGAGCAAAGGCCTCTTTGATTTCTGGGTTAACAGAGGGCTTTGGCTTCTTGTGGCCACAGATCATGCTTTTGGTTCTTTCTCTCCAGCTTGCTTGTAGGATTGTCATCCCACCTCTTCCTGTTACAGCCCTGCCTACAATCAGCCTCATGAAAAGTTGAAAACTACCTGTCTATCTCCCTGAGAGCCTAATTTTCCCTCTAGTTATACCATCCACTCGGTGGGTGCCACCCTAAGAGGTAGCAGTAACTGTGGATGAACAGACTGTAGTTAGGAAATTCCATGCCTTCTAAGGGATGGTTGCCCATCCAGGCTGACTTAACTCTTCAAGAGAAGGATGGAGCTAATAAAGAGCAAGGTGTATCTATTCAAACAGCTAATATATATAATTCACTGGTAATTAGAACTGTTGATTCATTTGTAAGATTTCTATAATACCACAGGTTGTTTTAGTTAATTAAAAATTTTAGACTTTGGCTACAGTATCTCATGTGAACTAACTGTGATTGAGAAGGTCATGGTCATATAGCACAGAAGCAAAGAATCACTTCCTCTTGGGTAGAACTGCTGAGATTGTAGGTAGAACTTTATGACCCAATTCCAGTGCCAGTCATGAAAAATGCATTTTCTTTTTCATGCTTTTGCCAGTTGGACAACCTTGTTCTTCAAACCGCTTTGCATCTTGGCAAGTACCTTCCTTTATCTTCATTCTTCAAGACAAAAGCTGCCTGCCTTGTACTTTTGATCTGCTTGAGAGAAGCTGAGGTGAGGTAAGATCAGAGGCACTTCCTCTGAACAGAGTGCTGGACATTTACCCTTGACATTTCCACCTGAGTATACAAAAATCTAGCCAGGCCAGTGAGGGCAGTTGATGTTCTTTCTCCAGAACTGCATAACTGGCTCTGGCTCCTGGTCACCAAGAGGTTCTTCCTGCTTCTTTCTGGCCCTCTCCATGCATTTTGCTTTTACTTCCTCTAGCTGTCCACCCCTTGACCCTTTCTAATATACTGTGTTCTCTCATGAATACTTCTCTCTCATGGTAGTCTTTTTGATTTCTTAAGCATGGCTTGTTGTAAAACTTCAAGACTGTGGGTTATTTAGTTATGACTTTGCTTTGATCCTGGGCCAACACTTTTCTTTTGAAAGAATCTTCTTGTATAAATACATTAAAACTACTGAAGGGATCCTCCCCACATTGACATGAGGAAGACAGAGGGCTGCTCCTTCCAGAAACCAAGATTTCTAAGGAAACACGATTGGCTTCCTGCCCAAAAGATTGCTGTGGATGTTGAACCACAGTGGCAAAGAGTGGGCATGTCAGATGGATGAGTTGTGCTGGGTACTGTTGGGTACATCTCATAAAAGGCAAAAAGCTGGAGACCAGGATGGAATCAAGGAATAGAAATCCAGGATGTAATTTATCGATCTTGTTTTTTGTGAAAGGAAAAAATATGACTGTGTTGGCTGGAAATTTGAAAGCACTCCTACTTGAAAAATTTATCCAAACAGGCAACTGATCAGAATACACCCAATATTTCACTTTCTTGAAAATGAAATCTGAGTTATAGTCATCCTCAGAGTTTGGGGTTTTTGAAAATACTTGTGGGGCTCACATTATGAAAATGTACCAGTTGATATGCTCCTTCCTCTAGTCTCTTTCAAGATTTTGGTTTGCTAGTGTCTGCTTTCTAAGTCATCAGCTAGCATACATGTGAAAAGATACAATTTTAAACAATGTACGTAAACTTGTATTCAATGACCAAAGCTACTAATACAGCTACTAAATGCCACATTGTGACATTAGCTGGTATTACTGTTGTGTGGCATGTTTAAACTAATTTTTAAAGGGGGAATTTAAAATAGGTTTAAAAATTGGGGAATTTTGTCTGATGTTTGATTTGTATGAATAGATTGTATACTATGAATTTATGATAATATGATTAGAAAACAGCAATGCTGAGGTATAAAAGTGTTGGAAATACGAAGTTAAAACTGAACTACAAATTATGCTAAATTTGAACTCTAGGTTACTTGGATGGTAAATAGGACAAAGGAGACATTCAGGAACACAGACATGCCCATTAAGGACCATCATGTTTCTTCTTAAAATGCATGTGAGCTGATGGTAAAAATCTCACTATTTTTTCTCTGAAGTTGTGTCAGTAGTTTGTCATTATACTTTAAAGTATACAAATAGTATTGGCTCCTAAAACACATTTTATTAAGGCAAGTTGCAGTTCTTAGTTATGCTTACATGTATCTGTCACATTTAATTTGTCACATTAAATTCATGTTTATATTGTTTTTGCATCTCAGGAATATATTTCAATTATATATCACACCTCTTATTTACTTGTGCTGCCCAAATGTCAAATGTGATTTCACAATTGTAAATTTCTATGTAATAATTTATAAACAAATATAGGCATAACTTGACAGGTCTCCAGTAATAACAACTAAAGTCACATATGCACAGGCAACACATCACAATCCCAACTGGACAACTGTGTTTTTATGATGCAGTCAGTTTCAGATATGTTTGAAATTGTGAAAAGAATGTGAATCATGTAATATAGTCAGTACAAGAATTCTTTTCTCATTACACACAGCCCTCCCCCATCCCTTACCCCAACTGGGCTGGGTAATAAAATAAAACAATGCAACATACTTAAAGTACCTTGGATATGTGTTGTATTATCAAAACTCATTAATACACTTAGTGGAAAGAAACCAACTTTGATGTCAATTCCATTACTTATCCCAGGCTAAATTCCTTATTAGCAATCATTCTTTTTCTCACTTCAGGAGAATAAATTCTAATTCAGAGAAGTTGAAGAGTGACCTGATGTGTCCATCTCAGCCTATTGATAGTGACACTATCTGCTAGAAATGACTGAGGGACTCACCTGGGCCCTTATTACTTGTGGCGAGCCCCACAGACATTTCCTGCACCAGAGCTGATGCTGTGGCTGGACTGGCCTTTGTGGTTCTTATAATGACTGTAGGACACACCTCAACGACAACCATCAGGGAACTCTGGGGGGCGAAAAAAAGGCTTATTACTTTCAGGTCCGAAGAGACACACAATGAGGTGGAGGTTGAGAGAGATGGAGGGAGCTTGGACCTGGGACTCTGCCTTCATTAGGGTTGAGGGTGGGATACCTGGGGTTTTGAGGGTTCACTGTTGGTGAATTTAAGACATAAGAGTGGGAATTAGGGAGCAGGAATGAAGAAGCAGAGTCACTCAAGTGATCAGTTACCTAAGTTCTCCAGGGCTCTCTAAAAGGGGGACTTCATGGGTGAGGGTTCCTGGTTCTTTATCTAGCTGGTTCGCTAGTAGCTGTGTCATACAGCTGGCAGTGTGTTTATTTGAGATGGATGTCTTTGAAATGATGTCTTGGCAATCAAAAGCTTAATGTCAGGCACTTACACTATATTTGAAGTCCAAGAAAGGACTTGAAGCAGGAAGAAAACCTATCTCCTATGCCCAGTCCTCTTGAATGGCTACTAAAATCCTCTGACCTCTCCCCAGCATTCATATTTTTTTCTTTGTTTTTATATTAGGGCATATTTTACTTGAAATTTCAAAAAAATTCAAATTAGAATTCATGTTTGAAGCTAGAAGATGCTAATTTGCAAGTTATTTCATAATAAGTAGACATTTTAATATTAGGTTGAATTTGGGGTATAAACTTGACATGAGTAAAACATGGCTAAGGTAGGTGATCAGCGTGAATAATCATGTATGTTACTTTCTGGCGTGACCTTTAGTAGGAGAGACAAGGAGTTTATCAAACATCTCAAGAGTGGAAAATTCAGTTTAAAAACTAATTCTTAGGAGGTCAGCATTTTCCATAAAATCCTCTGTACCTTTCCTTTATGAGTCTGACTAAGGAGGTGTTCTAAATTCATCTATTTTGTGAGGGAAGACTCATCTGTTAGGGTGAAGAATGATTTTTCCACCCACCTCTTTGCCAGTTTTCAAAATAGCTGTGGCAAAGAGCCTGCTGGCAGGCAACCCCCAGTTCCATGAATGGGCTTTATTTTTTAATCAGAGGACTTGTGATCCTTGACAGGTGGACTCTAGCTGCTTAGTGTTTGATACACATACTTGCACTAAGGAATCCTGAACCTTACCCAGTGAAGGGAAAGAAATCCTCTCATCAGGATCCCACTGGGGACTGATGTTCAGGAAGCTTCTGTGGTGTTGTGGAACTGTCACCTGCGATCCTGCATGGGGTAAGGGACATGCACACAATGTGAATTTAATAGCTGTAAGGGCAGAAAATGCAGGACTCTTTCCTCCGCTCTACCCAGTACTGCAAGTACCCAAAGAAAATCTGTTTTAATCAATTAAGATGCATGCCCACACTACAGAATATTTGATTTGCAGACAATTAATATAATCTGAATTTCATCTTCTTAAAGGAAAAGGCCCTGTGCAAGGTTTCTGGATTTGCACAGCAAATCAATCCCAGTTCTGGATTGAGAAGCCATTTGGAGAAAGGTGGAGAAATTTGTGAATATATTAAAATCCACTGGCTTATATATATCAAATGAGTGAATTTTATGGTATGTGAATTATATCTCAATAAAGCTGTTGCCAAAAAAAAGATAAAAATTCTCATGTTACCACCTACCAGGTAAAGAAATTGAACATTTATTCAAGAAATTGAACATATATTGTTTTCATAGTTGCTTCCTGTTTCTGTCAACTGATACTGGTTTTGCATTTACTGTAGTCATATGAAACTTTCTTTCCAAGAAATCTTTTTTAGTAAAATCAGTGAGCTATTGTGCAGATATCTGAAGTTTGAGAAACCTAAAGTGTGCATTGTGTATTATTGGAGTTCATTTGCTTCAGAACATAACCATATTCATCTGTTTATCCTTTCATTAATTTGTTTAGTTTTTTGGGTGCCTACCCTGCATCAGGCATGGGCTAACTGCCTTTCCTGGAGCTCAATGTCTGTAGGGATGGTAGGCATGGCTAAGTGTCTTAATCAGACTGTAAATGCTGAGATGCAGGGTCCACTGTTTTGGAGGAGATTGTTTCAGAGTTTTAGGAATACATGAGACAAATAGGAAAGGGAGGAAAATCATCAGGGAAATAAATATGGATGGCAAACACTTTAAAGTATAGTCAATGCACTATGAAGTTTTCTTTCTTTCCTCCCCCCTTCCTCCCTTCATTCTTTTTTTCCTTCCTTCCTTCAAAAGATAAACTGAAGCATGTTAAAAATTTTAAGTGTCTATTTGAGCAAAAATTTTTTGGAATTGAGCAGCGCCAAACCAGAAGTTGTTAGAAGTGCTCTGGAGCCAGGGGAAACCCTCGTGTAGAGAAAGTGGGAAGCAAAGAAAGAAAATTATTTGGTTGGCTAGAGCTCAAAGCCTACTTGGCTGTTTGTGATTGGTTGTCTTTTGAGTTTTGATTTCACAACCTTGAGTCGTTTGCAGGCTTAGATTTTGATTTGCTTATGTGGGCCGCCAGGACATTAAAGCCACATCAGTCTAATGGACCCTTCCTTCCCTTCCTCCCTCTCTTTCCTCCTTCCTTCCTTCTTTCCTTCCTTTCTTTTTAG
This sequence comes from Stenella coeruleoalba, assembly GCF_951394435.1. NCBI lineage: Eukaryota > Metazoa > Chordata > Mammalia > Artiodactyla > Delphinidae > Stenella > Stenella coeruleoalba. Next base: position 97,331,641 of record NC_137148.1, on the reverse strand, counting down.
CAGGATCCAAGTGGCTTGAAAAAATTTAATCCTTAATAAGATATTTTGGGTTTCTTACCACTTCAAATAAAGCTTACTACTTGAGCTACAGTTTAAAAAGCTGTACAAACATGCAAAAAACCAAGCACTACCACCATAAAAACTACATTTAATCATAGTTGGCAAAACCTAAGGATTTCTTGTGGTAATGTTTCTGGATTCTAGCTTAAACTTACCGATTGAGGCTGGAGAGACCAAATGCTCTTATTCTGAGAAAAGAAACACTGCAGTTCAGAAACCCCTTCAATACTGATAAGTGAATGTTTTTCTAGGCTTAGTGGTTTATATATATTTTTGGCTTTGTAGGACTGTCTCTGTATTCCAGATGAAGTCAATTACATTCATTGACATTCCTACTACAGTGAATGGAATCTTCTTGTGCATTTCTAAAAGAATTAAAGTTAGAACAAAGGCCAGGTAGCAAATAATTCTTGTTGTTTGTCTGATTTGGTCTACTAAAATGACAGTTGCGTGTTTAAAGTTCAAATTAAAAATATAAACAATTCACTCAGGAGATTATGACATACTGTAATGCAAATATCCAAAACTTCATCTAGTCAGAGCTCAAAGCTGTTTTATTTAGGAAACTTGCACAAGCCTCTTAGATGGCCTCATCCACCAGAGGGCAGACAGCAGAAGCAAGAAGAACTACAATCCCGCAGCCTGTGGAACAAAAACCACATTCACAGAGAGATAGACAAGATGAAAAGGCAGAGGGCTATGTACCAGATGAAGGAACAAGCTAAAACCCCAGAAAAACAAGTAAATGAAGTGGAGATAGGCAACCTTCCAGAAAAAGAATTCACAATAATGAGAGTGAAGATGATCCAGGACCTTGGAAAAAGAATGGAGGCAAAGATCTAGAAGATGCAAGAACTGTTTAACATCGACCTAGAAGAATTAAAGAACAAACAAAGAGAGATGAACAATATAATAACTGAAATGAAAAATACACTAGAAGGAATCAATAGCAGAATAACTGAGGCAGAAGAACAGATAAGTGACCTGGAAAACAGAATGGTGGAATTCACTTCTGTGGAACAGAATAAAGAAAAAAGAATGAAGGAAATGAAGACAGCCTAAGAGACCTCTAGGACAACATTAAACGCAACAACATTTGCATTATAGGGGTTCCAGAAGGAGAAGAGAGAGAGAAAGGACCTGAGAAAATATTTGAAGAGATAATAGTTGAAAATTTCCCTAACATAGGAAAGGAAATAGCCACACAAGTCCAGGAAGCACAGAGAGTCCCATACAGGATAAACCTAAGGAGAAACACGCCAAGACACATAGTAATCAAACTGGCAAAAATTAAAGACAAAGAAAAATAATTGAAAACAGCAAGGGAAAAACGACAAATAACATACAAGGGACCTCCCATATTGTTAACAGCTGATTTCTCAGCAGAAACACTACAAGCCAGAAGGGAGTGGCATGATATACTTAAAGTGATGAAAGGGAAGAATGTACAACTAAGATTACTCTACCTAGCAAGGATCTCTTTCAGATTCAATGGAGAAATCAAAAGCTTTACAGACAAGCAAAAACTAAGAGAATTCAGAACCAGCAAACAAGCTCTACAACAAATGCTAAAGGAACTTCTCTAAGTGGGAAACACAAGAGAAGAAAAGGGCCTACAAAAACAAACCCAAAACAATTAAGAAAATGGTCATAGGAACATACATATCGATAGTTACCTAAAACGTGAATGGATTGAATGCTCCAGCCAAAAGACACAGGCTTGCTGAATGGATACAAAAAGAAGACCCGTATATATGCTATCTACAAAGACCCACCGCAGACCTAGGGACACATACAGACTGAATGTGAGGGTATGGAAAAGATATTCCATGCAAATGGAAATCAAAAGAAAGCTGGAGTAGCAATACTCATATCAGATAAAAAAAGACTTTAAAATAAAGAATGTTACAAGAGAGAAGGAAGGGCACTACATAATGATCAAGGGATCAATCCAAGAAGAAGATATAACAATTATAAATACATATGCACCAGACATAGGAGAACCTGAATACATAAAGCAACTGCTAACAGCTATAAAAGAGGAAATCGACAGTAACACAATAATAGTGGGGGACTTTAGCACCTCACTTACATCAATGGGCAGTTCATCCAAACTGAAAATTAATAAGGAAACACAAGCTTTAAATGACACAATAGACCACATAGATTAATTGATATTTACAGGACATTCCATACCCAAATAGCAGATTACACTTTCTTCTCAAGTGCACATGGAACATTCTCCAGGATAGATCACATCTTGGGTCACAAATCAAGCCTCAGTAAATTTAAGAAAATTGAAATCATATGAAGCATCTTTTCCGACCACAACACTATGAGATTAGAAATCAATTACAGGGAGTAAAACATAAAAAACACAAATACATGGAGGCTAAACAATACATTACTAAATAACAAAGAGATCACTGAAGAAATCAAAGAGGAAATAAGAAAGCACCTGGAGACAAATGACAATGAAAATGCGACAATGCAAAACCTATGGGATGCAGCAAAAGCAGTTCTAAAAGGGAAGTTTATAGCAATACAAGCCTACCTCAAGAAACAAGAAAAATCTCAAATAAGCAATCTAACCTTACACCTAAAGGAACTAGAGAAAGACGAACAAACAAAACCCAAAGTGAGCAGAAGGAAGAAATCATAAAGATCAGAGCAGAAATAAATGAAATAGAGACAAGGAAAACAATAGCAAAGATCAATAAAACTAAAAGGGGGTTCTTTGAGAAGATAAACAAAATTGATAAACCATTAGTCAGACTCATCAAGAAAACGTGGGAGAGGACTCAAAACAATAAAATTAGAAATGAAAATGGAGAAGTTACAACAGACACCACAGAAATACAAAGCATCCTAAGAGCCTACTACAAGCAAATCTTTGCCAATAAAATGGACAACCTGGAAGAAATGGACAAATTCTTAGAAAGATATGACCTTCCAAGACTGAACCAGGAAGAAATACAGAATATGAACAGACCAATTACAAGTAATGAAATTGAAACTGTGATTAAAAATCTTCCGGGTTTCCTTGGTGGTGCAGTGGTTGAAAGTCCGCCTGCCGATGCAGGGGACACAGGTTCGTGTACTGGTCCAGGAAGATCCCACATGCCGCGGAGCGGCTGGGCCCGTGAGCCATGACCGCTAAGCCTGCGCGTCCGGAGCCTGTGTTCCGCAACGGGAGAGACCACAACAGTGAGAGGCCGGCGTACAGCAAAAAAAAAAAAAATCTTCCAACAAACAAAAGTCCAGGACCAGATGGCTTCACAAGCGAATTCTCTCAAACATTTAAAGAAGAGCTAACACCCATCCTTCTCAAACTCTTCCACTCTTCCAAAACATTTCAGAGGAAGGAACACTCCAAAACTCATTCTATGAGGCCACCATCACCCTGATACTAAAACCAGACAAAGATACTGCAAAAAAAGAAAATTACACACCAGTATCACTGATGAATATAGATGCAAAAATCCTCAACAAAATTCTAGCAAACAGAGTCCAACAATACATTAAAAGGGTCATACACCATGATCAAGTGGGATTTATCCCAGTGATGCAAGGATTCTTCAATACATGCAAATCAATCAGTGTGATACACCATATTAACAAATTGAAGAATAAAAACCATATGATCATCTCAACAGATGCAGAAAATGCTTTTGACAAAATCAACACCCATTTATGATAAAAACACTCTAGAAAGTGGGCATAGAGGGAACCTACCTCAACATAGTAAAGGCCATATACAACAAACCCACAGCAAACATCATTCTCAGTGTTGAAAAACTGAAAGCATTTCCTCTAAGTTGAGGAACAAGACAAGGACGTCCACTTTCACCACTATTATTCAACATAGTTTTGGAGTCCTAGCCATGGCAATCAGAGAAGAAAAACAAATAAAAGGAATACAAATTGGAAAAGAAGAAGTAAAACTGTCAGTTTTTGCAGATGACATGATACTATACATAGAGAATCCTAAAGATGCCACCAGAAAACTACTAGAGCTAATCAAGGAATTTGGTAAAGTTGCAGGATACAAACTTAATGCACAGAAATCTCTTGCATTCCTATACACTAATGATGAAAAATCTGAAAGAGAAATTAAGGAAACACTCCCATTTACCACTGCAACAAAAAGAATAAAATACCTAGGAATAAATCTACCTAGGGAGACAAAAGACCTGTATGCAGAAAACTATAAGACACTGATGAAAGAAGTTAAAGATGATACCAACAAATAGAGAGATATACCATGTTCTTGGATTGGAAGAATCAATATTGTGAAAATGACTATACCACCCAAAACAATCTATAGATTCAATGCAATCCCTATCAATCCCTATCAAATTACCAATGGCATTTCTTAAGGAAGTATAACAAAAAATCTTAAAATTTGTGTGGAACACAAAAGACCCCGAATAGACAAAGCAGTCTTGAGGGAAAATAACAGAGCTGGAAGAATCAGATTCCCTGTCTTCAGAGTATACTACAAAGCTACAGTAATCAAGACAATATGGTACTGGCACAAAAACAGAAATATAGATGAATGGAACAAGGTAGAAAGCGCAGAGTTAAGCCCATGCACCTATGGTCAACTAATCTATGACAAAGGAGGTAAGGATATACAATGGAGAAAAGGCAGTCTCTTAAATAAGTGGTGCTGGGAAAACTGGACAGCTACATGTAAAAGAATGAAATTAGAACACTCCCTAACACCATACACAAAAATAAACAAAATGGATTAGAGACACAAATGTAAGACTGGACACTATAAAACTCTTAGAGGAAAACATAGGAAAAACACTCTTTGACATAAATCATAGCAAGATCTTTTTTGATCCACCTCCTAGAGTAATGGAAATAGAAACAAAAATAAACAAATGGGACCTAATGAAACCTCAAAGCTTTTGCACAGCAAAGGAAACCATAAACAAGATGAAAAGACAACCTTCAGAATGGGAGAAAATATTTGCCAACGAATCAATGGGCAAAGGATTAATCTCCAAAAAATATAAACAGCTCATGCAGCTCAATATTAGAAAAACAAACAACCCAATCCAAAAATGGGCAGAAGACCTAAATAGACATTTCTCCAAAGAAGACATACAGATGGCCAAGAAGCACATGAAACGCTCCATGACATCACTAATTATTAGAGAAATGCAAATCAAAACTACAATGAGGTATCACCTCACACCAGTTAGAAGGGACACCATCAGAAAATCTACTAACAACAAATGCTGGAGAGGGTGTGGAGAAAAGGGAACCCTCTTGCACTGTTGGTGGGAATGTAAACTGATACAGCCACTATGGAGAACCGTATGGAGGTTCCTTAAAAAACTAAAAATAGAACTACCATATGACCCAGAAATCCTACTACTGGGCATATACCCAGAGAAAACCATAATTCAGAAAAACACATGCACCCCAATGTTCATTGCAGCACTATATACAATGGCCAGGTCATGGAAACAACCTAAATGCCCATCGACAGAAGAATAGATAAAGAAGATGTTGTACATATATACAATGGAATATTACTCAGCCATAAAAACGAACAAAAGTGGGTCATTTGTTGAGACATGGATGGATCTAGAGACTGTCATACAGAGTGAAATAAGTCAGAAAGAGAAAAACAAATATCGTATATTAACACATATATGTGGAACCTAGAAAAATGGTACAGATATACCAGTTTTCAGGGCAGAAGTTGAGACACAGATGTAGAGAACAAATGTATGGACACCAAGGGGGCCAAGAGACAGGGGGTGAGGGTGGTGGTGTGATAAATTGGGAGATTGGGATTGATATGTATACACTGATGTGTATAAAATGGATGACTAATAAGAACCTGCTCTATAATAAGTAAGTAAAATAAAATTAAAAAAACAAAAAAGTATATGCCAGGCTGCTCATGTGACCATCAGCCTGTCTGACCCTTCCCTCCCCTCCCCTGGCCACCCCCATCTATTCATCAGACGTTCTCAGCCTTAATTGAAATTGAGAACACAGTGATTACCAAAATGTGCCATGGTTCATACAGCACATAGTACTTCATAATCTCATAGGGAATGTGACACAAAATGATGAGATAGGTCGTTTACACCCTGCCGACTTTCTGAAAGTGTGTTACATAGCCTAACTTTTAAAAATGCAATGAGAATTAACACAAGGTAATAGCCAGGCTTGGGCGTTTTTACATGTATATAGGAGAAGATAAAGAAGTAGAAATTAAATCACCAAAAAAAAAAAAAAAGAAAAAAAATAGCTCTTTTATTTAGTCTGTCAACAAATATTCACTGCATATTTCTGGGTCTGGTGAAACAAGCAAAGTGTCACAGAGCTGAGTTCATTTTCATTCCCTGCCTTCTTCTCCTTTTCCTATTTCTGTTGCCCTTTTTCTACTCTTGGAGACCCACTCTCATTTGTGGAGCTATATTCAATCAAATCAATTAATTTTTAAATTCTTAGTCTTTTTCTACATATGTACATACCATCACTCCTGTCCTTACAATATAGATCAGACAGTTTCTCCCTTAAACATGGGCCATTGTGCTTGCTTCCCTATTGGTTTCTGTGATGTTGGATCAGAGATAGTTTTCTTTTGGGGATTCACTTTCCAAAGAGGCAATGGTACGAGTTTGGTTGTTGATAGGCCAGTGCTGCTCCAAGGGCTGGGATTAGAGCATGGGAGAGCACTTAAACAGGGTGAGTGATCTGGAAAGACCCTGGAAGCAGGCAAGAAGAGGAAGTCAGGACACATAGGCTGAATAGCAGGCATGGTATCATGGTCACAAGCAACAGGCTGAGGACAGAGAAGCAGGTTGGTATCATGGGGTCCTTCCAGCAGGTAGTAGGTTCTTCCTGATGTTGGACTCCAGGTTCTATGAGGACTGATGACAGCAAACCCTGGCATTATATATCATTCCCAAATGAGACCGAGCTCCAACTCTATGCCTCAGCCAGTCTGATGTACTTACCTCTCTCCATATTCACTTTGTTCTTCTCCTTCCTCATGTATTTGTTATAACTTCTTTTTGTAATTCTATCCAGAATTCAAAATCCAACTTAATGCTAGCTTTCTTTAAGCTTTCTCTGACTACCTTAACTAGAAATATTTTTCTCTTTCAAATTCACATTCTGAAGAGGCAAAGGATGACCATTTATTTGAGTACCTATATGTGTAAAATTTTAATTTGAGGTTGTTTTGTTGAATACTTATTTGAACCTTGTATAAAGGGTATCCCCAATATTAAGATGTGAAGAATGATTCTAGAGAGTGGTAATACTGTCTTCCTTTTTAATTTGTCATGACCTATCTATTAGGATTCTGAAATAACATAAAAGTATAGGAAAGACTAGAGATGTCTTGGCTGGATGACTTTTAGGAGATTTTGTTGGCTACATGATGCTCAATCTATTATGGGACTCAGATAATATCCTGGTATAATTTGACTGAAGAGAAGGAAACATTCACAATAAGTTTATAAATGAATACATTATGGTATTTCCCTAGTATCCTCCCAGTCCTGATTCACTGCATCTATACATACAACCAAACGATGCAGCAGGAGACATCCTGAGATTGGATCACCTAGGGAGAGAGTGGACAGAGAAGAGAGGAAGGTCCATGACTAAATACTACAGTATCCTCTCATCTAGGGAGCATTCAGTTGCTGCAGAAACTTCCCATATATTGACAAAAATGAGGGCAGAAAATAGAGGTTCATGGTGATTTTGATAGATACCCTTTCTATGAAGTGGTGGGCAAAAACTTGATCATAGTAGTTAGATGAGAGATGTAGAAAGCTTTTCTGTGAAGGGAGGGGAGAAATGGGCAGAGCTTGGAGGCAGATGTGTGTCAAGGGATTATTTGTTGAGCTGGGAAATAATATGGCAAACTTATCTACTGATGGAAATAATGCCAGAAAGAGTAATAAAATACTTTTTTTTTGAAGGCGGGACAGTGATTAAAATTGTTGAGTAGGAGGGGGGAATGGAATCCATACAGACATAGAGGGATTGACTTTACACAGGATGGGGGCATCTTAGACAGGGTTAAGGCTACTGTGCTTATTATAATAGGAGGAAAACCAGATGAGTACTGGTGCAAACCTACTAATGATTTGGTTGGGGAAGATAGGTTGCTCTTATCTGATTGCATTTATTTGGTCTCTCTGAAGAATGAGAAGTTTATTGCAGAAGAGAGGAGAAGTTGTACAATGATTAACTCAGATAGTAGGAAGGTAGATTTACTTGGGAAGTGTGACAGAATTGCTGGTTAATACTGAGGGCACATTTGAGAATTGTGGACATAATATTTAAAGGGAGATATGTCATATGTCATGGGTGATTTTCTCCTAAACTATTTAGCTGTGTAGACATAGTCATATTGTATGTAGAGAGTTGGAATTTTCCAGAGTTTGTTTGCCAGATACATATGATGCCAGGAAGGGGGGCAAAGGAGCTAAGAGTATTTTCAAGGAAGTTATTAGAGTTCCCAGACCATGGAATCTAAGCTGGGTTGGAGGAAAGTGAGAACATGGAAGTGTGCGAACACTGAGAGAGCTCAGTGGACTGGAAGTCCCTGCAGGGAAGAAGAATGATTGGAATTGAGCACATGAATACATCATTTGGAAGGACAGGAGAAAGTGGGTACTCAAGATTTTGAATGTGGTGTGACAGCAAGGTCTGGAGTGAGTGGATACGAGGTGGAAGAGATATTTGGAGGAAAGGAAGTTCAGCAACTGAGAGGCTAAGATATAGGAAACCAGGCATACATGGACACTGAGATCAGCAAGAATGTAGAAAGTATTGTTAGAGAGAAATACATCTCTCCAGATGTCAGTCTTTCCCAAATGAAGGAAAGTGACTTCACGGTCAACAGATGACATCAGCAAGTGGCTGGTGACACAGCAGTGTGTTGTGGGCTTCAGAAGAGCAGACGAGAGGAAGAAGACAGGCAATGTCTTGGCAGTGGTAGGTAGGTCGGGGTCAAAAATCTTCAACTCGGGTTCAGGGGCTGTGGGAGAAAACATAGCCGTCATCTGAGAAGGCCTCAGGGGAAGCAGTCTCTTTGAGGCATAGTCAAGTTGCAATCGGAGCTGAGGATAAACAGAATTTGTTCATAAGTGACCATGAATGTCGTAGGGTACAGTTGAGAGTTTATGTGTTTGGGAATAGACAGGAAATGAGGACATATAAGAAGAGAGGTGAGGTTGGTCAACCTAGAAGGTGATTTGAATAGAAAGCATTGCGAGTCTGGACAGTGATCATCCTGTAGGTCAGGTGGCGTGGTGGCTTGGGAGAGGGTGAGAGCCCCCTCCATGGGACAAATTTCCTGGTAGTCCCTATGGCGGTGGTGGCCCTGAGGAAGCTATAATAAACCAGTGAGGACATCTGTGTGGTCTGTTCTATGCCTTTCAAAGCCATTCTGCCTCGGGGAGATAACGTAGGTCTTTGTCAGAGAATGGAGGAAGGGAAACCCTGAATTTTTTCTGCTCCTGAATACACTACGTACATGTACACTAATATATACCTCTTACGTTCCTTGGCTTCACCTGCCGTCAGAAGAATGGCACCTTATGTGCAGGAAAACTGTAGAAACCAATGTGCTTAGCCCCCAGAGACTTGGATAACAGAAAGTTCTGTCTTTTTTCTGCATCCTTTCCCCCAGATCCTCTTTTTATATGTCCTCTGGAAATAGAGCTTCTCAAAATTTAGTCTCCCTGTTTTGTGGTCTGCTGTCAGTTACTTGGTGGTTCATGGTGGCTAACCTTGCTGCTACCTGTGCCACTGCTGACCTCCTCGAGGTCCACTGATCCCTGGTGTTCTCTCTCTGACCATTCAATTAGCCCCCTCTGTTTCTGTCCTCATAGAACCATAGGGTCCCAAAAGACCTTAAAGATTTATAGACTGTACCAGGAGCCATAGGTTCCCCTAATATTCAGGCCTACTCTTCAGTCTGACCCACGCTGCTGGACTTATTCTTTCTGGTGATATTCTTTGAGGAGCCCATTACCCTCTATTGGCCTGAAACCCAACTGGGAACTGTGTTCTCACTCTCTTTCATGAGCTCATAGATTCTGTGCTAATCAATGAATGTGACTAGGTATCTCTTTTAGTGTCCCTCAATAATCAATCACCTGTAAAGAAACTTCTGAAGAGTAGTAACAGTTGGGAGACTTGTTAGTCTAAATTAGAAGTTCTCAGATTTTGACCTGCATCAGAATTATCTGGGGCTGTTAAATCACAGATTGCTGGACCCATCTCCAGACCTTTTTTTTCTGTAGGCCTAGATGGAGCCAGAGAATTTGATAACTTCTCAAGTGACATAATGCTGCAGGTCATGGAACCACACTTTGCGAACCACTGGACTGGAGCATACTGAAGACTTTGAAATTACATTGCCTAAGGCAAAATGCCAGTCCAACAAAATTTTAACTATGATTCAGTCAAAATATTCACATATTATAGAAATTAAAGTTGAATTAATATTCTTAATTATAATCTTCTTGAAGATAGTCACCGTTTCTTTTTTCACCATTTCTTTTTGCATCGTCTGCAGTAGAACTCAGAATTAAAGGAGTAAAGTAAAACTCAAGATGAAAGGATATAGTTGATGTCATTATCTCTCTGGAAATATGTCTGAAAATGGCTACATCCAGGCAAAAGTGGTTCAGATAGTGAATGGCTTCAGAGCCTAAGAGCTGTAGGAGGGCCAGCCTATCTTAAAGGGAGCTGTCATTCATCTAACCATCAGTCAATCCCACCTCTGGGTGTTCTGATCAATCCTATATCTTTCCTTTTCACAGATAATGAGATCAATTATGTTGAAATGAGTGTTTTGCCCATTGGATAATTTGAGTGAGAATAAAAGTACTTACTACTCCAATAGACTGAAGCAAAAAAACCCTTTTTTGTTTTCTCTCTCTTTTTAACAAAAGATGGCCATTCTGGAAGGGAGAAGAGAGATAAGAAAATAACTCATGTGAAATCAGAGCCCATAATCACACATCCCAGAGAGATAGGAGTCTTAGGGCTGGAGGAGTAATCAGCAATCAGTTACGATAGCTCTTCTCACCTGGAGAAAAGGAAAAATTATCATATTACTCTCATAATTCCTAGGCTTCTCATACATTAAAGATTTCATCGTTAGTTATTTAGGTGGCTAGTTTCAGAGTCAAATTTCTCTCTATATAACAGCTTTTGTTGTTTAAGAATATGCAGCCTGTCTCTGACTCCCTTGCTCATCACTGGCCATCAGCCTAGTAGAGGTTAAGTCCCACAAAACTGAGTAAAAACTTTGTAATTTCTGTCATTATGTTAGGATTTGTACATTGTTCTGTGAGAATGGGATGAAGTGGAGCAGGCAGAGTGGGACTCTGACATGAGCTGTAGACCCATGAGGACGCTCAAGAACTAGGGGAAATAAGAGAGAGGGGAGAACGGAAGGAAGAGAGATGTGTAGGTAGGGAAGGTCCAGGGTTTTGAAATACAGGACTTTGAACTTGGATCTAGTAAATTCTACAATACACAGTAATTTTCCCATTGTGAAAGTGAAAACCAATGGCTTATGTTAGGATGAATGAATAGCAACATAGAATTGGACAGTGAGTCACTGACTCAGAAGGGAGAGTTCAAACCTTGGTGGAGTCTGTTTTTGCAGTGCTTGATTCTGTCACAAGAATTAAATGAGGGGTTGCTCTTTCCACTCCACTCCCAGTGTCATCTTCTCTAGTGCAAAGGCAGTATATGGCATATTGATTTCAGTGGATATTCTCTTTCCTTTTAGGACCTCGTGCTCTCTATTTCAGATTTCCAAGGGCACTTGTTTCGCAGTTTTGAGTTTCTGTTATCAAAACCCTAAGTTCAAAGGGCAGAATCAATGTCATCACCTATTACTCACCAACACAATCCATTTATTTGCAGTGCTTAAAAAAGTTCCCCTGAGGACTTGGCATAGTTTGAGTTTCTGTAAGTAATTGCCTGGCATATCTGATACCTTGGCAGAGCTTCTCATCTTAGCTAATATCTTCCAGAGATTACTTTACAGTTCATTTACTTGGGCAAGGGCTAAAATGTCCTGAGTCTCTATGTGTTGAGGGTAAATGTGAATATTGAAGTAGAAGGCTAAAAATGTGAGCTTTTATTCTTGATGTTCTTGTCCTCTATTATAATTCCTTAGGCTATATATTTAGGAATAAGAAGCAAAGTGCCTTAGATGGTCCCATGGTTATCATATCCACCCCGCAGCAGTCTTGGAAGGCACAGGCAGTAATTCTACAGCGGCAGTTGTGCTATAAGTTTTCCTTTACCCCTCTCACTTTTAGGTGGCTATTGCTGGGGGGTTCACTTATAAATCTGTGAAGAGCTGTTTTAGCCAAGTTATAGAAGAGATATTTTCATCCAAGATATGCTATTTGTAAGAGAGCTAATCACTCTTTATCAAACTTTATGCAAATAAAGCCAAATTAGATTTATTAAGGTGATGAAAGAGAATAGGGACTTTTTAATGGGTAGCAATGCTGTGCATTATCTAAATGCAAGGCAGATGTAATGATGCATTAGAAATGCCGAGAAAATTTAATCAGTGCAGAAAAAATATAATGAAATGGTTGTTTAAACACTGTAAAGCTAATGTTAGAGTAATTACTTCCCATTGAGCAAGGCGTAAAGCACATTACCCAGGCTCTGTTTGATTAGTCATCCTGCCTGCAACATCTGGCCCTTTGATCCATTTTGATTTTAATATAATTACTAAACTTCTGAATTTAAGTTTTGGAATGAATGAATAAATAAAACAACTTCTGTAGGAGACAAAGTTTTTACTAGTTTGTGACAGATTAAAACCTTGTCCCTCACACTCACTTCTCCCTCCCCGCCATGTTCACCCTCCCTTTTCCATCATGAAAGAGAACCCTGAAATCCAGAATGGTGGACTTCCTTGCCTTTAAGATTAGGTAGCAAATACTTTAAAATATTTTGGTTCTGTGGGTGGTCTTTCTCTTGATATACAGGTAGAAATAGTGATATTTAGAACAATTATTTTATACCTACTGATAGGAAAGGAGCAGAAAGAATAGGTTATAAGAACTAATATCTCTGCTTTCTCTTTGTGGCAGTTTACATTTCTTGTTGAAAATTTAGAAAATACAGATAATAAAAATAAGAAAATAAATATCACCCGTAATCCTATTTCCTAGATGTAAATGTTATTGATATTTGGGGAGAATTTCTTACTAAAACATGACAGTTAATCTAGTCTATTCCTCTAATCTAATAATCATATAACTCAGAAATTAGCATTGTGGTTAAGACTACAGGAGCAGGAGTCTGATTACCTGGGTCCAAATCCTGATTTCACCTTGGGCAAATTATTTGTTTTCTTGATGCCTCATTTTCTCCACTATAAGTTAAAGATAGTAATAGTGACTACTTCATACGATTGTTGTGAAATTTAAATGAGATAATACATGCAGTGGGCTTATAACAATGCGAAACACATAACGAGTATTTATGTCAGCTATTACTACTACCATTACCTTGCTTTTTCTCTAATTATAAGAATTGTATTTTGCATATATTTTTATAATATACCTTTTTTCTACTTAGCAACATAATATGTCTATGTTTTATGACATAAATATTTTTTATAATATTTTTCTTAATAGATACATTGTATTCTGTTATAAGGACCATAGTTTGTTTATTTAACTAATAGTTTGTTTATTTAACTAATTGCTAATTGATGGGTTTTCAGGCTCTCTGAAAGTTTAAAATTTTATAAACAATATTTCCTTAGAACTCTTTCTTAGGAATGAAATTGCTGGGTAAAAATGCATTAACATTGAAAAACTTTTGACATGTATAGTGAAATTGCTCTCTATAAAAGTGGTAACATGTCTCTTTCTCTCCTTCTTTCCTAAAGCTGAGTATTATTAGGCCACAGGGAAAAAAATTTAACAATTTAGTGGGCAAAAAGTGGTATGTCATGGTTTCTTTAATTTGAATTAATATTTTTCCTGTATCCTGGGATTTTCCATTCTGTCAATTTCCTATTCATATCCTCTACTCATATATTTTTGAGGCATTAGTCTTGTACTTTTAAGTCTTGGTATTTTTTAGAGCTTAAGGAGATTAACTTTTTGCAAATATTTCCCCCAGTTTATACTTTGCTTTTAATCTTGTTTTATGGTTTTTATTTTGGTTATGTAGAACTTTTAAAAGTTTTATGTAGTCAAATTACTCATTATTTTTGTTTCTGATTTCTAGTTTTGACATGAAATTTAGAGCATTTAGAAAGTCTTATGTGTGTTTTTAGGTAACTGTTTTAGGGTTTTATTTTGACATTATCTTTTAAGTCAATTTGAACTTTTTTTTGAGGTAGGGATCCAAATCAATCAATCAATTTTTTAATTGTATTTTCTTATGTTTATTCTATATTTGACAACTTCATTAAATCTCTTTATTCATATGAATAATCTTTTGCAGGTGATACTATTGGGATTTCAGGTTAAAAATTTGAGAATAGTTTTACATACATTATTCAGACACATGATTGATTATATCACAAATGTATATAGCATCTGTTGCCCAACTGTGAGAGTCATGTTCTTGAAAATTATATGGCAGAAGAATCTGTGGTTGAGGAAGAGGGGGCCAGGTTCTAAGTAAATCTGTGAAGGCTCTTTGGAATGGTTTTTCCATTCACCAAATTAAGACAAGTAAGTTCCTACTCAAAATAATGACAAGGCCAGTGACATTTTATACCCACTTAATATTAAGGGGCACAGTGCAAATCATTGCCATTCACATCTCTTCAACTTTGGTAGGTCCAGCCTTTTCACTGAGATTCATGTATGTTTGTTTTACTCTCTTTACACAAGATGGATTCAAAGAGGAAAGGAATATTTCTCCAGGGATAGATTCAGGTTCTGTGGCACCTGAAGATTATACAGTTTGGGAGACCCTTTTTAAGAAAAAGAATACAAGCTTAAAAATACACTGTTAGGTACTGATTAGATATGAGTGCTGATTTAGAATGAGAGAAATCAAAACATACAACACATTAAAGGAAAGCTGGCCAATACTACAAACTTCACAAAATTCGGAAACTAACATAATATTTTTATTAAGAAACTGCATGAGGCATTTTGGCTGCATAACTTTCCTTACATTTTACATAACAATTTTATAATCTAGGTTTCTTTAGAGAGAATAAGATACATCAATCCTTCCTCTAGCATGCTTTGTTTAAGGTGAGGTTTGAGGGGGAAAGGGGACACACAGTTGGGAGAGCTGGAGGTGGTGTGACAATATGGATGTGGCCTACAGCACCTGGCACTGGAAGTATGTAGATGGTAGAAAAGAGATGTGTGAAGTTGACAGTGAACCACATAAATATATACCTGATACCAAACTAAACATATCTCTCCTCAACTTTCCCATATCCAGATCCCCAAAATGTTGGCAGCAACTCCAGTGCCACCCCAAATAAGAAGAAGGGTGATGGAAGGGCAGTCTAAATGGAAAGAACCCCAGTCTTGATCAATTTTTAAAAATACCTTACTTTTGCAAATTTTATAAGAACACGTGATCTTGTGAATTCATTGCCAAGGCTCTTCCCAGGGCCTTAGAAGGGGCCCAGGCAAGTGAGGAGGAATGAAGGTTAAGCTTCATTAGTTTCATAGTAAATTTGCCTTTGTGTATCAGATATTCCATTCAAATATTTAATGTCTTTGTCATTTAATGTCTAAGTCTTGCTATGACTGCCATCATAGTTTTTGAGATGCAAAATTAGTTAGATAATTGACATAGAAAATACTTTATCACCTCAGATGAGTAGATATTCCCTAGTGTGTAGGGTTCCTGAGTTTAAACTCTTCCTGAAAATCTTTCTGTAAGAACATTAGAAGAATTTGTCAGAGCACTAGGAATTATCTCTACACTCCTGCACCTGTGCCTTAATGCCTTCCCCCCTTACACATGGTCCAACTTCATTTTTTATTTTTAATATTTTCCTCATTGTGCCTTGCATCTTTTTTTCTTAACATCTTTATTGGTGTATAATTGCTTTACAATGTTGTGTTAGTTTCTGCTTTATAACAAAGTGAATCAGCTATACGTATACATACACCCCATATCCCCTCCCTCTTGTGTCTCCCTCCCTCCCACCCTCCCTGTCCCACAACTCTAGGGGGACACAAAGCACCGAGCTGATCTCCCTGTGCTATGCGGCTGTTTCCCACTAGCTATCTATTTTACATTTGGTAGTGTATATATGTCCATGTCACTCTCTCACTTTGTCCCAGCTTACACTTCCCCCTCCCCGTGTCCTCAAGTCCATTCTCTACATCTATGTCTTTATTCCTTTTCTGCCCCTAGGTTCTTTTTTCTTTTTTTAGATTCCACATATATGTGTTAGCATATGGTATTTGTTTTTCTCTTTCTGACTTACTTCACTCTGTATGACAGACGCTAGGTCCATCCACCTCATTACAAATAACTCAATTTTGTTTCTTTTTATGGCTGAGTAATATTCCATTGTATATATGTGCCACATCTTCTTTATCCATTCATCTGTCAATGGACACTTAGGTTGCTTCCGTGTCCTGGCTATTGTAAATAGAGCTGCAATGAACATTGTGGTACATGACTCTTTTTGAATTATGGTTTTCTCAGGGTATATGCCCAGTAGTGAGATTCCTGGGTCATATGGTAGTTCTATTTTTAGTTTTTAAGGAACCTCAATACTGTTCTCCATAATGGCTGTATCAATTTACATTCCCACCAAGAGTGCAAGAGGGTTCCCTTTTCTCCACACTCTCTCCAGCATTTATGTTTGTAGATGTTTTGATGATGGCCATTCTGACTGGTGTGAGGGGATACCTCATTGTAGTTTTGATTTGTATTTCTCTAATGATTAGTGATGTTGAGCATCCTTTCATGTGTTTGTTGGAAATCTGTATATCTACTTTGGAGAAATGTCTATTTAGGTCTTCTGCCCATGTTTGGATTGAGTTGTTTGTTTTTTTGATATTGAGGTTCATGTAAATTTTGGAGATTAATCCTTTGTCAGTTGCTTCATTTGCAAATATTTTCTCCCATTCTTAGGGTTATTTTTCATCTTGTTTATGGTTTCCTTTGCTGTGCAAGAGCTTTTAAGTTTCATTAGGTCCAATTTGTTTATTTTTGGTTTTATTTCCATTTCTCTAGGAGGTAGGTCAAAAAGGATCTTGCTGTGATTTATGTCATAGAGTGTTCTGCCTATGTTTTCCTCTAAGAGTTTTATAGTGTCTGGTCTTACGTTTAGGTCTCGAATCCATTTTGAGTTTATTTTTGTGTATGATGTTAGGGAGTGTTCTAATTTCATTCTTTTACATGTAGTGGTCCACTTTTCCCAGCACCACTTACTGAAAGGGCTGTCTTTTCTCGATTGTATATTCTTGCCTCCTTTATCAAAAATAAGGTGACCATATGTGCGTGAGTTGATCTCTGGACTTTCTATGCTATTCCATTGATCTATGTTTCTGTTTTTGTGCCAGCACCATACTGTCTTGATTACTGTAGCTTTGTAGTATAATCTGAAGTCTGGGAGCCTGATTCCTCCAGCTCCATTTTTCTTTCCCAAGATTTGCCTTGCATCTTTTAAGCAACAACTTTATTGAGCTGTATATTACCTTTTAATATGCCCATATAGAGTGTGGAATTCAGTGTCTTTAGTATATTCAGTATACTAGTATATATTCAGTATTCAGTATATATTTAGTTGTGCATCCATCACCACAATTTTAGCACAGATTTATTACTCCCAAAAGAAATTATGCATCCCTTATCCATTATTCCTTGAGTCCCCATCCCTAAGCAACCACTAATCTACTTTCTGTGTCAATAGATTTCCCTACTATGGGCATTTCACATAAATTGAATCTCACAATATGTGGTCCTTGTGACTACTTTCTTTTACTTTGCATTGTGTTTTCAAGTTCATCTATTTTGTAGCATGTCTGAGCACTTCATTTATTTTATTTCTGAAAAATATTCCATTGTATAGATACAACACATTTTATTTATCCAATTATTGCTTGATATATTTTTGTTCTGTTTCTACCTCTTGACTATAATTAATAATATTTCTTTGAATATTTGTGTAAACATTTTTGTGTAGATGTATATTTTAACTTCTGTTGAGTATACACCTAGAAGTGGAATTGCTGAGGCATAAGATAACTCTATGTTTAACATGTTGAGGGACTGCCAAACCGTTTTCCAAAGTGGCTGCACTATTTTCCATTCCTACCTGCAGTGTATGAAAATTTCAGATTCTCCACAGCTTTATCAATACTTGTTATCTAATGTTTTATTCTAGCCATTCTAGTGAGTGTGAAGTGGTACCTTATTGTGGTTTCAATTTGCATTTTCCTAATGGATAATGCCAACTTTACTTTGTCACAATTTTCTCTGTCTCAGAGGTGCCAGCAGAAGAATCTCTACTCTTTTCTCCTTGCCTTTTGCTTTATCTTCTTTCTTTACACCCCTTAATATCTGTCAGTTCAGGGCCAAACTTGGAAATCACTCTGGATATTTCAGAAAGGATTTAATATAGGGACTTAGAAACTTGGAAGGACCAGAGGAGCAGAAGTCAGAGAGCTACCTCTTATCTATTGATTTCAAGTGTTTAGACTGTAGCTGGAATCCAAAGATCAGGAAACTGCTCCAGCTGTGGTTTCTGTTGCTGCTGTAATTGCCTGTCTCCATCTGGAATCCCAAATCCTGAGGCTGGCTATAAAACCTCACATCTCTTTGAACCTCTTGGTCCGTAGTAATAGCAGCAGGAAGATGGCCTCCTCCTTACTCCCCAAACTCCTGCAAATGTATCTCATTGGAAAAACTTAATATGCATCTTGAACCTATTTTTTTCATGTTCAAGACCCATCTTTACAGGAAAGTATATAGAAAGGGGTGAGAATTAATGCTAAATGCTCATAGACCATAACCAGCCACTGTTAGTTCCCTCATGACCTGGTTGAAAACATTGACTATGAATATTTCCTCTCCCCCCATGTCTTTTGCTATCAGTAGCAGCAATGGGTCTGGGGTTTGGTTGAAAGTATAATGGGTAGAAGTGAGGACTGAAAGGAACCAAGAAGGGCTCAATTTACATCAGATTTATATTGGAAAGTGTAACGAGTTCATATTGAAAGAAAAGCTTTGCTCAGAAAAACCCTGAATTATGGGGAGAGAAGACCCAGTTTGGGCTGAATTTTGAGGAACTATTTGGGGGAGGGCTGAAGAGTAAGATTAGGAGCGTGGTGCAAGTGCCAAGCTGTACTGAGGGCTACTTATTACAAATGGATGGGTGAAGAGGGCTTTATACTCTTGAGTATAATGTAGAGTGATCCCTTTGGCATTTTTCAAGAGACTGAATTAATGATTTAGATTGCCTTTCAGTTTTTTATGGATTTCAAATTTAATGTCTTTTTCTGAATGTGACACCATGCTGGACCTGGTTGAGAAGGAACCCACCTTTATTCTGGATTCATCCTCTTTTTCTAATAAGAGTGGCTCAACTTTTATGTGAACTGAACTGAAATTTTCATGGTTGGGGAGAAGCAATCAGTTATAAAACTATCAGAACTTTGAGTGAGAGATATTTGTAGTTAGCTGGATCTCTCTTCTCTCATACCTATAGCAGTGGCTCCCTGGGAACACCCCTCACCCTGCAATATGTCTGAACTTCTTAATTGAGATGGACAAGATGATAAGGAAGGCAGGGGATATTTGACTTTCATTGGAATAAAACACACTATCCCAAACCTAATTAATGAGAACCTCTTTGTAATTAAACCATTCTATATATTGTGTTTAAAGTCTGTTTTGTTATATTCAAAATAGGTTTAGAGGTATTCATTGTGAAAAAGATTTGACAATTCTAAGAATAGACTCCCAAGAAACAGCTTCTCTTAGTAGAATAAGCTTACTTAAAGTGGAAGGCTCTTGAGAGTAGAGTTAGTTATTTTTAATACAGAGCTTAGTAAAAAGGTCTCACCACCCTGATAAGCTTCAGAAGAGGTGCTGCTTGACTGTGTATTTGTCAAGTGGATCAGGGTAAACTTGGTTCTCTTCTGGGGAAAACTTAATCATAAGGATGCTAGATTCTTTGCCCTAGTCTTCCCTTTTGTTTTAAGCATTGGTTTAGGTTGGAGGAAGACTCATTTCTAATCCCAAAGAGAATCCACAAAAACACTTTGGAAGTCAGGAAAGAGAAGGATTAAATTAGAATACATTGGAAGGCAGAGGTGAGAGGCTTTCCTCTAAGATTTCAGGGCTAGCACAAAAGAATCATGCATTTCAGGGCTTCACTGGTGGTCCAGTGGTTTAGAATCTGCCTTCCAAACAGGGGACGCGGGTTTGATCCCTGGTCAGGGAACTAAGATCCCACATACCATGGGACAACTAAGCCTGTGCGCTTTAGAGCCTGCATGCCACAACTACTGAACCCATGCCCTCTGGAGCCCGTGTGCCATGCCACAACTAGAGAGAAGCCTGCGTGCCACAAGGAAGAGCCCAGAAGAGCCCACGTGACACAACAAAAAGATCCCGCATGACAATGAATATCCAGCATGCCGCAACTAAGACCGGAAGCAGCCAAAAATGAAAAAAAAAAGAATCATGCGTTTCTTTTAACAAATAGATTGAATGTTAAAATCAAAGGCAGTGGGGACATATGTATGTGTATAACTGATTCACTGTTATAAAGCAGAAACTGACACACCATTGTAAAGCAATTATACTCTAATAAAGATGTTAAAAAAAATCGAAGGCAGTTTCAGAATTTTAGAATTGGAATGGACTTTAGAATTTATCTTGTCTGTTCTATCATGTTTCTGAGGAGGAGGTTGAAAAGCACAGAAGAGTGTTAAATTTCCTTAAGGTCATACAGGTTGAATTTTGCCACTGGTCCATTAGATCTTCTACTGCGCTAAGATCTATGTGCTGAGAAGCCATACTGGAATTTAGTGTTGTCTTCTTTATATGAAAGTCAGAACTGCTGAAACAGGAGTAGAAGAGCCACTCAGAGCAATGCATATGATCTAGAAGATTTCACTTTAAGAAAAGGCCTAAGTATGTTTGCTACCCAAGATTGGGCAGGAGAGACTGACAATGAGGAGAACCAGAGTTAGGGTTGTGCCTCAATATAATATCTCTCTGTAACTTACTGAAGCTGGTGGCCCTGTGTTAATTTATCTCTTATGAAGAGTAGTTTACAAATCAAGATTTTAAAATACAATGCTTGACTGAATTGTCTGTTTTTAGCTTGGGTCTCGGCTCCTCATGTTTATACTTGAAGATAATGGAATTTCATAATTGTGTTGCCTACAAGGTTTTTGTTTGTTTCCTAATGGGTGAAGTTGGCCGTTGCTTATATATAAGAGGGCTCCTTGTCTAAGATAGTTTACCAACTGGTCCATCACTAGGTTTGAATGCTGCCACTAGGGAGTCATTCCTTTGACTTAAGCTTTTCTTCATCTGGCTATTTTTTTTTGTTTTTAATTCATATATCCCTGGAAAAGTGGGTGTGAAGAAACAATTTTCCCTTAATTGACAGTTTGCCCTGCATTCTGATGTTTGGAATAATGATTTTCAGGCATTGCAAGACCCTGAATCATTAGTTTTATTCTCTCTACTCCTGTTACTAAAACGGGTTCTAGTTCTTAAATTGGATAGTGGGCTTGTGTATGTCCTTTGTATTATTATGCTTCATAGCTTATATATGTTTCACGTGTATTCCATTGTATACATTGAATATTACATACTAAAATATTTAAAAATTAAGTTATTGCATGCAACAGAGACTTGAGAATAGGGGGTCATTTAAAATTTTCATGTATGTCAGTATTTTAAACAAAGCACTTAAAATATCTTGACCAAGAGTATATCATATTTTGAAAGCCAACATCTGAACAGGAAGCATCTTTTTAATTCTTTTTATTTTCAACTGATGATTCTTATTAGGGTCTAATCTAGCTAGATACTGCGATGTATGACTTAGATAAAAGAGTCACATTTGTTCTGAGTACTTATGAAATGCTCCATGCAGATTTCAGACTGGATATATGACTGCTGTTGGCTCCACATCCAAACTTAAAGTTGTAGAATTTTCGAAACATGGGAGATCTAATTCAGAGGAGTAAAACTGATCGTTCGTTTTGGAAAAACTTTGAACAACATTCAGTTAGATGTGTAATCCTGGGTTTTAGTGTGGTAGGAAATGGGGAATGGGAGGAGGCCTTTCTTGCTCTGAGTTGTTGAGACTGTGGATACGCAATGCCAGCTAAGGCCAGCTACATCAGAAGGAATGATGTGCAGTTCTGCTTTTCTTCCATCTATTTTGAACAGATAACCCAGGGGTTGAGTGTTGTCTATTGCATTAGTCAGGGTTCTCCAGAAAAACAACAATCAAAGATACACACACACACGTGTACGTGTGTCCATGTGCGTGTGTGTGTGTAGACAGATAGAGAGATTTATTATGAGGAGTTGACTCATGTGATGAACGGAGGCTGAGAAGTCCCAGGATCCGCCATCTGCAAAGGGGAAACCTGTGAGAAAGTTGGTCATGTAATTCAGTCTGAGTTTGAAGGCCTGAGAACCAGGGGAGCCAATGGTGTAAATCTCAGTCCAGCAGAAGGAGAAGATGAGATGAGATGTCCCAGTTTAAGCAGTGAGGCAGGAAAAAAAGAAACAAACTCCTCTTTCTTCTGCCTTTTGTTCTATTGAGGCCCTCAGTGGATTGGATGATGCCCAGTCACACTGGAGAGGGCCATCTACTTTACTGAGTCCACCAAGTCAAAAGCTAATTTCACCCGGAAACATTCTCATAGACACGCCCAGAAATAATATTTAATCTGGGCACCTGGTGGCCAGTGAGGTTGGCACATAAAATTAACCATTATACTTGTGTTATGACTACAAACCTTCCCTTGGGTTCTTCTGTACCTGTTATGTGCTTTCCTGTCTAGAAACTGAAATGAGCCTGGCATGAGTGCAAGGCAGCATATAAAATGGTCCACTAATAGTCTTCTACAAGAGTGAAGCATTTTTACATCCTGCTGAAATGTATTGTCATGCTTTATTTTATTGGATCCCCTATCAACCCCAGTAGTTACAGGGCTCAATTTTTCTTATTCTCATTTTATGGGTAATTAAACTGAGGTCTAGAGAGGTGAAGTGACTTGCCCAAGATCACTTGGCTAGTAAGTGGCAGAGCTGGATCTAGATTATGGCTTAAGATTATAGATCAAGTCTTCTGATTTTTAATATTGCTTTCTCTTCTTGATAAGAAATCATGCTGTTGACAAGCTGACCACTTCGTGTGTTCAAGTAACTCTGTATTCTGATTTCAACTTCTAAAAAAAAGCAAGGAAAGGAAGAAATGCCACCTGAACCTGATGTTTCTCTAGACTAAGATGTTCCACATACCTTCTTGCATTGGTATAATAAGTGACAATTTAAATTTTTAGAATTTCTATAAGTGCCTAATATAGAACCATGGAGAATTTAGTTTATGGGAGAAGGTAGTCTGCTTATTCTCTGTGTTATTACTCTGCAGGGCCACTTAAAGTGGGTTTGGGTCCCAGTGGAAAAAATTGGGCATCTCTCAGTAAGGGAGAGACATGTATTGAAATGAAACTAGTTGATCAAGACCACCTTACTGGGTTTCTGGTTCACCCCAAAAGTGTGGGTTTATATTGATATACCACATCAACAAGAAGGTATTATCAACAAGGCCTGATAATTTGTACCTGCTTCTTCTCTGCCCTGATATTTTGTTAGGTGGGTTTATATAATTTGGTCTTCTCTAGGGGCTAGCTTACCTCTTGTTCCAGGGACCGTGGATGCTGGGTGTGTTTGTGTATCCTGAAAGATCCAGACATTACTGTGGGTTCCTCCTGCAGCTCTGCTTTGATTTGCAGCTGTTGTTGGTATTACAGCACTTCCTAGATCCCTGATCCACCCCATGATTTAACCCCAGAACCTCTTGTTCTTTGTGGCTGCCTGTTAGGTTGGACTGGCAGTGCCTTTTGTTTCCAAATAGACGGCAGCTGTACTGCACTGTAGCCTCATGTTTCCCTGTGTCTGGTCACCAGCTTGTGGTCACCTATGACAGCTCTCCAAAGACCAGCTGCTCCGGTCAGATGTTAGCAAGGTCAATAAAAATAATTACAAGAAAAATGAAACATTTAAAAGGGTCATTGAACTTCCCCAAATGAAACTTATGTAATCACAGATTCTTGTTTTATTGCTCTCATTGGGCTGGAAATGATAAATGTATGCACATAAAAATTGAAACCATAAGACAAACTGGGAACTTTGAAAAGAGCCTCTTCCTACTTCTTCCATTTTTAAGGTGAAGGGCTGCTCCCCCAAGCACCCACTTTGGGAGACTCATTTTTGAAACTTATGGTTATCTTTATTGTCCTCCCAAAGGTACAAACAAGGTGACCAGAGTCAGATACTGACAGGGGACAGCAGACTACACACACGAGTGGGGTCACCTGGGTGGGGACCTCTGTGAACTGCAGAATGCTTCCACTCCCAAAGCAGGTAGGGGCTGCTCCATTCCAGAAGTTGGCTGTTAGTAATCCAGGCCCTGTGTTGCCATATCTTCTGATTTCAACTCAAACCAGAAACCTGGGTTTTAATCCTTGGTAACTAATTCAAGTTAAAACAACAACATCAGTGGCACTGCAGGGCAGGCCAATGAGAACACATCTGTGGGCCAATGTTGCTGGTATGCTGTCCCTGGGTTTTGCTTTTCTTCAGACTACAGCCCAAGAAATGCCCTGAATAGCTTTCTGTTTTTCCTTCTCATGTGGCTACACAATGGTTGTTGATTTAAAGTGCAACAGGAAAAAAAAAATTTAATGCAGCGCTAATAATTGAAATAACTATGGGTCAGAAAAAAGAAAAGTGCAGCTGATAATGTACAAGTGCTCTGTACAGCGTTCTGGCCCTTTCCAGTTTATGCTGGTCTCTTCCCTGCCTCTGTGTGTATAGTCTACTTTTACTTTTTTTGCTCTTTCCTGTTTCATTCCTGGTCTACCCAGATCCCTCTCTCTGCAGGATCACTCCTGAAAGTTCCCAAGCCTCAACCTGGCTGCTGGTTGATCTTGGCATTGCCTGAGTGGCTAGAGTTTTTCATCGGAGTCAGCTATCCTCCCCCTCTAGAACACAGTCTCTAACTGTTCCAGAACCCAACACACTTCTCTCTGGTGGTTTTTCGTGCTCACATTTCTTCAGTTCTCCAAGGTCTGGGTCTCTCTGCTTTTAATCATTTAATTCTATTTCCTGATCAAAGCTCTCCTGGCTCATGGTCCAAGCATAACAGATGATGGAACACATTATTATTGTTATGCATCTAACATTAGATATGTGTTTTTTATATATATATATAATTTTTACATATGATTAAGAGTTAACAGATTACAAAGTTACAATATCATCAGACAATATCACAATATCCCTGCATGTAGATGGGAAAGGGTTATTAATCCCATGTAAATAATTTTATTAAATACTGCATGGGTACAAAGGAATACTACAATGTATGTGGGAGATATTAAAAGTAACACCAACAGGGCTTCCCTGGTGGCGCAGTGGTTGAGAGTCCGCCTGCCGATGCAGGGGACACGGGTTCGTGCCCTGGTCCGGGAAGATCCCACATGCCACGGAGTGGCTAGGCCTGTGCGTCCGCAGCCTGTGCTCCGCAACGGGAGAGGCCACAACAGTGAGAGGCCCGCGTACCAGAAAAAAAAAAAGTAACACCAACACACAGATGTGGGTCCTACTCAGTTTAAGATATTGAATGTTTCCAGTACTTTTGAAGGTCCTTGTGTATCTTTCAAGAGCCCATCCACCTTTTGCTGGCTTTTCAGAGGAAACTAATATGCCTAATTTTGTGTTTGTTATCCTTTTGCTTTGTTTGAATATGTAAAAATTTGTTCAGTGTTGCAGCTTTTGAATTTTACATGTAAGAAATTATACTGTATGTGGTCCTATTGACTTACAGTTTTGCTGAGTCTTGTAGTTTTTTTGAGATTTATCTGTGTTGATGGGGCTACCTGTAGTTAATTATTTTCTATTGCTGAATAGTATTTCATTGATTAAAAATTCTACAATTTATCTTCCAATCTACTGGTATGACTAGCAGGACTGTTTCCTTTTTTTCCCCTATTACAAAATTGTTATTATGAATAACTATACTCTGATTGTAGCTGGCTAGGAATGAACTGTATGTAGATACCTAGGATCGTAGGATATGCATATATACAATACACATACATGGGACAATGCCAAATTGTTTCTCAAAGCAATTGCACAAATTTACATTACACTAGCAATGTCTAAATATCTGTTGCTTTAACTCTTTCCTAGCTTCTGTCATTTTTAGGCTTTTTTACTTTTGCCAGTCTGGTGGACCTACAATAGTATTTTTTTGTGTGTGGTTCTAATTTGCATTTAATGCAGTTTAGATTGAGAATCTTTTTAAATGCTTGTGTTTCCTCTTCTGTAAAGTAAATGCTCCTGTCTTTCACCACTTTTTCCTGCTTTTGTTTTGTATTTTTCTAGTTGATTTGTACTTCTCTATAGATTCTGAATATGAATCCTTTGTTAGTCCTAAGTGTCACGAATTTTCTTTCAGTTTATAGCCTGTCTTTTTATTTATTTATTTTTTATGGTAGCCTTCTGCCAACAGAAGTTCTCAATTTTAATTTAGTTGAATACATTACTCTTTTCCTTTACAACTTATGGTTGTGTGTGTGTCTTTTTAAAGGAATCCTCTATTCCCAAGATCAGATTTTCCTCTTTATAATACATATTGATATCTGGTGGGGGTATCCCTCTACGTCTACATTCTTCTTCTTCAGGAGTGTCTTGACTACTTTTGATTTTTTTAAAATTAAAGTATAGTTGATTTTTTTTTCTTTTTTTAAAAATTAATTAATTAATTTTTGGCTGCATTGGGTCTTCGTTGCTGCACGCGGGCTTTCTCTAGTTGCAGCGAGTGGGGGCTTCTCATTGTGGTGGCTTCTCTTGTTGCGGAGCATGGGCTCTAGGAGCGCGAGCTTCAATAGTTGTGGCACATGGGCTCAGTAGTTGTGGCTCACAGACTCTAGAGCACAGGCTCAGTAGTTGTGGCACACGGGCTCAGTTGCTTCGTGGCATGTGGGATCTTCCCAGACCAGGGCTTGAACCCGTGTCCCCTGTATTGGCAGGTGGATTCTTAACTACTGCGCCATCAGGGAAGCCCTAAAGTATAGTTGATTTACAATATTTTAATAGTTTCAGGTGCATAGCAAAGTGATTCAATTATATATATATATATATATATATATATATATACATATCTATTCTTACTCAGATTCTCTTCCATTATAGGTTATTACAAGATATTGAATATAGTTCCCTGTGCTATACAGTAGGACCTTGTTGTGTATCTATTTTATTTATAGTAGTTTGTATCTGTTAATCCCAAACTCCTAATTTATCTGTCCCCCAGCCTTTCCCCTCTGGTAACCATAAGTTTGTTTTCCATGACTATGAGTCTGTTTCTGTGACCTTTTGTTTCTTACATAAATTTAGAAGAACCAGCTTATAAAGCATTGTAAAAAGCCTGGATTTTTATCAGAATTAATGTATCTCAGATCAGTTTGAGAAGAATTTACTTTTTTATGGCTTTTAAGTCTTCATATCTATGAACATATTATATTATTAATTGATTTAGATCTTCTTTAATTTCATTTAATGAAATTTTATTGTTTTACACATACGGTGCTCACATATCTTTTATTACATTTATTTCTAGGTACCTTGGTTTTTTGTTGCTATTATAAATGGTGTTTTAAAAAAACATTAGTTAAATGGGTCATTTTTGGTAGCAAGTAAAACAATACAATTATATGTATGGATTTCATCTAGCTACTTTGTAAACAAATAATTTAACTGATTCTCTTGGGTTTTATACAGGGAAAATGAAATTATCTATAACTAATGACAGATTGTTTCTTCTTTTCCACTCCTTATCTATTTATTTTCCTTACCAAAATGTGCTGACTGGGACCTCCAGCACATTATGGTAAAGAAAATGATAATGGTCATATGGGCATCCTTCTATTTTTCTTGATTTAAATATGATTGTTTTCAATTAAGCCATGATGTATAATGTTTTCTGTGAGCTTTTATAGATTCTTTTATATTTCCTAGCAATTTTAATTTAATTAAAAATTTTTTTTTAATTTAATTTTATTTATTTTTTAATACAGCAGGTTCTTATTACTCATCCATTTTATACACATCAGTGTATGCATGTCAATCCTAATTACCTAGTTCATCACACCACCAGCCCACACCCCCGCAGCTCTCCCCGCTTGGTGTCCATATGTTTGTTCTCAACACCTGTGTCTCAACTTCTGCCCTGCAAACCGGTTCATCTGTACAATTTTTCTAGGTTCCACATACATGTGTTAATATACGATATTTGTTTTTCTCTTTCTGACTCACTTCACTCTGTATGACAGTCTCTAGATCCATCCACGTCTCAACAAATGACCCAATTTCGTTCCTTTTTATGGCTGAGTAATATTCCATTGTATACATGTACCACATCTTCTTTATCCATTCGTCTGTCAGTGGGTATGTAGGTTGCTTCCATGACCTGGCTATTGTAATTAGTGCTGCAATGAACATTGGGGTGCAGGTGTTTTTTTCAATTGTGCTTTTCTCTGGGTATATGCCCAGTAGTGGGTTTGCTGGATCATGTGGTAATTTTATTTTTAGTTCTTTAAGGAACCTCCATACTGTTCTCCATAGTGGCTGTATTAATTTACATTCCCACCAAGAGTGCAAGAGGGTTCCCTTTTCTCCACACCCTCCCCAGCATTTGTTGTTTGTAGATTTTCTGATGATGCCCATTCTAACTGGTGTGAGGTGATACCTCATTGCAGTTTTGATTTGCATTGATGGCCATCTGTAAGTCTTCTTTGGAGAAATGTCTATTTAGGTCTTCTGCCCATTTTTGGATTGGGTTGTTTGTTTTTTTAATATTGAGCTGCATGAGCTGTTTATATATTTAGGAGATTAATCCTTTGCCCATTAATTCATTTGCAAATATTTTCTCCCATTCTGAGGGTTGTATTTTTATCTTGTTTATGGTTTCCTTTGCTGTGCAAAAACTTTGAAGTTTCATTAGGTCCCATTTGTTTATTTTTGTTTTTATTTCCATTACTCTAGGAGGTGGATCAAAAAAGATCGAGCTGTGATTTATGTCAAAGAGTGTTCTTCCTATGTTTTCCTCTAAGAGTTTTATAGTGTCTGGTCTTACATTTAGGTCTCTAATCCATTTTGAGTTTATTTTTGTGTGTGGTGTTAGGGAGTGTTCTAATTTCATTCTTTTACATGTAGCAGTCCAGTTTTCCCAGCACCACTTAGTGAAGAGACTGTCTTTTCTCCATTGTATATCCTTGCCTCCTTTGTCATAGATTAGTTGACCATAGGTGCGTGGGTTTATCTCTGGGCTTCCTATCTTGTTCCATTGATCTATGTTTCTGTTTTTGTGCCAGTACCATATTGTCTTGATTACTGTAGCTTTCTAGTATAGTCTGAAGTCAGGGAGTCTGATTCCTCCAGCTCTGTTTTGTTCCTTCAAGACTGCTTTGACTATTCAGGGTCTTTGTGTCTCCATACAAATTTTAAGATTTTTTGTTCTAGTTCCGTAAAAAATGCTGTTGGTAGTTTGATAGGGATTACATTGAATCTGTAGATTGCTTTGGGTAGCATAGTCATTTTCACAATATTGATTCTTCCAATCCACGAACATGGTATATCTCTCCATCTGTTGGTATCATCTTTAGTTACTTTCATCAGTGTCTTATAGTTTTCTGCATATGGGTCTTTTGTTTCCTTTGGTAGGTTTATTCCTAGGTATTTTATTCTTTTTGTTGCAGTGGTAAATGGGAGTGTTTCCTTAATTTCTCTTTCATATTTTTTATCATTAATGTAGAGGAATGCAAGAGACTTCCGTGCATTAATTTTGTATCCTGCAAGTTTACAAAATCATTGATTAGTTCTAGTAGTTTTCTGGTGGCATCTTTATATTCTCTATGTATAGTATCATGTCATCTGCAAACAGTAACAGTTTTACTTCTTTTCCAATTTGTATTCCTTTTATTTCTTTTTCTTCTCTGATTGCTATGGCTAGGACTTCGAAAACTATGTTGAATAATAGTGGTGAGAGTGGATATCCTTGTCTTGTTCCTGACCTTAGAGGAAATGCTTTCAAGTTTTTACCATTGAGAGTGATGTTTGCTGTGGGTTTGTTGCATATGGCCTTTATTATGTTGAGGTAGCTTCCCTCTATGCCCACTTTCTGGAGAGTTTTTATCATAAATGGGTGTTGAATTTTGTCAAATCCTTTTTCTGCATCTATTGAGATGATCATATGGTTTTTATTCTTCAGTTTGTTAATATGGTGTATCACATTGATTGATTTGCGTTTATTGAAGAATCCATGCATCCCTGGGATAAATCCCACTTGGTCATGGTGTATGATCCTTCTAATGTGTTGTTGGATTCTGTTTGCTAGCATTATTTTGAGGATTTTTGCATCTATATTCATTAGTGATATTGGCCTGTAGTTTTCTTTATTTGTGACATCTTTGTCTGGTTTTGGTATCAGGGTGATGGTGGCCTCGTAGAGTGAGTTTGGGAGTGTTCCTTCCTCTGCAATTTTTTGGAAGAGTTTGAGAAGGATGGGTGTTAGCTCTTTTGTAAGTGTTTGATAGAATTCACCTGTGAAGCCATATGGTCCTGGACTTTTTTTTGTTGTAAGATTTTTTTATTATGGTTTCAATTTCATTACTTGTGAGAGGTCTGTTTATATTTTCTAATTCTTCTTGGCTCAGTCTTGGAAAATTGTACCTTTCTAAGAGTTTGTCTATTCTTTGTGGTTGTCCATTTTATTGTCATATACTTTTTTGTAGTGGTCTCTTATAATCCTTTGTATTCCTATGGTGTTGGTTGTGATTTCTTTTTTTCATTTCTAATGATACTGATTTGTGTCTTCTCCCTTTTTTTCTTGATGAGTCTGGCTAAGGCTTTATCAATTTTGTTTATCTTCTCAAAGAACCAGCTTTTAGTTTCATTGATCTTTGCTATAAGATATAGAAGAACTAAAGAACAAAAAATAGAGATGAACAACACAATAAATGAAATGAAAAATACACTGGAAGGAATCAATAACAATAACTGAGGCAGAAAAATGAGTAAGTGAGCTGGAAGACAAAATGGTGGAAATAACTGCTGAGGAGCAGAATAAAGAGAAAAGAATGAAAGGAATTGAAGACAATCTCAGAGACCTCTGGGACAACACTATATGCACCAACCTTTGTATTATAGGTCCCAGAAGAAGAAGAGAAAAAGAAAGGGTCTGAAAAAATATTTGAAGAAGTTATAGTGGAAAACTTCCCTAACATGGGAAGGGAAATAATCACCCAAGTCCAGGAAGCTCAGAGAGTCCCATACAGGACAAACCCTAGAAGAAACACAACAAGATTCATATTAATCAAACTAACAAAAAGTAAATTCAAAGAAAAAATATTAAAAGCAGCAAGGGAAAAACAAAAAACATACAAAGGTGTCCCCATAAGGTCATCAGCTGAATTTCAGCAGAAACTCTGCAGGCCAGAAGGGATTGGCAGGACATACTTAAAATGATGAAAGAGAAAAGCCTACAATGAAGGTTATTCTACCCAGGAAGATTACTCTACCCAAACCTGATTTATAATCTTACTTCAGTTCTGGAAGACTCTCAGCCACTCTCTCTTTGTGTATTTCATCTCCTTCTTTCTTTCTTTCCTGATGGATATTGATTAGATTATGTTAGCCTTTTTTACTCTATCCGCCATGCTTTTTAACCTCCTTTGGTTTATTTTTTGTGATCTTTTTGCCTATTTTTGCTGCATCCTGAATGTCTTCAAATTTACCTTTGAGTTTGCAAATTCTCTGTTCAGCTGTGTCTAGTTTACCATTTATTTCATGCATATATTTTTAAAATTTCAAGTATATTTTCTTTAAGTTTTAGTTTTTCAAAATTTATTTATTTTAGTTACTCTCTTCTTATATTTTAAGTATTCTTTTTTATATCTTTAAACATATTTAATACACTTATTATTATTATTTTTTTTTTGCGGTACGTGGGCCTCTCACTGTTGTGGCCTCTCCCATTGCGGAGCACAGGCTACGGATGCCCAGGCTCAGCGGCCATGGCTCACGGGCCCAGCCGCTCAACGGCATGTGGGATCTTCCCGGACCGGGGCACGAACCCGTGTCCCCTGCATCGGCAGGCGGACTCTCAACCACTGCACCACGAGGGAAGCCCTAATACACTTATTTTATAATCTGAGTTTGATAATTTCAGTGGATAAAATCTTTGTAGATCTGATTTCTTCTGGTTCTTGGGGGTTTTTTTGTGTGTGTGTTTTATGGTATTATTCTATGGACTCTGAGCTTATATTCCTTAGAAAGTTATTTAATGGGATTTTTGTAGTCTGAAAAAAATGTGCATTCCTCCAAATAGGATTTATGTTTGTTTTTGATGGATGTTTGGTGACACTACTGATGTAGGAAATTATGTAATTAGGTTGATGTTTTTTGGATCACAAAGATAGTGTTAGAACTCAGGCTAGAAGCATATATGGTGACTGGTGATGGTTATGAAATATCAGGAGACCAGTGGCCAGGTTGAGAAATGTTAAGTTTCTTTTTTGTCCCTTGCTGAAAGGAACATTTATTTCTATTTTACTCTTCCATAGGTCTTTAGAGTCTACTTTATGAAGACATTTCCTATTAGACAGCTGTAGGCAGCTTGAGGCTTGTTTCCTTTCCCCTTTTAAAACTGAGGCTCAGGGTCACTGGGCTAACTTGATGACCTCAGGATGAAAACCTTCTTCGGAGCTCTGCTCACCTTTCTATATTCCAGTGTTCACTTCTTTTTTTCCTGCCCTGAAGAGTCCTTATTGCTTGCCATGGCAGTAATGGATTTTAAAAGATTTTTAAAATATGTTATTCAGTATTTTTGGTTATTGTCAGTGGGAGGGCTGCTCACAGTATCTGTTCCACTGTACTGTTTGAAATGAAGTCCAGTTATTCCCATATTTAAAGATGAGGAAATTCAAGTTTAGAGAAGCCACATGTCTGCCCCAGGTCACGGGACTTGAAGGTGTCAAGGTGGAGGATAGTAGATCCCATCCCAATTGCCCTTGTTATTTCCTGGCCTTCTGAAGACTTTAATGATCAGTTAAAAGGAGTACACATAATAAAAATTCAAATAGAGAAATTGTTTTCTAAAAGATTTTAAAGCATTTTTCCTATTTGGAAAGGTACTCACAAACTGTTAAACAATCTTCTATTAAGAAAACAGAGTAAGCATTAATATCTTTTGATTTAGAGGCTGACATAACAGGAATTCACAACCAGCTAAGGGCAGTGCATGAAATTTTTCCAAGTCAGTTTTGGGAAGTTTGAAAGTAGCTTTTATTTTTCAAATAATTGAGACAAAAATCTTAAAAATAGTGCACAATGATCATTATGTAATTTTGATATTCCCACTTGGAAAGCAAGAATCAAATTATGCAGGTATATTTTCAAAACAGCAAACAAATTGGCAGATTTTAAAAATAAAGGTTTGTGACTTTGGGGAGCACTTCATACTGAAGAATGTGTTAGATGACTCCTGTTGTAAATTTCTAGATTTAAGGCAAACTTTTCTTTCCTTAGGTAATTGTATGAACACTAATCAGAGCATATGAGGTGAGGAAAAAGAGACAGCCAATTCCATGTCCCTGATGTCTGGGTGCCAGTTGGTATGGTAGCTACTTTTGGTGTAACCCTGTAATATGAAAGGCAGTTATAGGATAATTTGAGATGGAAACAGGTGAAGCTCAAATAATTTCAGGCTGAGAAGAGATGAGCAAATGGCAGCTAATCCAAGCATACCTGCCACAGTTACTGTAGTGTTTGGACAGGCATGTCTCCTAATGTGATTTTTGTTATGCTCAGGTTAAAGACTTGGGTTTTAGATCAACAATGTGCAAATTTGGTTTATCACCTGTGTTCAAAAAAGAGATGACAGAATTCTAGGAGGAGACCTTCAGTGTTTGCCAAGAGCCCCAGGAGAAACATTATTCTGCTTAGGTCTCTCATAGAACAAAAACTCTGACTAGAAATGTGAAATTATTTGTATTAGAGACTAAGGAATGGTTAACATTCCAAGAATACTCTTGAAACTGCACTCTTCATGTGTATGTGTCTTTCTGTGCTTACATATTTAAAGTAAGTTTGCTTTCCATTTGGTGGTTTTAGCCCATCCAGGACTTTGTGATTTTGCAGTAATTGTACTCAAAGCAAATGAATCACAAAGAAGTACTCAATGCTGATCCCACCCAGCTGGTTCTGTAATCACTGGCACCACAAAGGATAGGAAACAAATCGTATAGCCCGATTTGTCCTTGTCAGAAGCACAACAATGCTTAGGACTAAAACCCAAAGTTATACATGACTAAAAAGAGCAATTTGTCAAGCGTTTCATTGGCACAAATTGAGATGAAATGAGGTCCCGGGCTCTTGAGGTCACTTTGCAACAGGAAGAATTCATTATCTAACTATACACAGAGGAAAATGGCTCATAATTGTATTTGCTTGTAAAGGGTGAGTGCCCACACATAAAGCCAAAGTGGCAGAGGTCACTTACAAGAAATAAATTACATAAAAGCAAAGACTCAAGTGTCCCTTGGCTGATAGCCTCTTGCTTCTTTCTCCCATTCAGGGCTGCTTTGGGGCATATTGCTCAATGTATTGAAGGAAATATTTGGGGAGGTCTTTGTTGTTTATGCGAAAATCACTTGCACAGATCCTGCTAATTTGTCTACTGAAAACACAATGTAGTCTTATATGTCTCTCCTCCTTTGGTGGGGGGAGTTTATTCCCCATCCTTCCCCATATTCCATTTTTATTCTGAAATGCACGTTTTCTCTTAAGACATTTTATGGTATTCCCTCCATTATGGGGAGAAGGTGCAGCCTTCTCATTGGGTGGTTACTGATGGGGTATTGGTTTCAGTTTAGAAAGTGGAGAGAAAGGAAGTGCCCATTGAACACATCAAATCTGAGGAGTGCATTTTTCAACATATTCATAAATAACTTGGAACAGAGGAGTGATTGCTATATTTTCTGTTGGGCAGAGCAGGGAAGATAACAACAAAAATCAAAGACATTTTAAATGAAAAAGAAAAATAGCATGGCTAAAGAGGATGGATTTAAATAAGGATGGGGAAAGGAAGTGGATGTAGAGATCAATTCCCTTAATCTCTTCCCATACTTCAACCCTCCCCAAACTCAGACATCAGGAGGGAAGGACTGGAGAGGCTCACATGTCAAGTCCTGTGGCCATTTTTCATTCGTGCCCATTTTCTCTCATCCAATCAAGTCTCTTAGTCTTTTAAGTCTCTTTTAAAAGTTATTTTCTAATAACGTGGCCTCATTCATTCTCTTTCTCACTTTTTTTAATGGCTACCACCACTGATAGAGATTGTGTTGAACCTGTAGATCACGTTGGGTAGTATGGACATCTTAACTATATTATGTCTTCCAATACATGAACATGGATGTTTTTCCATTTGTTTTTGACCTTTTAAAATTCTTTCAGCCGTGTCTTTTCATGGTTCTCAGGTGTTGTTATAGGTAACTGCTGCATGTATGTCTTACAATTTTTCTTGAGTGGTGGGTGACTTTGGACATGATGGTGGTGCCCTCCATTGAGATACAGGATACATGAAAAGAAGCAGTATGTAGGACATGGGGGAAGCCATGAGCCAGTGCTGGCTCTGCTGAGTTTTAAATACTAGTGTGGCATCTACAAAATATATTGATGCTTAGATGCAGAGATTTGGAACTAGACATCAATGATGGATAAAACTGAAAGAATGGGTGAAGATGCTTAGGGAATGTATATACAGAGAGGGAGAAAAAAGTCTGTTCTTTCATCCCCATTCTCCCCAATAATAAACCATCTAAGTGAGACAGTCTTCCCAACCTGCTAACCCTACTTCTACTTTGAGTGCGTGCTACAGCAACCAACAGGAAAGGGGGAAACATTAAAAGGAAAATTCAGACAAATAGTACTAAGTGTCAAGGGAGCAAAAGTGTGGATACCTGATTACTGCTTCCTTTCAGCGGCCTGAAGACTGTATTTAACAACGATGATTTATCCAGTAAGATCTCCCTCCAAGGGCTTGTAAGTCATATGATTCTTTTCTCATTTCCCCTGATAGAAATAACTTTGGTCTTGAAAGCTTGGGGAGGAAGAGACTTAGTTCCATTTCTCCTTGTCCAACCATTTTCTCATTGTTCTCTCTGGATTCCAGTTTAATTGAAAAACCCAAATGATTTCAATAAGGCCTTTTTTTCTTGTCCAATAGAACCCAATCTCCTTTGGATGCCATGTAAGACATTTAAAAGTGGCATAGATTTTCTCTAGTCTAGAATGATTTAAATGTGATTTAGCATTGAAGGGGACTGGACTGGGTGGACAAACAGTTCTGTCATTCAATCAGAGAAGTGAGACGACAGTAAAGAGAGTGAGTCCCTTCAGCTTCCTCCAGCCCCTCCTCCCAAGGAACTGGTAGACTTTCTCAATTCCTAAGTATTTCTTGGTCCAATTTTCAACCCTTTTTCATTATTTTCTTATGATTTAGATGTGAAGGGGATGGAAGAGATATGATTATGGAATATTAAATTTTATGTCTAATTGTTATTAGAATGTAACTTCCATGAGGGCAGGGGCCTTGCCTGTTTTGTTCACAACTTCATCTGCAGTGCTGAGAACAGTGCCTAGCATGCAGTAGTCACTCACTAGAGAGTTACTGAAGTAATTTTATGGTCAGACCATGTATTGGATATGTGTTCATTTTTGGTTTGGAAAATATGGTAACTGTGACCATGTGAATTTGCATTAAACACAATTACTAACACATTTTAATAAGTTATTTTATAGTTACTTTGATGGCTTTTCCGAATACCTTAGTTTACTGTTTGATCTTGAGTTTGCCATTGGATACTGCTATCAGATGTGAAAAGGCAGCAATGTCTTTTTGGCAAGTTTGATTTAGACTTTGCATTAATTGTTACTTGTCTGGTCTACAAAGAGGCCTTGATAATTGACAGTTGTATTCAAGTCCTGAAAGAACTCAGAGAGCTGGCGATTAGGGGTACCTTCTAGTTGTCACTTTGATTTTGTTGGGATTGTACTTCAATGCTTTGCCTAAGAGCACTAGGAGAGAGACAGTTTTCTTTTACAGGCTCCCTGTAGAAAAACTTCACGAGAGTGGGAAAAAAAAAGGCACCTACTGACTTACTTTTCATCTGGAATTAATGCAATCAGCAAACTCTAAAGAAGGTAGATAAAGTATGTTTTCATTTCAATGAGATCAAGATTTTAAAAGACTTTGAGCTACTAATCCCTCTCCCTTCTTTCTGTTACTTTTTCCTTTTTCTTCAATTCAATGTATGCATCAAAGCTACATCTCAGACATGACCAGAACAATCAGAAGCAAGGTGAAAATGCACTGCATGATGATTGAACACCATTACTTCACAGAACAGCACAGATCTAAGATGGGGTTCGTAGTAGTGCCCCATCCTGATTACAAACACACCAGGAAGTAGAATGAAAGGCTTCAGTTTGGATTATCCTGAGGCTCTTCAGCAGCCATGGAAATTGATATACTCTTTAATGAGAGGTAAAAACCATTAAAGAAAGTCGGGTGCCAGAAAATGGAGGGGACATGACTGTTTTCTCTGTGGTCAGGACCAGTTTCCATATATCCTCTCATGGTTTCTGGAAATGACTTTGCATTGACAACTGAGACTATCGCACCTGGGGGTGTCTGGGGGAGTGGGAAAATGCTGGAGGGTTAGGTGCTCTGACTTGCTAATTAGGTTAAATTTAGACAGTGTGATGCGTTTGTAAGTGAAATGCTGTGATCGTAGAAGAGGTAGCTACGAACCCCACAGCAGAAGCAGAAAGAAAACAAAATCAAAACAAGGTATATTGGGGAACTCACAGTTGTTTAAATCAATATCAGGCAGTTTTTGCCTTCTATACTGTGGAAATTGGGCTCACTATTTAAACTGGGGATACCAACAGAGTGGAAGAAAATACTAACTTGGAAAATGTTTTAGCTTGTGCATTATGGAAAGTGAGCTTTTAGAAATTTAGTTTCCTAGATTGGGTGGACAATCTCTCACCAAATTTTAAAATGGTCAGTTTTAAGCTGGGATATCTAAAGAGGGAGCTTGCTCTGTAGACTTTAGTTTCTCCCCTTCTGGGATTCAGGAAATCTTACGTTCTCACTGACTTGGCATGCCACGGAAAATACTTTGAAAAAGGGGATAGATGGAATTAGGGGAGATTATATTAATATGAGATCTACCCCCAAAGACAGAAGGCTGCATGCCTCTCCCTTGTTTAGTTAAAATTCTGTGTGGCAATTTGGAGGCAAAAATCTTTACCTGAACCGTCTACCTAATGAAAAGTCAGGTCTAGATAAAAGGGTTTGTGTAGATTGTGGTAGGAGTCTTGGGTAATGAAGGAGTAATGGCTCACGGTGGAAGGCAGTGGAGCAGAGCAGTTAGGAACTCAGGCTCGGGACCATTCTGCTTGGATTTGGGTCCCCACTGTGGGTCCTTGGGCCCTGAGCAAGTTACTTAGTGTCCCAGTTTGGATTTTCTAGGGCACAGACACTGAGATGAGTTTAGCATACAAGTTACTTACTCTGGAGTGTTATTGGTCTAACACCTGAGGAAAGGAGGGGACAGAAGCAGGACCGGGCAGAGAGACAAGTCGGGCAGCCATGTCGCAGAGCTCTGGAGCCAGTACGGCCCTACAGAATTGTCTTGAGAAGGGCAGAGATATCCTCACAGTGGTCAGTCATTGGAGGTGGGTCACCCTGAGCTGGGGAGTGACTTTAGTAGAGGCAGCTCTGCTGCTTAGACATCCTTGAAGGGCTGGGAGTGGAAAGCTCTCTGCCAGCAGCTGGGGCAACGGTCCTTCAGGGAAGGGAGATCTGGGTGGCATCAGTGTCCATGACACTTAGCTTCTCTGGACCTCTGTTTCCTAAGAATATTTATTTAAGAATTAAATGAGATGACACAAGTGCTTAGAACTTGGCTCATGTGGAGTAAATAATTGATTATTGCATGTACCAGGTAGAGGTTAAATAATTAGTCCAGGGTCTCCCAGGTGGTAACGTAAGAAAGACCTCCCTAGCCACAGCTGGCTGGACTCCCCTTCCTCCTTACTGGACAACAGTGTTTCCCCTGTCCCTTTCCTCCCCTCTCCTTTCCTGCTACAGAGTTCTCTCCTCCCACCTATAGCCCCTTTCTCTGGCTTGCCACTTGTCTCTAGTGATGGGCTAGGGCATCTAGTTGGGGCAGGAGAGCTGGAAGGAAGGAGGAGAGGTAAAAACTCTGGACGGCTCTCTGACTCCAGACTCATGGCCCTCTGCCTCGCTCTCCCACATTTCGGTCCCCATTCCCATCCCCCCAGTCTCCATTCTTTGTATTTCGTGCCCCATCCTAGGTCCAGAGTGCAATGCTAGAATGTTCTTTTTGGGGTAAGATGTTAGTGCTTTCATCTGAAACTTAGATGAATCTTAACTCTAGTTATTTTTGTATTAAAAGATACATATTGTAGACCTTCTATGGGAAAATCTTTTCCTAGTGCCTCAAACTGACATATGAATAAATGATTAATAAGTTGAGCTGCCTATATATTCTTCCTTCTTGAGTTACAAGTTGAATAGCCAATTAGATTTTTTTTCCTTATGATTTCTTCCATCATAAATGCATTGATGCACAACATTGTAAAGCAACTATACTCCAATAAAAATTTAAAAAATAACACTGCAAATGAAAAAAAATAAATACATTGATGGGAAAACTTTTGTAGATAAATTACTATATGCATAGTATTCTACGGAATACAATGAAGTAAAACAATCTGTATTTTCAAAAAACTTATAGGCTAGTTCAGGGTTGTATTACACAATAAAAATTAGGGCTGAATTTTTAGAAGATTCTGTTTATGTGATACTTAATTCCTCTGGGTTTGCAGCACAAACTTAAAAGTGAAAACTTTTAATTGTTGATGTTAAATGCAGCATATATACATTATACAGATGAGAGAGAGAAATAGGAATGTAAATAATTGGTAATAACTAAGCAGTCAACCCAATGATGAAATCTATCAGCTGTCCTCAGTCCTACCAAAGCTTTCTCTTCATGACTGTCAGGTTCTCATTCACCCAAGGGTCATAGCAAGTAGAAGACCAAATTTCTATTGCCTCTTTTCTTCTTCTTCTTTCTTCTTCTACAGCCGCCCTCTTACTTATTTCTCCCCAGGGGAAGAAGAATGACAATTTCATTGGTGACGTTGAAGGAGAAAATGGGCATGGACAGTCCATTCTTTCTTTTCTTTTTAGAGGAGGGCATGCTCATAAAATGCCTCAGTTCTCCTACCAGAGGGAATCCTGTCCTGGTGCAGTACTTCCTAGAACTCAGTGAGTAAGTCTAATTATGGAATTCAGGGTTGTGAAGCCCACTGTCCCACAAATATAAATCACATTTTACAATATCAGCTTAACTCAATCAGTAAGATGTTGATACTGTGTTTGGATTTCATCTGTCTTATTCTTATCAAATTCACAATTTGAACTTGATTGGTTCAAAGCCCAGGTGGGAATTAGGCATGTCATTTATCAATCTCCACTTAATCCTAAAGGCCAGGTGTTAGAGTTTCCTAAGGCATTAACCCCAGACTCAGACCACCATTAACCCCAGACTCAGACCAGAATTAGGTAGGAACTGCTAACGTGAGTAGAACTTCTTCAATTCACCTAAACAAATTGTTATTAAGCTCCTGAGATGGGCTAGATGGTGCATGAAGCCCAGAGGACATAGATGTTAACAGGACATGCCCAAAGAACTTTGGATCCTACAAAAAGTAGTGGCATACCAGAGATAAACCCATGGACCTATGGTCAACTAGTCTATGACAAAGGAGGCAAGGATATACAATGGAGAAAAGACAGTCTCTTCAATAAGTGGTGCTGGGAAAACTGGACAGCTACATGTAAAAGAATGAAATTAGAACACCCCCTAACACCATACACAAAAATAAACTCAAAATGGATTAGAGACCTAAATGTAAGACCAGACACTATAAAACTCTTAGAGGAAAACATAGGAAGAACACTCTTTGGCATATGTCACAGCAAGATCTTTTTTGATCCACCTCCTAGAATAATGGAAATAAAAACAAAAATAAACAAATGGGACCTAATGAAACTTCAAAGCTTTTGCACAGCAAAGGAAACCATAAACAAGACGAAAAGACAGCCCTCAGAATGGGAGAAAATATTTGCAAACGAATCAATGGACAAAGGATTAATCTCCTAAATATATAAACAGCTCATGCAGCTCAATATTAAAAAAACAAACAACCCAATCCAAAAATGGGCAGAAGACCTAAATAGACATTTCTCCAAAGAAGACATACAGATGCCTAAGAAGCACATGAAAAGCTGCTCAACATCACTAATTATTAGAGAAATGCAAATCAAAACTGCAATGAGGTATCACCTCACACCAGTTAGAATGGGCACCATCAGAAAATCTACAAACAACAAATGCTGGAGAGGGTGTGGAGAAAAGGGAACTCTCTTGCACTGTTGGTGGGAATGTAAATTGATACAGCCAGTATGGAGAACAGTGTGGAGGTTCCTTAAAAAACTAAAAATAGAATTACCATATGATCCAGCAATCCCACTACTGGGCATATACCCAGAGAAAACCATAATCCAAAAAGACACATGCACTCCAATGTTCATTGCAGCACTGTTTACAATAGCCAGGTCCTGGGAGCAACCTAAATGCCCATTG
Source organism: Stenella coeruleoalba (assembly GCF_951394435.1). Lineage (NCBI taxonomy): Eukaryota > Metazoa > Chordata > Mammalia > Artiodactyla > Delphinidae > Stenella > Stenella coeruleoalba. Next base: position 97,289,513 of record NC_137148.1, on the reverse strand, counting down.
ACAGACAAATGGATAAAGAAGATGTGGTACATGTATACAATGGAATATTACTCAGCCATAAAAAGGAAAAAAATTGGGTCATTTGTTGAGACATGGATGGATCTAGAGACTGTCAGTCATACAGAGTGAAGTAAGTGAGAAAAAGAAAAACAAATATCGTATATTAACGCATATATGTGTAACCTAGAAAAATGGTACACATGAACTGGTTTACAGGGCAGAAATAGAGACACAGATGTAGAGAACAAACGTATGGACACCAAGGGGGGAAAGCCGTGGGGGGTGATGGTGGTGGTGTAATGAATTGGGAGATTGGGATTGACATGTGTACACTGATGTGTATAAAATTGATGACTAATAAGGACCTGCCATATAAAAAAATAAATAAAATAAGATTCAAAAGTTTTTTAAAAAAAAGTAGTGGCATAGAGGAGTAGAGGGAGGGTCAACCAGGGGTCAGGATGGAAGAGTGGTTATTCTTTTTCTCTATCTATAATGCTGTTACTGCATAAGCAGCACTTGGATTAGGCTGTGGGTTCAACTGTCACCCTGGTGACAAGACTAGTGAAAAGTAGTCTGATATTCCTCCTCCCATGCCAAGTTTTGCATAGTGGATATAATAATCATATTGCTTACATACAGCAGTATAGATGAGATAAAGAATATGTGCCTTGGCACTTGCCCGACTAGGTTCAGCTCCTTGCTTTCTAGCTGTGTAACCATGGATAAGTTACTTACCTCGTCTGTGTCTCTGATTCCTCACATGAGAAGCAAGGATGATAATAGTAACTGCATCATAGTGTTATGGTGAGGATAAAGTGAGCTGATACAAGCAGAGTGCTGAGAACAGTGCCTGTCATAGAGGGGTTCTCATAATAGGTTAGCTCCTTTTGTTATTAGTTGTTATCAAGAATGTGTATGTGTGTCGAGAAGTTAGCTAAACTACTCTGTGATATTGCTGGCCATCCACTAACACTTGGGGCCCAAAAGTTCCAGGGGTGATCCTGAAAGATGTGGGGGAAATCTCAGGGTGGCTGTCCACTATTACGTGGGACCTTGTGGTGGCTGTCCTTGATGAATGGGGGCTGCCAAGAGATCTGGAGAACAATGGTCTCTAATGGTTCTGCTATTGTATCAAAGTGAGACTTTCGTAACTGGTTAAGCTAGCTTTCTAGAAGGAATTGGCATTTCTCTTGGGCCTTTGAGATGTAAATGATCTACCTCTGCTCTCTGGAACTTTAATTTTATGTGATCTCTAAGAGTAAAAGAGAAAATAAAAGAGCTTTTAGGTAAACTCTCTAGAAACAATTATGTTTTGGGAATGTCTATCTAATATAGTCTCTCCAGATTTTGGTAACTTGAAACTAAACTAAAGTTGAAAGAAGAGAATTCATGGGTCATTTCAAATAGGATAAAATATTGGAACATTAATTGCTGAGTGGGTCTCAGTTTACCTACCTTTGCCTGCTTAGGAGAGGAAGACTAAAGCATTAAGTTTTCCAATCAGGAAATCACAGTTACTTGCTTCTTGGTTTTTGCTAGAGATTAAGGTTTTCAAGGGTTAGGATTATAATTGGTTATAATTTCTGTTACCAAGTTTCTTTATCAATTACATTGTGATCAGGTGTTTAACAGTGACTTTTTAAGTCTTTTGTCATTTATAGATAGTTATTGTTATACTCTGATTTCTTTTTCAAAAGTGCTTCATCTTCAAGAAGATTCATAGGAAGGACCTTTTGACCATAACAGGTGTCTGATAAATTTCAGATTATACTGCTGAACTGGGTAAGAACTTAGAGAATCCTATTGGGAGAACTGATGGCTTCATAAAAAGTTAACAAAAGGATTGGTTACTGAGTGAACTGGTGAATATGGTTATAATTTATATGGGTTTTGTCTGGAATGTTACTGGTTTTGATCTGTGTTTTCCAGATAGAGGGAAGCCCTTCCCCTCAATTTAGTTTTTTTTTTTTTTTTTTTGCGGTATGCGGGCCTCTCACTGTTGTGGCCTCTCCCGTTGCAGCGCACAGGCTCCGGACGCGCAGGCTCAGCGGCCACGGCTCACGGGTCCAGCCGCTCAGCGGCATGTGGGATCTTCCCGGACCGGGGCACGAACCCGTGTCCCCTGCGTCGGCAGGCGGACTCTCAACCACTGCGCCACCAGGGAAGCCCCAATTTAGTTTTGACTTACAGCAATTGGGTAAACCACACCTGTGGGGAGAATTGAAATATTTTTCTTTTCTCTCTGCCTGGTCCCTCCAGAAATTGGACTCCTGGGTTCCAAGCAGCCTTATCAGGCAGATGGGAAAGACTGTCTCCTGGCATGTGCTGGAATCTTGATATTTTGGAGACCTCTAGAAGGGAGAAATGCACCAAGGTGAAGCCTTATGACAGGCCTTTGGCATGGCTTTCCTGGCCTTGAGAGGCCTTTTGGGAATTCAGTCTGAGACTCCTGAGGAGTTCCCCCTCAGCCAGTTTGCAGGAGTCTATATGGTCAGTTGACTAGTCTTATTTTGCAAACAAATTAGTTTTGATTGGCTGTGTTTGGTGGAGATGACAGTAATTTTAGAGAGAACAATATTATGTTTCAGTGGATATTAAATTCTAGTTCTGTTAATTGTATTTATGAAAGTTCTTGTGTTAGCCATACTTCTGCTCTGATGTTCTAGATGGAAAGAAAATTATCTAGTGAACTTGACACAGATATAACTACTCTTGAAGTATGACACTACTTGCTTTAAGTCTGCTGCTAAAAGCACATGTAAAATGCTTGTGTGAAAACTGGGTATAAGTGATAAAATGTATGGCCTATCTAGTGTTTCCCAATTAACATACCTCTGAGCCTGTTCGCGAGATCTGATTAGTTTTCCCCCACCATGAATGACTGGGCGAATATAAAGGAGGCCTAGCACCAAGGAACATGATCTGAACCTGGGGTAGGAGTCAGCACTCCAGCATCGCGGGACATATATTTTGATCATCAGAGCTTTCTATTGGAAGATTTGCAATCAAAAGGAGAAATGATGGAAAAATCGGCACATATTGAGGTTTGGGGGAGTGATTCTGGCTTATACATGGTTTAACTTAAATTTTACTGACCAGAGCAGCCTGTTTTGTGGCCTTTCAGACATGTGTTGTACATCTGCTTTGGCCATTGAGGAAGGGAATGCATTTGAAAGTCAAAATGGAGTAACTGTGGTTCAGACATCCAAGGTAAAATGAGGTGGCCATTGTATACGTGATTTTGGACACGTTCCTGTATTACTGAAAACTTGAGCCTTCTGTACTGTTTTGCAGACCAGGACAAAACCACAGGCAGGTGTGGCATTATCTCACATAGGGTTACTGCTTGTATTTTGCTTAATGGTCATAATCTTCCCATGTTGTGCCTGTTAGATGTCTTACATTTCGTCTGAGGGAGGAAATCTATTCGAGGACTGAGCCGCAACACTGACTTCACTGGGAAATGAGTCTAACTGCCAGGTTTACAGCGAGATGCCATTGTCCTCCTCTGGACTTCCATGAAAACTTGACCCAGCTACTGTGGCTATGTGGGGACTACTGACCGTGGGGGAGACTTCACCACCTTCCCGTTCCACGTGCCAACACATCAGAAGGACCCTTGTTGGTGAACGTTGCTGTACAACTGACAGCTCATGGGCCCCCCTGGGCTATGCTATGTGCGCAGAGTGGAATAGGTTGGCTTCTGTATACACAAGTCCAACTATTGGGATTAACTGTTTTTTGTTTGGGAAGATGTAATGGGTCCACCCCTAATGGCACCCGACATAACCTGGGGTGGCAGACCTAAATTTTGACTGCTCAGACTCCTGGATAGGCCATCAGAATGTTTCTTTTAAAACCAAGCCTTCCCCTCCCCGTGGGGGTGGCTATGGGTTTGTGAAAACTAGGGGTGGCCTTTCCTTCCTTATAACTGGACAGGGCACTGCTGCTATTGACTCCCTTTCCATTGACCCGGTAAATGCTTGGCTCCAAAATGTGCCCACATCCTGGAAAAATGACTGTCCTGAGTATACTGGGTATCTTACTCTTGATGCTCTCTGGCTGCTGCTGTCTGTATTGTATTGTGGCGTCTGGTTGCAGTGACCTTAGGGAATTGCGGAAGAGGGGCGGACCAAGATGGTAAGGGTCATGCAGGGTAGGGAGGGGTAGAGTGTATGGTCAGGCCTCTCAAGATGGCTGTTGTCTTGCTCTCTGTACATCCACCCGCCCTACCAGTGCCTGCTTCACCGATACCCTAAGCATTGGACTGACCTTCCCACATGCTTGTGCCAGGCCCCAGCTGGTGATTATTCTCATCAAAGGGGAGGTGAGGGGCGTGCCCTTCTACTGGTTTCCCTGGTAACTAATGAGCCCACCTGACGTCAATTCCCCTGTAACTGGTAATCTCCCCTTCCCCCGGAAGGGATGACTGCCACCACATCCTGCCTGCCGTCTGCTACAAGCAGTAGGGTGACACTCCAGGACCCTGATTCAGACGTGTAAGCTCCCCCATCCATTAAACCATTGATGTTTCTGAAAAAAAAAATCAACCTGTGGCAGTGAGAGACACTGTAGTTTGCCACAGTGGTTTGCAGTTTGGCCAAATCCCACTTGTTTTAGATGAGTGGTGAAACACAAGGTCAAACCTTAATGTTCTTTATTCAATTGGGAGCTACAGATATTTGTTTCAAATGCTCATTCTGATTGTGTTTGAAAATTTGGACAAACTTCTTATCATTGAATTTAAAAAGCCATTGATTGAATGCCTAATGGGTATATGGGTCCATACCAGGAACTTAGTTATTATGTAGTTTAACCTAATAATAACCATTGGAGGTAGATGTGTTATTATCTTGGTTTGACAGATAAGAAAATTAAAGTTTAGAATCTTTCTAAAAAGGCAGTAAGACAGAAGTTGCTAGAATTTGAACTCAGGTCTTCTATAAGAGTTCTTAAAAGTTACACAGATTTAATGAGGTCATTCCATGTATTATTAGCACATTGTCTACTACTTTCATGAATTTTAGAAATGCAGATAATCACCAAGAAGAAAATAAAAATCTCCCATAATATCACAGCTCAGTAATAGCCACTATTTAAAATTTGGAGTATTTTCATCTGGTTTTACTGCATATGTATATGTTTGTTTTTTCCCACAAAAGTGAACTTCTGCGTTCTATGTTATTTTAAAAGCCCCCTCTAAATAATATGTTATGAAGATTTTTTTCCATATTAATAAATAGTTTTCTAAAACTTGATTTTAAATAGTCACATTTCATCAGTGGATGAATAAAGCCATTATTATTCAAATGTATGTTTCCCATTTTACTTTATTTTAAACTGATGCCATAAACATCTTTGTATATAATTCTTGTGCATATCTCTATTCCCTTAGGGTAGACTTTAGAAGAATAATTGCTGTATAAGAGGTTATTCCAGTTATCTATTGCTGTGTAACAAACCAACCCCAAACTTAGCCGCGTTAAATAACCCCCATTTTATTATGCTCATGGATGCTTGTTAGGAATTCAGAGAGGACACAGCAGGGGTGGTTGTTTTCTGTTGTATGATGTCTGAGATCTCCCCCAGGAGACTCAAATGCTGGGCTCAGCTAGGACTGTTGACTGTTGTTCTACATGTGGTCTCTGCAGCCTGGTGATCTCAGTGTAGTGCTTTTATGACTCGGCTCAAGGCTCCAAGAGTTATGTCAGTGGCACACGGCAGATGTATATGGGCTTTATGAACTAGGCTTGAAGGTCACTTGATGTCATTTTTGCTGTACTCCTTTGGTTGAAGCAGTCACAATCCTGCCCCAATTCAGGGAGGAGAGGATATAGATCCCTACCTCTCAATGGAAGGAGTGTCAAAGAATTTACAGCCATGTTTCAAAACTACCAGAGACGATATAAACCACTTGCAAGATTTTGACATATATTATCAGGTTGCCCCCCAGAAATGTTATATAAACCAACACTTTTGCCCATAGTGTCTGATAGTATACTCTTACCCACTCTGGATATTACAATTTTAAGAGATATTTGTCAATTTGATAAGCAAAAGCTAGTATATCATGTTGCTGTAATTTTCAAATATCTGAATACTAGTGAGATTTTGTATGTATTTTTTTCAGTCACTTTTCAAAATTTTATGTAAAGTTTCTATTTTGTGCTTTATTTTTCTGTTGGAGTAGTCATCTTTTTTCTCATTAATTTGGTAGGTGTTGTTTACATATTAAGACTAAATCAAGGTGTTCTGATTCTAAATTGAGTTCTTTTGCCACCATTCCTTAGCAACTCTAATGAATAAACATTTTTAGTACTATGTATAAGGCACTGTTTACTTGTAATCCAGACTCTGCCTCTTCCAAGCTATGTGACTTGAACAATTAAATTACACCTCCTGTACCTTGGTTTCGTCTCCTGTAATACTGGGATATTAATATTCCTATCTCATTGGTTATTGTGAAGCTTCAGTAATGTAAATGCTTAGAAGAAGGCTTATTACATGCTAAGTGTCCAATAAGTGGTTATTCTTAATATTATTACTGTCACCATAATGGTTGAATATGAGACAGATATTTGTGAGTATTCTAGCGATTATTTCTTTTTTTTTTTTTTTTTGAGGTACGCGGGCCTCTCACTGTTGTGGCCTCTCCCGTTGCGGAGCACAGGCTCCGGACGCGCAGGCTCAGCGGCCATGGCTCACGGGCCCAGCCGCTCCGCGGCATGTGGGATCTTCCCGGACCGGGGCACGAACCCGTGTCCCCTGCATCGGCAGGCGGACTCTCAACCACTGCGCCACCAGGGAAGCCCCGTCTAGCGATTATTTCTATTGTCCAATTTGTAACTGTAACTGAGGATCTGTAGTCATGTCAAAGGCATTTGGCTTTTGAATTCAAAAGAGTCATGGTTACTCGGAGAAAGGTTTCATTTTTGCTTATTTAAAAATTTTTTTTTATTGGAGTGTAATTGCTTTACAATGGTGTGTTAGTTTCTGCTTTATAACAAAGTGCATCAGCTATACGTATACATATACCCCCATATCCCCTCCCTCTTGCATCTCCCTCCCACCCTCCCTATCCCACCCCTCTAGGTGGTCACAAAGCACCGAGCTGATCTCCCAGTGCTGTGCCACTGCTTCCCACTATTTGCTTATTATTTTAAACTTGGTTCTCAAGTTTTCCAAAGGAGGAAAGTCACTAACAATGCTGGATGGGCTCTGGAGCAGGGTTGTGGGGGCATCTTAGTTAATGGGTGAGACACTTGGAAATAATCACCGTTCTTGATTGCCATGCCAATGTAATTAAAAAAGTGGGCGGGGCACTATTTGTTTATGAAACTCCTGAGACAAAAACTAAATTTGATGGCATTTCCTCTGTTTCTTTCATTTGTCTCTCAATTCCATCAGACTGATTGAGCACAGAAATGAGCATTGTGGAGTGCATTGTAGAGCAGCATTGATGAAAGAAAAATAAAACCGTTTCTTTAGAAGGATAAGTCCCAAAGGACACTCATTGTTTCGAATCAGGAGAGGCTCTGGAAACAAAAGGCCAGGGCCTGGGTCTGAAGTGACCGTAGGCAGGGCTCAGTCCTCAGGCTCTGGTTACCTCCAAGTGGGCACCTTCCTCCCCCACCCAGCACATCCTCCTTGTGCTCTTTCCTTTCAGAGCCTCAAGGGGGTGTTAGAGTGCCATGCATTGGTAGATGGGAGATGGGGGATGGGGAGGAGGTACCACCCCAGGGCACCGAACATTTTATTGTCTCCAAAGAGGGCTTCTCTGGCTTCAGCCCAGCTGTCCCTGTGTGATAACCACCATGGCTAATACTACAGTGATGGGCCACTTTGTGTCTCCGCCTCACCGCCTCTGATCACTGTGAAATATGAGTTAGGGGAGTTTTCTGTAACAAATGCCTGCTTGACTGAGCCCCTATTCAGGCTTCCGGTGTCAGCACTTGTCCCAGACAGCCGCTTCAGCTGCTCCAGCCAGACAGTGACAGATTCAGCCTCCTGCTTAGACTGTCAGGGGAGTCCCCCCCTCAGGCTTGGGCTTGTTACAGGGCTCTGGGCCACACCTGTGCTTCCAAATGTCAGTGAGCATGAGAGCCAGCCGCTTTCCACCACCCTTCTTGTCAAGGTCAGCTGGCATGATGGGGGAGGGGACCTCCTGAATTGAGACAGACCTGCGTCTTTTGTCCTTTGCCCCTGCCTCATCAGGCAGGCCTTTTAATACCAACGGCCCAGGACTTGTCAAAGAAAGCATTTGAGGGGATCTTGGGTAAAAACCAAAAACCAAAAACCAAAAAAACTTGCCTGGAGATAATTAGTCCAGGCAAGTTTACTTCTTTGAAGTATCCTTTCCAAGTTCTCTTTAATATTATCTGGTTAGTCTTGGTTGATACGAAGGGAAGGAGAGCAAAGCTAGTTATACATGGTAAGAAAGAAAGGGTTCACGTTAGTGAACTTTTGAGATTCTGCCAGGGTTGGCCATATGGTGATCATAATGATGATTTATAAATCAGAAGTTGCAATCTGATGGCCCATGGATTGAATTTGGCACAAAAGATTTTTATTTGGCCTCTATTGTTTGTTCATTTTTAATAGAACTTGATGCTAATATTTAGAATTCAGAATATTTCATGTACAAATGTGATTTCTGGCTTCTTTTTAAAAAACTAAGCTCTGGCAATACTGGGCTTGCATTCTTGCATAGGGACAATTGGAGTAAACCACGTTGTTGTCCCTGCTGACGTTAGAGAGGGCACAAACTCTGTAGTTTGCCACAGTCCTCACCTCTCCCTATTGTTACACCCAACCTGCTTCTCTCATTTCTATTCTATGGATGATCCCTATAGATATTTGAGCTGGTGATCCCTGGTATAAAGGCTGTGCTTCAATTCTATACTTAATGTTTAATGAGCTCTATCTAGTAAGTGCCCCCCTCTGCCCCGACTGAGATGATATGTGATGGGGCATTTCTTGAACTGTCATGATTTAAATGCAATGAATAATAGGGAGGAAAAAAAAATGGTGGTTTTATTGATATGTGAGGACTGTAGTTCACCATTGCTGGGCCTTAGCTCTGGACTTTAGACGTATGTCCCGTAAGTGATAAACTTTGGGACAAGTTTGGTGTTTCTACTGAAAGGGGAAGAGAAACACAGTAATTGAAAACTATTATGTTATCTCATTTTTAATCCTTTCAAAAGTCCTTCCAAGTTAGTGATATGGTCTCCTTTCCATGAGTGAGGAAATGGAGCTCAGTGTTAAGAACCGTTCTCAATGCTTTAAAGCTGGAAATTAAGGGAACCTGGACTTAACATTTATGTAAAAGTCCTTGCTCTCCTCTACAACAAATTGCCCGACCAAATGGAATCCTGTGGCATCTATTTAGGCTAAAAGTCAAGTAGAGCTGAAGAGATAATGGATACTAGCTTCATCAAATAGGCTGCATTTGGACTTTAGAAGCCTGTATCTAAGAGCCTCTGATAATTTTTAAAAAATGAAAATGCTTTATTCATGATGAGGATTTTTTTCCTTAAAATAATTTTTTTTAACCTACATGATATGCAGATCAAAATGGTGCTTTACTGAATTTGACAATGAAAATAATAAGAGCAAACATTACAGAGCACTTACTATGTGTTCATATAGATTACCTTATTTAACCCTCTCAACACCCATACAAGATAGGTAAAGTATCCCTATTTTATGGATGAGGAAACTGAGGCACAGAGAGATGATGCTGAGAGATTGGAGTAAACTACTTGATAAACCATTGGGTATGTTGGGATCAGAATCAACGCAGCTTAGCCTTCTACCTTTCCGACCCCTGATGAATACTAGCCAAGATATTGGACATGCTGTAACCACTGTCTTTCTATCATCTACATAGCTGTGCAAATCAGCTATCTCCTGTTCTCCAAGCGTAATACTGAAAAAAACCCTTGAGGGTTTGTTTGCCCAAATAGAAATCTTGAAAGTGCTTCCACAAGTGATGGCTTAGAAGGTCATGAGCAGTTCTGATAGCTTTAAATAAATTGTTTTGAAATGATTGCTAGGGTTGGATCTCTTATGGTTAAGTGTTATGTTGTGGGAATTGTCTGAATTTTCAAATATAATGAGTTTTATCGATCATAAGAAAAAAGTGTTTTGGATGATAGTAACTCTACTGTGCTAAGTTTGCTGTTTGAAGTCTGCATAGATTGGGTTAGTTTAAATGTTTGAAGTATTTGAATAGAATGCATTTGAGGTATAGGAAAGTGATTAAGTCCTCTCTATCCCTGTCACTGAGGGACCTTACAGGGTTATGCTGTGCAGCATGAAGTAGAGAAGTTACCTGGAATATGTTTGAAAGTCTAGTCCCTGTTGCCTATCTTTGAAGAATTTCTTGCGGCCATTTACTCTTAAGGCAGTTGGAGGCTGGTCTATGTCTTTTGAGGCCCAGAGCCCAGTGACCACTCTGACACTTTGCTGTCACAGAGAACACATGAGCAACAGTTATGTTAGCCTGCTTTTCCTATTATTCCTCCCCATTCCTGGGCTAAGTTGGGATCTAAGAGGTGTCTATAAAGCTTGTGTGCATGCAGCCACACAACTGGCTACTGTGCATTCCCTTGTTGTGACCAAAGTCGTTTTGTTTGGGGGAGTAATTAGGTAGAAAATGACCTGAGCAGCTCATGGTAAAGGCATTATGAAACCTCTCATTACAGATTTAAATGGTAGTCATATGACATAATCTCCTACCCTCTCTAGAGACAGAATGGATTTGAATAATTAGAAAAGCTATGCTTGCCCTAGGTTTTATCTCTGCTGGTTCAGTAGAAACTGGGCTGAACTCAGTATGTTTTGTGCTATTACACACTGTGTTTCCTTGTGGGCTACTTTCCCCTGACAATATCCTACATCTCAATATTCCCATAGTTAATCTCAGGCCTTTTCTCATTGCTTCCCTTCTGTATGCTCCTAGATGATTTTGTTTAAAAACCACCTATGTTGGGGCTTCCCTGGTGGCGCAGTGGTTGAGAGTCCTCCTGCCGATGCAGGGGACACGGGTTTGTGCCCCGGTCTGGGAAAATCTGACATGCCCGTGTCTGGCTGGGCCCGTGAGCCATGGCTCCTGAGCCTGCGTGTCCAGAGCCTGTGCTCCACAACAGGAGAGGCCACAACAGTGAGTGGCCCGCATACCGCACAAAAACAAAACAAAACAAAAAACCAAAAAAACCCCCAAAAAACCCACCTATGTCTTTAGCTTGAACATTAAAATCTGTTGACTCCTAAAGAAAACAACTTCAGACCTTTTCTTTCTCCTGAGCTGGAGTCCTGTATTACCTATCCCTGTAGATACTCCATTGGCTTCTCAAAAGCATTAGGCTTTAAACTAAGCTCATTACCTTCCTTACTATCTCACCTGCTCCTCTTTCTGCATTTCTTACTTGTGTGAAGTATGTATCAAACTTCATTATGCATAAATTTTGACTCATGAAGTGTAGGATGGCGTGAGGAATCGACATTGTTTGCAAACACCTCTAGTGGTTCTGATGTTTGTGGTCCACATACAACACTGAGAAAAGCAGCTTAATGAATGTGCCCCTTTCCACCTCATCACATGAACTAGAAATCTTGGAATCATCCTAGACTCATCCTTCTGCTCAACTCACGTCCACTTCCCCAGTGTGTTTTAAATCAGCCCCTTTCTCTCTACTGCCGGTACTGCCCCCTTTATTCTATCCTAGATCATCCCAACCGAATCTTTTCTCCTTGGCTTGCTCTTGTCCCCTTTAATCCACTTTCTACCATGCCACGAGGGTGATCGTTCCAAAATGCAAATATCATATTGCTACTTCCCTTCTCAAAAGTTTTCAGTGGCTTTCTATTCTTAAGGATAAAGGTAAACTTTTAGCATGGCATATTAATTCTTTCATGATCAGACCCTGGCATACACATCCAGCTTCACCTTTCTGTCAGTCTCTTATTTCAACCCACGTTCCAAATACATTAAGCCATTTGCAAGCCTGAACATTTTTTAGTTTCTGTATCCTCTGTGCTACTATGCCGGATAATCTTTGTGCTTCAAATACCCTTCCTTTTTTTTGGCTGGCCAAATTTTACTGTCATCCAGTGAATCAAGTCAAGCATTTCCAACCTGGAGAAGACTTCCGTGACCTTGGCTGACTGATTTAAATATGTCTCTCCTTAAATTTCTTTAGAAGTCTGTGTCTATAGATAGCAGAGCCGTTATTAGAGTGTGATACTTATTGGTTTACTTCTTTAAAACTAGAATGTGACTTTCTTGAGAGCCTTGATTATATCTTCAATTTCTCTGTGTCCAGTACCTATCACAGTGCCTGGCATTTAGTAGGCATGCAAAAGATACTTGAGAATGAATGAATGGCCAAATATTTTTAAACACTTTGGTAAGATTGTAGCCACATTGATATTCAGAATGCGAAGAAATGTCCTTTCAACATGGCCCTTGCAAAATAGGTGACTCTCTTGCCTTAGCAATGGAAAGTTTCCATCAGTTTCATTTTGGTTCCTCCCAAGATGGGGAGGTATATGTGAAGATCAGCTTATTACTTTGTTACCCTTCCCAAAGCTGTTTTTGCCAGGTCCAAGTTCTTAGAGTATACAAAGGAAGCTGGTGTTCCACTGCTAAAATCAAAATCCAACCAGAGCCTTCAAGGTGATTTTAACATGAGGATTTCAAGCCTAATTTGTACCAAATCAAATGGAAATTTCAGGGACTCTGCTTTCAGTTCAGTATAAGCAGTTGGATTTTCCAGAACAAGAGGGTGGGCTCCAAGTAGCGAAATCACTTCTCCTCACTGGAACTCACACAGAAGCCAGGCTGTTGTAAAAGTGATTCCTCCTTTTGGTTGGGAGTCTGGAGTCAATGGCAACTTGCTTATTTAAACATTGTTTTATTCAAACATTGTGCTCTCTTGTTTCTTATTAAGTATAGTAATTCAGTCCACGTTCAACTGCGTTTATTGAGCAACTATAAAGACTCTGTAATTTTGTCACAGGCTTTGTGTTCAAAGAGGAACAGGTCACTGTCACTGTCATAGAGGAGACAGCATCTAAACAAACAACCTAGCCTTAGAAGTCCCTTGCTGACAATTTCTCAAAGTCCTCCTCCACATCAAACAAATAAGAACAGAGTTGGAAGTCAGGATGAAAGAAACTTCTGTTTTCTGTTGTGAGAAAAATATTTCCTTAAGGAATGATGACATCTGCAATGTTTTAAGTGAGAATGTACCAGTGCTCTGCAGACACCTCATTTTGTTTTCTTAGAAAAGAACATTTCAGAGGATAAGTATGTTTGTTTGATATAATAAAGGTGATCCTAGAAAAATTCATGTTTTCAGAACAAGAAAACCAGTGTGGCTTCTGTCTAACCGAGGCCTCTGGGTGGAGGGCAGGCTGGAAGAAACTGCCTCAGGCAGAACTACACTGGGAAGGGCTGGGGAGTGGGCTCAGTGTCTTTGAGAGCAGCCTAGAAGAAAGATGTGATCAAGTGAAGTGGTAAGTAGGATCTACTAGGATATATCTTTGGTTAATTGAGAATTGTATCATCTGAATCCTACTTTAGATTTTAAAAGTATGCCACTCCTCTAGTTTAAAAATCATTTTTAAAAGAAGTTAGTTAAGGAAACTTGCACAAGCCTCTTAGACAGCCTCATCCACCAGAGGGCAGACAGCAGAAGCAAGAAGAACTACAGTCCTGCAGCCTGTGGAACAAAAACCACATTCACAAAAATATAGACAAGATGAAAAGGCAGAGGGCTATGTACCAGATGAAGGAACAAGATAAAACCCCAGAAAACAATTAAATGAAGTGGAGATAGGCAACCTTCCAGAAAGAGAATTCAGAATAATGAGAGTGAAGATGATCCAGGACCTCGGAAAAAGAATGGAGGCAAAGTTTGAGAAGATGCAAGAACTGTTTAACAACGACCTAGAAGAATTAAAGAACAAACAAAGAGAGATGAACAATACAATAACTGAAATGAAAAATAGACTAGAAGGAATCAATAGCAGAATAACTGAGGCAGAAGAACGGATAAGTGACCTGGAAGACAGAATGGTGGAATTCACTTCTGCAGAACAGAATAAAGAAAAAAGAATGAAAACAAATGAAGACAGCCTAAGAGACCTCTGGGACAACATTAAACGCAACAACATTCACATTATAGGGGTCCCAGAAGGAGAAGAGAGAAAGGACCAGAGAAAATATTTGAAGAGATTATAGTTGAAAACTTCTCAAAGAAACAATCTAACCTTACACCTAAAGGAACTAGAGAAAGAAGAACCAACAAAACCCAAAGTTAGCAGAAGGAAAGAAATCATAAAGATCAGAACAGAAATAAATGAAATAGAAACAAAGAAAACAATAGCAAAGTTCAATAAAAGTAAAAGCTGGTTCTTTCAGAAGATAAAATTGATAAATCTTTAGCTAAACTCATCAAGAAAAAGAGGGAGAGGACTCAAATCAATAAAATTAGAAATGAAGAAGGAGAAGTTACAACAGACACCACAGAAATACACAGCATCCTAAGAGACTACTACAAGCAACTCTTTGCCAATAAAATGGACAACCTGGAAGAAATGGACAAATTTTTAGAAAGGTATAACCTTCCAAGACTGAACCAGGAAAAAATAGAAAATATGAACAGACCAATCAAAAGTAATGAAATTGAAATTGTGATTAAAAATCTTCCAACAAACAAAAGTCCAGGACCAGATGGCTTCACAGGTGAATTCTATCAAACATTTAGAGAAGAGCTAACACCCATCCTTCTCAAACTCTTCCAAAAAATTGCAGAGGAAGGACACTCCCAAACTCATTCTATGAGGCCACCATCACCCTGATACCAAAACCAGACAAAAATATTACAAAAAAAAAAATTACACACCAATATCACTGATGAATATAGATGCAAAAATCCTCAACAAAATACTAGCAAACAGAATCCAACAGCACATTAAAAGGATCATGCACCATGATCAAGTGGGATTTATCCCAGGGATGCAAGGATTCTTCAATATATGCAAATCAATCAATGTCATAAACCATATTCACAAATTGAAGAATAAAAACCATATGATCATCTCAATAGATGCAGAAAAAGCTTTTGACAAAATTCAACACCCATTTATGAGAAAAACTCTCCAGAAAGTGGGCATAGAGGGAACCTACCTCAACATAATAAAGGCCATATATGACAAATCCACAGCCAACATCATTCTCAATGGTGAAAAACTGAAAGCATTTCCTCTAAGATCAGGAACAAGACAGGGATGTCCACTCCACCACATTATTCAATATAGTTTTGGACGTCCTAGCCACGGCAATCAGAGAAGTAAAAGAAATAAAAGGAATACAAATTGGAAAAGAAGAAGTAAAGTTTTCACTGTCTGCAGATGACATGATACTATACATAGAGAATCCTAAAGATACCACCAGAAAACTACTAGAGCTAATCAAGGAATTTGGTAAAGTTGCAGGATACAAACAATGCACAGAAATCTCTTGCATTCCTATACAATAATGATGAAAAATCTGAAAGAGAAATTAAGGAAATACTCCCATTTACCACTGCAACAAAAAGAATAAAATACCTAGGAATAAACCTACCTAAAGAGACAAAAGACTTGTATGCAGAAAACTATAAGGCACTGATGAGAGAAATTAAGGATGATACCAACAGATGGAGAGATATACCATGTTCTTGGATTGGAAGAATCAATATTATGAAAATGACTATACTACTCAAAGCAATCTACAGATTCAGTGCAATCCCTATCAAATTACCAATGGCATTTTTTATGGAACTAGAACAAAAAATCTTATAATTTGTATGGCGACACAAAAGCCCCGAATAGCCAAAGCAGTCTTGAGGGAAAAAAACGGAGCTGGAGGAATCAGACTCCCTGACTTCAGACTATACTACAAAGTTACAGTAATCAAGACAATATGGTACTGGCACAATAACAGAAACATAGATCAATGGAACAAGATAGGAAGCCCAGAGATAAACCCACGCACCTATGGTCAACTAACCTATGACAATGGAGGCAAAAATATACAATGGAAAAAAGACAGTCTCTTCAATAAGTGGTGCTGGGAAAACTGGACAGCTACATGTAAAAGAATGAAATTAGAACACTCCCTAACACCATACACAAAAATAAACTCAAAATGGATTAGAGACCTAAATGTAAGACCGGACCCTGTAAAATTCAGAGGAAAACACAGGAAGAACACTCTTTGACATTAATCACAGCAAGATTTTTTTGATCCACCTCCTAGAGTAATGGAAATAAAAACAAAAATAAACAAATGGGACCTAATGAAACTTAAAGCTTTTTCACAGCATAGGAAATCATAAACAAGTCAAAAAGACAACTCTCAGAATGGGAGAAAATATTTGCAAATGAATCAATGGACAAAGGATTAATCTCCAAAATATATAAACAGCTCATGCAGCTCAATACTAAAAAAACAAACAACCCAATCCAAAAATGGGGTGAAGACCTAAATAGACATTTCTGCAAGAAAACATATAGATGGCCAAGAAGCACATGAAAAGCTGCTCAACATCACTATTTATTAGAGAAATGTAAATCAAAACTACAATGAGATATCACCTCACACCAGTTAGAATGGGCTCATTGGAAAGTCTACAGACAACAAATGCTGGAGAGGGTGTGGAGAAAAGGGAACCCTCTTGTACTGTTTGTGGGAATATAAATTGATACAGCCAGTATGGAGAACAGTGTGGAGGTTCCTTAAAAAACTAAAAATAGAATTACCATATGACCCAGCAATCCCACTACTGGACATATACCCTGAGAAAACCATAATTCAAAAATACACATGCACCCCAATGTTCATTGCAGCACTATTTACAATAGCCAGGTCATGGAAGCAACCTAAATGCCATTGACACACGAATGGATAAAGAAGATGTGGTACATATATACAATGGAATATTACTCTGCCATAAAAAATATGAAATTGAGTTATTTGTAGTGAAGTGGATTGACCGAGAGACTGTCATACAGAGTGAAGTAAGTCAGAAAGAGAGAAACAAATATCGCATATTAACACATTTATGTGGAACCTAGAAAAGTTGTACAGATGAACTGGTTTGCAGGGCAGAAATTGAGACACAGATGTAGAGAACAAACATATGGACACGAAGGGGAGAAAGCGGCAGGGTGGTGGGTGTGGTGGTGTGATGAACTGGGCGATTGGGATTGACATGTATACACTGATGTGTATAAAATTGATGACTAATAAGAACCTGCTCTCTAAAAATAAAAAGTAGTTAGTTAAGCTTACTCTATGAAATGATGTGAAATGGTAACTTTAAATAAAGGGGAAGAAAATAGTACAATTGGTTATGTTTCTTAGCCTCATATCAAACTTATTTGTTTATTTATGATTTTCCCCCCAGAGAGGGATAATTCTATTCTTTTCTCCATAAAACACATTTATGTCACTGATGAGTTGGCTGCAGATTCTTTCTCTAAGTAGAGTATTCCTTGAGTATGATATTACCCATTCAAACATCTGATGTCTTCTGGATATTTCTGGAAGCAGAGTTGCTCTGTTTCTTCGTATGCTGGGGAGCAGGACATATGTAAGAGTTTCCGGCATTGCTGTCTCCTGGGGGAAGCTGTCTTTTGACCGACCGTGGGTGATTAGATGATGGAAGGCAAAGAACTTTTGCTTGCCTGGAACTAGGCCCAGAGGAATGGATTGTGCAGCTGCCTCCCACCCAGGAGCCAGCAGAGCCTCTATCAGGGAGTAGAACTTTTAGAACATAGGAAAAGTCTCAGGAAGATTATTTTGAACAGGGGAACTTACATTTTTTCAACATTTATGAAAATTTTAACTCTTGTTTTTGTCAATACCCAGGGCAGGAGTTGGGTTCAGTAGGATGCTTGGTAACTTTATTAAGGTCAATCACTCAGGACTTCCTACTGAACTAAAAGGGTAGCGTAACATCACTCATTCTTAGAGGGACCCCTCAACCAGCTGGTGCTGAACAATCAGGGACTCCAGATTATTCCTCATCTGTCCAGTACCAGCAGCCAACTTACTTCCTTCTGCTTGCATGTCAAGCATGGAAAGAAGCTGGGAGTTGAATTCAGCTTCCAGATAGAATATTTGTAAAATCCAGTCTACTCAATTTCACCAAATGCAGCAATTTGGATTGTAGTATACTGTTAAAATAAATCTCCATAGGAAGCAAATGTGATACTATGAATTTATGTCAGTTATTGTCCTACAGATTATAGTATTATCATATATCAACTTGTCATAAATTACTCAATAAATCACCTATAGAACTTAGAGGGGTGAACCCAAGATTTGTCTTGTTGCTCTTTATTATGTTAAACCAAAAAGGTGTTTTGAGGGTACTATGATGGCATAGTTAGACTGGTTATCCATGCCCATCCTTTCAACACAGAATAAGAAGACTTTGAAAAAACTGTGAAATCCTTAGAGTGGGTCTCTACATAATATGATAAACCCTGCATAATAGGTTAAAGATGGGGTTTCCTTTGGAGAGAACACTACAGTTGTACTACTGAATTTTGGTTTGATTTGAGGCTAGAGTCTTAAGGATCCTACCCCCCAAAGAAGAAATTATCCCCTTTAGGGTGGATTCTTGAAGTTTTTGGTGTTTATGAGCTTCTGTGGGGGCACTTAGGGATCCAGGTATTATGCAGGCTGGGATTCTGATTGTCAATCAGGAAATCACTTAGGTTCTGTGGGTGCCATTCCCTTATCTTTAAAGGAGAGAAGGTTGAATTGGATGCTTTATTAGATATCTTCTTGATCCAAAGTTCACCTTAGTTATAGGGAAGTCACTTACTCACTGTGATATAGATTCACTTTCCTGTCATTCACTCATTCAATAGATATGTATAGACTATGTACTTAAGTTTTAAGTACTATGCTAGGTTATGGGATATGCCTATATTGGTGAATAGCAGAGTCTTGCTTCCAAGGAGTCCAGTGTATAATATATATGTGGAGAGTGGGGGTGATAACTGATACAGATGAATCAATAACAAGTATACAGTGTAATGCATGATAAGGAAGTGTCCGGTGCCTTGGAAATGCAAAGGAAGGATACCTCACTTAGTCTTTGGAGGTGGGAATGGATATAGATGGCTTCCAGGAGGAAATGACATTTATTTATTTATTTATTTATTTAATGTTAAAATAATAATAAACATTTATTATTATTTTTATATGTTAACATTTTATTTAAAATTTTTTTAAGATCTTTATTGGAGTATAATTGCTTTACAATAGTGTGTTGGTTTCTGCTTTATAAAAAAGTAAATCAGCTACACATATACATATATCCCCATATCTCCCCCTCTTGTGTCTCCCTCCCACCCTCCCTATCCCACCCCTCTAGGTGGTCATAAAGCACCGAGCTGATCTCCCTGTGCTATGCAGCTGCTTCCCACTAGCTATGTATTTTACATTTGGTAGTGTATATATGTCCATGCCACTCTCTCACTTCGTCCCATCTTACCCTCCCCCCCCCCACACACCCTGTGTCCTCAAGTCCATTCTCTACGTCTGTGTCTTTATTCCTGTACTGCCCCTAGGTTCATCAGAACCAATTTTTTTCTTTTTTTTCTTTTAGATTCCATATATATGTGTTACCATACGGTATTTGTTTTTCTATTTCTGACTTACTTCACTCTGTATTACAGACTCTAGGTCCATCCACCTCACTACAAATAACTCAATTTCGTTTCTTTTTATGGCTGAGTAATATTCCATTGTATGTATGTGCCACATCTTCTTTATCCATTTATCCAATGATGGACACTTTGGTTGCTTCCATCTCCTGGCTATTGTAAATAGAGCTGCAATGAACATTTTGGTACATGACTCTTTTTGAATTATGGTTTTCTCAGGGTATATGCCCAGTAGTGGGATTGCTGGGTTGTATGGTAGTTCTATTTTTAGTTTTTTAAGGAACCTCCATACTGTTCTCCATAGTGACTGTATCAATTAACATTCCCACCAACAGTGCAAGAGGGTTCATTTTTCTCCACACCCTCTCCAGCATTTATTGTTTGTAGATTTTTTGATGATGGCCATTCTGAGTGGTGTGAGGTGATACCTCATTGTACTTTTGATTTGCACTTCGCTAATGAGTAGTGATGTTGAGCATCCTTTCATGTGTTTGCTGGCAATCTGTATATCTTCTTTGGAGAAATGTCTATTTAGGTCTTCTGCCCATGTTTGGATTGGGTTGTTTGTTTTTTAGATATTGAGCTGCATGAACTGCTTGTAAATTTTGGAGATTAATCCTTTGTCAGTTGCAGATATTTTCTCCCATTCTGAGGGTTGTATTTTCGTCTTGTTTATGTTTTCCCTTGCCCTGCAAAAGCTTTTAAGTTTCATTAGGTCCCATTTGTTTATTTTTATTTTTATTTCCATTTCTCTAGGAAGTGGGTCAAAAAGGATTTTGCTGTGATTTATGTCATAGAGTGTTCTGCCTGTGTTTTCCTATAAGAGTTTTATAGTGTCTGGCCTTACATTTAGGTCTTTAATCCATTTTGAGTTTATTTTTGTGTATGGTGTTAGGGAGTGTTCTAATTTCATTCTTTTACATGTAGCTGTCCAGTTTCCCCAGCACCACTTATTGAAGAGGCTGTCTTTTTTCCATTGTATATTCTTGCCTCCTTTATCAAAAGTAAGGTGACCATATGTTCGTGGGTTTATCTTTGGACTTTCTATCCTGTTCCATTGATCTATATTTCTGTTTTTGTGCAAGTACCATACTGTCTTGATTACTGTAGCTTTGTAGTATGGTCTGAAGTCAGGGAGTCTGATTCCTCCAGCTCCGTTTTTCTTTCTCAGGATTGCTTTGGCTATTCGGGGTCTTTTGTGTTTCCATACAAATTGTGAAATTTCTTTGTTGTAGTTCTGTGAAAAATGCCATTGGTAGTTTCATAGGGATTGCATTGAATCTATAGATTG
Organism: Stenella coeruleoalba; assembly: GCF_951394435.1. Lineage (NCBI taxonomy): Eukaryota > Metazoa > Chordata > Mammalia > Artiodactyla > Delphinidae > Stenella > Stenella coeruleoalba. The sequence goes on along the minus strand of NC_137148.1, from coordinate 97,268,482 downwards.
CTTTGGTAGTATAGTCATTTTCACAATGCTGAATCTTCCAATCCAAGAACATGCTATATCTCTCCATCTGTTTGTATCATCTTTAATTTCTTTCATCAGTGTCTTATAGTTTTCTGCATACAGTTCTTTTGTCTTCTTGGGCAGATTTATTCCCAGGTATTTTATTCTTTTTGTTGCAGTGGTAAATGGGAGTGTTTCCTTAATTTCTTTCAGATTTTTCATCATTATTGTATAGGAATGCAAGACATTTCTGTGCATTAATTTTGTATCCTGCTACTTTACCGAATTCCTTGATTAGCTCTAGTAGTTTTCTGGTAGCATCTTAGGATTCTCTATGTATAGTGTCATGTAATCTGCAGAGAGTGAAAATTTTACTTCTTCTTTTCTGATTTGCATTACTTTTATTTCTTTTTCTTCTCTGATTGCTGTGGCCATGACTTCCAAAACTATGTTGAATAATGGTGGTGAGATTGGACAACCTTGTCTTGTTCCTGATCTTAGAGGAAATGCTTTGTTTTTCACCACTGAGAACGATGTTGGCTGTGCCTTTTTCATCTATGGTCTTTATTGTGTTGAGGTAGGTTCCCTCTATGCCTACTTTCTGGAGAGTTTTTCTCATAAATGGGTGTTGAATTTTGTCAAAAGCTTTTTCTGCATCTGTTGAGATGATCATATGGTTTTTATCCTTCAACTTGTGAATATGGTTTATGACATTGATTGATTTGCATATATTGAAGAATCCTTGCATTCCTGGGATAAACCTCCCTTGATCATGGTGTATGATCCTTTTAATGTGCTGCTGGATTCTGTTTGCTAGTATTTTGTTGAGGATCTTGCATCTATGTTCATCAGTGATATTGGCCTGCAGTTTTCTGGAAATGACATTTAAATTCAGCCCTGAAAGAGTTCTGCTGAGCAAGAGGATGAGGGATTAGAGCTGCACAGTGGGTCATATTCAGAGGAAAGGGTTTGCACAAGGATTGAGAGAGCAAGAGGGAAAAAGAGAGAGAGACAGAGGGAGAATGAAAAATGTTCTTATGAGACTGGAGGGAAGTCAGCACGAATGCTACAGTGTAGAGTGAAGGGGGGAAATGGAACCGGAAAGTGGTATGAGCACAGGTCATGAAGTGCATTGTACTTCGAACCAGGGAGTTTGGATGTTATTCTGAAGATTGGCAGAGAAATGGGGAACTTTTAAAGCAGCAGAGTGAAGCCATTGGCACTTTGCTTTAGAAGGATCTTTGACTGCTGTGTGTAGAAGGCGTCGTGGGGTTGGGGAAGGGTGTTTAGCTGGGGAACACTGGACTGGAGGGGGAAACCAGTCAAGATGCTTCTATTTCTTGACAGGGTCACCAGCTGTGTAATTGGAGGAGTTTTCCAGGCTGGTGGATATGGATCCTGAGGCTGCTGAGCTAGGAGTGATTGATGAGAGGGCACCAGATGCTGCTCTCTAAAGTTGGCCCCCCTCTGTGAGGGTCTCATCAGGCCAGAGAGGAGCTGCTCACCACCTCTTCTAACTTAGGTACTAACCGAGGCATGTCTCCTGTCCAGATTGGGGCTGGCAGTTGCAACCTCACCAGGAGTGGAGAGAAAGAGCCAACTCCCTTGAAAGCTGATAGAAAGGAACTGAGGCTCCATGGGACACCATCAGTGAGGATTTGCTCATTGCCTGGCTGAGTTGTCCAAACAAGGCCATATGCCCCACAGTTTCTTTCCATACCCTTGAATGACCTTGTCACTCTCAGCTTTTACTTTGTTGACTCACATGATACCTGGACTTGCCAAAGAATGTGCGAATCCCTCCTGTGTTGGAAGCAGACATCTTGGTCATGCTTGCAAGGGGCTGCAGGGCCCTGGACAAGGGACCTATCAGACACCCAGACAGATTCAGGGCTACAAAGAAAAAGAGGTATGCATGATGAGAATATTTACATCATGGAAATCAGCAAATGCTACAAGTCAGAGTTTGATTTATTAGTTTGTTACTTGTCTAAACTTAAGAAAGTAATTGAGAAAAATTTTAAAAATGCAGATTAAACCAAAAGTGTGGTGTGTCTGTGGCCACCACACTATGAATAGCACAGAACATTAAGGAAATATTCTCCCAGTATTTGAAAACTATTATGCAGTTCAGCACAATAGTCACTCACTTCATTGCCAGATGGTGAGGTTCTGAAATATGTAGTGCTAAAATTGAAAGAAATTTCAATTCAATGAGTATAGTTTATATCAGGATAACAATAGTTTAATAGTAGATCACATTTCAGACTTAATGACAATAAATTTATTGGGAAAGAGTGAATTGGAATGGAACTCCATTTGTCAAATCATGGTTGAACTGCAATCATAGGTTGCATACAGATATGAGAGTTCAGCAACAATCAACCAAAGCACCCTGTAATATTCAATTGGCTATAAAGAACTTATGACATAGTACTGAATACTCTATTATTTGTAAATTATATGTCTTTAATATTATTAAAATTAATAATAAATGTATGTGCTTTTATGTAAAAAACAAAAATAAAGAAAAACAGACATGGCTGTGTGTCTCAGGGCCCTTCTGAGGTCAGGTAGACAGGCAAAGGGCACATATATGAGAACACAAATATTTGGCAGCTGTAGCATATCCCATTCACACTTGGAGAGCAGTATGGACTTTCTAGTCCAGTACCATGGGCTGGGGTTGGGGGATGAGGGTTGCCAATCTGTCTACTCATAGAAATCAGTACTTGTGCCTCATCTTTGCTGTGCTTTATTTCTGGGCCTCAGCCATAACCACTGGTGTCAGTGCTTGATGAGCCTGTGTGAGGCCCATGGAAGGCCTGTGCTTTCTGAAGGGGTGCTTTGACTGTGTTATCTTGGATTTCATTTTGTCTGTCACCATCACATATGACTGTATGTTTAACTCCCTCAGTGGGCTGTGATTCCTTGAGAAAAGCAAATATACTTATCCATCCTGGTTTTCCTGGACGCTAAGCAGGGTGGGTGCCTTGCACCCAGTACATGCCCAATAAATGCTTCTTGGAATAGAAGGGACTATGTGCTATGGGCTTAGGTTTTGTCACTCAACTTTTAAGAGTTTAAGACGGAAGGGAGGTCCTGTAGTCAGGGTATGCTGCCATCAGTCATGTACTTTAAATTATTGGATTCTAAATTTTGGTGGTTTCAGGATAGATGAGATCCTATACACAGAACAATTTCTGGGGGGCTCACAGCCCACAGCCACTGGTGGATCTATGGAAAGCACAGTTTCACATATTCACAATGGTCTTGAAGACCATTCATTGATCATTAGTCATCATCTCACAACCTGTTCCCCACGTAGAAGGCCCTGTGCTCAGTGCTTTACATACAACATTTCTTAATTCTCACCACAACCCGTGAAATTCTATGTTTAAGATGTGAACACCTAGGCCCACAGAGATAATGGCCTTTATTCAAGCTTAAGTCCTGTTAGAGCTGACACTCAGACCTAGATCTGCCTGGCTCCAAAGCTCTTCTCCTTTCACTGCACGGCTCACTGGTTGTGTTGGTGGGAATGGATAGGTGGACCAGCTTCACTGGCCCTGGAGGACTGAGGACAGGTATGTATGTGCAGGGATTTACTTCCTGGAAGTTGCCACGGAGAGCTACCACAAACTCCAAATTCCCTCCTCCTAGCCCAGTGATAATGACAGATGGTCACCATAACTTCTGGGTATGTCCAGGTATGATTTTTTTAAAAAATATATTTATTTATTTATTATTTATTTTTGGCTGCATTGGGGTCTTCGTTGCTGCACGTGGCTTTCTCTAGTTGCGGCGAGTGGGGGCTACTCTTCGTTGCGGTGCCCGGGCTTCTCTTGTTGCAGAGCTCGGGCTCTAGGCACGTGGGCTTCAGTAGGTGTGGTTTATGGGCTCTAGAGTGCAGGCTCAGTAGTTGTGGCACACGGGCTTAGTTGCTCCATGGCATGTGGGATCTTCCCAGACCAGGGCTCAAACCCGTGTCCCCTGCATTGGCAGGTGGATTCTTAACCACAGCCACCAGGGAAGCCCATGTCCAGGTATGATCTTGAACAAAAGGAAGAGGGATGTGATTCTGGCAGGGGACCATTTCTGGGTAGGACAATGGTGTGCGTGTTTTGGGGCAGGGAGTTGCTGACTGCAGGTCTCTTGGCCCTCTAGCTGACAGCTGTAGGGGCATAAACAGCAGCCTTGCAGCTTGGCGATTCTGTTTAGGCTCTGTGTAAGGTGACCTGAGCAAGTGGTACCTAGTTTCTACCAAATAGTCACACTTATGCTACAAACTCATGTGGGGGCCGGCAAACTTGTTTAGGGGAGCAGAGAGGCTGTTTCCCTGCATGGTTTACCCAGATTGAGGGGTTGGAGGGGAGAAGCAGCAGGTGTAGAAGACAGGAAGTCTAGAAACAGCAAGGGATAAAGCAATCAAAGCCCGACTAATTACTAACATTGTTGAAATAGTCTGTTTTTCTGTTTCTGAGTTTTTACGGCAGGTAGAATCATTCCTTCCTCTTGGTGTCTTGGGGGCATGGAGAAGACAGTGTTCTCAAGTGTGCTTGGGGTTTGGCAGAGTTGTAGGAACTGAAGGTGTTATTACTACAGTGTAGCAATTTTTACTTGGGCAACCACCCTGATCTTTTCTTGTGAACGCAGTCAAGAAGTGGAGACACAATATCCAAAATCCTGAAGTTTTTGTTGGGAAAGTAAAAGATGCTCTTTAATGTCACGTTCATAATACTAGAGAAAGTTCCCCTTCCTCTCCTGTGGACTGCATTTTGGAAGATGAGGGTAGAATTATAGAACTGAGCATGTAGCTTTGATTTATCTGTTTCCATTATTTTTTCTTTGTGGGAGGGAGATGGCATTTTTGTTTAAAAAGTGTCTGGAAAAAAAACCCTATTTTAATTAAGGGCATTTTCCTAGTGATGTTAGACATAGTTTCTTAGAAATCTTTGCCATTGGCAGAAGAAATGGTTGGAATATTTTTAAGGTAATCTATCAACAGCGCTGAATTGTCTGTTTTACCTGCATAGTGAGTGTACAGTAATCCCTTTCATCCTGGCAAGTTTAATTCATTCAGTGAAGCTGTGAGTGGTCACTTTTAGGTATGGCTCTTACATGATCAAGGCCTGCTGTGACAGGGAGAAAACAAAAAGATAAATTGTGGTCATGCAGCAGAGCAAATGATTCTGGCCCTACCTGGCTTCACTACTATTCCCCCTAACAAAACAAGTGTGATGAGAATTGATCTGTTTACAGAGAGACAAGTTTAGAGCACAGTGACCCGTTCCTGGCTCACCACGTACTCTAGACTCATTAAATCCATTTCAGTCTTCTGTCTCCTTTGTTGAAAAAGCTTTCAATAGCACTACTGACTGAAACAACTTCAATTAGTAACTTGGCTTTTGAGAATCTGTGTAGTTTGGTTGGTATGTGCACAACTCATTTAACTGAGTTAAATCAAAGAAAATTGCACAGACATTAACCTTACCAAACAAAGAAATGTGCAACAAACTTTTTGATTGAATTTTGGCTGCATTTTTCAAATGATATATCTTATTTTGAAGTCCTTTCAGTCTGAATAAAACCCATAATTATGAATGGCAGTACTTGTAGCAACCAGAGCTTATTTGAATCAACTCTTATGGGTAAATGTCCATCTATGGCCTGGGTGTGAAATGTTCAATTTGTCCACCTTTTCTATACAGTCCAGTAATCAACAGACTTCAGACACAGGTTTTAGGGGGAGAAAAACTGTGATCCTGAGATGTGAAATATCTTGACATAAAGTTTTGTTCCAAGATCACTATGGGGTATTTCTTTAACATTCTCTTGCAGTCATTAAAATGATTCTTAGCTAAGAAGTGGATACATAGGAATGAATATAAATGTGAACTTCTGGCTTTATGCAGTAATAAGTTCGGCGAGAGCCTGGGGTGAAGAATGGTTCCATGACATCATCAGAATAAAACAATTTTGTGCTTCAAAGGACACCACCAAGAAAGTGAAAGGACAACCCACAGAATGGGAGAAAAGTTTCGAAAATCGTACATCTGATACAGTATATCTAAAATATATAAAGGATTATTATAACTCAGTAATAAAAAGAACCCAATTAAAAAATGGATAAAGGGTCTGAATAGACATTTCTCCAAAGAGGATATATAAATGACCAATAAGCATTTGAAAAGATGTTCAACATCATCAGCCATCAAGGAAATGCATTTCAAAACTACAGTGAGGGGCTTCCCTGGTGGCGCAGTGGTTGAGAATCTGCCTGCTAATGCAGGGGACACGGGTTTGAGCCCTGGTCTGGGAGGATCCTACATGCTGCGGAGCAACTGGGCCCGTGAGCCACAACTACTGAGCCTGCGCGTCTGGAGCCTGTGCTCTGCAACAAGAGAGGCCGCGATAGTGAGAGGCCCGCGCACCGCGATGAAGAGTGGCCCCCGTTTGCCACAACTGGAGAAAGCCCTCGCACAGAAACGAAGACCCAACACAGCAAAAATAAATAAATTAATTAATAAACTCCTACCCCCAACATCTTCTAAAAAAAAAAAAAACTACAGTGAGTTACTACTTAATACTCATGAGGATGGCTATAGTCAAAAAGAAATAATAGGAAAAAACTATAATTTGAAAAGATACATGTACCCCAATGTTCACTGCAGCACTGTTTACAACAGCCAAGACATGGAAGCAAGCTAAGTGTCCACCAACAGAGGAATAGATAAAGAAGATGAAGACGTGGTATATATGTGCATATATATATATATATATATATATATATATATATATATATATATATATATATTACTCAGCCATGAAAAAGAATGAAATAATGACATTTGTAGCAACATGGATGGACCTTATGGAGCTTATCATGCTAAGTAAAGTAAGCCAGACAGAGAACGACAACTATCATGTGATATTGCTTATCTGTGGAATCTAAAAATATAATACAAACAAATTTATTTACAAAACAGACATAGACTCACAGACATAGAAAACAAACTTATGGTTACCAAAGGGGAAAGCAGGGGAGGCATAAATTGGGAATTTGAGAGTAACTGTTACACACTACTATATACATAAAATAGATAACCATCAAGGACCTACCTACTGTATAGCACAGGGAACTATATTCCATATCTTGTAGTAACCTATAGTGGAAAAGAATCTAAAAAAGAATATATATATATATATATATATATGTATATGTATAACTGAATTACTTTGCTGTACACCTGAAACTAACACAACATTGTAAATCAACTATACTTCAATAAAAATTTTTTAAAAAGACATAATAACAAGTATTAGTGAGGAGGTGGAGAAATCAGAACCTTCATATATTGCTGGTGGAAATGTAAAAGGATGCACCTGCTTTGGCAAACAGTCTGTCAGGCCTTCAAATGGTTAAACAGAGAGATTTTTAAAAATCAATTGGAAATCTTTAAGGGAGAAAAATACAAGATTATATGAGAACCCTACAAACTCCTGGTTTGACCAAGCAAAGCTAAATCCCAGGATTGGGTGTAATGACACAGAGGAATTATCTTTCAATGTTTTCTGCTTTTGTAAACAGGAACACATTTTGTAGGAAATGCGATGGTTTATAAGTATTCCATTAATGGCCAAAGCAGGTAGGGCACAAACTTGGAACTAAAAAGGAGAGAAAAACAGAGAGGAAAAGACCCATTTCTAAAGTGCAAGAAGCCTTTGAATCTGATGTTTTTGTTCCACCTGATTCAAGGGCTTGTGGTGACTTTCTGCGCACCTGTTTGTCTGTTGGTGGGAGATAAAGAATCAAAGCTCTGCCCGTGGCTACTTTCCTTAAAACTACAGCTTACTGAAGGTTTTGTGTGTCAGCTGCCTGTGTAGTGTGCATGGGATATACACTGTTAAAAAGAAAGTATAACAGAGTCTGCAGGCTGAGGCAACATTGGAAATTCTCCAGCCATCCTGCAGAGCATGCACAAAAGAGATGTTTAAAGCAAGGCTTTATTTTGAAAGGAAATCCTTAAGGGAACACATTTTAAAATTCTTTAAAAGTCTTTGGCACATGAAAGTGAAACTACCAGAGGGAAGACGAAGAAGTTAGACACGGTCGAAGTTCAAACTTCAGGGAAGTTACCCGTTTTCCATTCTTCCTCATTGGATCAGCTCTCCTGTTTTCATTCACTACCTTACTGAATGATGAAGGAGAAAAAGGAACTTCAGAAGAAAAGGACATCAAGTTCCTACCAATGAATTGGATTTAAATAGCACCCAGGTGTCTGACAAAACAAAAACCAACCAAATAAAAAGACCCCAAAACAATAGTACCGTTAATCAGAAACCTGCTCTCATGTAGAAGCACTATTTATGCTATGGCTTCATCAGAGGATTTAGGGTTATAGGAAATTTTGCCTTTCCACTCACCTTCTTTTTTGGTACAAGTGTGTGTTTGAAGAGCTTAATTAAAAAATATAAAATAAAATAAAAAGAACTAGGAGAGACTGAAACAGAAGTCCTTCAGAGCTAGAGCTCAAAGATTTTTGCCATATGCTTTCCTAACATGGCTTACCTATGCTGTGTGATTGTTGGCATATTGTTTTATTAATAGATGCTGGCTTTTCTGCATGCTAATCAGTGGATACATACAGATATTGATGTTAATTAGTGTTCCATTAAAAAAACCAAAACACTTATATGTGAGGCACTCTTTGGCATGTGCATTTATAGTTAACTTGGCCCCCACTTGGGCTGACCTCTTATGATATTAACAATTTAGTTTAGTATAACACCTTTTATGCTGTAGATATTTCTACAAAGGAATTAACAGCAGGACTGTAAAAAAGCCAAGTAGCCTATAAATATTTTCTATTCATGTTGAAATAGTTGTCCACAGGTTGTGCTTTTAGTCTTTGGGAACAGACATCAGGCATGGCTTCACTCTCTCTCATTTCAGCGAGAACTCAGAGAAAAAGGTGGACACCTGTACTCCAAGATCACATTGTCATATCCACCTTAGGCCTCTGATGTACTTAGCTCTTGCTGATGATAAATTGTTTCTGGAGTACTATTGAGAGAACTTGGATTCCAGACATTGGCACTTTGATCTTGGATGAGTTCCTTAATCTCTTTTGAACTCTGTTTTCCCTTTTTCAAGTAAGAAGATTGGACCAGATGAACTCTCTCATCCTTTCTAGCTCTCAGATTCCATTATTTTGTAATTTATATAATGCTGCTTCAGGACTTCCATTCTTAGAACAGGTCAGTTCTATCATAAAATGTAGAACAGGTAAAGCCTATAGGACAGGGACATTACATTTATCTTTATTTTCCTTATTAAGAAAGGAAAATATGTCTGCATATAGAGAGACACATAAACACACATATACACAGCACATTAAAAGAATAATCTTTTTTATTAGTAATTGAATTGAACTTTGCAGGTAAATTTTCATTCCATTATCCCAATTACTTATGACCCTGTTATAAATTTCACCAGCCTGCAAAACCACTAGCCCACCAAAGCCAATTGCTATCAATTCCTTTCTCAATTAACAAGGAATTATTTTGCATCCAATGTGTTCACACTGTGCTAGGACTTCTAGGACAATCAAAGGAATTTAAAACTTAGTCCAATTAAGAATAAACCAAAGCTACATTCTTTGGTATTAATTGTGTATATAATAGGGATTTAAGGAGGAGGAAAACATAGAAAGTGGTTCTAGTTAGAGAAAGCTTTATTGGCTTTGTGACACATGAGTAGGACTCTGGAGGTTGGGCAAGATATGGGCATTCCAGTAAGAGGATGGAACAAATTATCAAAAGCAAATAAATGGAGATGGTACCAATAATGCCATGAGCAGGGGAAAGAGAGTGGAGGGAGTTTACTGACACAAACAAACCACATTGCTATGGGACACTATCATGAAGGTGTTTTGACCTGAGGTCATGGCAACATCGACAAGGTATTTCAAAGAAATCATCAGGGAGGGATAAATCCTCATGGCCCCAGATTACCTCCTCTATGGAATATTCCATACATTCTCAGATGGAATTGAAGTGTACATTGCATGCTCTTCTTCCATTTATTTTATAAGTGTTGGAGTTAAGATGGTGTTTGTTAAGGAAATCTGAAATATCTGAAAACTACCTTGGCCCAGCCTACTTCCTCTTGAGGTCTTCAAGGGAGATGTAATGCACAGAGTGATCTTTTAAAAATGTAAAGCAGGGGCTTCCCTGGTGGCGCAGTGGTTGAGAGTCCGCCTGCCGATGCAGGGGACACGGGTTCGTGCCCCGGTCCGGGAAGATCCCACATGCCGCAGAGCGGCTGGGCCCGTGAGCCATGGCCGCTGAGCCTGCGCATCTGGAGCCTGGGCTCCGCAACGGGAGAGGCCACAACAGTGAGAGGCCTGCGTACCGCAAAAAAAAAAAAATAATAAAATAAAATGTAAAGCATACAGCGTCACTCTTGTGCTTAAAATCTTCTAATGGACTTCCAGCTTCACTCTGATGTGTAAAAATCTTGAAAGTCATCACTTTCATCCTTACATAAAGAAAAAGCTAGTCACACTGAAAACTAATGAGTTTTTTTTGACCCATCAGAGAACTGGGGTCTCAGGACAGACCACTACCGTGAAATTTGGAGAGACAGGTGCATCTGGAGAGCTATAACCAAGATCTGTTTACCTTGAGCAGAAGCTGCTGGAGCCATAGACGGGAAGGAACACTTAAGTCGTAATTTTGATTAATTGCTAAAGGCTAAGTGTGGACAAATTTGAGAGTGAGAAACACCTGGGGGACCACATTTTAGGAGTTTTATGTCCAGGAACCCCACCAGGTTCTCATGGTAAAGATCTGACAGAGAAGGGAAGAGTAATTATTGTGAAATATTCACAGAGCTTCCTCCATAGCCAAGGGACACTCTCTAGGGGAAAAGACTTACCATATCCCAGCTGGGGAAAAGGCATTCCTTTCACTCCAGCTCCCTCTAGCCTCCTTGTCTTGCCTGAAGTTAGGGTGGGGGTGCGGGTCAGGGAAGACATAGTTGACAGGGTCAGGAAGAAAAAGAAACTATCTGTGGAGAAACACTGTGAAGCTCACAGCTTGAATATGCAGATCAACCAGAAGATTAGTGAGGTTTAATTGGAAGATTATAGGACATTCTGCCTCTCCTACACTTTACCACATCAATAAGGATCTAGTATGATAAGCCAATTATAATTGAAAGAGCTGCAAGACACAGACTCTTTTCAGGGAGGAGAATACTTAGTGAAGTGAAAGCCAAGGGGAGAGAGAAAAACAAGGACACAGAAAGAATTTGAAGCTTCAGGTACTGATAACTACAGCAGATATTAAACATAGCACAACTCATAGCCAGATTAACATAAACACTCACACTGAAGGCCTATATACCTCAGTTCCTATTACCTGATACATGTGAAACTTTCAACACAAATTACAAGGCATGCCAAAAGGCAAGAAAAAACAGTCTGAAGAGACAAGGCCATCATCAGAACCAGACTCAGATATGACCCAGGTGTTGGAATTATCAAACAGGGGATTTAAAATAGCTCTGATTGATGTGTTAAGGACTCTAATGGAAACAGTAGACAACATGCAAAAACAAATGGGTAACATAACAGAGATGGAAACTCTATGAAAGTATCAAAAGGAAATGCTAGATATCAAAACAGAAATGAAAAATTCCTTTGATGGGCTCATCAGTGGACTCAACATGGCCAATGAAAGGATCAGTGACATTAAAGATAGGACAATAGAGACTTCCCAAAGTGAAATGTAAAAGGAAAAATGAAAAAAATTAGAACATTAAAGAACTGTGAGACAATTTCAAAAGTGTAACATACACAATTAGACTAACAAAGGAGAAGAAAGTAGCAGAAGAAATATTTGAAGGAATGATGATTGTGACCTTCCCAAATTAATAACATATATCAAATTACAGATCCAGGAGCTCAGAGAACACTAAGCAGGATAATACCAAAAACAAACAAACCAAAAACCAAAAAAAAAAAAAAAAACCCAAACAAAAAACAAATCCTGACCTTGGCATATTATATTTGAATTACAGAAAATCCAAAACAAATAGAAGGTTTTTAACAAGAGTTAAAAAACAAAAAAACAAAATTTACCTTACCTATGGAAAAACAAGGATAAGAAACCATGAAAATAAGAAGAGAACAAAGTAAAATATTTAAAGTGTTGAAAGAGAAACCCTCACCAACCTAGAATTCTATATCCAACCAAAATACCCTTCAAAATTGAAAAACATGTAGACTTTCTCAAACAAAAACAGAGGAAATTCATTGCCAGTAGAACTGCCTTACAAAAAATGATAAAAGATTGTTCTTCAGGGAGAAGAAAAATGATATGGGACAGAAATTTGGATCTACATAAATAAAGGAAGCATATTGGAGAAGGAATAAATGAAGGTAAAATAAAATATTTTATTTAAAAGATAACTGTTTTTCAATTGAAGTATAGTTGATTGACAATGTTGTGTTAGTTTCAGGTGTACAGCAAAGTGATTCAGTTATACGTATATATCTCTCTATATATCTACTCTTTTTCAGATTCTTTTTCATTAGAGGTTATTACAAGATACTGAATATAGTTTCCTGTGGTATACAGTAGGTCCTTGTTGTTTACCTATTTTATGTATAGTAGTTTGTATTTGCTAATCACAACTTCCTAATTTATCCTTTCCCCCACCCCCTTTCCCCTTTGGTAACCATAAGTTTGTTTTCTATGTCTGTGAATCTGTTTCTATTTCATAAATATGCTCATTTGTGTCATATTTTAGATTCCATATATAAGCTATATCATATGGTATTTGTCTTTGTCTGATGTACTTCACTTAGTATGATAATCTCTAGGTCTATCCATGTTGCTGCAAATGGCACTATTTCATTTTTTTTCATGGCTGAGTAATATCCCATTATATATATATATATATATATATGTATATATATATATATGTATACACACACACACACACACACACACACACACACATATACACCACATCTTCTTTATCCATTCATCTGTGGATGGACATTTAGGTTGCTTCCATGTCTTGTCTATTGTAAATAGTGCTGCAGTGAACATTGGAGTGCATGTATCTTTTCGAATTATAGTTTTCTCTGGATATATGCCTAGGAGTGGGCTCCCAGGATCATATGGTAATTTTTTTTTTGAATTTTTGAATTTTATTTTTTCATACAGCAGGTTCTTATTAGTTATCCATTTTATATACATCAGTGTATCCATGTCAATCCCAATCTCCCATTTCAACCCCCACCCCCTACCCCCCACCACTTTCCCTACTTAGTGTGCATACGTTTGTTCTCTACATCTGTCTCAATTTCTCTATTTTTAAAGGAACCTCCATATTGTTCTCCATAATGAAGAAGCCTAATTTAAATATAAAGACTCAGATAGGTTAAAACCTTCCAGTGGCTTTCTGTGGCACTTAGAATAAAATCCACATTTCTTATTAAGGGCTAGAAGGACCTGTGGTCTGACCTCTGTTACCTCTCTGACTCCATGGTCTTACTGCTCTTCTCTCTGATCATTTTGCTCCCAAATAGAATTCTCCAGGTACACTACTACCTTGTGACATTTGTATATGCTGCTCCCTCTTCCTTTTTAAAATTAATTAATTAATTAATTAATTTATTTTTGGCTGCTTTGGGTCTTCGTTGCTGCGTGCGGGCTTTCTCCAGTTGTGGTGAGCGGGGGCTACTCTTCATTGCAGTGCACAGGCTTCTCGTTGCGGTGGCTTGTTTGTTGTAGAGCATGGGCTCTAGGCATGCGGGCTTCAGTAGTTGTGGCACGTGGGCTCAGTAGTTGTGGCTCGCGGGCTCTAGAGCACAGGCTCAGTAGTTGTGGCACCCGGGCTTAGTTGCTCCATGGCATGTGGGATCTTCCCAGACCAGGGCTCAAATTTGTCCCCTGCATTGGCAGGCGGATTCTTAACCATAGTGCCACCAGGGAAACCTGCTCCCCGTTGCTGTGATGCTCTTTCCTCACGTCTTCAGGGCTTGCTCCCTTACTACTTTTATGTCATTATTCAAATGTTACCTCTTCAGAAGGTCTTCCATGATCCTGTGTTTAAAAATCTTGACCTTCCCTCCATACTCCCTATGGCTTTTCTCTGTTTCATTTTCTCTATAGCTATAAACTCTCTGATGTTCTTACATCTTACATTTGTGTTTATAAACTCTTTATCCACTGGAATGAAACTCCATGAAGTAAAATTTAAAAACAATTATTTTTTTAATACTATATATATCCCCAGAGCTTAGGTAGTGCTTGGTACAGAGTAGGTCTTGAAAAATATGTATTGCATGTTTGAAGGAAAAATGGATACGTTGTTAAATGCTGTGTCCTTAGTGTCCAGAACAATGCCTAGAAGAATGGGAGCTGAATAAAATACTTGTTGAATGAGTGAAAGTGTCACCTTATTGTTAGCTGAATTTTAAACTTAAACTCCATTAAACTCTAGTGAGCTAGGCTACTCCCTGTGGAGGGTTCCTTTTTCTCAAGCAGGATGGGCCTCAGATGAGCTCAGATCAAGCAGGCCTTGAGATCTTCTCTGTCTTTTCCCCAGTGCTCTACCTGTGATTTTCTGTGATATACCAAGGCCAGTTTGTACCAGTTTCTGAGAGACCATTGTTAAATTTTCAGGAAATTTGGAAGTGAGCTCTTAAGCTTGAACTCAGTCATGGTGGGAGTATTTATACCAGAGACAGAGATAGACTCTACCAATCAGTGCTCCCCATCCTACCATGCCCCTCCCTCCCTCCTAGGCTTGTGTGTCCATCTTTTACTAGCACACCAGTGGGGGACAGGAAGGAGATGGGAGAGATATTATTCTTCCCTCAGTAGTTTTAAAATGGGAACATACATTTTGATTTACCTGGGGAACTTAAAATACACACACATACATGAATATCCAATACCTGGATTCCATTCCAGACCCCACTGGGTTAGAGCAGTGATATATTCATTCCCTATCGCTGCCATAACAAATTACCACAAACAATGGCTTAAAAACAACAAAATCTTTTTCTTTTACATTTATGAAGTCTAAAATCAAGGTGTCAGTAAGGCTGCATTCCCTCTGTAGGATTCAGGAGACAATCTGTTTCCACACCTTTTCCAGCTTTTCCAGGCCACCTCTATTCCTTGGCTCATGGCCCCTCCTTGTAGCAGTTTAACCTCTTTCTTCCATCATTACCTCTCTTACTACTGACTGACTCACAGGTTTTGGGAATTATGACATAGATATCTTTGGACAGTTATTCAGGCTCACAAGTGGTTTTCAACCTTGGCTAAACATTAGAATCACATAGGGAGCTTAAAAATTCTTATGCTCAGGCTATATCCCAGAAGAATTAAAAGAGAATTTCTGGGCTGGGACTCAGGCAGTCTTATATTAAAGACTCTTCAGGTGATTCCACAGTGCATGCAGTGAAGATTAATAAAGAATGGGTTAGAGGTTCCATGATGGGATCAGGGTGTATGCTTAACAGCATCTCCAGAGGTCTAAAGAGCACCCTGATTTAGAACTCCTGCACATAAAGGTAAGAGGATTTATTAATTTATGTTCTGCTTATGTGTTGATTTTTCACCCTAGAGAGACTGTGAGTTCGTCAGGTTCAGGGCCATGTTTTGCTTATCTTTGTCAGCACAGGATAATGTGTGATAAATATTTGCTTAGTGCATTAATAAATATTTTTTTTAAAAAAACACTCATACAAATGTTTGCAACCCTGTCTACTACAAGATGCTTGCAATCTTTCTAATGTTTGTGGGCCGTTACAAACTTGTTAGGGGTGTCTGGAAGGGGTAGAGAAGGGCTGAGTCATTTCAGTGGGAGAGGAAAATCGCTTTGCCCCTCATCGCTCTTGCCTGGTGGCTCACCCATTTTCTTCACGCGTTTCCCACTCAGGCTCTGCCTTCTCCTAGTGCAAACTATGGGAAAAATACTCTGCTCATTCAGAGGAAGGATATTTCATACTCCCCAGAAATGTGAGTGTTGTAAGTTTAAGAAGATAGCCCACATCTGGAGGAGGTGATGACAAGTAGTTTATGTCAAGATTTTTTTTCTTAACTTGGGAGCAACTACTTTTTTATTTATTATTTTTTATTTATTTTTTAATTTTTTTTACATCTTTATTGGAGTATAATTGCTTTACAATGGTGTGTTTGTTTCTGCTTTATAACAAAGTGAATCAGTTATACATATACATATGTTCCCATATCTCTTCCCTCTTGCATCTCCCTCCCTCCCACCCTCCCTATCCCACCCCTCCAGGCGGTCACAAAGCACCGAGCTGATCTCCCTGTGCTATGCGGCTGCCTCCCACTAGCTATCTACCTTACGTTTGGTAGTGTATATATGTCCATGCCTCTCTCTCACTTTGTCACAGCTTATCCCTCCCCCTCCCCATATCCTCAAGTCCATTCTCTAGTAGGTCTGTGTCTTTATTCCTGTCTTACCCCTAGGTTCTTCATGACATTTTTTTTCTTAGATTCCATATATATGTGTTAGCATATAGTATTTGTTTTTCTCTTTCTGACTTACTTCACTCTGTATGACAGACTCTAGGTCCATCCACCTCACTACAAATAACTCAATTTCGTTTCTTTTTATGGCTGAGTAATATTCCATTGTATATATGTGCCACATCTTCTTTATCCATTCATCCCATGATGGACACTTCAGTTGCTTCCATCTCCTGGCTATTGTAAATAGAGCTGCAATGAACATTTTGGTACATGACTCTTTTTGAATTATGGTTTTCTCAGGGTATATGCCCAGTAGTGGGATTGCTGGGTCATATGGTAGTTTTATTTGTAGTTTTTTAAGGAACGTCCGTACTGTTCTCCATAGTGGCTGAGACCTCCCTATACACAGATGCATATTGCGAGGGTTTAAAGATATGTGATTCTGCTTTGAGTCTGAGACACTGAGTTTATCAGAGACAGGCAGGTGATATTCAAGGGAGGGGGGTCATTGATCCCTCCTCTTCCCCTCACCCACACTGCTCTGGCCACACTGGCCATCTCATTGTTTGTTGAATGTTCCAGGCAAGGCCTACCCTTCTGCCTGAGAGACTTTGGTTGAGCTGGCTGTTTTTCCTTCTTGGATGTTCTTCCCCAAGAAATCTACTTAGCTAACTCCCTTGTCAAGTTCAAGTCTTCCTCCATGAAGTTACCCCCATCACACTCCTGTTCTTTTTGCCCTGATCTACTTTTTATTTTTCTAAGGTATTAACCATAACCTAGTGACAGTTAAGTAGGATGCTCATTTTTTAATTTCTTTGTCTCTACCTCCTGGAATGTAAGCCCTGCAAAGGCAGGGATCTTAATCTGTTTTGTTCACTGATGTACCTCAAGCCCCCAGAACAGCTCCTGGCACATAGCTGGTGCTCAATAAACAGTTGTTGAATGAATGAATGAATGCGAGAAAAGGATTCCAACAGCAAACAGAGAAACTAGAGAAACACAGAGTTTGGAGGAAAAAGCTGGGAACTGTTCAGTAAGGGGCTGGTGTGGAGAAAATAGGATGCAGTGTCCAGCATCTGTGGAGAGAGAGAAAACTTATGTCCAGGCCAATGAGAGAGGAGCTATAGAGAAGCCAGCTGTGAGGAATGAGGTTGGGATGTCAATTGCAGTTTTGATTAAAGTTAAAAGGGGGAGGAATTACGGTCCAATGGAAGAGACCTATTACTCCTGAGAAATCCAGAAAAGGCTAAAGATGGTAATTTAACTTGGGAATTGGAAGTGGAAGTGTGTACGTACTAATCATTTATAAGCTAAAAGTTCAGGGCTTTAGAATGAGGCTACAGAAGACAAAAGGGCATTTAAGGAGAGTGCTGACGAGCAGTGCCTGGAAAGAATTATGCTTAATATATCTACACCTGAGCTGTCAACAAAAATGGTAATGGTGCGATTGAGTGCTTTAATTAAATCTGAGCTGTGCTGACCGTACAATGTGAAAGTGTAAGCATTGTTGTGCTTCAGTGGAATATGACTTGTGTGAAATCCCCTCACTCTCTGGCCACGCATCTGACTTGTGTGTGCTGAACTCCTCTGAATAATCAGTGGTTGTGGCTGCATGATGTTAGAGGAAGCAACCTAGAAGGAATGCCCTAGGGATATTAGAAACAGGGGAGCAGGCCGAAACCAAGGGTATAGGGTAGCACACCACTCCCCTATAATGCCCAGTCAGAGCCAGCAGGGACCATATTTTATACTATTCCTGTCTGCCTCGCGGATCTTAGCAGAGTGATAAGTAAGCACTTGGAACTGATTAGAATTGATATCTGGGGGTAGATGGTGGTACAGGGAACTTTTTTTTTCTTTTTTGCGAAGGGTTCAAAGAGGGAGGGATTTGAAATGTAGTTTCTATAGTTCCCTACCCTACCCTATCCTATCCTGTACTGGAAATGAGAAGGCAAGCCAACCCCAGGACTATTAGGTAATACCAACTGATTGATCATATAAACCTTCTTAGACATCAGGCTTTATGTCTCATCAAGGGAAGGAATTTCTTTAAAAATCTGCACCACGATCGATTGGATACTCAGTAAACATGAGCAGCAGTTTGTTTTCTCTTTCCTGGTCTGGGCAAATGAAGTATTTCTGGTAAGCTAGACAATTCCACCTGCCTCATGGGTTCTGTGATTTGGGAAGGGTGAAGGGTGGAGGGCAGATGGATTGAAGGATCAAGGTGGAGTGGCACTGGCTTATGGCTACGACATCCTCCTTCAGTTTATTCTTCCCATGATTCCTTCTGAAATGGCTCTTAAAAATAAGCAAGTGGCTGCTAACACTATCACACAAAGTTTTATGAAGTTACAGCACCCTTTTCTCCTTGTCTCTGAATCTACTGATGAGTTTTTTTATATCTTCTTCTTGGATCGATCCCTTGATCATTATGTAGTGTCCTTCTTTGTCTCTTCTAATAGTCTTTATTTTAAAGTCTATTTTGTCTGATATGAGAATTGCTACTCCAGCTTTCTTTTGGTTTCCATTTGCATGAAATATGTTTTTCCATCCCCTTACTTTCAGTCTGTATGTGTCTCTAGGTCTGAAGTGGGTCTCTTGTAGACAGCAAATATATGGGTCTTGTTTTTGTATCCATTCAGCCAATCTGTGTCCTTTGGTGGGAGCATTTAATCCATTTACATTTAAGGTAATTATCGATATGTATGTTCCTATTCCCATTTTCTTAATTGTTTTGTGTTCGTTATTGTAGGTCTTTTCCTTCTCTTGTGTTTCTTGCCTAGAGAAGTTCCTTTAGCAGTTGTTGTAAAGCTGGTTTGGTGGTGCTGAACTCTCTCAGCTTTTTCTTGTCTGTAAAGGTTTTAATTTCTCCATCAAATCTGAATGAGATCCTTGCTGGGTAGAGTAATCCTGGTTGCAGGTTTTTCTCCTTCATCACTCTAAATATGTCCTGCCAGTCCCTTCTGGCTTGCAGAGTTTCTGCTGAAAGATCAGCTGTTAACCTTATGGGGATTCCCTTGTGTGTTATTTGTTGTTTTTCCCTTGCTGCTTTTAACATGTTTTCTTTGTATTTAATTTTTGACAGTTTGATTAATATGTGTCTTGGCGTATTTCTCCTTGGATTTATCCTGTATGGGACTCTCTGTGCTTCCTGGACTTGATTAACTATTTCCTTTCCCATATTAGGGAAGTTTTCAACTATATCTCTTCAAATATTTTCTCAGTCCCTTTCTTTCTCTCTTCTTCTTCTGGAACCCCTATAATTCACATGTTGGTGCATTTAATGTTGTCCCAGAGGTCTCTCAGACTGTCCTCAGTTCTTTTCATTCTTTTTTCTTTATTCTGCTCTGCAGTAGTTATTTCCACTATTTTATCTTCCTGGTCACTTATCCGTTCTTCTTACTCAGTTATTCTGCTATTGATCCTATCTTGAGTATTTTTAATTTCATTTATTGTGTTGTTCATCATTGTTTGTTTCATCTTTAGTTCTTCTAGGTCCTTGTTAAATGTTTCTTGCATTTTGTCCATTCTATTTCCAAGATTTTGGATCATCTTTACAATCATTATTCTGAATTCTTTTTCAGGTAGACTGCCTATTTCCTCTTCATTTGTTAGGTCTGGTGGGTTTTTATCTTGCTCCTTCATCTGCTGTGTGTTTTTCTGTCTTCTCATTTTGCTTATCTTACTGTGTTTGGGGTCTCCTTTTTGCAGGCTGCAGGTTCATAGTTCCTGTTGTTTTTGGTGTCTGTCCCCAGTGGCTAAGTTTGGTTCAGTGGGTTGCGTAGGCTTCCTGGTGGAGGGGACTAGTGCCTGTGTTCTGGTGGATGAGGCTGGATCTTGTCTTTCTGGTGGGCAGGTCCACGTCTGGTGGTGTGTTTTGGGGTGTCTGTGGACTTATTATGATTTTAGGCTGCCTCTCTGCTAATGGGTGGGGTTGTGTTCCTGTCTCACTAGTTGCTTGGCATAGGATGTCCAGCACTGTAGCTTGCTGGTTGTTGAGTGAAGCTGGGTGCTGGTGTAGAGAATGAGATCTCTGGGAGATTTTTTCTGTTTGATATTATGTGGAGCTGGGAGGTCTCTTGTGGACCAGTGTCCTCTAGTTGGCTCTCCCACCTCAGAGGCACAGTATTGACTCCTGACTGCAGCACCAAGAGCCTTTCATCCACACGGCTCAGAATAAAAGGGAGAAAATGTAGAAAGAAAGAATTAGTAGAAGTAGAAAGAAAGAAAGAAAGGAGTGAGGGAGTGAGGGAGGGAGGAAGGAAGGAAGGAGGGATGGAAGGAAAAAAGAAAGAAAGAAGATAAAGTAAAATAAAGTAAGATAAAATATAATAAAGTTATTAAAATAAAAAAAATTCTTAAGAAAAAAAACGGACGGCTAGAGCCCTAGGACAAATGGTGGAAGCAAAGCTATACAGACAAAATCTCACACAGAAGCATACACATACACGCTCAGAAAAAGAGGAAATGGGGAAAAAATCATAAACTTTGCTCTCAAAGTCCACCTCTTCAATTTGGCATGATTCGTTGTCTATTCATGTATTCCACAGATGCAGGGTACATCAAGTTGATTGTGGAGCTTTTTTGTATGTTTGTTTTTGCGGTACACGGGCCTCTTACTGTTGCGGCCTCTCCCGTTGCGGAGCCTGTGGGCCTCTCACTGTTGTGGCCTCTCCCGTTGCGGAGCCTGTGGGCCTCTCACTGTTGTGGCCTCTCCCGTTGCGGAGCCTGTGGGCCTCTCACTGTTGTGGCCTCTCCCGTTGCGGCGCACAGGCTCCAGACGCGCAGGCTCAGCGACCATGGCTCACGTGACGCAGCCGCTCCGCGGCATGTGGGATCTTCGCGGACTGGGGCACGAACCCATGCCTCTGCATCGGCAGGCGGACTCTCAACCACTGCGCCACCAGGAAAGTCCGATTGGGAAACTTTAATCCGCTGCTTCTGAGGCTGCTGGGAGAGATTTCCCTTTCTCTCACAGCTCCCAGGGGCTCAGCTTTGGATTTGGCCCCGCCTCTGCGTGTAGGTCGCCGGAGGACGTCCCTTCTTCGCTCAGACAGGACTGGGTTAAAGGAGCCGCTGACTCGGGGGCTCTGGCTCACTCAGGCCGGGGGAGGGCGGCGCACGGAGTGCGGGGCGAGCCTGCGGCGGCAGAGGCCAGCGTGACGTTGCACTAGCCTGAGGCGCGCCGTGCGTTCTCCCGGGTAAGTTGTCCCTGGATCCCGGGAACCTGGCAGTGGCGTGCTGAAGGCGGTGTGGATAGTGACCAGTGCTGGCACACAGGCTTCTTGGTGGCGACAGCAGCAGCCTTAGCGTCTCATGCCCGTCTCTGGGGTCCGCGCTTTTAGCCGCGGCTCGCGCCCGTCTCTGGAGCTCCTTTAAGCAGCGCTCTTCATCCCCTCTCCTCGAGCACCAGGAAACAAAGAGGGAAGAAAAAGTCTCTTGCCTCTTCGGCAGGTCCAGACTTTTCCCCGGACTCCCTCCCGGCTAGCCGTGACGCACTAACCCCCTGCAGGCTGTGTTCACGCCGCCAACCCCAGTCCTCTCCCTGCGCTCTGACCGAAGCCCGAGCCTCAGCTCCCAGACCCGCCCGCCCCGGCGGGGGAGCAGACAAGCCTCTCGGGCTGGTGAGTGCCTGTCGGCCCTGATCCTCTGTGCGGGAATCTCTCTCCTTTGCCCTCCGCTCCCCTGTTGCTGTACTCTCCTCCGCAGCTCCGAAGCTTTCCCTCTGCGTCACCCGTAGTCTCCGCCCGCGAAGGGGCTTCCTAGTGTGTGAAAATCTTTCCTCCTTCACAGCTCCCTCCCACTGGCGCAGGTCCCGTCCCTATCCTTTTGTCTCTGTTTATTCTTTTTTCTTTTGCCCTACCCAGGTACGTGGGGGGCTTTCTTCCCTTTTGGGAGGTCTGAGGTCTTCTGCCAGCGTTCAGTAGGTGTTCTGTAGGAGTTGTTCCACGTGTGGATGTATTTCTGGTGTATCTGTGGGGAGGAAGGTGATTTCCGCGTCTTACTCTTCCGCCATCTTCCCGGAAGCCAATCTACTGATGAGTTTTGATCCCTGGCTTCTTCCCAATCTTGTTAGGCTTTAATTACTGACATAATGGATATGTTGTTATTTTCTGTAAACGCTACAAATAGGTCTTAAATAACCTAATTAGTGTTGAGGTTAATTAATAGGGAGGAAATTGGCCTCATGAGAAAAGGGCAGATTTGTATACAATGTCATTACACACTGAAGTCTGGAAACAGAAAGAGGGAAATATAGAATGCTGTTTTTTAGGATAATTAGACTAGGCTCCGTTTATGTACTTACTGAGAAGTGGAATACTTACCCTGATGTATCGCACTGTAAAGAACATTCTGGAAACAGCTGAGATCCTCTTCATTAGTAAGTTGCTGTGGCAAACTTTCCCTTCTAAGTTATTGACTCTTTAGTGCTTTAGGAAAACAGAACTTTAAAACCTGGAAAATAGAAAACCGTGCTCTACCTGGCCCAAAGACATATACAAAATGATTAAAAACGCCAAACTAGATAAAACATCAAGCTCATTAGCCCTTTGAGTATGTACTGTATCAAAAAACAGCAAGAGAACTGTCTGCTTTATTGAAATAAAAATACATAGAATTTATAATATTAGTCATTTCTATCAGTTGCCAAATGAAAATCACTATGTATTTTTCTAGCTCTTTAAATAAAAATTGTGAAAGAAAAATGACTCAGTGTTCTGGGTGTCATAATGCTGATTCTAAACAAAGAACACAGATCAGCCTACTAAAGGACTGGTTAGTAAGCCTGTGATTTCATTCTTGACCTGACAAGGGACCAAAAGGACAAATATTCTTCCATCTTATCTTCCACCAGGCTTTGGGTGGGAAAACTTAGTGTAAACAGTGGATAATTTTACTAGTTTTATTGAGTTCTGTAAGAGGTTCCCATTAGTGAGTATTTTAAGTAGTCTGTGTACAAAAAACATGATGATGGAGGAAGTTGAAGGGCAAAGACTAAAAGATGTCCCCATATCTGTGGTATTAGGTATAGATTTTGAGTGTAAGATGTTCAGGAAAATGGAATCAGGAAGAACAGCAAAGAAAGGATGCTGTGGGAATTTCAGAGGAATTGTTCCATGTCTCGGGCAATTTTATTTTCAGTAGACACAAAAAGGTAGAATGAAGATGGTAGCTATGGAAGTGGTCCCAGAATATCTAAGGGGAAGGTAGGCCAGGAAGATGGCTGGAGGGATGATGCAGAGTCTGTGGGAAGAAAGCCCAGGAGCTAAAAATAGATTTGATTTTCTGTTTTGCCCAGTTTCTAGGTAAAACTTCCTTTTGTGCTGGGAAGAGATGAAAATACATTTCTTATTGCCAGGCTGAATGTTTGGCCAGAATACAATTCACCCTTTGTGTGCTAACAGTCTGTACACCTTTAGCAAACCCAGGTCTTGATAGTACAGTGCGTTGCGGACAGCTGGCTGCCTAGTGCCTCATCTTGAAGCTTGGAATAGTGAAGTTAAAACCACTGACTTTCTGAAAGAACAGTTTGCGGAAGGCAAGAAATGGTATCTGCTTGTGTTAACAACCTGCTAAATTTTGAGTTGTTCTCAAGGGCAGTTTTTGAGGCTTCCTACCATCTCTGATGACAACTATAAATATATTTGCAGCTTTATTAAATTTTCTTACTTTTTTTTCCTTTTGGCTACTCTTTCAGTTCAGGACATTTAGCAGGGCCCATTACCTGCTCTTTACGTTGGTTTTTTACTTAAGCCTCCTTGGACCTTGAAAATGTGAAGTCTTGAGAGGAAACGAATCATATAGTTTTTAAGGTTGGAAAGAGACCATGAAGGTCAACATTTATCATTTTTATTTACCGTAAGGTTCTTAAGACATTTTACAAAGATCATTGTGCCTGAACTAGAGAATGAAGCAGGGCTATAAATAAATAATCTAGCAACTGTGAAGACTGAATTAGCTCTAAGGACTGTAATCCCTATTTGGGGTTTCCATTGTTTAGAATTATTAACAGAGTCTGATAACCTGGGCTAACAGGGAGTAACAGCTTTCATGGAGACAGTGGGCCTTTTAGGGACAAGCATGGTGACATGCCAAGCTGTTATTCGAGGGGGTTGCTCTCCAGGCAGTAACTGGGCTGTGCAATGTGATGGGGAAGCAATGTGATGCTGAAACATAGGGGAGACCACATAGCTGTGGCTGGTCTCATAACAGGTGGCTGGCCCTCCCTACACACTTAAAATAGACATGCATAATTTCCTAGAGAGATTGGGGGTCAGTTTATTACCAGTGAAAAAGGAAGATATTTCTTTACCTTTTAGCAGGAAAAAAGAAAGCTAAAATATACTTGTACTAGGCTAAGATCTGATACTGAAATTTAGCATAGGATAGCTTTAGAAGGCTGAGCAGAAAGGCTGGATTTTTTTGAATCCTCTAAATATCTTGCACAGAATTGTATTCTATTGTGGACCACCTCAACAAAGGACTCTAGAACCTTTCTAAACTAAGGATCTCCTGTAGCTGGGAGGCAGGATAGTTCTTGAATAAGGACTTGTGTACCTGTCCATGCACTATCCGTTGAATGGAATAAGAGTTTCTTTGGTCCTGCTATGTGACAGACATTGTGTTAGACCCTGGAGATGGAAAGACGGGAAGACTTAGTTCCTGCCTAGAAGGGGAAAACAAAAGACATGTCTAAATGGATGTCCTGCTGACAATGTAACTTGTGATCTGTTGGTGAAGGGCTGAAATATGACTTTGTTACCCTGGGGAGAGTATATTGTTTTTTAGGCATGGAAGGTAGCTCCCTTTTCCCAAAGGTGGCCATAGTCCTACTCTCCCTGCCCCAATTTAACTTCCCATACTAAGGAGGCAAGTAGGGTTGATACACTTTGGTAGGGCAGCAGGATAAAGAACATGATCAGAAGTCTATGGGGATGCCTCTCCTGCATGACCATCTGAGAGGATGGTGTGTAGCTTGACTATCTGTTAAAGGAGACGTACTGAGACATTTTGCTTTTCAGAGGATGAAAAGGAAAATTGTTTTTAATCTAGGGGATGAGAGTCTCCAAAGAGTATAGAGGAGTGGAGAGCGGGTGTGTAAGGGCAGACATTGAATCATCTCTGACACAGCATTCCTCACTTGGCCGATGCCCAGGATGTGGTGGATATGGGGCTCTCAAAGCCTTGGGAATCCAAGCCTGGGTCATTTGTGGCTGAGGTTAATTTCCAGGAATGGACTCATTCTCTTTTGAAATGCCACAGATGGCCTGTGGAAAGACTTGGAACTCTGCCCCGACCCTCCACAGAGGACATCCCAGGTCAGTTAGGAGCATCAGGTGAGCACCTCCTCAGGCCCTCACTGTGGCACTTCCAGATCCCGCTTCCTCAGCTCCTCCTCTTCCCCTTTTGTATTAGGAGGTGTGCTTTCTCCTGGTACAGGCCAGGGCTTCCAATCCTCAGGACATTCCATAATTATCCCCTTTCCAGCTTACATGTTTAGCTGTGATTGCTCAACTCTAGCCTTCTCATCCAGATTTAAGCATTAAAAAAATTTTTTTGAGAACAAAATCTCCTTCAACTCAAATCCTTTGCTGCTAGCGTCTCCTCGCCTTCGAGACCAAACTTTTTAAATTTGTGTATGTACACGGTTGTCATTTCCTCACCTTCCATTTTCCTCATTTTGACTTCTGCCTCATCATGCCACCAAACCAACTCTCATTAAAGTCACCTGTGACTTCTCTGTCACTAAAGCCAGTGACAGTTTTCATTCCTCCTTTTATTTAATTACTCATGGCATGCCCTCCGTCTTGAAACATTCTCCCTCTTGGCTCTGATGAAGCAACTCCCTCCTGGTTTCCCTCTACTTTGCTGACCACAGCCTTTTGCCTCTTCCTTTCTCTAGCCATTGAATGTTGGAATTCCTCAAGCTTTGGACCTAACCTCTTCTCTCTTTTCACTGAGCACTCTCATCTTTAGTGGAACTCTGCTGATTTTACTGATCCAATATCTCTTACTCCTTCTTTTGGTGCCAACCCATCCCTATTTTTTTTTTGGTGGGGAGGAAGCACCTCCCCACAGCCATTGTGTGTGTGGTCTTAATGGGACCACCGGTAAAAGTTCCCTGCTCTTTCTTGAACAGCAAATTAGAATTTCACCTCTGGGAATATTTATCTCAAATGCCAGAGGATGGAAGAAATTGGGGGCTGAATTATTCCTATCGTGTGAACTCTGAAGTTACTGTTCATTGATTTCCACTGCCTCAGTCCCCAGAGCTGGCCTGGTACTTCCCTTCTTAAGCGTAAACCTTTTTTTGAGAGCTATGCCATATTTCCTTGTACTAAATTATTTTATTTAGTATCACATTTTTTTTTTGTTTAAGCTTAGCCAAGGAGGATTTCTAATTCTTGCAACCGAAAGATTGTGACTGATACAGATCCTAGCCTCAAGTGTCATCTCTGTACAGATGATTTTCCAACTTGTATCTCCAGCCCCAAACTCTCCTCTGAGCTCGATTATTATTTCCATTTACCTACCTGACATTTCCAAAGCACCTTAAATTCAATGTGTCTAAGACTGAACTCATGGTCTATATTTTCTCTGCATTGTACCATCATCCATTAGTTAAACGAGTCAGAAGCCCAGGAGTTGATACTTTTCACACCTTCCCTGCTGCATATCCAGTGTATCAAGAAGTCTTTTTGATTTTACTACCTAAACTTCTCCCAGGTCTGCCTACTTCTCTTTCTTCTGTTATCTCCCTCGTCCAAGTTACCAACATCTTTCTGGATGAATGTAGAAGCCTCCTAACTTGATAACCAGTATCCACTATTCCCCTCTTCCATTCCTTTCTCAACACTGTGACCAGAATAATATTTTCAAAATGCAAGCCTGTTGGTATTACCCCTGTTTAAAACCTTTCAATGGCTTTTCATTGCTTTTAGAATAATGACACAAACTCTTAACTTGGCTTACAGGACCCTGCATTGTCTAGACTGTTCACGTCACTCCACATCGCAACTCTCTCCCTCTTTCAGATTCTTAAAGACATTAGGTTTCCTTCTGCCACAGGTTCTTTGCTTGTATTGTGCTCTCTTCCTAGAAGGCTCTTTCCTACTGGAGTCTAGAGCACAGATTTGAGGATTGGCAAAATGTGGATTTGAACTCAGCTTAGGTTATTTTCACTTTATTTATTATATGTATCTTTCATTTGTTTATTTGGTGATCTAGCAAATGTAGATCAAAATTACACGATAGTATGAATGATCTGGTCCTTCTCTTGTGCAGGAGGGAAACCCAGGGAGTTGGATGACTGAATAGGGCCCACTGCCTCTTTTAGGTTGGATGCAAGGGAGGGCAGCAAACATCAGAATTCAAGGGCCTACATTATAATCGTAAAAGGAATTCCTGGTTGTACTAGTTGTGTTTCTGGGTTTATTCAAGTTTCAGTTAGACTGGATGTGGCATACTACATTCCTTCATCATGATACCTTCTCATCACTAGATGTTAATTTAACCATCACTTGTCAAAAGTCTTCTCTAATCCCCACCCTTCCCCCCCATTCTTGTGTAGTTTAAATAGGGGATTATGTTCCACATCTCTAGGACTATATATTCTCATAATAGACTTAGATGTGAATGGTCATTTGGAATTAGGTGGAGAAACTGCCTTTGGCTTAAATAATGAGGCCAAATTATTATCTTATATAAGGAGTATGTGAGGGTATCCTGGTGGCAGGAGGAGGGGAGACTCGAAGATTGCTTAATTCTCCTTAATGATGGCATCATCTATTTTCTACCATCTTCATTGTGTTATTTTAGCTTTCCAAATGCTTCCACCTTGTCTGCCATAGGACATATACAGTGAAAGAAGAGGGCCTGGTTCTTGGTACATACCTCTGTATAAAGGCAAGAAAGTATTTCACAGATTTGACCCCAGTAGTCTTTTTTTTTTTCTTGGTTAAATCTCTAACTTTATTTTATTTTCTTTTTAACCATCTTTGTTGGAGTATAATTGCTTTACGTTGTGTTAGTTGCTGCCATATAATAAAGTGAATCAGCTATATGTATACGTATAACCCCATATCCCCTCCCTCTTGTGTCTCCCTCCCACCCTCCCTATCACACCCCTCTAGGTGGACACAAAGCACCGAGCTGATCTCCCTGTGCTATGCGGCTGCTTCCCACTAGCTATCTGTTTTACATTTGGTAGTGTATATATGTGCACGCCACTCTCTCACTTTGTCTCGGCTTACCCTTCCCCCTCCCCATGTCCTTAAGTCCATTCTCTACATCTGTGTCTTTATTTCTGTCCTGACCCTAGGTTCATCAGAAACATTTTTTTTTTTACATTCCATATATATGTGTTCACATATGGTATTTGTTTTTCTCTTTCTGACTCACTTCACTCTGTATGACAGACTCTAGGCCATCCACCTCACTACAAATAACTCGATTTCATTTCTTTTTTATGGCTGAGTAATATTCCATTTTATATATGTGCCACCTCTTCTTTATCCATTCATCTGTCAGTGGACACTTAGGGTGCTTCCATGTCCTGGCTATTATAGATACAGCTGCAATGAACATTGTGGTACATGACTCTTTTTGAATTACGGTTTTCTCAGAGTATAGGCCCAGTAGGAGATTGCTGGGTCGTATGGTAGTTCTATTTTTAGTTTTTTAAGGAACCTCCATACTGTTCTCCATAGTGGCTGTATCAATTTACATTCCCACAAACAGTGTAAGAGGGTTTCCTTTCCTCCACACCCTGCCCAGCATTTTTTGTTTGTAGATTTTTTGATAATGGCCATTCTGACTGGTGTGAGATACATCACTGTAGTTTTCATTTGCATTTCTCTAATGATTAGTTATGCTGAGTATCCTTTCATGTGTTTGTTGGCAATTTTGGAGATTAATTTTGGAGATTAATCCTTTGTCAGTTGCTTCATTTGCAAATATTTTCTCCCATTCTGAGGGTTGTATTTTCGTCTTGTTTATATTTTCCTTTGCTGTGCAAAAGATTTTAAGTTTCATTAGGTCCCATTTGTTTGTTTTTGTTTTTATTTCCATTTCTCTAGGAGGTGTGTCAAAAAGGATCTTGCTGTGATTTATGTCATAGAGTGTTCTGCCTATGTTTTCCTGTAAGAGTTTTATAGTGTCTGGCCTTACATTGAGGTCTTTAATCCATTTTGAGTTTATTTTTGTGTATGGTGTTAGGGAGTTTTCTAATTTCATTCTTTTACATGTAGCTGTCCAGTTTTCTTTGTTTGGTTTTGGTATCAGGGTGATGGTGCCTCGTAGAATGAGTTTGGGAGTGTTCCTCCTTCTGCTATATTTTGGAAGAGTTTGAGGATAGGTGTTAGCTCTTCTCTAAATGTTTGATAGAATTCACCTGTGAAGCCATCTGGTCCTGGGCTTTTGTTTGTTGGAAGATTTTTAAATCACAGTTTCAATTTCAGTGCTTGTGATTGAACTGTTTATATTTTCTATTTCTTCCTGATTCAGTCTCGGAAGTTTGTGCATTTCTAAGAATGTGTCCATTTCTTCCAGGTTGTCCATTTTATTGGCATATAGTTGCTTGTAGTAATCTCTCATGATCCTTTGTATTTGTGCAGTGTCAGTTGTTACTTCTCTTGTTTCATTTCTAATTCTGTTGATTTGAGTCTTCTCCTTTTTTTCTTGATGAGTCTGGCTAATGGTTTATCAATTTTGTTTATCTTCTCAAAGAACCAGCTTTTAGTTTTATTGATCTTTGCTATCGTTTCCTTCATTTCTTTTTCATTTATTTCTGATCGGATCTTTATTATTTCTTTCCTTCTGCTAACTTTGGGTTTTTTTGTTCTTCTTTCTCTAATTGCTTCAGGTGTAAGGTTATGTTGTTTATTTGAGATTTTTCTTGTTTCTTGAGGTAGGATTGTATTGCTATAAACTTCCCTCTTAGAACTGCTTTTGCTGCATCCCATAGGTTTTGGGTTGTCATGTTTTCTGTGTTATTTGCTTCTAGGTATTTTTTATTTCCTCTTTGATTTCTTCAGTGATATTTTGGTTATTAAGTAGTGTATTGTTTAGCCTCCATGTGTTTGTGTTTTTTACAGATTTTTTTCCTGTAATTGTTATCTAGTCATATAGCACTGTGGTCAGAAGAGATACTTGATACGATTTCCATTTTCTTAAATTTACCAGTGCTTGATTTGTGAACCAAGATATGATCTATCCTGGAGAATGTTCCATGAGCACTTGAGAAGAAAGTGTATTCTGTTCTTTTTGGATGGAATGTCCTATAAATATCAATTAAGTCCATCTTGTTTAATGTATCATTTAAAGCTTGTGTTTCCTTATTTATTTTCATTTTGGTTGATCTGTCCATTGGTGCAAGTGGGGTGTTAAAGTCCCCTACTATGATTGTGTTACTGTCAATTTCCCCTTTCATGGCTGTTATCATTCGCCTTATGTATTGAGGTGCTCCTATGTTGGGTGCATAAATATTTACAATTGTTATATCTTCTTCTTGGATCGATCCCTTGATCATTATGTAGTGTCCTTCTTTGTCTCTTCTAATAGTCTTTATTTTAAAGTATTTTGTGTGATGTGAGAATTGCTACTCCAGCTTTCTTTTGATTTCCATTTGCATGGAATATCTTTTTCCATCCCCTCATTTTCATTCTGTATGTGTCCCTAGGTCTGAAGTGGGTCTCTTATAGACAGCTTATATATGGGACTTTTTGTTGTATCCGTTCAGCCTTTCTGTGTCTTCTGGTTGGAGCATTTAATCTGTTTACATTTAAGGTAACTATCTATATGTATGTTCCTATTCCCATTTTCTTAATTGTTTTGTGTTTGTTATTGTAGGTCTTTTCCTTCTCTTGTGTTTCCTGCCTAGAGAAGTTCCTTTAGCATTTGTTGTACAGCTGGTTTGGTGGTGCTGAATTCTCTTAGCTTTTGCTTGTCTGTAAAGGTTTTAATTTCTCTGTGGAATCTGAATGAGATCCTTTCTGGATAGAGTAATCTTGGTTGTAAGTTTTTCCTTTTCATCACTTTAAATATGTTTTGCGGCTCCCTTCTGGCTTGCAGAGTTTCTGCTGAAAGATCAGCTGTTAATCTTATGGGGATTCCCTTGTATGTTATTTGTTGCTTTTCCCTGCTGCTTTTAATATTTTTAAATATTTTTTCTTTGTATTTAATTTTTGATAGTTTGATTAATATGTGTTTTGGTGTTTCTCCTTGTATTTATCGTGTATGGGACTCTGTGTGCTTCGTATGCTTGATTGACTATTTCTTTCCCATATTAAGGAAGTTTTCGACTATAATCTCTTCAGATATTTTCTCAGTCTCTTTCTTTTTCTCTTCATCTTCTGGGACCTCTATAATTCAGATATTGGTGTGTTTAATGTTGTCCTAGAGGTCTCTGAGACTGTCCTCCACTCTTTTCATTCTTTTTTCTTTATTCTGCTCTGTGGTAGTTATTTCCACTATTTTACTTCCAGGTCACTTATCTGTTTTTCTGCCTCAGTTATTCTGCTACTGATTCCTTCTAGCGAATTTCTAATTTCATTTATTGTGTTGTTCATCACTGTTTGTTTGCTCTTTAGTTCTTCTAGGTCCTCGTTAAAACTTTCTTCTGTTTTCTCCATTTTATTTCTAAGATTTTTGGATCATCTTAACTGTTATTACTCTGAATTCTTTTTCAGGTAGATTGCCTATTTTCTCTTCATTTGTTTGATGGGTTTTTACCTTGCTCTTTCAAGTGCTGAGTATTTCTCTGTCTTCTCATTTTACTTAAATTACTGTGTCTGGGGTCTCCTTTTTGCAAGCTCTAGGTTTGTAGTTCCCATTGTTTTTGGTGTCTGACCCCAGTGGGTAAGTTTGGTTCAGTGAGTTGTGTAGGTTTCCTGGTGGAGGGGACTGGTGCCTGTGTTCTGGTGGATGAGGCTGTATCTTGTCTTTCTGGTGGTCAGGACCGTGTCCAGTGGTGTGTCTGTGAACTTATTATGATCTTAGGCAGCCTCTCTGCTAATGGATAGGGTTGTGTTCCTGTCTTGCTAGTTGTTTGGCATGGGGTGTCCAGCGTTGGAACTTGCTAGTCATTGAGTGGATCTGGGTCTTAACATTGAGATGGAGATCTCTGAGGGAACTCTTGCCGAGTGATATTACATGGGGCCAGGATGTCTCTGCTGGTCCAATGTGCTGATCTTGGCTCTCCCACCTCAGAGGTGCTCCTGACACCCGGCCGGAGTACGAAGACCCTGTCAGCTACACGGCTCAGAGGCAAGGGAGGAAAAAAAGAAAGAAAAATAAAACTTTGGGGAAGTCTGAGGTCTTCTGCCAGCATTCAGTAGATGTTCTGTAGGAGTTGTTCCACATGTAGATGTGTTTTTTATGTATTTGTGGGGAGGAAGGTGATCTCCATGTCTTACTCTCCACCATCTTGAAGGTCCTTCTGACCCCAGTAGTCTTATCTTCACGTCTCTTGCCCTACATGAATATGTGCATATTGCATATTTGCAGTAATTGCTAGAAGGAGAATCATACTTGTTGACTTAAACCATTAAGGACTTGCACTTGAGCTCAGGCTAGGATCCCCGTCCTGATTCCCATGGAAGGGCACACACAGAATGACAACTCTACCAACTAGGAAGAGAGAGAAGAGGATGTTGTGCAGGCCACCCGCTGTGTCTGTGACATCCCCAGTCACAGGGTACTTTGTAAAAGCTCCTATAGAACCATGTTTCTTTTCTCTGGAGCATTTCTCTCAGTTTGTTATTACATATTTACTAATGTTATTGTTAAAGTATGTCTCCTCCATTCATCTAAGTCTTTCATCAGAGCAAACTCTGACTCTCAGTCACTGGTACTTAGCACAGTCTGGCTCATAACAGGTGCTTACTAAATACATGTAGACTGTACGAGCCAATGAGCCAAGGCTCTGTTCCTTTTGGGTATGGAAGCAGGACTGGCTTCCCTTTCCAGACTCCATACATCCCTAGGATCTTGGGCCATGGTGGGGTGAATCCCCAGGAAGGAGATCCAGGACTCCCAGTTGTGTTCAGTCCTCATTATTTGCAGATTCTGTATTTGTGACTTTGCCTACTAGTTAAATTTATTGTAACCCCCAAATTAATACTCGCAGCAGTTTTGCAAGTCATTTGCAAACATACACAGAATGACAAAAATGTGAATTGCCCAACCTACATGCTCCCTGCTGAAGTAGAGCAAGATGACACCCTGCCTCATTGTTTCAGCTCTCATACTGTAAATGTGTCTTTTTTGTGGTCTATTTAGTGCCATGTTTTTTACATTTTTGTGAAACGTAAGGGCTGTCTAGTGCCTCTAAATACAAAAAGGCTATAATGTACTAAACAGACAAGGTACGTGTGTTAGATAAGCTTCATTCAGGCCTGAGTTTTTGTGCTGTTGGCTGTGAGTTCAATGTTACTGAACCGCCAATATATATTTTAAAAGAGGTCTTTAAACAGAAACTCACATAAAACAAGGTTATGTATTCACTGATGAAATATTGTGACCAGAGGCTTACAGGAACCTAACCCTGTTTTTCCCCTAGGAGCAATGGTTTAGTATTCACTAACTCAGAGTTCCAAGCAACTTTATGGAACATAACTACTATGAATAATGAGAATCCGCTGTGCTCTTTTTATTTCAGTGAAGAGTAAATGAGATAAGACTATATTAGCTCTTGCACACTGTAGAAATATTCATAAGGTTAAATGGTTAACACTAAAGCTTTGTAGACAGAAATTACATAGGCCTGCTTTTAACATTTTTAGACAAGAGTACAGATGGTTCTCCCAATCCCATTCTCTTCCCATTTCTGGCTTTATCCTATACCAGGAAGAACCTTGCATGCCTGTGTGAACACTTCAAACTCCATGTCCAAGTTCCATTCATAATTTACCTGCCTCCAAATTCTTGGAGCCCTTACTCCAGATATCTGCCCCTTGGTGATACCTATAGCCAATGGGTGAGTATACTGGTGTCATGGTCTACACTTGGGAGTTAGGCCAGGGAATAGGCCTTTCTAAGCCCTGGAAGAGGGCTCAGAGACATTGGGCAGGAAATAATAGGATCCCAGCTATTGGGTTTAGAAGGTGGGGAGACATAGACTTTGGGTGTTCAAGTCCTTGTACTTTTCCCCTGATACCTTGCCCCATGGAGAAGGTCACAGTCAGATGGATGAAAGACAGAGTAGGACCTTATAGAGTACTGGGCTTAGCATAGGAGCCCTAGTTTGCAAAGTCTAAGGTAAGTACTGTGTATGGAGTATGTTGTGGTACAAAAGTGGTTAATTCTATTTCCAAATTAGGTAGAAGATGTGGGGGAGGGAGGAAGCAGGACATTCTCTATAGGAAAATGACATATGAACTCAGGTTTTAGAAGTGATTAGGAACTTTCTAGGTGTGTTGAGGTAAGGATGGGGTTGGGAGGAGAAAATATGTCAGGCAGAAGCTGGAGTATGAACAAAATTAAGGAATCACATAATAAGCTAGTGTTTTCAATGAGCTGTGAGTAATTCAGTAGGGCTACAGCATAGTATGAAAGGTGTGGAGGCTCAGAGTGTCTGGGCCTTGCCTGTCGTATTAAAGGGTTTCTCCTTTATCTTGCTGGTGTTGGGGAATTATCTACTGACAACATCCAACTTCTGTTTTAGTTATAGCAATATGCATGTTGGATTGGAGAAGTGTAGGGTTGGAAGGAGGACTTTGGAAGTAGCTATGAGTATATTGTGATGTTTCCAGGTGAAAGGTGAAGAGAGCTGAACCTCAGTCATAGCACTATGGGATAATGAAAAAGAGTGTGAGTAGGAATGATGAAAATTTATATTTATTATGTAAGAGGCAGTGTCCCAAGTGTTTTACAGATATGATTTAATCCTTATATCAATCCTGAGCAATAGGTACTGTTATTTATCCCTATTTAATAGATGAAGAAGCTCAGGCAAAGAAAGGTTAAATAAACCACTTACTATGGACTGAATATGTGTTCCCTCAAAATTCATATGTTAAAGCCCTAATTGCTAATCTGATGGTATTTGGAGTTGGGGTCTTTGGGAGATAATTAAGTGTAGAAAAGTTATAGGATAGATCCCCCATCATGGGATTACTGCCCCTATAAGAGGAAGAGGAAAGCAGAGCTTCACCATGTGTGGATACAGCAAGAAGGCAACCGGATGTAAAGCAGGAAATGGGCTCTCACCAAGATCCTAACCATGCTGGCCCCCTGATCTCAGACTTCCAGCTTCCTGAACTGTCAGAAATAAATTTTTGTTGTTGAAGCCTTACTATCTATGGTATTTTTGTTGTAGCAGCCTGCGCTAAGACATTGTTCAAGGTCATATTTTTAGTAGCTATTGCTCTAGAGCCTATGTTCTTAACCACTAAGATGAACTGAGAGGAGAGATGAGGCAGAATTTGAGGGATCATAGGGAGGTCTCATCTTCAGGACCTGATGACAGATTAAATTTGGAGGATGAGAAAGAAAAGATGCTTCTAGGATTGACTCCAGATGTGACGAGAAGATTCTGGTGCCAATTAGAAATGGAAAATACAAAAAGAGGAGTGATTCTGGGAGGAAGAGGCTGTGTTCCCCTTGGGGCATTCTGAGCTTGAGGTGATGGTGGCACATTCAAGTAGAGACACCCAGCAGGCAGGTCCTGGAGCTCAGAGGACAGGTCAGTCAGGAGGGTGGCATCCAGTGCAAGGTAAAGGCTTCTCATCTTCGGTGAGCATCGTTTAGCTAACAGAGGACTAGTGGAAAAGCCTGGAAGTGACTCATTTGCCCAAAACGTAGCATAAGGTAGACAATAAAAGTATAAACGATAGAGCTTTATCATTTACCAGCAGTACAACCGCAGTGAGTTATTTAACCTTTCCAGCCCTCGTTTTTTGAATCTGTAAAATTGAAATGATAAAAAACACGTCTCCGTCATGGTATGATTATGAGGATTAAATGGACTAAATACCTGAAAGTATTTAGAACAGGGCTTGGCACGTAATAAGGGATAGGTAATTCTTTTACTTATGGCAGGTTTTTCTATAAAGAAAGTTTAATTCCAATGCAGAGTCAATCTCTTCCTGTTTCTGTCTGTCTTTCTCTCTCTGCAACAATATTACAATCTTTTGAGGAAATTCCTTCCTAAAGCAAGTCTCTGTAAAGCAAATCCCCTTTTGCCATAGGAGATTTTACTGAAGTGAAGTAATAACAGGTACACACTACATTCAGATACACACACAAAAATGTTGCTTATTTATTTTTTTTCTGTAAATTTCTTCATCTCCTTGGGCTCCTGCTGAATACTAAACAAATCAAATATAATCCAACAGAAAAATTTTAATCCTCTTCAGGAACTTAAAACAATAGTGACAATGCTGACATCTTACAGATTGTCTTCTCCTTCCAGACTTTTCTCCAA
This sequence comes from Stenella coeruleoalba, assembly GCF_951394435.1. Taxonomy (NCBI): domain Eukaryota; kingdom Metazoa; phylum Chordata; class Mammalia; order Artiodactyla; family Delphinidae; genus Stenella; species Stenella coeruleoalba. The sequence continues at coordinate 97,231,521 of NC_137148.1, read as the reverse complement.
GATGGAGCCTGGGTGTATGGTGTTGGGGGTGGGAATTGGATATTCTTGAAGTCGCAGCAAGAGGGTGGCCTGAGACCCACTGTGGGGCTTTATCCTTTCGCGGGGGCCTTTGATTTCTGAGGTCATCATTGTTGGCCTGGTGTTGGCATTTAGTTCTCATGTCTGTGGCTGGTGAATTCATGATGGATTCTGTCAGCCTGATCAAGCCCCAGCCTTGTCCTTGCTGGCTCTTGCCGCACACCTGAGGTCTCGTGTGCCTCCTTTCAGCCCCAGGCTGCGTGACCTGCTGTATAGCCCAGAGCCCGGGGTCATTTCACCCCATCACGACAAACCCTCAGATAAGGTCCTGAGGTAGACCATCTTTGACTTCCACTATGCAACCCCATGGACTGGGATACGATCCAGGCCCTTCCATCTCCCACGGGAGCCCAGGATGGCTGGGGAGCCCTAGCTCAGGTGATTTCCCTTCCTCAAATACATTGTGCCATTACTCCCAGTCTGAAGCAGCAGGTTAGGGTGGGTGTGTAAGTATGCACGCTCTCTTAGTCACAAACCAGGATGTGGCCACAGCTCTGCTCTGTTTTGAGTTTTCTGTTCAACCTAATTATCATAATTTCTTCTCCGTGACTTGAGGCACTGGAGTATGCTGTCAGAAAGGCCAAATCCAGACGAGTGGGACAGAACAGACTTTTCATCTCCCCTTTTGTTTTGTGGGATAGTCTCCATGGCATAGGCACTTCCTTAATGAGGTGATCTTTCATTTTCTCCTTTCCTGGAGCTAAGGGGGAAATGAAAATACATTGATTGTTCCAGTGATACTAATGCCGGGAGCTTTTGTTTCTGGTCAAAGACTTGGCCGTTGATACAAGCCACCAAAACCCTCAAAGGAAAGATAAGACAGCTATAAAACTCCACAAAAGCTGTTTTAAATATTATAAAATCATTTTAATACACTTTGTACCTGGCATATGTAAGGAATTCCACAGTATCATGTGTTGATTGAGTATAGAAAATTAAGCTCAGTTGTGTCATAAATTGGACTTCTTTAAAACCAGCATGCTAACATAATAAACCTTCATTAAATATTTAATTTGCTAAAATTTAGCCTGCTTTTTAGAATGTGGTTAAGTCTCCTATGGGCAGGATAGTAATTAATCCATACTCTTACTAGCGATGTGTTCCGAAAAATGTTACTTAACTCTGTACCTAAGATGCCCAGTTTGTAAAATGGGAATATTAATAATATCTACATTATAGGGTTATTGTGAGGATTAGATTAGAACAGTGCTTGGCACATGGTGAGTACTATTTTTACATTTGTTACATTCATCATGATTTGGGAAGGTTGAGTCTTAGTGTATTAACCAGTGCTTTTCTTTCACTGCTACAAACATGGGTTTGTTTTTCTTTTTATTATTTTATATTATATGTCATTGCAGCAGCCAAACATTTGAGGTCACTTATGATATCTGTAATTGTGACAGTTTGAAAAAACAAAAATTCGTTTTCATTCATTCATTGTTTTTCAGATGGCTAAGATCTTGTTCACTCAGATATGCCATGATATTCTTTTTGCCTCTCTCTTTCTCTCTCTCAAAATTCTTTGAGCACTAAATAATTTAGAGAGTACCATGATTTTAGTCACTTTTGAATCTATTTATATACAGAATTCTTTCAATGGCAGAAGATACAGTGTCATAGCATTTGCTAATCATAGCTACACCCTCAAAGGTTGTATCAAAGATGAGGAAAGGTAACAGAGACGAATGTTAGATATTTGAGGAAGGAAGGAGCTTTAAACCATCTTCTTGTTTAAATTTGTATTTCTGGGATTACTAGTGAGGTGGTCCCCTCCTCCCATTTGTTTGTTCACTAGTTGATTATTTTCTTTTCTAAATTGCCTGTTCCTGTCCTTCGTCCATTTACCTGTTGGGATTCTTACTGGTTTGCACCTTGATTAGCATGAGCTCCTCAGAATTCTTAAAACCTGTTTGCAGCAAATATTTGTTTTTACCAGTTGTCTTTTGATTTCAGATATGAAAAAGTTTTGCAGTTTTACCTAATCAAACTATTGACTATGTTTTAAGACTTCATATGTTGCTTTTAAGGTTGGAGAATTTTCCTCTCCGTAGACATTTGGTGGCCACTTAGGTTGTGCCAAAGTTTGTAAATTTTGTCTTGTTAAAGCATTTAACTCTAATTTTACTTATTTTATATTTGTCCAAGTAAAATACAAAGTATCTCCTCTGAGAGGTTCCAAAGGGGACAGTGTGAGTCCTTAGTGAGGGGAGAGGTACTGGGAGAGGGTGTCATGCTTTACCCCCCAACACACTGCCGTCCTTGCCACCCCCTATTCCTCTGAGCTCCCACAGCCTTTGCCTGTATCATCAACGTTGATATTTATTAAATATGGTCTGAGTACAATAAAAAATTGTCTAGATTTCCTCCATTTGCCAATTTTTTGTTACTATCATGAGTCTCAAATAATATGCTATTAGGGCTTCCCTGGTGGCGCAGTGGTTGAGAGTCCGCCTGCCGATACAGGGGACACGGGTTCGTGCCGCGGTTCGGGAAGATCCCTCATGCCGCGGAGCGGCTGGGCCCGTGAGCCATGGCCGCTGGGCCTGCACGTCCAGAGCCTGTTGTCCGCAACGGGAGAGGCCACAACAGTGAGAGGCCCGCGTCCCGCAAAAAAAAAAAAAAAAAAAAAAAAAATGCTATTAAAGAAAACTTCATCAAAAAAAAAAAGCATTTAACTCTTTATCTCCTTAGATCATTTACTGCTCATTGCTTGAGATATGTATATAAACTAATTTTTTTGAACAAAAGGAGAGACTTTTAACACCATTTATTGAATTCATGGTACTCCTTTGATCACATATTATTTTGCTCTGTACCTGCACAGTAGCCTGTGGCTGTGTGTGACAATTGAGCACCTCAGTATATTGCTGGGCCAAACTGAGATGTGCTGTGTCAAATACATACTGGATTTTAAACACTGAGAAGAACAACAACAAAAGAATGAAAACATCTCAATAATGTTTTGATATTTATGACATGTGGAAATGATAATATTTGGGTATAATAAAAGATATGATATATAATGATATATAGTATATTGATGATATGTAAATAATATATAAGTATTATTAAAATTAATTTCACTTTTTACCTTTTAAAGTGTGGGTATTAGAAAATTTGTAAATTGTATATGTGACTCATATTACGTTTCTGTTGGACACCTGCTCTATACATTAGGGTTTCTTTCTATACTGTTGAGTTTTTTTCTCAGTGCTGTCTGCAGATTTAATGATTGTAGTTTTATGATATGTTTTCAGGTCTGGTTGAGCTAATTTCTTTCATTTCTATTCTTTACCATTTTTTCTTATTTATTTTTGCCTGTTTCTTCTTGTAGATAATTTAAACATTTTTTTTTTTTGCTAAGTTCCAAGAAAATTAAATCCCTCTGGGACTTTGATTTAAGTCACATAAAATTTATAAATTGATTTTGAAGGAAGTGTCATCTTTATAAGACTAAATCCTTTTTTCCCCCCAAGGAAATGATATTTCGTTTCACTTTTTTATCTTTTCTTTTACATTTCTTAGCAAACCTTGTTTTTTCTTCACATAAACTGTATATATATTTTATTTGGATTATTGTTAGGTATTGTGTTTTTATTTTATTGTAAACATCATTATTATTCCAATACATTTTCTAAGTGGTTTATGTTGGTTTACAAAAAGTGACCTTTAAAAATATACCTTGCAACCATTTTTACTGAGCTTTTAAAAAATTAATTCTAATAGTTTTTCAGCTGCTTCTCTTGAGTTATTCTCCTTCTCAAATTAAAATGCCATATCATATTAAGTTCAAATGAGCTTCTATAATTCTCTCCAAAATTCTAGCTGTAGAAATCAAATCTTTGAAAAAAGTAGAATGTTTAGGTATAAAGTCCTGTTGTTTATTTCAGATGGAATTTTATTAGAACTTACCTATAATATTGGAGATCACAGAGGTAGAGTGTTTTTTTTGTGTGTCTGTTTTTGTTTCCAAGGACTTGATGAAAAGATTAGCGAAACTGGTATATGATTCATGCATCACAGCTTAAATATACTTGGGACAGTGTATGCATGTGTGAGCATGTGTGTGTAAGATGAGTTGTAAGAAAAATTGTTGACTTCTGATAGTTGCCTTTTGCTGGGTATTTGAGGTTGCACTCATCACCTCAGATGGTTAGAAAGGCTAGCTGAATAGCTTTTCAATTGGAACTTCACCTTGAAACTCTCAGCCTTTTTATTTAATCTCTGAGAGCCTGGGGCTTAAGTTTCATTCTTGCTACATGATTATAGGAATTCAATTTTTATTTGGTCTTAAACATTTTTCCTTTTTTGCTTTCTACCCATATCCTTTTACTAATGCATTTAAAAAGCTCTTTTTTTTTCCTGGTAGAATGAATAATACTTTTTTTTCATTAAAAAATAGTAGTTTATTTTTAACAAAAATCTTTGAGCACAAAATCACTCAGGTATTACAGTGATTTTAGTCATTTCTGAATCTATTTATATGCAGAGTTATTTCTCATTGCATTCTCTTACAGTAGCTGCAGCAATACAAGGCAAGGTAAGAAAGAGAAGAGCCTGGGGGAAGAACATGCCCTCATTAGTAGGAGTGTTGTTAATCAACACTATCAGAGATCAAATCCAATTAATATAAATCTTCCAAAAGATAACCCCGTATTTGTAGGTTAACTTCAACCCTTGTCTTAAGGGAGTAAAAGAATTTTCTCTATTGATGTATTTAAACAAAATTAACTGACTACCCACCACAAAATGTTTCCTCTCTTGGTAATTTATGGGGCAAGAGACAGGCTCCAGACTTCTGTTGTGCTCCTGTGGGCATGCACCGAACCCCCAACCCACCACCAGAATTCCATCAGGGTGCTGCCACATGGATGGCAGAAAACATGAATCGCCATTTGGAAACATGAAATTGCCGTTATGTTATACATAGTATATGTTAAGTACACACAGACACACACACACACATACACTTAATGTGGAATGAAGTCTTTACTGAAAAATGTTACATTGATATGGTGCAGGTGTATGTGTGTGTGTTTGTGTGATGGTGAAGCTGTGTCATTCCCACCTACTGGGACTTTACGTAAAGGGAGATTATTGTGCTTGGTATGTGGAATATGACTATCTTGCCAAGTAGTCTAGTTGTTTAGCTTATTTCCTGGGTAATATAGTCAGAAAAGCAAAACCCATAGAATTTAAGGTGTTAACACATCTCTTCAGCCCCGAGTGAGAAATCACTTTAAATGAAACAAGAATATGTTCATTTGTATTCCAAGTAGAGATGGAAAAATATCTTATAAATTTTTAATCCACCAAGTGGCATGTATTGTCCTGGGTCAGGCTGCGTATGAAACCTCCATTTGGAAGGGAAACTGCTGTGATGCAGAGGATAGAGCCACTCCTTCCTCCACCCTCAACCCCAACAAATACTGAAATGATGAATTTTAATGAAGGAGTAAAATGATGGGAGTTTATTCTTCGCTACATCCTATTCACTGAAGCAACATGGAGTTTTCTTTCCCCTCAAACCAACACGGACCTCAAACCGTGTTTTAAACTGGAAGAAAAAGTACTCATAGGAACGAAAGAAATACATACATATTTTAAAATACAGTATATTTTAAAACAGAACATATTATATTACCATAACAGTAAGATGCATTACATTGGCTAACTCTAAAGTATAAAAAATGAAAGCATTGTTTATAATTATTTATCAATTATTAATTCTAAATTATTAATATTATTTATTAAGATTAAGCATAATCTTACTAAATTACATCACATTTAAAAATGATTAATTATTATTGTACAAATCAATCTTTACTAATTAAATCCAAATGTTTACAGTATAAATTGTCAAAGTTACTAAAAAGATATATAATATCAAATAGATGATTAATTTTCTACTGCCCACTTATTTATGACCAGAAGTAGGAGATCAAAACATCTTAGGAAATCTTATAGGTGAGTATGAATATACCTTTCAACCAAAAAGCAAAAGTGAGGTTATAAGGTTTTAGGATTGTTTTTGACTAGGATTGTTTATATATTTTGGGTATGGAGTTTATGTATTTCAGGTAGAGTTTGTGTGTTTCAGGGAGAGCTTATCTGTTTCAGGTTTAGAGTGTTTAGCCAACGGACATGTGTCTGCACTTAATAGTACAGTAAAAGTAAGACCCTCTGAATAGCTGAGTAGCCAAAATTCTCTTAAACTCTGTCATATACCAAATTCTCCACTGTAATTTAGTGTAATTTAGGGCACAACATAGTACTAGTACATTACTTAGTTATTCAGTTATTGTCGAGGACTCGGGATATTTTCAGAGTATGGATTTCTCTCGGCACATAACTGAGGTGGGGACCTGGATGAATATTTCCTGCCTGAAATATCTTGTTGAGAGATCCTGCCCCTGAAGTTCATGGGGTGAACTCAGATAATGGCAGCTGTTAGAAAAACATGCTTTTGGTATACTGTAGTTTTATTAAAAAGAGCATTGTAATAAGAATAGGATTTGGTGGTAAAACTCAATAGGCAGTAAAATATTTAAAAATGGTACTGACTAAAGTTCAGTGGGCATCATAGGTTATGACATTCTCTCTGAGCGAGAAGGTCAGAATTTCAGTGGTGCCAGAAATTAAGGCCTACTGATGTGTTAGGTCATGGGAGAGGCCTGGTCCACAGTAGGAAGGGGAACCCCCTGATGCCCAAGAGGACCTTTGATGTTTGCCCTCGGCAGGCTCTGACTCACCTCTATTTCTGATCTTGGACTGAACAACCTCCTAACTAACCTAATTGGTGGTCTAGCATATTCCTCCTGCTGTTTGGCCCCGACTCAAATGACAACGGCTAGATAATTAAGCTCTTTCTTAGTTGCCTCAAGCCTGACCTTTGTGACAGCTTTGGTCAGCAGGCTGGCTGACCCTGCAGAGCCCTTTTGCCATCATCCCCTTAGTTTGCTGGGATGGAGTTTTAGCATCCCTCCACTCAGGTCTTCTCACTGGGTGCTTGTACTAGTCCCTTCCTTGTGTCAGGCAAACAGCTCTCTTAACACTGGACATGCCCAAATTATTAAAGCACCATAAATTACATCCCACAGTGGCCTTGCACTTGACTGCCTCCACCCCTTATCTTGTTCACCCCCTTTGACCCCGCTGAGTAGCCGTTCTTCACACGACATTCTTGACAAGGTTGTTTACTCTGCATGTCCAATGAGACTGTGCCTTATGTAGTTAAGTTCTCAGCTTTGAGCTATGCCTGAGACGGCAGACTTTTCAGTTGCTAAAAGAATTAACCTTTTAGCTGAGGATGGCCTTTACTGCTAGAGGTGCTTTCATAGCCCACGTTTGGGACCATTTAAGAATATTGCTAAATTTATGGAGATTTTTACATCTACATATAGATCAGTTTCGCAAGTCATAGTAACCCAGGGTGAGTAACCATCTGTGCCAGCTGTGTAGTTAAGAATGCCAACTTGTTCTGAAAATGGCTCTGTACAGTCAACGCGATTATTTATGAAAATAGGAGAAAGGAATGGCAGTGATACTCAAATCCACTCATAATTTCAGACCTCATTTGGATGAGTTGTTCAACCCGCTCTCTGCCTGCTCGAGGGAAGAAGTGGCAAAGGGGTCACAGGGTGGACATGTTAGATTCTCAGGAGATTAGGATTCTTGGGTGTGAGAGAAAATGCTTCTTAGTTTTACAAATGTTCATTGAGTTGTTTAGACTGATTTGATAAGTGCATCTAGAGCTCTCACAAAGTAGGTGTTTGACAAATTCTAATTCCCCTCCCCCTTAGTAGTTCCTGGCTTATTTGTTTGTGGATACTGGCTGCATTTATTCACATCGATTGCACCTGCATCCCAAATACTCCGTGCTGCCAACCTTCTCTCTCTCCTTCCTGCCCCCTCTCCCTCTCTGTCCCGCTCTGTCACACACCACACCCTCCACTTTATTTATTTATTTTTAACATCTTTATTGGAGTATAATTGCTTTACAATGTTGTGTTAGTTTCTGCTGTATAACAAAGTGACTCAGCTATACATATATCCCCATATCTCCTGCCTCTTGTGTCTCCCTCCCACCCTCCCTATCCCACCCCTCTAGATGGTCACAAAGCACCAAGCTGATCTCCCTGTGCTATGCAGCTGCTTCCCACTAGCTATCTATTTTACATTTGGTAGTATATGTAAGTCCATGCCAGTCTCTCACTTTGTCCCAGCTTACCCTTGCCCCTCCCGTGTCCTCAAGTCCATTCTCTACATCTGCGTCTTTATTCCTGTCCTGCCCCTAGGTTCATCAGAACCACTTTTTTTTTAGATTCCATATATATGTGTTAGCATGCAGTATTTGTTTTTCTCTTTCTGACTTACTTCACTCTGTATGACAGACTCTAGGTCCATCCACCTCACTACAAATAACTCAATTTCGTTTCTTTTTATGGCTGAGTACTATTCCATTGTATATATGTGCTACATCTTCTTTATCCATTCATCTGTTGATGGACACTTAGGTTGCTTCCATGTCCTGGCTATTGGAAATAGTGCTGCAATGAACATTGTGATACATGTCTCTTTTTGAATTATGGTTTTCTCCGGGTATATGCCCAGTAGTGGGATTGCTGGGTCATATGGTAGTTCTATCTTTAGTTTTTAAGGAACCTCCATACTGTTCTCCATAGTGGCTGTATCAATTTACATTCCCACCAGCAGTGCAAGAGGGTTCCCTTTTCTCCACACCCTCTCCAGCATTTATTGTCTGTAGATTTTTTGATGATGGCCATTCTGACTGGTGTGAGGTGATACCTCATCACACACTCCACTTTAGATGCCCTGCACAAAGGGGCACTCTTACAGTCTTAAACACCACCCTTCCATTTTCTTCTTCCCCTTTTGTCCCAGTGTCTTTTCACTTTCTTATTTCTTGTTCTTCCCTGCTTGTCACAGAGTTAGAGGACTTGATCCCAGTGAAGGGGTTGAGAAAGGAGGATGAGAGATGGCAGCAAGGAGTAGGATAAAGGCCTTTAAACTTGGTACAGCTGAAGAATTTTCCTATTCAAAGGGTACCTCTTGAACGTGGATCAAGTGGTAGTTGTACGTTGTCCTACTTTTGATGGCACTTGAGGATGCAGCCATGATTGTAGGGTGAAGGGGGAGCAGAAAGATTGAACAGAGCAGATTCAGAATTATCTCAAACACAAAGTAGGAAAAACAGAGTGATTTCACAAACATACTCCCTGAAAAACACTGAACACGAAACTCGAGGATGCTGGATGGAGCCCTCACTTAAAATGGAATAGGACACAGAGCCTTGAGCTTTCTAGGCTTTTATGTGCCTCTGTACAGTGAAGCAGGGCTGTAGAATGGAAGATTTTGAGAGGAGGGAAGGCTGGGCTGGGTGGAAGGAAGAAATATCCTCTGCTCATTGTGGCTATAGGGAAGCAACTCTATCGGGGCTGTCTGCAGGTTCCCTGGGATTCATGTGAAATTCTTCCACTTATTGTCGTGAATAAGAGAGTTCTCACTGAAACATAAAACAACCATGGTTTCCCTAATTTCTATTGAAAAATAAGTTAATGGATAGAATTTAAGTTGTCAAATCTTTGGCTTCTGCTGCTTATCAGCAGTACAGTCTGAAACAAGGTGATCTATAATTTAACCCCAAATGACACCATTTTAATTTCGACCGATTGCCATAGCTCAGTGCTCTCAGAGACCTCCCTGCCACCGTGCGTCCTGCCATCTTGGAAAGCAAGATGTAGTTGTAAGAGCACAAATCTTGGAGTTAAAGTCCTGCCTTCCTACTTAGCCTCTTCTACTTCCTAGCTTGCTTATCCCCAGGGAAGCCCCTTCACCTCTCTGGATCTCAGATTTCACTGAGATTCTGCAAATTGAGACACTAACAACTGAAGCACAGAGTTGTTATGATGATTAATTGCAAATACGTGTGTTTGAAGTACTCGGCCCTTACCACAGTGTATGACACATGCGCACGATATGTTTTCCCTCTTTCTTTCTTTCTTTTTCCTGAACAAGCAAGAAAACCACAAATAGAGGAAACACAGTTTTTAAGACAATATGGTTTCTTCATATGGTTTTTAAGACAATATGGTTCTTCAAAGTAACCTAGACCAGTGTTTTCAGACTTTCATGAAATTTTATCTAAAAACTCTCTATAAAACAGATCATATGGAGCTTGGGTAAGGGCCTGGGGCTTCCATGCTTCAGTTCCCCAGGCAGCACTTACATTGTGCTCTGTGTGAACAGCACCCCAAATTCCATGTAAAGAGTGACCTCTGGAGTTGTGCACTGAGATGTATTCTTTGGTGTCTCCATGAGCTACATCAACTCTGTGCCATTGGTAATTTACTAGAATTACTAATTTGCTTATTTATCTGAGATATTTTAACGGCATCATGCTGGATTCAAAGAGAATATATCAGAATTCTACACCACCTTTTCTCTCTGAAACTAGAAGGAGAGAAGAACATGCTTAGGGGACTCTGAAGCACCAAGGGTTTGGACCTGAGATACACGTACAGTTCCCTTGAGGCATTTCATTGTGAGAAAGGACATTCCGTTTTTAAGCAACGTGAGCCAGCTCTCAGCACACTTCTCAAGGGTTATTGCTTGTCCTTGGGTTTACTCTGATGCCTGAGGTCAAGATGAGCTAGAATACTTACTCAAATCCCTGGCACGTTGTGCATTTCCTGCTGATAATGTGTAAACAATAGATTTTAATAGAAAGTTAAGGAAAAAGTTTCTTAAATAACCGAACTCCTTTATATCTGCTTACTGATGCGTAACTCGCTGGAACATCAGCACCCAGAATATTGAATCCCTTTTACACAATTAGGTTGTGCGCTTAAGCATACTAACAAGGTGTGAGTGTGGGATGTTTATCTTCTTCCTGAGGATTATAAATTCTTTTGGCAGATACTGTCTCTTTCTATTTCGCTGTGTAATATGTGCCTAGAGGCAACTGTTCTTTGCCGGAGTGCATCCTCCAAACAACAGAAATCGATGGTTAAAGGATGGCCTGAAATATGTGTCTCAAAGATGTTATATTTTCCCCCACTAATACACGCACCAGCCACTTGGTGCTGTCCTGCCGCTTCTGTTGTATTTATTATGTTGATTTTTCAAAATAGATCTTTATTTTGTTATCCTTTGAAGAAGAGAAATAAAAATTGATAAAGTATAAATGCCATTCTTTGTTTTTGATTTGGGATAAATGACTTAAATGGCTAAAGCAAGAATTAGATTTTAATCCTAAACTGCAGTTGGCAATATTTTGAGATTTGGAAAATGTCTTACGTTCTCATTGTTTTTGAGTTTTGTTTGTTTTGCTTTTTTCCAATCTTGTTGTATCTAAGAACTGAAGTAAAAGTCTTGATCAGCTGCTCTTCTGATGTTTCTAACCCAGTCTCCATCAGGCAATTGAATGAGAGGTCATACTTTTGGAGTCTGATTGCTGGGTCAGAGAGGATTGAAGCTGTTCTTATTCTCAGGAGGGGAGCTGTCACAAAGAGTTACAAAGAGACAAGGAGCAAGAGAAAGAAGGAGAAGAAAAAATTACTATGTCTCTGGATTTTCTTAACCCAGTGGTCCCTATGACTATACTAACTATTTGTGAGTGATCAGAGTTACGTTGTAGATTTAAGTTGACATCCACCAGGGTAGTTCTAGCAGGTATTTTCTTTTCATCCTTTACGACCAGATTTGAAAGCAATGGTACGCCTTACCATCTCATGACTTAGTAACAGGTGCTTCATAATTGTCTGCTCGGCATCCAAGGTTGGGCTCACACAGATGTGGCAGGGGCTGTGTGCTTACTCCTTGCAGTACATCCGTTTGACATATTGGTTATCTGCTTCCTCCACTCTGCTAATCACAGTGGATCTCAGTCCTTATGTGTGAAACCAAGAGAAGTGATTCAAAATGAAAATGAGTATTAATAATCTGTCACATAGGTGGACGCTGGCTGTAATTCATTCTGAGTAATGCTGGTAAGGACTATGAACACATGCTTGAGAGTCTTCAGACATATGACTGATTCTGTCACACGGAAGCAGCTGTGTGCAGCTACACCCCTGCAAGCTCCAATGTGTGTGTGTGTGTCTACATCTTCTATGGGAACGTCGTTTTTCTTGTATCTGATATCACCCAAAATAAGCATCCCATTAGTTGGAGCTGGATCATAGTTCTGTCATAGAGATAGATTTTTGTGTGTGGTTTATACCTCTAACGCGGATGGCAATATGTTTTCAGTAAAGGCCTGATAATTCTTGATATTATCCTCGTTTTGTAGATGAGTCCGTTGGAAGTTGTGTGTAAATGCTACATATCATCATTTTATATATATTTTATATGTATATCAAACTTGCTGTTTTGGAAAACAAATACAAGCTTCTTTTTCTGAGTCTGCATCCAGAGGTAAGGAAAGAAAAGTAGAAACTTGCTCAGCTTATTAACCAAGAAATAGATTCAATGGCAATTGGGCTTTAATTAGGGAAGAGGATTCTAGGCTGAGTTGGGAAAGTCAGTGGTCAGAAGATTTGAATGTGTTATGGGTAGGGAGAGGACTGTCTGCACAGTGTCTCATGGCCCCAGGGAAGTCATATACCTTCCTGTCTCTTTTGTACAGAGTTGGCAGTTCTTTTTTCTTCAAGCCTCGAGGGAAATGTGTGGAACAGAAAAATGGTGCCAGGGAGGTACAAGCAACAGGGAGAAGTCTGAAGGTAAATCTTTGCAGGTTGTTAAAGGCCCAAGAAAAATGCTGAGGTGCTGGTGCTGAGTTTGTGTGGTGGGCAGCTTGAGGCCCTAAGGAAATTCCAATCCTCTGCGATAGAGCAAGTAACAATAATAATAACAATGGCAGAGAGAGCAGTAGCCACAATGATCCTCCGGACAGCTGACATTTACGGAGTGATCTCTAGGTGTAGGTTTCTGTGGTAAGCATAGGACATGCATAATCTCATTTAATACAGTAGTCACAGAAAGATGAGATTATCACACCCATTTTACAAATGAGGAAATTGAAGTATGGGGAAGTTAAATCACTTGCTTTAGGTCACATAACTAGTGTTAATGATAAGTTAAATTTAAGCAAAAAGAACCATATCGCTCTTAGGTGTTTGTAGCTCTGTAGCTTTTTTCTGGAAGAGTAAAGCAATGTTTCTCACTCCTGGCTGTGCTTTAGAATCACTTGGGGGAGCTTTAAAAACTGGTGCCTGATCCTGCCTCCCGGACATTCTTTCATTGATCTGGGGTGTGACTTGGGAGTTTTCTTTTTTGTTTTGCGGTATGCGGGCCTCTCACTGTTGTGGCCTCTCCCGTTGCAGAGCACAGGCCCCGGACGTGCAGGCCCAGCGGCCATGGCTCACGGGCCCAGCCGCTCTGCGGCATGTGGGATCTTCCCGGACCGGGGCACGAACCCATGTCCCCTGCATCGGCAGGCGGACTCTCAACCACTGCGCCACCAGGGAAGCCCAGACCTGGGAGTTTTAAAAGCTCCCCAGGAGATTCTAATGTGGTGGACTGCTCTAAAGTAACTTCTCTTCTGTTTTCTCTAGACTTTCATTTGATTTCATCATTTAATTTAACCATAATTTGTGAGCATCTTATTTATTATCTGATACCTTGTTTTGTCTGTCCCTCGTAGCAGAATATAGCTCTGTGAAGGCACAAACTGTGTCTGTCTTACCCACCCCTATATCTTCAGAGTCTGTGTTGCATAAATGAAAATGAGTGAGTATCATCTCTCTGTAGAATTAGTTAATCACCTATCAGGAAGTATCCATGCTTCAGTTTTTAAAGCCAGTGTTTAAGACTTTTATTGAAATAGTCATTTACTTAAGGTGTGAGGGCTGCTGACAATTTCTTCTTATAAGCAACCACATAAGACAGTCAGGTGGAGGAGGAACGGAAAACAACAGGAGCTCAGGGGGGTCAGTGGTGTGGAGCTGTGCTCCTGAGAGGAACATTCTTTATACAAGGATGTTTCAGGAGAAGTGGGCTTTCACTTGGTTTAAAATGACATTTTAAACTTCGATCTAATTTTTGATAGAAACCTTTAAAATCAATGTAAATGAGGAAGCTTGATGGATGCTGTAGGATGGATGAAGATAACCTGGACTGGGAACCTTTGGTTTACCCCGTGCTGCAGGGGAACAATCTGCTTTCACAGCGTGCATGCTGGCGTGGGCTGGGCTGGGCTGTGCAGGGGCTTGTCACAAGCAAGACTCCCTTGTGTCTAGCTTAGTTCTGGGCCAGGTGATTAATACAATCAAAAGGCATCTTTCAACCTGAAGAATAATTCAGGCCCCAACAGCTCATCAATCTGCTATCGTTTTGCAGAGCAAAAATTTAATATATAATAAAAAATGTTTTCACTGCCTCAAAAGGAATGAAAATTTCTTTGTAAAATTATTTCTCATTTTAAGGTGAACCATCATCACACCATTAATGCTTGATCATACACTTAATTTGAAATCCAAATACTGAAGATTTAAACTGAAATTTTACCCATAAAATGAAATGGTTAACTTGGTAAGTTGTGATCTCTGCATGTGGTTCCAATACTTACAACGATAGGATGTGGAAGAGAAGTTGGAAGTAAAGCTGAGTGGGAACACACTGAGTCGGGGTATGTGTCTATATAATTAGTGTCATGGACTATTTTAAATTTTATTTAACAGACATTTTAATAATACTCATATATACCAGGCACTGTTATGAGCACATTACAAATATTAACTCATTATATAAACTCTATGAATTAGGTATACTATTGTTATCTCTATTGCAGACAAGGCACTAAGACACAGAGAGGTTAAGTGACTTGTTTGATCACACAACGCATAAGTGATAAGCTAGGATACACACCCCTCAGTAGGAAGGGGAAATGTTTCTGGCAGGTTTCTGTCACAGGCTGTAAGTGCTAGTGATGATAGAGCAGGTGGATGCTGAAGAGATTTGGGAGAAAGGGCACCCACAGTTTAGGATACGTTACATCTGCAATGCCCATTGGGCATCTGCAGTAGCAGAAGAACCAAGATTCATGATCTTAATGCCAGGTGGCATTGCTACTTGATGCACATATACTTGTTGGGACTCCAAACCTTGGAGAGGCCTTATTTTGACAACTTTCCAGCAGGAAATGTCCATAGGAGGTAGTCTATCCCAGCTGACAGACATTTTTGTACTGTACACATGTTTTTAAGTCTAATAGAAGAATTAGGTGTCATCAAGTAAAATATATATATATGATTAGGTATTTTTTAAAGCTGTGGTTAATCAGATCATGACAGAGTTATATGAATAAATTTAAACCATTATTAATGTTTCTAATGCTAAGCATTTACAGGTAAAATCAATATTTTTCTTAAAGTAATGATTCTAGATACTGGATTATACCATTTAAGCATAAAACTTTCTGTGATAAATATGCATTGGGGAATGATCTCACATCTAACTTTTCTTTTAGGAAAATTTAAAAGGTTGGAACAAAACCACGTATAACAATTTATTATTTTATCTAGAAATAAATTTTTTCAATAATAAATATGCATTTAAAACATTACAAAAGTGTGTATTCTGAAGTACTGTATGAATTCTAAGAAGCAAGAAAAATGACTGTTAATCAGCTACTGGATTAATGTTTATTATAACTAGTAATTTGTGTTTATTATAACTAGCAATTATGATAGAGATGTATATTTTATATGCTATAGTACTTTGGGGCTTCTCATATAAGTTATATATCAGCATTAATAGGAACATCCTTTTAATATGAAGCTTAACAATTTTATTGTTCTTTCCATTCTTTATTTCCTTAAGGAGGTCTAAAGTATAAGTTCTCTCTGCCTTCAAAGAAAGAGGAACTTGGAAAGTTAGTTTAGTGAAAGAGTAAAGAATGTGAGCTCTAGAGACAGACTTGTATAAGTTCAAATCCCAGCTCCAGCACTTATTAGCTGCATGGCCTTGGGCAAATTATTTAATTTTTGTATGCCACAGTTTCCTAATCTATAAAAGTGGGATAAAAATTATGCCAACCTCTAGTAGATGTGGGAATTAGGTGAGTTCATATATATAGCAATTAGGACAATGCATACATATAGTAAATGTTCAGTTAACAGCAGATATTATTATTAGTCAAAAGCTAATGACTATTAATAACTTTTGCCCAATAATTATATCTCAAGGTCTTTGACTCAAGCTCGTGGAATAATGTGCTCTCCAAGCCTATTATGAAAGACTAAACAGAGAGAATAATAGTAGTTCATGCTTGTTGAGTGCTTACTGTGCGTCAGGCTCTTTTCCAGGCACTTCGCATGTACACTTTTAGTATGTCAAGAAGAAAGAAGAAAAAGGAAGTAATAGAGAAAATGTCTTCGCTAACATGATGAAGAACTTTCCTATATCTAAAAGATCCCCTAAGTTGGCATGAGAGACCTCTGGTCCTGGTAGAAGGGCCTTTGGTCTGGCTTTCTAGCAGCTCAGCCCTGAGTGAAGTGGCTGATTGGTGCTTCTGGGCCCATGAGACCATAGGCACTTTTTTTTTTTTTTGCGGTACGCGGGCCTCTCACTGTTGTGGCCTCTCCCGTTGCGGAGCACAGGCTCCGGACGCGCAGGCTCAGCGGCCATGGCTCACGGGCCCAGCCGCTCCGTGGCATGTGGGATCTTCCCGGATCAGGGCACGAACCCGTGTCCCCTGCATCGGCAGGCGGACTCTCAACCACTGCGCCACCAGGGAAGCCCCCATAGGCACTTTTGTAAAAGATTTCTGATGGAAACAATTCCATCAGGGAAGTATCAAAGGACCCTCAAAGTACGGTCGATTTTCCGACTTGAGTCTTGCCCTGCAGATTGGACAGCTGTCACTAGAGGGTGCACTGCTCATGTTTGCGCATAACGACTAGGCTGGGTCTCCTTTCCATGGACATCTCCAGAAGATTTCACTCAGAAATCTAGAGCAGTCCTTTCACAGGGAGAGCTACCTCCCCAGTATAGAGACTGACCTACTCGGCGTGTACATCTGTCCTCTTCTCACAGCACTCCGGCATGTCTGTAAGACCAGAAAGGGTGATGGGGCCCTGATCAGTCAGAGGAGTGAGTGGACATTACTGTGGAGGTGAACTGAAGCCTCTTAAAACTTCCTGAGCTGTGACAGTGATTAATGATCCTTACATTGCATTAATATTTGGTATATATTTGTGCTTATTTCGGAGACTATGTCCTATAGCAAGATAGGAGAGGTATATTCTATACCTATTTCCGTAAGTCTGTGTGAACTTAGGCAAGTCATTTACTATGGTACCCATTTTCATCATCTGAAGATTTAAGCAACTGGATTATAAGGTGATGTAAAAAATTTCTAACAGTTATCACTTTGAACTCAGTTTGATGATTTTGAATGCTTATAGAAGATCTGGCTTATAGAATGCTTATAGAAGATCTTTGAAGCAAGATTATAATATAGGGGTATGGTTTGCAGATTGCCAGGAAGGAGGGCTGATGAAAGGACAGAAGCTCCTGGATCAGACTTTAGGGACTGGAGTAATAAGTTTTCCAAGGAAGGAAAAATAGGCTGGAGACTAGAAAACAAGATGATGACTGCTGGAGAAAGTAATTAAGGTCCTTGCCCTCTGGTGATATCAGGCAGCAGTTTGGAGATATTTGTGCTTTCGGTAGATTTGCAGGATTTTTTATGGACTAAGCTCAATAATTTACAGATTATTTTTGATTTCCTTAGGTGATTTGATCTTCTTAACCCTGAGAAGTTGAAGAATAGAAAGCTATGTATTAGGTGCCTGGACAGAAGGGAAAAGATAGAAGAATTGCAGCAATAGTTTTTTAGCTTCTTGGTCCCCAGTCCTTGGCTGCAGGATATAATCTTCCACAAATCCAGGCATACTTTCTTTAGAGAGAAATGTGGCATAGAGTGAAGAGATATTAATCACTCCTTGTGGACCATGGTTATAGCTGTATGAGTGGCACATATAACTGTGACCTTGAAGAGAACCAAGGAATAGAAATGGGTCTCAGGGGATAGATACATGCCAGCTGTAGCAGTTGTGACTCCCAGCTCCTGTGCAGCAGAATTGAACCATCTTCTCATTGGTTTCTCTTTGTTAAAGCATCAAAAGTGGGTATTTATCTGTCATTGGTTTATTTCTTCCTCATAAAATGGAGAATGTATATAATTACTTTCTCTTACATAGAGAGATATTTTTTAATAAATTTAAAAAGTACTTTTTTGGGGGTTAGTTTCAGTGTGTCAGCAGAGAGTTATCTTTCGATACGCTATTCTCACTTTTCAGATTTTTCACATTGTCATAGAATTTTCTTTTTCTTTTTTGGTAACAAAAGGGGGAGATAAAAATTCTGTAGAGGGCTGTTTCCTTGCCTAAGCTGAAATCTCTGTTATATTTTCTTACTCTAAACTTCTGAGGCAGAAGTTCTCAAACTTCCTCAGATCATGATGCCCTTAGTAGTCCAGCACATTTTTTATAGTACACCTTGGCCAAAGAAATACCTCCTAATTGTTCTGTTTATTAATTAGTTAGGTTCAAACAACTTAGGTATTTATACCCAACAACTTAATAGCCATTTGAAAATTCAAAAATATATATATTCTTAAATAACCACAATTACTTATTAATGGGATATGTGTATCTGTTCGGCACTTCGCAGTTTCTCAGATTTTGGAATCAAATTGTACCTCCCTCGCTTCCTGTTCCATATTGATTTTCTGAAATACTTACTTTATATCACAGCAATTGCCCAAAACTTAGCTTTGTGGAGATGTGACCATCATGGGAAGGAGTATAGTGTGATCTAACGCTGAGACTAAGAACTGTCTCAACCTAGGAGTTTGTGCTATGTGTGAAAGATGTCAAATATTACAATTTTTTTTTCTCAAAAATTTAAAACAATTGAGATCACTGTGGTGTCCCAGGGTGTGCTGGTGCACAGTTTGGCACCAGCTGTGACTCTGAGGTTAGATAATGGAACTTAAAGTGTGGAATTTAAAGAAATTCCACTGTAATAGAGGGTTGAGCAGCTAAAAACTTCTCCATTGCCTGTCACTATCTAGATAGTGGGAAGTTGAGAAATTACAGTTTGAGCAACCAGGAAGGCAGCTGTGGTTCTAGCAACGAGAAAGGATGATGGCTTTCTTGGGAAGAAGATGAGAGAACAATCTTGGCTTACTCTGACTCAAGGAATACCGTGAAGGTCCTAGGGAGACAGAGCCAAGTTCACACCAAGGTGTCCAGCCTTCACTTCCTGGTGAAGTGTGTAGGTTTTATACATGTAAAAGGCCCAGATAATCTCAGTGTCTGTAGAGCTTTACCGTGTAATGTTTGGTATATGTATCATATAAAATTTTATGCTACTTAAACTCACTGGAGTTTGTGAGTTTGATTCTCTTCCTGCATTTCATAAAAACTCATGTGCAAAGAGGCAATATGCTGTCAGCATTCTTTTTGGAGTTCAGGTGTTTTATTTATTACTACTTGCTGTTATAACATTTCCTAAAATGTGTTCCATGGGAATTAATTGGTGCCACTTGAAAATAATATTCTGTAGTTAGATATGGGTTTTTTTTGTTTTACTTTGTTTTAATTTATTTTATTGAAGTATAGTTGAGTTACAATGTTGTGTTAATTTCTACTGTACAGCAAATTAATGCAGTTATACATATATAAAAATTCTTTTTCATATTCTTTTCCATTATGGTTTATCACAGGGTATTGAATAGATTTCCCTGTGCATTATAGTAGGACCTTGTTGTTATCCATTCTGTATATAATAGTTTGCATCTGCTAATCCCAAACTCCCAGTCCATCCCTGCCCCCCACCCCCCATCCCAGCAACCACACATCTGTTCTCTATGTCTGTGAGTCTGTTCTGTACGTCTGTGAATCTGTTTCTGTTTTGTGGATACGTTCATTTGTGTCATATTTTAGACTCCATATATAAGTGATATCATATGGTATTTGTCTTTCTCTTTCTGACTTACTTCACTTAGTATGATGAACTCTAGGTCCATCCATGTTGCTGTAAATGGCATTATTTCATTCTTTTTTATGGCTGAGTAGTATTCCATTGTATATATGTACCACATGTAGTTAGTTACCTTTGGTGAATACTGGATTAAAACAAATTAAGCAAGGATTCATAAAGCCTTTAATATGGTAGTGGACATTACCAAGCTTCAAGAGGAGAAATAATAGCAGTGTACATTCCCCAAGATTTGTTGAGCAAGGAAAGTTGATATATTTAAAGAAACATCTTATAAGACTCATGTTTCATAGAATACCCTTGGGAAAAAAATAGCTCCAATGGATCTATTTAACCTGCAATTTACAAAAACTAATATTTGAATAGATATTTGTGGATCAGGTCTCTGATCAATCTGATACTGTCTTCTAGGCAGGCTTACAACTTCCAGCTCTAACATTATATTTATGGGAGAGTGCAATCTGTTCTAAGGTCATTCTTTTGCATACTGGTAGTCTATAATGCACTATGGTTAAAGTATGGATCATCTGTACAGTATTATTGGGTTTTCAATACACTAATGCTGAGTTATGTTTATAACACAATCCAGAATTCATTGACAGTCTCCTTGCAGGTGAACACATCTAGTCATTAGAATAAAACAATGCATATTCATTTCCAGGCATCTGTAAAGTCTCCAAGTCTATTAATGCATCCATATTTTTCCTTTAAAGTCCTAATTATATGTTGTGCCACATAAGTTTGGGTCCCTCATTAAAAACAAAACAAACTCTCTTGCTTTTCTGTGTTTTAGACAAGTTGGGAAAGAAAAGAAAACGGAAAATATGAAGACCAAAATATCACAAAACACAAGCTAAATGGTCAGGTTAATACTGAACATCAAAATTAGGCAGACTTAGCCATTCAGCTCAAGTTAGCATTAGAGTGGGGCAGGCTTCTCTCTGCAGGGATAGACTCTGCACAATTTGTGCCTTGGGGGAGTAGAGGGAAATGTGTGCTTGCCTCAGATGAAGCCAGTTCTATAAAAGGAGAATGGGGCTGAGCCTAGCATACCTATTTTGCTCCCCAAATTTACCTGTCTCAGGAGGAGTGTGAGTTTGGGATCAGGGATTACACTGATTCACACCCTTCAGAGGAGGGAAAGATCAGGAGGAGGGAAGAAGGATTTCCAATAACATCTGAGAGTTACTGGGAAAGGCTCAGGAAGTCCCTGTTTGGTGCTGAGATCATCATGTCACTGTTCAGAGACTTCCAATTCATGACTCAGTGTATTTTTATGTGTTACGTTTTGGAAAGCTTGCTTAGTTCCAGACTAAGCTTGCTTCTTAGTTCTAGACTCTTAGAGAAAGCAGTTGTGTATCTACTCTTTGGTTTATGGTAGAGAATAAGGACCTACTCAATCTAAATCAGAAAAAGAACAAGCTCTTGCTCTAAATAACTGAGATGAAAAGAAATGATTGCCTTGTGCTTATAAAAATGGCTATCATGAGATTTCATGTTAATGACTGTCAGGTCGTACTATTTGGCTTCTGTGTTTCTCTTTCCATAGAGAGCATGTCCAACCTAGTGTTGATAGGAAAGCTAATGAAGAGCGTGGTATTATGCTAACCCAGGGTTAGAATCAGCATTTGTTTCTAGCTGCTAAGACTTCATAACAAAACTAAAAGTAGTCCAGATACATGTATTTCTTTATATCTTGTTTTAATTGAATGTCTTTAAAAATATGTAGTGACTAAGAATACTGTTCAAAATACATTTTAGTCAGCTTAATATTGAAACTTTTATTATTATTATTATTTTTAGAAATAAAGGATTATTGAATAGCAAAAGTATCCCTTCTTCTCTCATTTCTTTTTTATTCAGTTCACCATACTTATGGCTGCACTGAATATACAAATTTTGATGCTATAACCATTCACTCTTCCTCTTCTGATGGCTGCATATTCAAATAGTAGACAAAATATCTAAGAAAAAATAGATATCTTCTTGAATGTGGAGTTTTCTGTCTCAAACATGTATAATGAAAATATACGTGTACATAGAGGGAGTAAGGGTTTATAGAAGCTGAAATATCAGATACATAGACATTGTTTCTAGAGTAAATAAATTGATTTCATTAAAGAAATGTGGAAACATTTTAAAGGGATTTCTTCAAGTCACTATTTTATTTAAAAAGTCTTATTCAAGGTAATAGAGCCCAGTAATTAGGATTTGGGAGATCCATTTCTGTGGAAGTGAATTCTCAAGAGTGCTGTAAGAAGGAAGAACTGTAATTTTTGCTCCCTAGATTTGAATATGGCAGTGGTTAATTTTAGAGCGTGAGGGACATTGTTTGAAGCAGAGCTTGACCCATCGAGAGGCAACTGGGAAAAAGCGGGGAGGAACAGAAGTTGCCCCCAGCACAGCTGAAGGAACTTCAGTTCTCTGACACGCTGGTCAGTGACACAAAAAAATCCAGCATGCAAACAGGAAAAAGTGGTTTTGAAGCTAAGGCAGTCCAAGACACCCACGATCACTTTGAAAACCTTTTCAGCATTCACCTCAGGAAACGACCCTTCACATTTCTTGTGCACATTCTGACTGGCAGCCTACAATTGGGAGGTCAAGGAAGATGAGTATAAAATCCAGAACTTGCTTACGTAAGGCCAGATTCATATGCAAGTTCGAGTGGTTCAGTGGTGTGGTGGAGGGTGGTGATGGAGAGGGCGGGAAGGAGAGTTGTCATCATGGTGATTTGTTTTGGGTTTAAGAGTGCTTAGAAAATACAAAATGTTAAAGAATTAATTTTGACTGAAAAAAAATTGTAAAATGCTTCAACTTTGATCTATTTATGACACAGTTGGGAGTAAGAGGGATGGAAATGTTAAATCTGTGGGTGTCAGGTACTCAAGTAGACCTCTGAGTCACAGAAAATTAACTGGGATATACTCTACTCACCATTTGGTCCAACTTCTGTACTTTGTAACTGTGGAAATCATATCTTAGAGAAGTTCAGTTTACAAGAACCTTACCATGGCTCTGTAGAACAACCAAGACTAGCCTCTGGTGCTGTCTTTGTTCTCAAAGGCCTAAAACAAAGGTACTATAACACTGCGTTACAGGCTTAGATAGGGAAGCTACAACAGAGGCCGAAGAAATTGATCTCTTGCTTGAATTCGAATGAATTTGATTACCATGTTCCCAAGTCCCTGTGGATCTAAAGGTAGTACTTTAAGTAATAGCATTTCTTTGGTTAAAATTTTTTAAAAAGTTTAATTGAAACCACTTTTCCCAAAGTTAAGTAGAAAATATTTTTATCAGTGGGTCAGACATGCTGGAATAGTGATGTCTTATTGAAGGAGACAGCATTTCTGCCTAACCTAATTAGTTTACCTTGAGCCCTAACTGTCTTTGGCTGAAAGTGATAACTAAAAGCACTTCTGTGAGCTTCTCATTAGCTCATGGGGGTATTCACTGTGCACATCCCTGCATCTGTCAGTAAATGTGTCTTAAATCATAGCTTTGGGTATGGCTGGACAGCCTGAACAACGCCGGCTTTCATGCGGGGCCAGGATATAGATTCTGTGCAAATGGGACGCACTCTCACTCTTGGCTCATACCGTGGACTCATAATCCTTTCCTTCCAGGAATCTCACCAAACAACCAAATTGCAGGTTTCCTTTAAGTGAAATTCCAGCCTATCCTTATTAACTTCTGGTACTTTTTACTCAACTCTAAGACTTTTGGTTTTAGTGCCTGTGAATTGCAAGAGTGTGCTTATTAGTGACTAGTATAAGAAGAGGGAACTTGGGGCTGGTGTAGAAAAGAATGTTGAAGTTTCTATTAAAGTCAACTAAAGACTTTTGGCAGTGAAGCCTTGGGAGAGATAGCTGAGGGAAAGTGGAGGAGGAAAAGGAAAAGGAAATGGAGTGGTTTGCGGGGAGACTAGGAAGGGAGAAGAATGAATAGAAAGAGATTGTTGTAGTAACTACAGTCCTGTTCATTAAGTATCTGTTGTAGTAACTACAGTCCTGTAGTAACTACAGGACTGTTCATTAAGTATTTCTAGCTCTCCTTTCCTGTGCAAATGGACAATTATACTCTCCCCTTCAGACGTTAGTCATGGCCGTGTGGCTTTTTTGGCTCATACAACATGAATGGACATGACAATGTGCCATTCCAGGCAGAAACAGAAAGAATGTGCTTCTCCACATTTCCTCCTTTCTGCTGTAATCTTAGAAGCGCCCTGTCAGCTTGATCCCTGAGTGGCAGTGATGAGCAGCGTCCTCTGCCAACTTGCACTGGACAGGTTGTGTGAGCCGGGAAATAAACCTTTGTTAAGGCATTGAGATTTTGTTCTTGTAACATAACCTAATTTATCCCATCTAATACAGAAACTAGAACCTAGAAGGTGGGAGCTGGTGTAAAAAAGCTATAAATAGGTGGATCTGGCCTAGCTGCTAAGTAGCAAAGAAACTTGTCAGAGGCTGGAAAGACCATGATCCACTGGGGCCTGTGCAAGGAGCATTCTCCACCCCTGGGGTGGGGAACCCTGACGTGCCTGCCCAGAGGGATTTCAGAATTTTTGCAAACCAGTGACCTCTGTAGGTCTTCTATTCTTTTTATCTTTGTATGTTGGCAGGAGTTGGGCCTACAACTTAACGTCTTTTTGGTTCCTAGGTTTCTAGATCAAGAGGAGTTACATCTATACCTTTTACAGAGACTCATGTATTGCTCAGAAATCTTAACCATGCTTCAACATGGTGAAAATCTAAACTAAACAAAAAATCTAAGACCAATGAAGGAAAAATGATTGCAACACATGACAGAAGAGGGATAAGTCATTGTTATATTAGGAACACTTATAAAACAGTAAAGAAGAATCCAACAGAACAATAGATGATGCGCAAAGGATATAAACAGTTATTGTGTTAGTCTGGGGCCTCTGAGAGGTGGCTGCCAAGACAGGATGAAATGTGCAAGAGGACGTGCATGTGAGAGGAAATGAGGAAGGAGCTACAAGAGGCTGAGATGGCTCTCAGACCAAAATGCGAGTCTGATGCTGAGGGAGAGAGGGATGGAAGTTTGAGTAAAAGGGTCCTAAGGAAGCTTAGGACCATGCAGTCTAAGGAAACTTCTGCAAGGTTGTTGGGGACTCCTTGAGCCAAAGTTGCTGTCTGAGAATTCCCAAGAATGGGCCGGTTGGGGTGCCCCTGCCATCCTCAGTGGATGGCTGGGAGCAGAGGACAGCAGCTGGGACCCTTGATCAGCTGCACGCCCTGTAGCTGGAGGTCTGCAAGACACGTTCTTTCTGGTCAGCACTGTCAACTTAAAGATGTGAAACACGTGCTGAGATGAGCAACATCCAATGGATTTCAAAATAACACAATGACAAGAAATTCCTTTTTCATCCCTCAATAGGTGAAACATTAAACTACTTGATGGCATAATAGGTTGACAGAGATGGGAGAAAGAGCTCGCTCATCCTTCAGTTATGAGAGCGTAAACTTGTATAACCTTCCCAGAGATAATTTTCTATCTCTCTCAGAATCACAGATGCATATGCCTCTGGCCCAGCAAGCAATTCTATCTTTCTAATGTATCCCATAGATACATTCACACATGCACAGAGTAGTATGTTCCAAGATATTTATCTGAGCAATGATCGTAACGGCAAAAGATTGGAGAAAACTTAAATGCCCATCAATAAGGAACCAATTATATACAATATTTCTATCCATAAAATTAAATATATGCCTTTAAAGCAATGAGGCATGTAACGATAAGGCACACTATCCAAGATACAAGTTTAAGTTAAAAAAAGAAGATGCAAGGACTTCCCTGGTGGTCCACTGGTTAAGACTTCGCCTTCCCGTGCAGGGGGTGTGGGTTCGATCCCTGGTCAGGGAGCTAAGATCCCACGTGCCTCACGGCTTAAAAACAAACAAACAAAAAACCCCCCACCAAAACATAAAACAGAAGCAATATTGTAACAAATTCAATAAAGACTTTAAAAATGGTCCACATCAAAAAAATAATCTTAAAAAAAAAGAAGATGTAAAGCAATGGTAAAATACGCTAACATTTGTGTTTTAAAAGAGGAGTCCTATATATACATATCATTTGTACATTTGTATCTCTGGCAGGCCATATAAGAAACTAATGACAGTGACTGCCCCTGGGGACATATTCAGTGGATATTTGGGACCAGAAGTGGTAAGGAGGCTTAACTTTTCACTGGGTTTCTTTTTTTAAATTCAAGTATGGTTGATTTATAATATCACTTTAGTTTCAGAGGTACAGCACAGCGATTCAGTTATATATATATATAACTTCATATATATATATAATGTTATTTCAGGTACACTGGAATCTTGTGCTAAGACAATTTTTTTTTCCTCAAATGGTGGTTGAATTTATTTGCTTGATCAATAATGGACTAGGACAATTTTTGCTGTATTAGGAAGATTTGCCTTTTACCAGAATCTGCCCTATAATGAACAGTACTATGACACTCTAGAGAGAAACCAGAGTATAGTGTTACAATCAAGTTTGGGGACATGATTTTAAGATTCCATTTATCACTTTGCAAAAGATATTTTTGAAAACAAACCCAAACTCCACGTTTTTCTCGAAGGTCACACATTAGTATGACGCAGGGGGAGCTATTAATGAAGAACGCAATATGAATACTTCCACTGTTTTCAAGGAGAATCAGAACAAGAGACATTATTTTTTTTAAAAAGGGATGGCCGTTTTTTGCATCTGTATCTTCGAACGTATGTTCTAGACTCCCATCTGCATCTCTGAAATATGGTATTCCAGGATCACACAACTGAAGGGATCTTAGGGATTTTTTTTTCTCCTCTTATTTTATAGATGAAAAAACTGGAGCCCAGAGTAATTAAATTAAATTTCCCAAGGTCCCATACAACTAGAAGAAAAGTCAAATTTTCGTACTTCCATCGTCAGAACACTTAAGGGTAGCATGGCCCTGTCTTTTCAAATGTAGTGTCTCTGACCACTTCTGATCACACTACCCAGGGGCTCAGGAAATCCTTTAGGTGGGCTTCTCGTGTATGCTTTCTTTCCTACCACTTGCTTAGGTCTTCGCAGAAAGATTCCCTGTTGCTACGCATTTCCTGGTGAGCCAAATAGCAAGGCTGGCATGAAGAAATGAGATTGCTCATTTTTCTCCATTTAAAAATTTATCTTGAGCCTTTTTTTCTTCTCACGATTACCATATGAGTATTGATTTTAATGAATGCTGCCTATTAAGATTCCCCTTAGGTTCCGAAGCCAGCCTGGTAATTAACTGTTACGCTTTCCTCTTGCTGGCAGTATTGTTAGGTGAGTTACTGCCACTCTCAGTCACAAAGTGGGATCAATGTTCCTCTATGGCTCTGCCCTTAAGGGTCCAGACACAGATGGAGTTCCTGTCTCAGGTGGTTTTCCCTATCTTGTTACAGACATGAGAGTAGGAAAACAAGGCTCTCAGGTTGAATGACGCTTTCCCTATTCAGTAAGGCAGATCCACTTGTATCAGATCCTTCAAATGGTGTGTATGTTGTTAGCAAGTATTTTGGTCATGTCCGGATGGATTTTTTGATGCTTGCCTGATGTTGAAAACTGCTGATGGCATAATATCAGACCGCGTCCCTTCGTATTTCCTGGTACTTTCGTTGGGAGGAATAGGGCTTGAAACAAGATTTATAGTCAGTATTGTCTTCTGCTTTCATTTCATCCTGAATTCTGGGAATGGTAAAGAATTCTTCTCAGTAATTTATTGGATATATGAAATCTAATCTCCCAGAAAATGAATGTGATGTTTAGAGTTTCAGAAGAAAATTTTTGAGACTCAACTCTCAATGTGTATATTTTGGACTTATGCAGATTTTACTGAGCAAGTTTGTATTTGGGTTTGTAGTTACGATGTAATAGGTGTTTGGGATAATGATGGTAATTCTGGGCTTTGTTTGTAGATAACCAATTAGTAATTGGGTGAGAGCCATGACAACAATGCTTTTAGATTAAATCAAAACCCTTGCCATTTTCTGGGGCCTGTTATTGAGGTCAATCCATTATTTTTAGTGAAACAGCTAAATGGTTTAATGTACTCTCTGTGATGTTCAGAATCTCTGGTTTACTGATGAGACTACAAAGCTCTGCATTCTCTTGAACGAATAGTGAAGGTGGAGAGTGTCCAGGCCCATCTGTTCCTCATGTGCCAAGCGCCCTTCCTTTATGATTGCCTTTCCCTCCTAGGGTGTCCCGTCTGCCTCACAGACTCTCTCTTGGGTACCTTGAAACCTTTGCAGTCAGAGTTTCTTTTCTCAGGCTGGTAGTCAAGACTGTCAGTCAATGCTGAGGATTTCATTCCCTTGTGATTTTATGTTCTTGCCTGGTCAATCTGAGAGAGTCTGACTTGAATGGAAGTTGAACTCACATCTTGAAGGCCAAAGCTGGAATAACTGGGTCAGAGAACTCAGAGTAGTCATTATAAAAAATTATGCAATCAGATGACTATCTTCTCTCCTTTGCTCCTCGGTAATATACTTAAGCAACTATCACATGGCAGGCTGAAATGAGGCATTTTGTGCCCCTTGTCTTATGTTTAGCAAAACATCGCTGGACAAGAAAAATATAGGGATGCCTTGAAGCATAACACTGATTTGCAGGATTGTCATGGACTTTCAGAAAGAAATGACAGGTTATTGACCCATTGTTGGTATAGTTAAACAATTCAGTCATTCAGTCATTTGTTATTGAGCACATAGTATTTACATATCACCATCATGAGATACATGAAGTAAACTATATGTTTCCTGCCCTCAAGGGGAATATATCTAGGAGTGATTGAGTCTGATCAAAGACAGTGCTGTCTGTGAAGCAAATGAACTGAAGTGGGAACAATGACAGCGCCTGTGAACAGCTGTCACACCAATGAGCCAGAGGAGAGGGTATTCATGTATTCAGCTCAGAAAAGACTTTGGTCACATGTAACTGCGTGTAGGAACACGACTCACAGCTGGATTTTAAGGGCAATTATGCAACTAGGGCAATACTAAGCAAGACTGATTTCCCTTTAGACTCAAGTCCTGCGAAATAGGAATGTGTTCTCTATCTCCTTTCACGGCAATGCTTAATGGTGCGCCTGTGCGACAACAGAACCATCCTTTAAGGGAGAAAGTGAGTGACAGTTATTGACAAAATTTGCTGGGAATTAATTTTCTGCAGTTCCCTAGTGAGCACATGCATTTTCTATTTCAAGATCATTGTTGCCCATGACAGAAATGTAAGATAAAATGGGGCTATGTTTGATACATGTTAAACATAATACAGTATACTTCCAGGGGAAAAATGTTCAAATTTGTTCCAAAGAAGTTTACATAGAGGCTAAAGTTTCTGGTAATGAAACACTCAGTGTTTGAATACTAACTCACCTTGAGTTTGTTTAATACTGTTACATTCTGAGCCTGATTGCTTCAGGTGTCTGATGTATGGTTATTTCCAATGTTCCTCTTCTAGAAGATGGTGCTCCTGGGAAGAATAAACAGGACATTTTATTTTTTTAAGCAGCTTCTTTAAAGTTACTCACAGCTTATCCTCTGAAAGGATTATTTTAGAGGAATAAACAGGATGCCAAATACGATCTAAATGCAAGTTTGGTATTACTAAATGACCCCAAAATAGGATGGTAGATAAAAGCATACCTCTGGAATCAGACTGCCGGATTGGCTTTGAATCTTAGCTCTGACACTTACTAGCTGTGTGATCTTGACCAAGTTACTTAACCTCTCTGTGCCTTGAAAGGTCTACCATATAAAGTTGTTGTGAGGATTAAATGTCAAAAAGAAAAGTCAAAAGAATTAAATAATTCAATAGTAACTCAAGTTGTATATCCAGTACGTAACCTATTGGAAATAGTCCCGAGTATTCCTACCTTAGAGCAAGTGCTCAAAAAGTACTTGTGGTTGTGGTTGTCATTATCTCAAACCCTAGACATTCTATTTACTGATATATGGGCCACCAAGTTTCATGTCTGTCAGTGGCTGCTTGACTTTGTAACCCAGAAACATTTTTAGTGTCGGTGGAATGACTATGATTCCTTACATGAAGGCCTAGGCTAATTCCCAAGACCACTGCTTCTTTCCCAAATGCTACACATTGGATAAATTTCCCTTTATTTACTTTGTATATAATTTATTCCCTATTTCCAAGAAGGATTCAAAGTGTTGATCAGAGGTCTAAGTCCTCCAGCTGCGTTGGCATTTCCTGGGGGGTCATTTCCCAGTTGTGTACAGAGATCCTGGGGGGTCGTTTCACAGTTGTGTACAGAGACCTCATTGTTCTCTGTTACCACTTGGTTGAACAAGTGTGACACAGTCCCTTGTTGGAGACAAATCTGGGCAGGTTTGCTGAGTGTGGAATTTCCGTTGAAAAATCTAATGCAGGGTCTAAAGGATCCTCTTTGGCTCCATGCTGAGCATAATTGAACTGATGTCAGAGTGTTCTTATACAAGAGCTACCTCCCATCCCACCAGGACTGTCAATATTTCCATAGCACCTGCAACGTGCAAGGGAGGAAATATTCGTTTACCTTCAGAATATTTATTTCTAAATCAGAAAGCATTGTGTGTCAAATTTTCCCAGTGTCTGTGGAATGGATATATGTATGTATGTATGTATATCTGTATGTATGTATGGTTATCTGTATGTATGTATGGTTATCTGTATGTATGTATGTATATCTGTATGTTTATATGTATGTATGTATATGTGTATATGGATATATATGTGTGTGTATGGATGTATATATGTATGTATGTATGGATATATGTATGCATGTATGGATATATGTATGTATGTATATATGGATGGATGGATATGTATATATGTGTGTATGGATATGTATATATGTGTGTATGGATGTATATACATGTATATGGATGTATATATGCTTGTCTGGATGTATATATGTATGTATGTATGTATATATGGATGTATGGATGTATATATGTATATATGTGTGTATGGATGTATATATGTGTGTATGGATTTATATATGTGTATGTATGTATATATGTATGTATATATGGATATATGTATGATATGTATATAGGTATGGATGGATATGTATATGTGTGTATGGATATGTATATATGTGTGTATGGATGTATATATGGATGGATGGATGTATATATGTATGTATACATATATTTTTACTTTATGTATATAGTAAGTGTGTGTGTATATATTTTTGTATGTAAAACACAGCTTATCCATTATCCTACTGATGGACCATTTAGATGTTTCTGGTAAGAAATATTTAAAGTGATGTGCAGATGAAATAAAAGTACATGAACATGTCATGTTAGAGCAAATCATCATCAAAATACAGAAAGAGGAAGGAAATGGAGAACTGTATCTTTATTTTTTAAAAAAAGCTTTATAAATTACTGCATTGTGTAAGTGTTAGTTAAAAAAAGCTTTGTAAATTACTGCATTGTGTAATGGTTCTTGACAAAGGAAAATAAATGTTCCCTAACAGTGTGTGGGGACATGCACTTGGTCCATGTCTCAGTGCTTACCCTCTTTAGAAGCCAGGAAGCCAGGGCTGCTGGTTATGTTCTGCAACAGCCCTTCCCCCGATCAAGATGAGATTTTCTCATCATCAGACCCTCTCAAGTTCAGCCTCTTGGCCTTCAACTGCTGTGAGGCCCAATGTCAAGGACCTTCTAGCTTCCACTGCTTTGGCAAGGAATTCAAGGGAACTATCTATCACACCATGTAATTTAAAAGCAGAACCATCCTAAGGAATCCAGGTCACAGAAGGTAGGATATAGGATATATTGGAAAGTCCCTTACTAGGTTACTGCCAGACACCCAGATGGGGTGGGGAGGAAGGGTACTTGACCTGTGTCTTCTCAGCATGGGGTCCTCTCCTGATAGTGCTTCACTCACTGTGCATTGAACGTTCCACATAGCATGATTTACTGGTGCTAAAAGCCTCTTTGCTGACTCGTTCATTTTGCTCTGACAGTTGGCTTGTGATGTGGGTATTATTTTATACAAGTGCATTACCTTTTGTTGTTTAGAGCTAATAGATCTACTCATTTAATTGCAAACTGTGTTTAGTCTTCTAATTAAATGGAGAGGGGCAGAATGCAAACATGAAACAACAAAGATGTATGTGAGCAGGATTGAGGGAGAAATAATGGAAAGAGTGCTGGACTAGGCATCCCTGGGTTTGAGTCCTGCTCTCCAGGTTCCTGTCTACTGGGGCTGGTCCAAGGATATCTGAAGCTCTGTCTAATGCTTGATTCATTCTGTGAAATCTCCATGTCTTTTCTCGTTTTTCATGGCAGGCCACGTGGTGTCCCTCTCCCTTTGATTCCTTATAATTTTTCCAGGCCAGGGGCAGGGTCAAATCTGTCTATCTATCTATCTTCCTCCCTCCCTCCCTCCCTCTCCCTCTCCCTGTCTCTCTCTCTCTCTCTCTCTCTCTTCCTTCTCTTCTATTTCCATTTCTTGCTCCCTTCCTCCCTTCCTTCCTTTCTCCTTCCCTTCCTTCCTTTCCTCCCCTTTTTGCCCCTCCCTCCCTCCTTTCCTTCCATCCTTTTTGTTCTTATTATCCTTTCTCAAGGCTCCCAAACAGGAGATGGGGAAGTGAACCATATTTTGTTGAGGGTCTTCTATTTGCCAGGAATTTGACCTATATTATGTCACTGAATCCTTGGAACAATGCTGAACACTGGGACTGATTTTTTTCATTATTTTTCATATTTTTAAAACTAAATTTATTTATTTATCTTTTTATTTTTGGCTGTGTTGGGTCTTTGTTGCTGCACACAGGCTTTCTCCAGTTGTGGTGAGCGGGGGCTACTCTTTGTTGCAGTGGCTTCTCTTGTTGCGGAGCATGGGCTCTAGGCAAACTGGCTTCATTAGTTGTGGCCCGTGGGCTCAGTAGTTGTGGCTCGCGGGCTCTAGAGCTCAGGCTCAGTAGTTGTGATGCATGGGCTTAGTTGCTCCGTGGCATGTGGGATCTTTCCGGACCAGGGCTCGAACCCATGTCCCCTGCATTGGCAGGCAGATTCTTAACCACTGTGCCACCAGGGAAGCCCCTTTTTTCATATTTTTATTATTTCATTTTAAGGAGGAGGAAACTGAACATCAGAGATGTGAAATACCTTGGCCAAAATCACATGGTTAACATTGGCAAACCTACATCTATCTAAGTCCAAAACTCTATGATCTTCTCTTTACAGAGCATCACCCCCTCTTGAGAGTGAACCATTGCTTTGAAGAGCTGACCGTGTTCCAGCTTTTATGAGTAGGATCTTGGTGGCTCACACAGGGCCTTCTCTCTTCACTATTCCTAACTGCACACTAAGCTAGACAGTTCCAACTTTCTTTTAGCTTCTTCAAAGTAAGTGTGGGGTTCCTTCATCTGTAGAATTCAGGATTCTTAAACTTTTACAGATCATAAAGATAGAAAATCTGATGAAAGTTATCCTCATGAATTTAAAGACACACACACACACTTCACACTTTTGTATAATAATTGCAGGGTATTCAGAGGCCCCCTGAGGCCTAACTCTGGACCCCTGTTAAAGGTTAGTCAATTAGGAAGATTACTTTTCACAGGTCAGGGTCTGGGAAGGTATCCAATCTTCCCTATCCTGGGCACACAAATTCTTTTTTCAGCACCCTGTGAGGGCATGGCGTCCATGCCTTATCCCAGGTGAAGTTTTTTCTAGATAACTATTTGCATGTGTGTACCTGGCTTGCTTGGACTGGTGAGCTCAGTGGGGCAACTAACTAGAGATGATCAATTTGGTTGGGGTCTGTACTGTGCCTCACTCTCTCCACCTGAAATACTGGCATGATTCCTGTTTTCTCTGCTTCTTAGAGCAAAGGTAAAAGGAGATAAGGTGTGAGAGCACTTCGAAAGTCAATCTACATGCCCATGTGTCCCTGAGGAGAATCCTCTGGGCTTGGCCATTTTTCACATAGCCTATCATTCCAAGCCTTTTTCTTGAATCATATTGCTTCAAAACAGCTGTAGCTGACAGTTCTCAGACTTTCTGAAGGAAGGGAAAATTTGGTATTCCACCTAAGACTTAGCTGGAGACCAGCCACCTGCTGGTGTCCTTCCCAGCTGCTCAGGCCTTTCATTTTATGTATTTATTTTTTTAAGATTTTTTTTAATGTGGACCATTAAAAAAAAAGTCTTTATTGAATTTGTTACAATACTGCTTCTGTTTTATGTTTTGGCCCTTTGGCCATGAGGCATGTGGGACCCTAGCTCCTTGACCAGGGATCAAACCTGCACCCCCTGCACTGGAAGGCGAAGTCTTAACCACTGGACTGCCAGGGAAGTCCCAGGCCTTTCATTTTAAGTGCACTCTGGAGCTTAGATTGGACAGACCCTTCCATTCTTCATTTTTCTCTGAGTGCTGCCCAGTGCTGCTGGCAAATTTATAGCTGGCTGGTTTTGTTAATTAGAAAAAAAGTCTGATGCTTGAATATTATGGAAGTCATCGAGTACTGTAAGCACCTTTCAGGTTTCACCATCAATGCAGGGAAACATGACACCTGTCCTTAAATGCTTGGCACAATCATTTTATGCTGTGGATTTGAAGTTTGGGATGTGTCATGGTAGTCTCCCTGCTGTTCATTTAGGTAAAGACTCCGTGGTACTCAAGCCGTAACGCGGTCTTATTATAGGCATGGCTCTGGTGTCATTCACAGAGTGAGCAATTCTGCTTTATTTTCTCATTGCGATGCAAAAGATGCTTGCAACTTTAATGCTGTCTTTGCTGCCTTTTGGAGCCCTTTTTAGGACTAATCATTTGACTTTGCACTAATGAGATTATACCCAGCAGGGGCAGATATTTTCCTTTTTAATTTTCATTCCTATTATTTAATTGGCATTACACACACATAATGAGACCAGAAAAAAGCACCCTGTAGCAATCTGTTCAATACAAATAACTCAGGCAGATGCAGCCAGATGTATCCATGGTGACCTCCCTGATTCTTGCACTACCCACACATTAGGGAAGATGGCCCAGAAAACTTCCCTCCCTGTTTGCCAAATGTGTCAGAGATGTGCTCTCTCCCTCCCTCCTCCCACAAGAAAGGGCATTTACCCAAATCCATGTGTCTCTCTATACTGAGAGTTGTCTGCTCAGTACCTGTGTGAGTGACGTAGTCTAGGGTTCTGAGTAGGTACTGGTCCCTGGTGTTAGTACTGGCTGACTGCCCTGTGACCCCAGTGTTGTAGACAAAGATGTTCTCCATCTGTCTCCAGGGCCTTTTTTACAATATTCTTAGTGGAAGAGAAATATTGAACTTAATGGAAAGCTATCAGAATGGGTAACACACGTGAAAACTTCCTTCTTGTGTACCAGGTTTCTGTATTAAAACCAGCCTTCTCTTCTGAAAAAAGATATCTTTTAGGGTCATTAGGAGTTTAAGGAGTTCTCTGATCAGTCACAGTGGTTTTAATCCTTCAAAACCTTTCCCTGGGTTCAGGATCCCAGGATCCACTGGTGTGCAACAGCACTGTCACATGGTAACAACCATGGGGCTCCCTTTAATACACTGTACGTACTTCCTTTCTTCCAAAACAGGCTAGGTGACCATCATTCCAAATTCCACATCCCATGGAGCAGATTGGGGGATTCTGCAGCGTGTCCTAGAACTTTCCTTTGTTTGTACAGCATGTGGAACCTGAAAGTTTCCATTCCTAAAATATACAGGACATGAACGTGATATTGTCCATTTTGCCATTGAAGGAAAGGTGCAAAGGAAGTGTCACTCTACCTCATTTATGCTGTGTCTGCTCTTGTGCTTTTCTCCACCGCAAAGCTTGTTCTTTCCCGGTGTTTCCCATTACAGTGAAATGCACCAGCATCCTGGTAATACAGAAACATAGGAGATATCTTTAAAACTCCCTCCCTCTTGTCAATGCATTTACTTGTATTCATTTCCACCTCTGCCACCATGACCAAGCACCTATCTGTAATACAGGATCAGGATAATCACCATCCAACCATCTTCCCTTTTCAAAAAAGCAACTAGATTGCTGTTGTAGGAATACCTGTACAAGTCAGATCATTTTGCTCTTATATTTACAACCTTTCAATGGCTTCCCGTTGAACTTCAGCAAAACAAAACATCAAACCAAACCAAAACCAAAACCAAACCCGAAATCCATGAAATCCTTGCCATGGGGTCTGTGTGTTCTGAGATCTGGCCATTGCCTATTAAGATGTCAACATCTCTTGTTTGGATTATTAGATTATTATAGCCACCTCTTTATTTGGCTTCGTTTCATTCTTAGATGAAAGCAAAGTTTTTAGCGTACCCCCCTCACCCCCCCACCCTGGCTCTGCATTGTGTGTCCTTTGGCTCTGCAGCCGTATCTTGCTCTACTCTTCCCTTTGTTCCCCCTGGTGAGCCACAGCACGTTTTCAGTACCTAGTCCTGGGGATTCTGTACCTGCTTGTGACTTGATCTGGAAAATCCTTCCTCCTCTTACTCCCCCTTTATCTTGAGAGCAGCTTAAACAGTGTTTCTCCAGAGCATTCTTCCTGGTTCTCAAGGTCACGTCATGGGCTCTGTTATCCAAGCTTCTAAGACTGTGGCCCTTTCCTATGTACCACTTGCTGTGAACATCCATTTATAAAGTGACTCTGATTTCCTATTTTCTCAGTGAGAAGATCTAAAATTTTGTTCCAAGCATGAATCAGTAAACTTTAAGAGATACAGATGAAATAGTCAAGAGTTATTATATTTAATTGCAGCGCACTACATGTTTAAAATCACATTATATAAAATAATGTGAATTTAGAGACATGCTTTTTTCTACTTTCATTTTTTCCATGCTCTTCCCATTCATCTTTGACATCGTGTCTTCATCATCACCGAAGCCACTTTTTGAATTCTCTAATGCAGTTTTGTGAGTCTTGTCACCTTCAGTTCTATCTAAGTTGTTTGAGATACAGGACTTTTTGAATCATGCATGATGCTGTCACTGGAAATTTATCCCAAGCCACTAGAACCCATTTGTGTAACATTAGGGCAGGTTTTTTTTTTTTTTTTCATTTGTCCCATGAGTATGTATTTATGATGGCCACACTCTAACCACTCACTGTATTCCTGTAAAAGTGATCTTTAAAGGCTTGTTTACAATGACATTCAACATTTGCAATTGTTAGGTCATCCCCCAGGAAGAATTACTAAATCTTCATTAAATTCCATTTCTTCTTTATTACCAGTTATATCTGTTCTAGGTTAGTTTGCTAAAAGACAATTCAGTGAACAACCAATTTGCTGAAGTTACCTGTTTCTTTTCACTATTTAATGTTAGTCAACAGACTTTTATTTTGTCTTCCTAACAGCATTTAATGAATGTTAAACTGGTCTCTGTCTTTCTATTAAGAAAGACATGGGTCTTTCTTAATAGAACCTCCCTTTTCTTTAGGTATCCGCTCTCCTCACAGCCATGGCACCTGAGAAAGCTGACCCTGTCTCTGTTTCAACGTATTTCCTTGGGTGATGTAAGGTGAGGCCAGTTGCCTCATAAAAGAGATAATAAAAGAGAAAGGAGAGTTTTACAGTTTTGTTAGATTTGCAGTTCGCTGGAGAAAACACAGCACACCACACAGGGACACTCAGGGGGAAC
This sequence comes from Stenella coeruleoalba, assembly GCF_951394435.1. Classification (NCBI taxonomy): domain Eukaryota; kingdom Metazoa; phylum Chordata; class Mammalia; order Artiodactyla; family Delphinidae; genus Stenella; species Stenella coeruleoalba. The sequence goes on along the minus strand of NC_137148.1, from coordinate 97,193,735 downwards.
ACCAAGTTCCTTCTTGAGCCAGAGAAAGGGAGCAGAGCTCTGGTTTCCATAGGAAATAATGGGAAAGACAGGGGAGGCAGTCTCAGGATTTGCCACCTAAGTTTGAAAGCGGCCCCCCATGAAATTCATGTTCACTGTGATTGTTAGAGTATATTGTTTGGGGCTATGTAAAGTTTCCACATGGTTTTGGTGGGAGCCAGGGTTTACTTGGGAACAACTAATAGCCATCTTATAGGTGTTAAAGCATTGATTTACAGAAATTAAAAAAATGGTTAAAACAATCCCCACTTCAAGTGTAAGTCCCTGATGAGCCTAGGCCATATACAGTGTTCCCTTGGTGATAGATGACACAAGTTTGCTCAATTCTACCTTATATTGAGAAGGACTCAGAGATCATGACGTTGACATCTGAGGCCATGGCAGGATTGCACACTTCACGCTGGAGGCGTGGAATATTGAGACCTAGATAAGGTGAATTCCATCTCAGCAGAGGCCGACGTGGGCAGAGGATTTTTATGGACAAGATGTCCCATTCCTCCTGATGCCAACAGACCACACATGGACCATAGATCACCCCCAGGGAGAAATGAAAGAGAAAGAGGAGTGAGAGGGGATAAGGATGGAATGTTTACCCAAATGAATCTGAGTGTGGGGGAGGGAGGAATAACCTCCTAGGACTGGCCCAGTGTACTTGAATTAACATGCTCATGTTTCCACCACGGGGGTCTTCGAACTAAGCTGAGATGTTCAGAAATAAAGGAAGCGAGGCTGTCAGATTCATCCCTGCTCAGGAGCGGATATCTTATCATTTTTTTTTTTGTATGAAGTTTTATTGAGCTGTAATTGACATATAACATTGTGTAAATTTAAGGTGTTCAGTGTGTTGATTTGGTGAACTTATATATTGCAGAATTATTACCACTATAGCATGAGCTAACACTTCCACCTGTGACATACCATGTGGGATGGGGGCGAGAACATTAAAAATTTACTCTCTTAGCAACTTTCAAGTATATAATTATGGTTATCTATAATCACCACGCTCTACGTTAAATCCCCAGAATATATTCATCTTATAACTGAAAGTTTGTGCCTTGTGATCAGTATCTCCCCATTTCCCCCACCCCCCAGCCCCTGGCAATCATCATTCTACTTTGTTTCTATGAGTGTGATTTTTTTAGGTGCCACATATAAGTGACATCATACAGTATTTGTCTTTGGCTTATTTCACTTAGCATAATGCCCTCAAGGTCTATCCATGTTGTCACAAATGGCAGGATTTCCCTCTTTCTTGTGGCTGAATAATATTCCATTGTATATATTTGCCACATCTTTATCCATTCATCTTTTGGTGGACAAAAGATAGGTTGTCTATTGTGAATAATGCTGCAATGAACACAGGAGTGCAAATATCTCTTTGAGATACTTGATTTCATTTTCTTTGGATATATATTCACATACAAAAAGTCTACATTTTTACACTCCCCCCACATTTTGTATTTTTGATGTTTTGTCTTTTTCATGTTGTGTGTCCATTAATAAATTATTGTAGTTATATTTATTCTTAATACTTTTGTCTTTATAAGTGACTTACCCACCACTATTACAATATTAGCATATTCTGAATTTAACTATATATTTTACCTTTGTCAGTGAATTTTATACTTTCATATGTTCTCATGTTACTAAATAGCTTATTAGTGGCTTTCATTTCAGCTTGAAGAACTCTTTTTAGCATTTCTTGTAAGGCTGATCTAGTGGTGATAAACTCCTTCGACTTTTGCTTGTCTGGAAAACTCTATCTCTCCTTCAGTTCTGAAGGACAACTTTGCTGTGTATAGTATTCTTGGTTGGCAGTTTTTTTCTTTCAGCACTTTGAATATATCATCCCACTTGTTTCTGGCCTGTAAAGTTTCTGCTGAAAAATCTACTTGTAGTCTTATGAGGGTTCCCTTGTAGGTAACAAGTTGCTTTTCTTTTGTTGCTTTTAAGTCTGTCTCCTTGCCTTTAAGCAAATATCCTATCTTGACATCTTTAAATTGCCTTTTGTACAGAGGTTCCTAGCCACATTTCTCCTTTGTAAGTTTGTTGTCTCAGTTGGTTTTCCCTGTACTTTAGCCTGCTCACTGTTCTTTTAGTATGGAACCCTTATGGGTGTCGTCAAAACCACAGGGGTCTAAGCCAACAGTGAATTGTGTTACATTGGATCTACTGGCTTGGATGTAATAAGTAGAAACTGACTAGATAGCTTTTTCAAATTATTTATATTTATATTGGATTGTTTGGCACAAAAATACTGATGTAAGATTATTTAATCTTTCTAGACTAAAAGGCCACAATACTTCAGCCCCTTGGTGGATATCAGAGATTGTCTTTCAGTCATCTTGCAGGAATGGAAGATTGCAAGCTCTTTTCCTCTCTCTCTCTGTCTCTCTCTTTCTCTGTCTCCATCTCTCTGTCTCTGTCCCTCAGATACTAGATATTATGTGATAATGCTCTGCAAATTAAGTACTAACTACCTTTCACATTTTTAAGTTGTGACTTAAAATTTTTCATTCTATATTCAAATGTTCCAGAGAATATAATTTCCTATATTTGGTAAATGTTTACATCTTAAAAACAAACTTTCAGATGGTTCTTTTAAATGTATCCAACAAATATACATTCCATAGTAATTTGATTCCCACTATCATCTTTTTCAAAAATGCCTGAAGAAGCTCTTTTTTAACAGTAGGAAATCTTGCATCATTTCTTCTTGTCCTAGCAATCAAATTTCTATTTCACTTCTTACACAGAAAAGTATTCTGATGTAATATATTGTTATGTTTGAAAGTCTTCAACCTCATCATACTTCTCTAGGACAAAAATAACTATATAAACTTAAAAAAGTTCCTATAAACTTATGGCTCTAAAGTGTGAATATTTTCTTCTAGATTGAGTATCATTACAATTATTGTTCATATATTATGGATCAAACAACATGCATTTATTAAAAATTATGATCAGTTATTATGCACAAAAGTAGAATTTTTATTGGGAATGCATCCCATAATGAAATGGATTGGGGGAAATTGTTAAGATGCCTTGCTTAAAAGAGCATTCATCCTGTTCCTTTGTTGTGCCAAGGTAAGATTTGCCAAGTATACTTTTCTTTTGTTAAGTAACAAAAGGTATGTTGTGAAAGGGGTGAGGACCAGTGTAACCTTGGGCACTGTCTGTCTCAAGAAAATCAGTTTTAGGAATGTACATAGAGGAGCTGAGCCTCACACTCCTTAGAATGTCTTTGTGTTACCCTCAGGGGTGTCCATACCCTACTTTGAAGACCATTGTCATTCCATATGAGAAATGTGGCAGGGATGTGTTTCAGCAAAGTTATCACCCCACTTTCAGACTCACACTTGGGAAAGAGAGATGCCAGAACATGCTGTGGTCTACTCTGCAGTCTGGGGATGCTTCCTATGGCAGTTAGGTACCTGAAGAAAAATGACTATTCTGCCATGGCTGGGAGAGTAAACTGATATATTTTTAACGTGGAAAATATCTGAAAAGCAAGTTAAACATGATAGATGACCATTTCTTGGAGAACAACCAAAATTCTCAGGTGCTAGGGAATTAGCATAACTCAGTGAATGCTAAACTGAACTTATTTTTAGAAATCTACAGAGATTTGTTGTGATACAAAGCAACTGCATTATTATGAAGGGTAAAATGACTTCAGAAATCACAAGATATTCTGAGGTCCAAATGAACACAATATCAGAGCGATATCAAAGGGAAATCTGAAACGATTTATTACAGCAGGCAGGAATACCTTCGGGGAAGGTTTCTTTCCCCCAGGTTAGCTAATATACAAGCCAAGTGGATATGTCCAATGTAAGACAAATAATGGTTTTATAGAATTGCACAACTGAACTGCTTTGATGGAATTGGATCAACGGAACACAGGAGAAGGAACACATTTGTACAGGGTGAAGTATTGTCTTGGAATGCAGTGTGTCATGAAATTTGGCTTTCAAAATGAGCTCAGTTTAATTTTGAGAATAGCCATTTGAATTGAAAATAAGCCTTTAGAACTGGAAAAGGCACAATAATAGTGCTGGGCTGAGCTGCAGAGAGAATCTGGGGCTTTATTGAGGTTTGGTGGCAAACTTTGGTTTAACCTGCCCTTTTCTAGTTTCCTGGGCTGGTCTGGTGTCCCTCCTTGAGACTTGACAGGTGCACACGCTGGACCACCGTGCCAGACTTCTGTGAGGTCTCAATCACAGGATCCACTTCTTGATAACTTTGCTACTGGGCAAAAGATTACACAACAGCAAAGATCGCCAGTGACCTTCTGCTTTCACCTTGGTGTTTTGGCAGGTGTGATATACTATTTTAATATAGAAATTGTTATAGAGTGGTGCAGTTCTGGACACTTCAGCAAAATTTTTTGAGGGCAAGTGCAAGGGTTTTTCCTCTGCATTTATTTATGCTCTGGCTCTCTGATGATGTACCTTTATTGAGGAGATGTAAATGTCTGTAGAAACTGTTCATTTATTTTCTGATATCTCTGGTGGTAGTGATTTTTTTTTTTTTTTTGGATTCTGCGTCTAAGGAAGATAATTGTTTTGAGACTGTTATTTTCTATCCTTGGGGGTCTCTGGTAATTTCAAATGATGTCATTAAATACTCAGAAGGAGAAATAGGTCATTATTTACATTTAAAGGGGTATACTTTATAAAATATAGTAATTATATATAATAATTCTCTGCAGGTTTTTAACTTGAACCAAAATTATATGAAAATAGTTTAAAATTCTGAAGTTAACAAGTAAGGGAAAAATGGGTTATATTCCCCTAATATTGTTGTATATATTTTGCAGAATCCAGGCTGTTTTTTTGGCAAGGCCGTAAATATTAGATGAAAATATCATTGATCCAAGTATATTTACTCTTTAATTCCATGAATATTCTAGCTACATACATGACAAATCTATAGTGTCATCATATTTATGTTCAAAGTAATTGAGTCATAAATATATGACCGGAATTATTCCCCTCAAATTTTGCATGTTCATGCCAACAAATCACTTTGAGCAATAGTCATTAGAACATTTCCGTTGCTCCTGCCATACGTACAGATCAGGATCTCGAGGTACCCTGAGAAAACATAAAGGGAGTAGGGGAAGGGGTGGTGAGGATGGGGGAGCAAAATGCTTACTTGGGATTAAATGGCCTTTCCTATAAATCAGGAGGAAAGTTGTCAGCTGGGTACTTTCTCATTTGCAGCATGTATTAGCAGCAGGAAAATGAGGCAAAGCGTCCTCTGAAGCAAAACATTACCTACAATGCAATTCATTCTCACTGGAATCTCTCTTGTCCTAGAAGCTCTTATTGAAGATGAATGAAGTGAGGCCCCATCCAGGCCGCTCCTCCACAGGCGCTTCCTATTAGTAGCATCTTTATTTCCCCACCTGAAGTACTCTTGCCCTTCCAAGCAACAGGAGTCAGATGAGGTGAGTGTATGCCGAGTTAACTCCCTCTATACAAAAAGGAATGTTTTGCAATATTAAAAACCAGGAGTGTTTGGATCATGTCATTCCAGAGGTTGGTTGTGAGATAGCTTCAAATTTCTCTGAACCCACTGCAAAGTAATCATACTCTGCTGTTCCTGGAAATTCTATGTATTGGCCTGGAGTCATGGGAGTTTTTCCACAGCACTCAGGAAGTCACACCAGTCCTGGCCATCTTTTTGGACTCATAGCAAAATGTCAACAGTCCCAAGGACCACATGAGAAATACCCAAAATGTCAGACTGTCTTACGTCTCTGAAAAAAAGTTTGCTATAATTTACTGCTTGTTTTCATCTGGCCCTCCCTATCTGTCTAAGCTTATTTCTCCTGATGTCAAACTGGTTTCTTCCCTACCAGTCCGGTCTTCCTCTTTTCCAGGTGGTTCCCGTGTCATGCTCTTCCCCACTATAGCCTCTGCTCATTCTTCTCTTCCTGCCCCCTGATCCCTTCAACTGTCCAACTTTGAAAGCCCCTGCCTGTTGCGATTTGTATTTTCCCTCCAGCCCATGGACTTTCTGTAATGCTCACTGACTTCCCCAGTGTGCCTCTGTTCGGGATGTCAGGGAAAAAAAATACTCCTAGAGTTGCAGATAAATCTTACAAAAAGGGGCCAGTAATGAGGTGCTATGGTAACGGCCAAAATTAAATCTTTTACTTATCGTTCTTTGGTGTCCATTTTGTCTTTGCAATCATGTCCTTGAATCCTTGTGATCCTGCTTTGGTAATACATGAACAGGAAGAGCATCTGAATGACACCCTCCTTCTAATGACCCTTAACACCTAGGACAGTCATCTTGCTTGTGTTTTTCTGGTTCTAATTTTTGGATAATATATAGTAAGAGCGCTCAAGTCCTGAGTTGAGCAAAATGCTATCTGTAGCTACAGAGAGAGCTGGCATAATGAGTGTTTAGTTTTGTAACCTTTCCAGTTGAACTGGCAGAAGAGCAGTGGTTTGGGCTTGGTTGTGGGGTGAGACTGTTGACAGTGTCTTCTACAATGCCTGATTTTATGGAGGTCTCTCTTACTTGGCTTTGGGGCAAGTGCCAGGAAGAAGAGTTTCTCTTTCCATGAACACTATTATTCCTTATGGAAGGCTGAATAATGTCCCCACAGATAACCAGGTCCTAATTTCAGGAGCCTATACTTGAATTCTTGTAGCCCTTATATGGTGAAAGCGACTTTGAAGTTGATTAAGTTTAGGATCCTGAGATGGGGAGATTTTTGGGATTATCCACGTGGGACCTAAATGTAATCACAAATGTTCATTTAAGGGGGAACAGAGGAAGATTTGACGGGAGAGATAGAGGTGATGTGATGACTGAAGTAAGATAATTTTTCTAGTCTTCAAGGTATAAGAAGGTGCCATAAGCCAAGGATTGAAGCTCTCAAAGGTAGACAAGGCAGGAAACCAGATTCTCCCCTGCCTCTAGAAGAGGGGCAGCCTTGCCAACACTTTGATTTTGGCCCAGCAAAAGTGATATTGGGCTTCTGACCTCCAGAACTGTAAGAGATTACATGTGTGTGTTTGAAGGTACCAAGTTTGTGGTAAGTTGTTTTAGCAGTTTCTGTATATGTGTGTGTGTGTGTGTGTGTGTGAGTGTGAGAGAGACAGAGAGAGACAGAGAGAGAGAGAAAGGTGAGGCAAGGTGACATGGGACTGGCTGTGTCTATTGGAAGTTCCTGCACTGAGAATGTGGGTTGCTTAGTGCCTTTGTTCATAGCTCTGGTCCTTAGCAATTAAAGCTGTGGAAACAGGGAAAAAAATCCCATTAGATTCCATTAGGCACCCAATGCTCTCCTGTAACATCTGTAATGGTACAGTCTAAAACAATAGGTCCTGGAACCCTTTCAAAAGCAAGAACTTTCATATGTAATTAGAGGGGATTGCTTATATAAGATTTCTCCTTTTCACTGCCACCTTGGCTCAAGTAAGGGATCCATTTGACATCAGGGCAGTACCATGATTGTGTAATCAGTTGTCAGAACGGGATTTTTTTTTTTCTCTCATTTTGCTGAGGTCTTAAAGCCTGAGAACAAAACAATAGAACCCATATTTCAAAGTGAGTGCCAGCTCTCCTGTACAGGACTGGCATAAGAGGTGGCCCCAAATCAGTTCTGTAACTTTACCTGGAGGATACCTAAGAGACTGGGGCAGAAAAGGAGAGAATGCCTTAGGAAAAAGCTTGTCGGAGAGCTGCGGCTTCCTCTCCCCCCATCCTCAAGCTGAGAGAGAGGGGCTTTAGGAAGTCTATTTGCAGAATTTAAAATTCTCCTGCGGAATTTGTAGGGGCATAAGGGACACATTTCTGAGGAAGTGCCTGGAGCTGTGTGCCTGGCTGCACTGACATACACACAAAGCTACACTAGAAGCCATTTCTCCCTCCTTCAATAGCAGGACCAAAAAATAGCACATGTTTTCCTGTGGACCGTGTGGCTCTGTAATGATGGTGGTGGAGGGGAGCTGACCTGGGCTCAGCGCAAGAAGCCCACATGGATGTGACAACACAGGGGAGTCTATATGGGGCATCTGCTGGGGATCCAGGAGCTGAGAGGGTTGGAACCAACCTGCTGGAGGAGGCATCACCCACATCCAGGGAGCCTTGGTTAGAGGTCACCAGAGGGGGGTCTCCATGTTACCCTCCAAGGGCCTCATGACCCAAAGAGCTGGGTCAACATTTGCCAAATGTCAGATCACAAAAGAACCAACCATGCTAAGACTGTCCTTTCACCTATGGCCTCCTCCCTTGGGTTCAGTCCTGGAGGATCAAACGCCTTGGCTATCGCTGAGGCAGGAGGACTGGAACAAGAAAGCTGGGAAAAAGACAGGTAACCCAACAGGCCTGCTTCCCTCCCTGGTTTCTAGGCCTAAAAACAGTAACATGTTGGAGAAGGAAAGGGACTCTAGATAAGAGCTTGAGGTTTTGATTTTCATGTTTGAGCAATTATTTCCAAAATGAAACTGTTTTGTGCCTAAAGCAAACTGAAAAAAAGTGAGGGATCTGCCAGAGATTTCATCCAAGAGGCAGGGAAGAATGAGTCTGCTGATGAGATTTGAATGGGTAGTAAATGAAAGATTCAGTTTTCTGCTTGTGCCCTATGGGGTGTGGCTTGTTCCATTAAACAACTACAGCTGTTCCTGTCTAATTCAAGTGCAGAGTAGCTGGGTTGCTTTAGATAGAGCCCTAGGTAATCTTTTAATAATATATGCTTAGCCAGTCTTAGGAAAGGTGAAACTTCCATGCACTTTAGGGGTGCTTTAGCTGCACCCCTCCCGTGACAGTGCCACCATAGAGTAGATCAGTGTGTGATGCAGGGGTGTTCTGACTTGGCTCCCTCACCCACATCTGGCCTCTTTCTTCCTAGTTTAGTGGAATGCAGGCTCAAGGCTTTGGTGTGCTTTGCCTCTGTTTCCATTAGTGTTTTCAAGGCTAAATTCTATAAACATTACTTCTGTTCTGCCTTCCACTTTAACCCCATTTTCCTCTCCTCACTCTTAAATCTCTCTTCCAGTCATTGCCCGAAGTGTTCTTTGGGTACAGCAGTAAGGATTGCAGGAGGAATCGGTGGTGGGTCAGGGGTCATAGTCAAAGCCACAGCCAGGATGGAAGATGAATTTCCCTTTCCACTGTTGTTGCAGGGACTCTTGCTGAAAGGACAATATGGGGTGAAATATGGGGTGAAATTGAGAAGGTGGCCTATAGAAAAGGAGAATCAGTTTTTGGCTCAGATTGTGGGTGTGTCTCAGTAAAAGACTGACCCCGCCTTTTTTAAGCTGTACTTTTTAGAGGAAGAAAGATTGATTTAGTGAGTCGTGTCTGAAATCCACTGAAACATACATTTGTAGGCTCAGAACTGTGCACTGGATTGATCTGGACTTAATGCAGTTCATCAATGCTTGTTGAAGCAATCATGGTTAAAAGGCTACACTAGCAATGCTGAAAAGCTGAGGGTTGAATGGGTTTCAACTTTCCTCAGCACTGAGCCAGAAACTCCTCATTTGTTTTCCTTTTCTGAGCATCACCTCATGCTATTCAGACAAGGTGACAACCATGCCTGAAGAAGCTCTGTTAAGCCAATTTACCTCAGTGTGTGGCTGCAGATTTTAGAGGAAAGCTATGAGTGATGAGAGATTGTTCTCCCAGCTCAGCAGAGCTTTCCAGTGACCAAATTACCGAGCTATTCTCTCAAAAGAGTCACCAGGTTAACCTAGTGACTCTAGTCTGCCTTCTACCACTCAAGCCTGTGTGACCTTGGCAAGTCATTTAATCTGACAGGCCTTTAACTGCTTCGCTTATAAATGGTGGAAGGAGGCCCACGTGAGCTACAATTCTGTAGTTTTCTGACTTCTGTTGATGGCCAGTCAGTGCGGATCTGTGGGTCATCTTACTATGGGTCAGGCTTTGTGATGTCACAAACAAGTCTTGATGGCTGAAGTGGTCTGACCAGTAGGGTCTGGCCTGGCATCTGAAGACACACCAGGGTTTCAGCACATTTGCCATCCTGCCTCTCACTGCCAATAAATGACCAGAACTTCATGCAGATTCAAAGAAAGAGAGCTAAAATACTTTCTTTTAGAGTTAAAAGTAGATCCTGGCCTTCTTGTTTCTATGTATTTAACATTTCAATATAATATTATACTATTTCTATTAATTCTTAAAAAAAGACTTGTATAATCAGATTCAACTCATTACTCCTAGATAAGATATCAAGGCTGTGTGTATAATTGGCTCTGTTTAATGTACCTTTTGTTGTTCTCAGACATTATTTTGGGTGGAGGTAGATTAGGAAGACTGTTTGGCCTCTTTCCCTGTGCTGGGTTGTGTGGCGTGTGGTGAGAGAGAGAAAACCTGACTCCTGCTCTAAAAGAGAGACAAGAGTTGGAGATGAGACATATGAATGAGAAAGAGATGATACAGAAAGGAAATTCTGCCCTAATAGATACGCGGCTCCCAGGTGTGGAGGGCCCAGGTGAGGACTGGGTGGTATGTGTGTAGGTGGAGATGTTTATAGCCTGTCTTACTACATATGGTAGAGGATTTGTCTTCAAAGCTTTGGTTTCCTCAGCCACTCTCTGCCCACTGAGAGTATCTGTGGCGTGTCGGCTCAGTTCAGGCTATGAGTCTCTGCAGTTTGGTTCCCCATGACCCTCTCCTGGTGAGATGTGTGCCTTATCACCCTGTACTTCCCAAGGGGAGTCATTATATCCCTGATTCCTTATGCAATTCTCTCTCTTCCTAAGTTTCTGTAAACTTTATCTTGCTTACTGTTGTTTTCCCAATGACTGGCATTTATCCATTGAAGTACTTATTGATCAAAAAAGATCACTGATAATTAAAATAATAATCTGCTACTCTTGAAAGACTGAAGTTTCCAGGATAGGTTTAATGATGTTCTTCTACTTGGCCTCTCTCTGGTTATATTCCATTTCTCACATGGTTGACTGAACATATTAGATGTTATTAATTCAACAGAGAATAATTTTGCATCGTCATGTCTATGTGTCAGGAAGGGTTCTGGGTTCAGGGTTTAAAGGGATGAACAAAATAGACCAGATCCTTGCTGTCTTGGAGAGCAAGAGGAGAAAGACAGCAACTAAATAGCAAACAAGTAAACAAGGACAGTTTAGATAGCACTTTGTGCATGATGTTCTAGAGATTGACAGGGTGGGCGGTAAGGGAAGGCCTGAGGAGGGAATCTTTGAACCAGCCATGAAAGATGGGAAGGCTCTGGGCCGTGTAAATGGTGGTGGTAGCAGGTGTAGGGGAGTTTAGGCGAAGACGGAGGTCCAGACATAGGGACAGGCTTGGAGTGTGTAAGGACCAGAGAGAAGGCCTGAGTGGCTGGCGGGGAAGTGAGTGAGGGTGAGTTTAATTACCATGCAGCTGGGGTGGGAGCCAGAGGTGAGGTCATTTAGGGCATATTATAGGCCATAGGGATCAGCCTGAGTTCTGGGAGGTAACCAAAGGCATAATTCAGCTGGGTTATGTGGAGAGAGCGTTGATGTGGGCCGGGCTTCGGAAAAGCAACCAGCCTTGCGCGGTACCCCAGGGCTGGCGAAGGGAGGTGGGCAAGGGGAGAGGGCAGCTCCTGGCTCTGGAGGGACACAGCCAGATCACAGTGACCCAGCAGGGAGGGAGCTGCGAGAAAGCCATGCCTTCATTCCCCTCCAAGTTCCGGAGTTCCCATAGGTGCCTCCCACTAGTCAACCCAGCCACAAGCAGGAGGCCAGGGGAGCCCACGGATACAGGCCTACGTAAGGGTGACCGTCCCAGGGCATGGAGAAGAGTCCAGCTTACCCTTATGACAAATTTGGATTTTAACCTGACGCGTAATGGAAAGCCATTGGGGGATTTTGACAAGGGGAGTGACGTGGTCTGATGTCTGTTTTGAAGACATTACCTGGGCTGCCCTGTGGAGACTGGACTGTAGGAGGCTGAGGTGGAGGCAGGCTGCCATTAGGAGACCCATGGCTGCCCCCCAGCCTCTGCCCAGTGGGATCCAGTCACTGCAGACTGGCTCCTGGCCCTCCCTGATGTGGTAACGTGGGCTGATCATTTGTCCAGGACCACACTTAAATGTTCCATGCTGGGTTGTTTTTTGAGGTTCCTGGTGTGGCATGGTGGTCTGGGGTGGCAGCCTGACAGCTCTGTGGGACACTGACCATGGCACTATTTCTAGTTTTCAGTTGGTTTCAGGCTTGACACTGGGTGACTAGCCAAGGATGGTCCTCCTCACGTAAAACTGCCCCCTCCCTGTGCTGAGTGTGGCTCAGTGAGGGGGCATCTGTGGGAATGCTCTGAGGAGAAGCTCGCTCTTGTTTCTGTTTTATGGCCTCATGATAATCCTGGTCATTCCTGGGGGCTGGTCTCTCTAAATTGGGCCTTAGTGAAGGAAAATTGGATTTGAAGAGGTTTTCTGAGAAAGCTTCATAATAGGTTGGTCATCCTGGGAAGGAAGTATCTACTCATGTGTGTGTTTGTGAACAGAGGGGAGGGCGAGGGAAGGAGGGAGAGTGACAGAGGAAGAAGAGAGGAAGTGACAGGACTCAGTGACATTTTGATGAGTTCAGCTTATCTTCCAGAATGTTTTGTAGAAAATGTTCTAAGGTGTGCCCTGCCCGAGTTGAGAATAAAGGCGAAATTCCTGAAAATTAAAAAAAGCGGGCTTCCCTGGTGGCGCAGTGGTTGAGAATCTGCCTGCTAATGCAGGAGACACGGGTTCGAGCCCTGGTCTGGGAGGATCCCACATGCCGCAGAGCAACTAGGCCCATGAGCCACACCTACTGAGCCTGCGCATCTGGAGCCTGTGCTCTGCAACAAGAGGCCGCGATAGTGAGAGGCCTGCGCACCGCAATGAAGAGTGGCCCCCGCTTGCCACAACTAAAGAAAGCCCTCTTACAGAAACGAAGACCCAACACAGCAAAAATAAATTAAAAAAGAAAAGTGCATTAAAACCTCATACACCATGATCAAGCAAGATTTATAAAAAATAAATAAATAAAAAAATAATAAAAATTAAAAAAGCACCCACAAAATTTTCCTTCCCTTTTTCATTTCAGGTGTTGGACTTACCAATCAGAGACACTGAGATGCTTTATATAATTTCTGATGCTATCTGTAATTCCGACTTTAAGTGAGGGTCACCCTAAAAATCTGTAGAAAGAGTGTTGTTGAGTCAAAAACCAACCTAACTTTTGACTTACTCCATCTTAAGTCTGGGCGGTATAGTTGATTGGATGCTTGAAGTTTGATAGTATATTTCTGTTGTCAAATAGAATTTTGATAGCATGGTAAGGAACAGAAAAGAATGGCTTTGGTTTTCCAAAAAAGGATATTTTTAAAAACAGGTTACAGTTTTCCAGATTGAAATTGCTAATGAATAAATCAGATGCTAATGATGGATAATATTTGAATACTCTGTTAAAGAAATATTGATCTAAATTGTTCAAGAATCTTTGAATGATTAGTTAGTATTCCAGGGATGGCTGTCACGTAATGAGATGGCTTTTAACAAACTCATTAAAACTCATTCAATTGACAAAAAATACATTGAATGTGGACTGTTTGTAAGGCAAGTGAGGGAAACTAAAATGCATAAAACATAGTCTCTGCACCCAAGGAGCTTGTGTATTGTAAGAATTTTGCACTTCAGTATAATCACCTGGGGAAGCTACCGTCTGTTTTCAATGAGATCATTCCTGCTGAACATTTAGGAACCGCTTTGGAATTGTCTTTGGAGCCATTTTTAACACATTTGCATGTGTGCACATGCACACACCGCACATACACACACACACACAGGTGCAGTCATTATCACTTTCATTTCTGTAGAACAGGGGTCAGAAAAATATGGCCAGCCAGTCAAATCTAGCCTGCTGTCTTTTTGGCATGACCCCAGAGCTAAGAATGGTTCTTACAGTTTTAAATGGTTGAAAAAAATCAAAACAAGAATAATATATTGTGACACATGAAACTTGCATGAAGTTCAAATTTCAGTGTTCATAAATAATGTTTTATTGGAACACAGCAAAGTTTATTCATTTATGAACTGTCAGTGGCTACTTTCATGCTACAATGGCAGAGTTGAGTAGTTTTGACAGAGACCATATGGTCCTCAAAGCCTAAAATATTTACTATCTGATTGTTTACAGAATCATGTCTTTAGGATATATAAATATATATAAACACACACATATACATATATATATGTATATATACACACATATATATATATTTTTTAAGAGTCTTCAGTTAGATCCTCTACCTTCTTTCACAAATTTGATGCTAAATTACTTTTTCCCAATTTTCAAAGCTCACACTTTTCCTCAGAGATAGAATATTTCACTTTACTTTATGACCATTCAAGGGAATCTTTTTCAGGCTTTGAAGTAGTTCCCAAAGAGTTCCCCAATCCTGTGAGCCGTGGTCACGTTGTTCCTGCACTGAAGGGGGAGGTCCCTGAGTTTGTTAGGATGTAAGGAGTAGGGAGAAGGAAAAGCCTTCTCAGTTACCCTCCAGGAAGGCCTCAGAGAGAAACAGAGCCGTGCTCAGGTGCAACAGAAGCAGAGGAGTCCACTCTCTTTGCCCCAGTGGCTTGCCTTTGTGTTCCTACTCTCTGCTGTGTTCACTATGACTCTCCTTCTGAGGCCGTTGACTGCCATCTCTTTCTTCTGATATTCCTGACCCTGGGGCCTCTGTTTACTGGTGGTTTCTATGGTCCCATTGCTTCTGCTTTCTCACATTCAGACATCCTAAGAAGGAGGATTTTATTGGGTCTGTCAGTCACTACCCAGAGAAATATGCCTTTGATGTGCAGAGGGCTTGACCTAGGTGTAGATGACAGTGAGGGCAGCGAGAAAAAGCAGGCGCGTTACCCTCCTTTGGGATGTGTTTGCTCTTGGCCATCGGTTGATCTATTGCTCTCTAAACATGCACTGGTATATAGATGTCCAGGCATCAGGATACTGCTCACACTGCAGGTGTCCTCCCCATGACTGAGGTAGACAGCCAAACACTATCACCTTGCTGAATCAGTATGGTGAGAAAATGCTAGCAGTGGCCACTCACTGCGGCTGAGTGTAAAATTTTCTGTGAGGAGATGAAATGCATATGTCATCCCACATTATCCAGATAAATTGAAAGGAGGAGAGCAAGTCAGGCAGAGGCAAGTTTGAAGTACTCAGTGACCTTTAAACTTGGGGGCCCAGTAGAGCTTAGTCCAAGCCTGTTTACATGTCTGCAATTGTATGTCTCTACAACAAAAATGTGATTTTTTTGTGAGTTCATTGGCATAGGCAGAGGTCCTCATGTGATATAAAAAAATTTGAACCTGTACAATGAACCGTCTGCATTTCAAAGCTCCAGACCTATTTACAGTTTCCTGGACCAACCCCTCTCTCCATCTGTTGTTGCCACTTGCACCTTTCCTCCCACCATTTTATTTAAACATTTTAAGTAGAGTCAGAGTAAACCAGAGGATAATAGAACACTCATTCTAGAGATACATTGTTCTGTTCTAGACAAGGATCTAGGACACACAGAATCAAAAGTGTCCTCAACCCCAGCAGACAAGCTCAATGGCGCTGCACAGGTGAGCATCCCTCATTACTTTCTTCTCTGTGACAGTCACATTGTCTGCCTCTCTTGAACATCTAGGGCACTCCACTGTGGTGTAAATGGGATTCCCTCTGGAGAATTTAACTCTTTTTAACGCCAGGTTGACTTCGTCTCCTAAAACTTGGGTCTCCAGCTCTGGGAAGCAAAGGGGGTGAAGGCTGTGACTGTGAACACTTTGACCTTGGCACTCTCTCATGACAAAGTGGTTGTGACCGGGCAATTTGAACAATATTAAAGGTGGGTTTTCACCAGGATTTCTTGCATATTAAGAATTAAGAATTAAAATGCTTCTTAGGATTGTAGCGGCAGATATGTGCTTTTTGGGAAGGGTGAGGCTAGAGGTTCTTTATGTATTCTTTTATGAAATATTTATCGATTACTTTTGATGTATTTGTTGTCTCCCTTTTTACTGTTCTCCCTTCAACCGACTTTGCTTTTGCCATCAAATATCTGCATTACCTCCAACCATATGAGTGGACTTTGAGTGGCTGTCACTTTCTACCCCACCAAGTAGTTTCTACCCAATTGTTCCTCTTCATGAGAGAATAAAAAAGAAAAACATAAAATTATCCCCTTGGCCATACCTATTTCTGTCTGTAGGAACATGGTGGAAAGCAAATGCTGTGGTAAAGCTTGATACCTTGCTTAACAGCAAGATGGGGGGAAGTTAATTAACCATCCAGGTCAGAGACAGAAGCGAGAAGCACGTTTCAGAGCTCCAGACAGTTTTGAGCATCAGGATAATTTTAGAAAGAATAAGCATTTTGAAATTATGGAGCAGTCTCTATCAAAGTGATAACAGCTGGTACCAACTTGACAAATCAAGGCATTTTATAAGAAAGATAAACTGCATACTTCCTGTGAAACCCAGCCAGACGAATATCATCAGGGATTATAGCAAAAGCACTTCCTACTGTCGAGTCAACACACAACCTAGTTGACCTTTTATAAATGGATGAAAATAAGTTTAGCAAAACTCAGTAAGATATATTGAAAGATAGGCTGGAGGTGAATGGTAGGAGGGCTGAGCAATTTCACTAACCCAACCAGTTGGCAATAATTGGTAAAGCGCCTTCTCCCCTGAGAGCTGGGGACAAATGTGGCCACCCATTGGTAAGCCTGCTCATTGCTTGGAGGGCACTTTATTGACTATATTTGCCGCTTTTGGAGTGTATTTCTCCCATGAACTTTAACAGTCATAGCCATGAATCTGAACCTCGTGACTGGTAAATGTTCTCCGGCCTAGACAATAAGTGCCCCAGCTTCGCTTCATTATGTGTTTTCTGCCAAAGCTGTGGCCTTGAGGCCTTGCAGTATCTGTCTTGCAGCCCAAGGCTGTTATCTGGGCAGCACATTTCCATTTCCTTGGACATTATCTCTTTTGAATACCCCTCACTGAAAATGAGCCATTTTGAGGAGATTACACCACAGTCAACATCTTTCTGTGGGAGCCATAAGCGGTTTTGTCGGTGTATGTCTAGTTTCAGTCCCTTGTTATTTTCCTTTCCTGTGTCAGGGACACACACCAGGACGGTCTTTCACCGGAGCTTGAATACAATTCTTTAATCAGTGATCACTTTACTTTTCCTCTCCCACTCCCAGCTCCAAAGAATCATTTAATTAGGTCCAGTGGTATGAAATCCATTTCTCAAACGTGAGCCAACGCCTGCAACTTCAGCTGAGCACAGAGCTCACAGAATTCCCTGTGGGACCCCGCGGGAGACTGAACTCCAAGGGCAATGGGGCCAAGCTCTCCAGATGCAATGGGATGCAGATGGCCCCTCTTTCCCTGTGGCTCAGTAACGAGGCCCAGTATTTACAGTGCCCTCATTGCTTGCCGACTGTGCTAGCGTTTTTCTCTTCAATTTGGATCTTGGCCTTCGCTGCGCCCCTCTCGTGAAGCACGTGCCATTATGATTTTAAAATAATGGGAAGAGTGCTGTGGCACTGCTCGTTGGTGATACGACGCTCAAAATGTCTGCAGAGTGCGGAGTAAGTGAAATGTTTTGACAGAGAGAAGTATGTGTTGTCAACGATGCTTTACCCATGGTTGAGAGGGGAAATTGAAGCTGTACTTCAACAGGGTTCAGATGCTGATGACCAACATGATCTCCTTAATACAAATGACTACAGCTCATTTTGTTTTCCTTTATGCCTCATTCTTCTCTAATGAAATGCCCAATTAAAAGCATAGCTCATGTGCTAAAAAAAAAAAAGGCTTAGGAAGGATTCTGGGAAGGAGCAGTGACAGGAGTAATCCCTCATCACGGAGAAAATCGTCATACTCTTGTGAAGAAACGGTCTGTGTGGTGACCTCCTGTGTCCTGTGTGGAGAGTTTAAAGAAGACTCAAAAGTAACCTTTTAAAGATAGAAGGTTGCATATATATATTTGTGTGTGTCTGTGTGTGTGAGAGAGAGAGAGAGAGAAAGGGAAGGAAGGGGGGGGAGAGAGGGAGAAAGGAAAGATATGAATTATTATTTTTTTTAAAATTAATTAATTAATTTATGTTTGGCTGTGTTGGGTCTTCATTGCTGCACACGGGCTTTCTCTAGTTGCAGCGAGCAGGGGCTACTCTTCCTTGCAGTGTGTGGGCTTCTCATTGCGGTGGCTTCTCTTGTTGCGGAGCACGGGCTCTAGGCATGTGGGCTTCAGTAGTTGTGGCACGTGGGCTCAGTAACTGTGGCTCATGGGCTCTAGAGTGCAGGTTCAGTAGTTGTAGCACACGGGCTTAGTTGCTCCATGGCATGTGGGATCTTCCCAGACCAGGGCTCTGAACCCGTGTCCCCTGCATTGGCAGACGGATTCTTAACCACTGAGCCACCAGGGAAGCCCAAGATATGCATTATTCGTGATATGTCAAACAACAGACACAGTAGAGTCTGTATCCCCAGAAGAGTGATACGTTTAGCACAACTTGTGAATTTATCTCTGGGATTAAGTGGAGTATGGAATGCTGTAGCTGTGTATTGTCTCCTAGCAAAATGAAGTTCACTCTCTTTCCCTGGCAGGTGTGTTCCTGTCAAGAGCTTGTTCAGAGTGGGCACACGGGTAGCTCCCAGAGCCCTGCTGACCATTATCTTCACATTTAGTTCTACATTGTGGAAGCTGCTCTCTCTGCTTTTTTTTTTCTTTTTTTTTTGCTTAGAGAACGTCCTTGATAAGAGAAAATGTTGACAACTTTCCCTTTCTTGAGAATCACTAAGGAAACATTTCTTCTTGTCAATCTCCTTTCATGTGCTGTGCAGGAGAAAGGAAAGGGGGTATTGCTTTGGGGAATAACCTTGACTTTCAACATGCATTTAACAACCAATATTTTCTTGAGCAACTACCATGTGCAGGAATCTTTTATTTGCTAGTCATTACAGGTCATATAAAAATGAATGAAGCTAAGTTCATGTCTTTTGGTAGCTTGGCACATTCTCATTTAAAAAATTAATTACCTAATTGGGGAGGCTATAAAAGAGCTACTAGATAGTAAGGAAACGTGTATGGGCACACAAAGACTGAGGTGAAAGTGGGGGGTATGGAGGCAGTTCACCCAGGGTGCAGGCAATAAGAAGGTGTATTGTTAATAGAAAATTTAAAAATAATGGAACTGTTGAAGATAGTCTGTTTTTTGTTAACACCGCAAATGAGCAATTCTAAACAACGTTAGGAACAAAATACTCCTCCCTTACCCCCTCCCACTTTCCCCCTTTGTTATGCAACTGCTCAGAAAGCAATTACAAAGAGGACTTTTGAACGATAGAAATGTGATTGGAATGTGTTGCTCCCATTACAGTGAGTGTTTTGAAAGAGATAACATACATTTAGAGTATTTATTTAAAAGGAAAAAGAGAAGTCATTCCACTTTACACATCTCCTTTGTATATTAATTTGGATCTTGACTTATGAATTTATATCTAGTCATATGTGAGTTTGTCTAAATCCTCTCTAGATTAAGATCCACAAGGGCAGGGCTGTCCCTTGTTCATTAAGTGTCCATAGGTTCTGACCAGTACCGTATACATAATTGGGTCCCAACATATGATGGATGACTCAAACGAGGTTAGCAGCAAAACAGTATTTTACTTGTGTTTTTATCAGTCATGTGTATGAGAATCAGTATATGAGGGGAAGGCCCTGGCCCTGCTTTAGAGGGTCTTTCTGTTACCGGTGCTGTTTGGAGAGAGAGATATTCTCCAGCTGCTGGTGCTTACAAAGGTCTGAGGTTTATACACACATGACATGGTGCCCACTACCACCAGCATTAAGGAAAATGGGGAAGGGGATGCTTCCCTCTGTGTCCATAAAAATACACCCTGGATTGCTTGGCAATGAGTACCAATTGATGTTCTTTCCACACCTTCTTATTTGCATGCAATGAACATCAAGAAGGATGGGGGGGAAAGAAGAATAAATTTGGTTTGTCTCAGGAACCACACTCCTAAGTGTGAGTCCTCATGGCAGTTCAGCTTCTGTAGGAGATAAGGGAAATGGGGGCTGAAGAACAGTTTGACCACTGACTAACTCTTCAGTATTGGAAAATACTGAATGAACATAACACTTGTAAAGATAGTCGTTGGGTCAATAATCATGGGCAGTTCCTGGATACCAGGTCAAAATGAGCTTGGCCTTGGGGAAAAAATTACCTTCCTGAAGTTTAATGTTAATGTTTTATGGAAAAGTTATGATAGGAGATTAGGGGAAGCTTGGGTGTCAGGAGTCTTTTTACCATTTTGATTGCTACCTTAATGTTTCCTGGGTAAGGGTCTAAGATTGAAGGGAGAATGTATGGCCTCTGGCATGTTTAACATCTATCCCACCTTCCAAGGAACCTTCCAGATGGAGAGTGGCCTTGGGTGGACCGTCTTGTGAACTGAAAAGCAGTTCACTTGGGCTGGATGAATGTCATCTGGAACTTGAAGATGTGGCCTAGGTTCTGGGATAATGAGGTAGGGAGAGGACAAACAACCCAGGGATTTTCATTCCTGTTTAATCTAGAAACATGTAGGGTCATTTTTTAGCTCCTGGGTTGTGGTGGTAGAGTGCAGAGAAGCTGGAAAATAACCACATTTCTCTACTACAAGCTCTATCTATTGGGGTTTGCCAGTAAGAATTTTGTTGACTGATGTGTAAGTGCTTTTGCACTTGTAGACTTGACATGAGATCCAAATGAAAGAGATACCCAAATGTCTAGCTTTGTTTTTGCTCCCTGAGAAGAACTCCTGGACTTTTTCACTATCCTTTCTGGAAAAAACAACTGACTGGGCAACCCTAACCTGGTACTGATAAAGAAAGTATACCTGGCAGAATATATGAATTTTAGAAAATGATTCTTGCCTTAGGAAACATTGTATATGCAATATATATGTTTCTTGGTTTTATGGTAATATGCGTTGCTAGATAAGTGAATGTAGGAACCATAATTATCACCATTTTTCTTATAGGAAGTCTTTGGGTAAATTGCAACATGATCTCTTTTGCTCTCCTCCATCTGCCATTTGCTATTCAGAGAATAAAAACAATACAGTTCCAAGCATGACCTTGGGCAAGTCTCTTAACAGTTTTAAGCCTGTCATCTATGAAATGTCAGGGTTGGACCCAGTGACTTCTGAGGTCCCTGATCTGGATGCAGGAAGAGGAAGGTGAAGCTATATGTACACCCCCTGTCATAGTTTACATTTCCTTCGTGGTGAAGAAATACTTTTTCATAGATGCAGGCCTTCGAATAGTGTTTTCTCTTTTTACTCTAAAGCAAGATTTTCGACTTTGCAAAAACCATTTGGGATAAAGTGGAACAATTAAAACTGCTATTGAAACATTATTTTTAGGTCTGCACATTATTTCACAAACCCATTCTTTTTGTCTCTTCTTTGTCAAAGGACTTAGGCAGCTTGTTTCTCTGGCTTTCATCAAATATCTTTCTTCTTTCCTGTTCAAAATAAGCTGTTTCCTTTTTACTGGCTATATGAAAGCCTGTGTATTCTGCTTTTCCTGATATCAACCCAGCGATGGCAGTACCGGGGTTCACGTCACTGCAGACAGTCAATTTCAAAGGCTAGTTTGGAGACAGAGGGATGAAAAACAAGCTGCAGTTTTCCTCTTCAGATCTCTCCAGGACATACTGTCTGTGTATTATTTCAGAAAACCCACTCAGAAGTAGACTGTTTCCTTCCCTGACTTGGCACCAAATCAAGAAGTGGCACATAATGTATTGTTGTATTTATTATGCATCATTTTGCTGCTGACACCGGGGCCATCAAATATTGGTAAATTTACAGCCAGGGAAGTCCAGCCATCATGCCTGATGTGAAGGACAAAGTATTATGTTATTCATCTCCAGCCCTGGCCCTTTATGATCAGACGGTGAGCAATATACTTATCAAAGTAAAAATAACCTTCACTTTAGGCAACATACTTGTCCTTAATCACCAGAATAAGAACGCATAAGCAGCTTCTCTCTTGATACTGGAATGGAGGCTGAGTTGATGTTAAGTTTTCAGTATTTTGTAATTTGCCGATAGCAGTGTGCTCAATTAAATTTTAATTCACAAGTTATGTGTATATAATACTGGAGAAGTGGAAAAACTTTTGTAGTTTAAAAATACATGGTCTAAATGTGCGTATCATACTTATGATAGACATGTGCATACTTATTATTTTTTTCTTTTGGGTCAAAGCTAAGGCCAGTTCTTCTATTTCTATGCCCTGGTCCACAGCAGTTAAGAGCTTAGATGCTAGAGGCAGAAGGATGTGAGTTTGAATCTCTGTGATATAGTAACAATAACAGTACCTACCTTAGAGGTGTTTCAAGGATTAAATGAGATTGCATATATGGAAAAGTTATTAGTATGGTGCCTGGTACATTATAAGAACATGAGGAAAATTTGCCTTTGTTATTACTGCTCCCTCTCCTTTGTGTGTGCGTGTGTGTGTGTGTGTGTGTGTGTGTGTGTATTACATATATATGTATGTTTGTTAAGGCACAAGATGGTCCTTGGAGGCATATAGTTTTGAGAACCTGACTGAGATGACTCAGAAGGCACAGCAAAGCAGTAAAAATAATTCTTAGTTGATAAGGCATTTGTTTACTGTGCTTACCTCAAGTCAAACCTACCCTGTTAAAAAATGTGTCACTGTTTAGGGTTAGTTTAATCTATATAGTGGCCATCTGAGCATTTAAAGATAGGGTGTTTATTTGGAAATAGGCAGGTTTGGGAAGGTAGTCACCGCTGTGTCTGTGAGCTGCTGTTTGGCCAAATGTAAACGACAAAACACAATTAGAAAATGAACTCCAAAACTCTTCCAGGAGACAGGGAGAACCTATGGAATTTGGTCATTCTTCCTGGCTGGCACCTGGAGGTTACATTAGTTGATGAACGTCCTCTGAGCAGTAAAGTCAGAGTGATGGCATTTGCTTACTTGGGTTGTCAAAATTCCCTTGTGATGATGGTGGGTGAGTTGTTAGATGGTGAGTTGGAGAAATGGACCTGAGAAGAGAAATATTGGGAAATAAAATGACTGGCCATTTTATTTACAGAACAGTTGGCCTGAGAGTTTTTTTTGTGTTATTTTTGCTGTTTTTCCCTTATGTCTGTAGGACTAAGTTTGGGCAAATTAAGTGTTAATGGGCTGTAATTTCAGACCAATAGTCAAAAAACAAAAAACTACAAGACAAGCAGTAGAGGACTCTGTTTGAAGTGAAAATTACAGTTTGAGTATTTTTATCTCTTCCTTTTCCCTCTTTCTTCAGACTAAGTAAAACGGACAGGTAGAGCTGTTAGAAGATGCTCGTGATTCATCACACACACACACACACACACACACACACACACTCCAAAACCACAAAACAAAAATCTTACCCAAATCCACTGAAAAGTTCCCATTCAAGCAACATGTGTATCACATAAAAATTACTTGGCTTTCACAAGAACCACCGTTCTGAGAAGAGGACCCATAATGTATATTAGTAGGTGAAGAAAGCTTTATTGGGAAGGACTATAAAACCTTGGCGGTCATAAACTCTGGAAATAGATTCCAGAATGAAAATGCTATTAGAGCCCAGAGCACAGGCTGAGTTCGTGTGGGGCTGAGTAAGTAAAGGTTTTTGTCCTGAATTACAGAGTACAGTTGCTGAGTTGTCTTCTGGTCTCCTCCACCTCTACCGCTTCCTCCTCCTTTTAGCCCACTTGTTGCTTTCTGAATGTAACCCTGCAGTTAATACAGAATATACAGTTTAATGAAATGGTAAACTTTTGGCTGGATAATTTTTTTTAAAGATTTCATTATAAATTTTCATGAGATGTCTTGGTTAGCATTTGGGACCAAACAAGAAACCCGTCAAATTAGTGTGTTCTCCTTCAGAGGCACAGCTCTCTCCAGAAGTTATGCCTTGTGTACGCGGATGCCTCTCGGGGCTCTGGGGGAAGCCCAGCTCTGTCTTGTCCTGTGTACACTTTGGAAGCCTAGAAACCAACCCGTCTGAGAGTTAGCTTTCCAAATGGCCTCCCTCTTTCCTGACATCGCAGTCAGAGCCTACGTTTTCACAGTCTTTGTAAAACCACGAAGGAGTGTTTTTTACCGGATTTACAGCTCTGATCTGTGCACATCCACACTGGGTGCCCACTAGAGTTTTTGCCAAGGTCTGGGGGTCCCACCACGACCTCCCACAGTACGGCCGCAGCACGTATGTTTCCTGAGCAAACTCGGTGCTGCTGACGGTGTGCACATTTTCAGTCTATAAAT
Organism: Stenella coeruleoalba; assembly: GCF_951394435.1. Taxonomy (NCBI): domain Eukaryota; kingdom Metazoa; phylum Chordata; class Mammalia; order Artiodactyla; family Delphinidae; genus Stenella; species Stenella coeruleoalba. The sequence goes on along the minus strand of NC_137148.1, from coordinate 97,169,340 downwards.
CCTCTGTATTCCCATGCCTGTTCTCTAGGCCTTCAGCCAGTACTCCATAGTACGTGAGAATGCCACATTTCCCAAGAGAGCTCAGCCCTCTTACCTGGACCGTGTGGATAAACCTCCAGGTGCTGAACAGGAAGCATTCTAGCTCAGACAGTGCTCTCCTTTGACCAGGGTCCCAGGGCAGGGCTCAGGCTTTTTTTTTTTTTTTTAATACATTTATTTATTTATTTATTTTTGGCTGCGTTGGGTCTTTGTTGCCGCGCACTGGCTTTCTCTAGTTGCGGCGAGCAGGGGCTACTCTTCGTTGTGGTGTCCGGGCTTCTCATTGCACTGGCTTCTCTTGTTGCGGAGCACGGGCTCTAGGCACGTGGGCTTCAGTAGTTGTGGCATGTGGGCTCAGTAGTTGTGGCTCCCGGGCTCTAGAGCGCAGGCTCAGTAGTGGTGGTGCACGGGCTTAGTTGCTCCGCGGCATGTGGGATCTTCCCGGACCAGGGCTCGAACCCGTGTCCCTTGCATGGCAGGTGGATTCTTAACCACTGCGCCACCAGGGAAGCCTAGGGCTCAGGCTTTTTACGGGCAGGTGCATTCAGCTGCCCCTGACAGTGCGGTGGCTGACCACTCTATTCTGACTATGGAAGGTGGCAATGTGTTCATTTGGCTTAGGGTTTAATTGAGTCACAGACACTTCTTTTGTTTTCTTTCTAGTAGGATGATTGGGCTTCCCAAGGTTGGCAGCACCAGCAGTGAAACCATCTCCTGTAGAAAGTGAAGGCGTGGCTTTAATAAAGAGTTGACAGTTGTGGATGAGTCCTTGGAGTTGGGAGAGCAAATGTCACATGTATTAGCTTTAATCACATGATTCATTTTCTTCCACTGGGATTTTAACAATTGTAACATCTTCTCATTTAAAATTCTGAAAGAACAAGCCAGTGGGGAACCTGGGGTGGCGAGAAAGAAATAGAGCAAGGCAAACGCTGAGTATAGTTCAGGCAGTGGTCATGTGTCACATCGTAAATGTAGGACAGTGAAGTTGGTGAAGGTGGGTGAGGGTACTAACAAGGGGAAAGGGAGGCGTCTCTGCTTTGGATTGCTCACTTAGCAATGGAGATGGTATGTGGTGTGATAGGCAGGGGAAGAGGAGGGTGGAAGGGAAAAGGGAAAAGGACAGATCCTGGAATCGCAAACAGAATGCTTATTACTCCTGAGCAAGACCACAGAGCTTCTCCCCTCTTTCATTCCACACATCTTCACAGATTGCTTACTCTGTGCCAGGGATTGTGCCCTCGGGTTACTGGCTTGTCATCTTGTCACATCTACATCTTTATTAAATGTTTCCATCAGTCCATGCTTGCTAGGTGCTCTAAGGGAGTTAACTGGAGTCAACTGCCTGAATTCTGTGGAAAAGACAAGATGCATATGCTTCTTCTGTTACAGTGTTCAGTGTTTGGAAATGAACAGTCGTGCATTGTTATGCAAACGCCAAGGTAATAGAATGTGTATAAGTTACAATAAGTGCAATTACTCACAGGAAAGTTTGTTGGCGCTTAGTTATGTTATTGTGTTCACTGCAGATTATGGCTTGTTACTTTCTGTTCCTTTAATATACTTTACCCACTTAAGTTTTGAAACAGAAATGAAATGCTGGTGTATCATCATTTTGCAAGAAAGATATATATGTTTCTTCTATTGCATTAGACAGGTTAATATGTTTTTGCATTTTATAACAGTGAACTTTATTAGCATGATGAAATTAATGCATTCAGGGCAATATCTTCCGAACCAGTTGTTACCAATAGATAAAGTCTGATATGGTAATTGCCAACTGAATGTTGGATCAGGATTATTACTGAAGTAAAATCATTCACTGTGGGATGATCAGAGCTACAATATTGTGAATGATAAAAGAGATGCCTTTACTCCCTAGTTTTTTTTTTTTTTTTTTTCGGTATGCAGGCCTCTCACTGTTGTGGCCTCTCCTGTTGTGGAGCACAGGCTCCGGACGCGCAGGCTCAATGGCCATGGTTCACGGGCCCAGCCGCTCCGCGGCACGTGGGATCCTCCCGGACCAGGGCACGAACCCGTGTCCCCTGCATCGGCAGGAGGACTCTCAACCACTGTGCCACCAGGAAAGCCCACTCCCTAGTTTTAATTAGCTGTTAAGGAGGTGTCCTGAGTGATTTTGAAAGTCCTGTCTTATCAATATTGTTATTTAGAAATGATTTACAACATTGTTACAGAGACTGCTAATGTATCTATCATTAAAGGTCTATCATTGTTTCCATTATGAATTCTGTTGTTTGAAGGCTTTACAGACATGGCTTAAATATTCAAAGCTTTGTGTGTATCTTTCTTTAAAACATACTCTACGGTCTTAAAACCACCAGAGTTACTGTTTATGGATGGACTATCATTGACCTTATTTGTTCATTTGACAATGCCCAGCTTCAGTCCTTTAAAAAGATGGAAGCCTAATTTTATAGGAGGAAATGACTTATTGCCTTTATCCATTGAATGATTGTGTTTGGAAGTGAGTCTTTCTTTTTTTAATAAATTTATTTATTTATTTATTTGTTTAGGCTGCATTGGGTTTTCATTGCTGGGCTTCAGTAGTTGTGGCATGTGGGCTCAGTAGTTGTGGCTCCCGGGCTCTAGGGCTCAGGCTCAGTAGTTGTGACGCATGGGCTTAGTTGCTCTGCGGCACGTGGGATCTTCCCAGAGCAGGGCTCGAACCCATGTCACCTGCATTGGCAGGTGGATTCTTAACCACCACGCCACCAGGGAAGTCACTGGAAGTGAATCTTGATCACCCTGGAAATCTTCATGAGTAGATTTGATATAATATATCTTCTGCCATTTAATTACCTATCAGGCTTTTCTAATATTAACACTTTGAAACGTTAATAAAGTCTTCAGAAGTATCTAATTTTTGATCTGAGGTGGTATTGAGTGAAATTTCCTTATTGGTCAATTACTGAATATAAATAGAAACATGTTTGAAGAAAAATATTCTTCAAAAGGTTAGAACCCACATTACAATGACTGTTCCTAAATAATCTGTTTGCAGAATCACAGTTCTGTAAGTTAAATCATATTTGCATTCACTGAATTTACACCATTGCATCATTTCCCAGGTACAACTGAAGGACTGTGGCCTTTGGATTCATGGTTGTGCAAACCTTGGATTTTTTTTCTAAATGTCATTTATCTGTTCAGTTTTTTTACTGAAGTGTAGTTTATTTACAATATTGTGTTAGTTTTAGGTGTACAGCATAGTGATTCAGTATTTTTGCAGATTATATTCCATTATAGGTTATGAGATACCAGGTATAATTCTCTGTACTATACAGTATATCCTTGTTGCTTATCTATTTTATACATAGTAGTTTGTATCTGTTAATCCCATACCCCTAATTTGTCCCCTGCCCCCTTCCCATTTGGTAATCACAAGTTTGTTTTCTATATCTTTAAGTCATTTTCTGTTTTGTATATACATTCATTTGTATTATTTTTAGATTCCACATATAAGTGATACCATAGAGTAGTTGTCTTTCTCTGTCTTATTTCACTAGGCGTAATGTTTCCTATGTCCATCCATGTTGCAGCAAATGGCAGAATTTAATTCTTTTTTATGGCTGAGTAATATTCCTTTATATATACATATGCCACATTTTTATCCAGTCAGCTGTTGTTGGGCACTGGGTTGCTTCTATGTCTTGGCTATTGTAAATAGTGCTGCTGTGAACATTGAGGTGTGTGTATCTTTTAGAATTTACTGTTTTCATTTTTTCCAGATATAATATATACTCAGGAGTAGAATTGGTAGATCATATGGTAGTTCTATTTTTAGTTTTTTAAGGAACCTCCATACTGTTCTCCATAATGGCTGTACCAATTTACATTCCCACCAACAGTGTATGAGGATTCCCTTTTCTCCACACCCTATCCAGCATTTGTTATTTGTAGACTTTTTGATGATGGCCATTCTTACAGGTGTGAGGTGATACCTTATTGTGGTTTTGATTTGCATTTCCATAATAATTAGTGATGTTGAGCTTTTTTTTACGTTCCTGCTAACCACCTGTATGTCTTCTTTGGAAAAACACCTGCTCAAGTCTTCTGCACATTTTTTGATTGGACTGTTTGTTTTTGATATTGAATTGCATGAACTGTTTGCATATTTTGGATATTAACTCCTTGTCGCTTGCATCATTTGCAAATATTTTCTCCGTTCTGTAGGCTCTCTTCATTTTGTGGATGGTTTCCTTCGCTGTACACAAGGTTTTGATTTTAATTAGGTCCCATTTGTTTATTTTTACTTTGATTTCTTTTGCCTTGGGGGACTGATCTAAGAAAATACTGCTACGATTTATGTCAGAGAATATTTTGCCTATGTTCTCTTCTAGGAGTTTTATGGTTTCACATTTAGGTCTTTAAACCATTTTGAGTTTATTTTTGGATATGGTGTGAAGAAATGTTGTAATCTCATTGTTTTACATGTGACTATCTAGTTTTCCTAGCACCACTTGTTAAAGAGACTGTCTTTTCTCCATTGTATATTCTTGCCTCCTTTATCATAGATTAATAGACTGTAGGTGTGTGGATTCCTTGGGTTTTTCGATTTACCAGGTACTCATACTTCACAAAGGTCATTTCTAAGGAAGTGAAAAACTTTCACAGAAGTTTTGTTTTGAGATAGAAGGGACCATAGCAATTACCTACTCTTACTTATGGCTTACAATTGAGAAAAAAGAGACCAAAAGAGATTTTTTTGTATAGAGTCAGGTGTATATTTAGTTCAAAGACTCTGTATGAGAATCTAGCCTCACCTAGCAGTATTTATTTGTGCTAACTGTTCACCTTGCATTGTTATTGAGTAACACTATATATATATATGTGTGTGTGTGTGTGTGTATATATATATATATATATATATATATAGAGAGAGAGAGAGAGAGAGAGAGAGAGAGAGAGAGAGATGGAAGTAATAAAGTAAATTAGATGGTAGGTCACTCACTCTGAGATCAAAATTCTGTACCTTCATTATTCAGTTATGGAATTTGAACAGATTGTGACTCCCAGTTTATTTGACTCTCAGTGGGATAAGCTGGTAGGCTTCAGGGATGATGGCTTTCTCAGAATAAAGGATAATTTACATCACAGAAATCCTCAGTGATAATGGGTCCCAACGAGCTGAGAAGAGATTTTCTTGCCCCTTAAGGGGGCTATTAATTTGGGTGCAAGTGCATCCATTTCCATTTTAGTAGCTAATATAAAACTGTTGAAAGATCCCAAATAACTGGTACCATATTTCCAGTTTATTGCAATAATATGTTGGTGCCAGGATTGCCCCACCAATTATTCCAGTTTGGCATTTTTTTACTCTTTCTCATATTATTACATAGTTTTGCAACTGGACAAAATTTATTTATGGCCTCTGGAGAGGTATATTACTTCTACTACTGCCAGAGCTAATCAATGCCTCAAGGAATTTGTCTTTAAGTAGCAGAGTGATGCCTGGAGGACTTTTTGAGGCAACTGCCCTTTTGAAGGCATGGGGTACCTGAAGTTCTATTATCCTGGTTATCTACATCTTCTAAAGCTGTGCTTTTCAACTATGGTGGTACATTAGAATCAACGGAGGATCTTGTATGAAGTACGAATGCCTGGGCCCTACCCCTGGTGACTCTAACCTGGCATGAGACCTGGGCACTGGTAGCTTTTAAAACCTCCCCAGGTAATTCAGTAAGGGTTGAGAAGCACCGATTGAAACATGATGGCCCCTTCCTAGCATTGTGTAATTTGAGGAGATCCTTTTATCATGGGAGAAATCACCTATCATGTAGCAGTCTAGGAGCTCTCATGAAGAAAGAGTTGGAGCTGACAGCTTCACTGCGGATGGCCTCAATATGATGGCTAAGTGTGTTAACACTCAGATGTTCTGTGTTCGCCTAAGGGTCTAACTGTTACTTATTTATGTTTAACCTAACAACACTAAAACTCTGAAAACCAAATCGATTCCAGCAATGTATGTTACCCAAAGAAATGAATGTTTTTAGTTATTTCTCTTCCGTTACTATGAGAGTCAACCAATATTGAATGACTTCTGCTGATGTTAATAAGTAGATGTTTCAGCATTGTCATTCATTGATTCAAAATATTTGTTTTATCCTTTTACGTATCAGGCACCAGAACAGTCTTACAAGCCAACACATCGGTATCTTCATAACCAAAATTCACTGTGGAAATAGACAAATAATTTTTTTAGAGTTACCTTTGGTACCTCAAAATCTTTGAGACAAGTGCTTTAAAGTGTCATGTGATAGGCAATTGTATGGCTTTTCCAATCGAGGAAGTCTGACAGTTTTTACTCGTGCTGGACGATAGGCATTAGAAAACTGACAGTAAAGGCTCTAGAGTTTCTATGTAATTACCAAGCTCCAGTGCAGTGGTTCTAAACGGTTAGTTCTCAAGGCACAGACTTCCAAACCAGAGAATTTTTGATAGTATTTGTGAATGACGTAAAAGATAAAGAATGAATAAAAAAATAAGCACAGAATTATTTATAATGGAGAAAATTAGAGAAGTAAAAACACCCAACAGAAGGGATTAGTTAACTATTATGGCCTATCTGTATGATGGAATGTTATAATATGGATTAAAATTTTTTAAAGACAACGGGATAGTGCGCACATCATGTAGAGGAAAAGCTGCTAGAGACTGTCATACAGAGTGAAGTAAGTCAGAAGGAGGAAAACAAATACCGTATATTAACACATATATGTGGAACCTAAAAAAATGGTACCGATGTACCGGTTTGCAAGGCAGAAATAGAGACACAGATGTAGAGAACAAATGTATGGACACCAAGGGGGGAAAGCAGGGGGGGTGGGTGGTGGTGGTGGGATGAACTGGGAGATTGGGATTGACATATATACACTAATATGTATAAAACAGATAACTAATAAAAAAAACCCAATAGCGATAGTGTGATGCTCTCTAAATTGCACAAATATTCCCATTGACTCTGTTTTTCTCCATCCTCTGGACACTTAGGGGTGATGGCAAAGTCAAGGATATCAGCAGATTGTCTCTCTTCTTCTGGACTCTTACCCAGGCATAGGGTGTTTGAGGAGCTGCTTTTTCAAGGCCTGGGTTTCCAATTTACGGTGATTTTTTCCAAGCATGATGCTGGAATATCCTGGGCTAGACAATGTGGGTATGTAACTAAAAGATTTCCTTCCTAGCAATGACTTGGACCAAAGTCAACTGGAGAAGTGATAGGTCAGCAGTCAGTCCCTCACAGCTCTTTTACCTAATGGAAGTCATCAATTCCATTCACTACATTATTCTTTGCAGCACAGCACCCCTCTCAAATCCCTCCAAAACCTTCTCCCAGGGGGAAGCTCACTAGACCAAATGTACTTCCAGGGCTTGTTAGTGTTTTTCTCATTTGTGATTTGTTTTTCTCATTCTAGTGATATAACAGAAAGTAGTGGTTTTCAAAGTGTGGTTCCCTGGGTCCACAGCATCAGCATCACCAGGAATTTAAACTTTAAAAAATGGTTACTAGTTAACTATAATGTTTTTCTTTCCTTTATAATAATATTTCTCACTCAATAATTTATAGAATTATCATAGCTAAAACGTGCATAGCGCTTATGTTTTATTGAACATTCTTCCATGTGTTTTCCAAATGTTAACTCATTTAATCATTATAATCACATTATGAAGTAGGTGGTATTAGTTCTCTATTTTATGGGGAAGAAGACTGGACACAGAGAAGATCAGTAACTCACCCAAAGTCATGCAACTATAAAAAATGTTCATAGGGGCTTCCCTGGTGGCACAGTGGTTGAGAGTCTGCCTGCCGATACAGGGAGCACGGGTTCGCGACCTGGTCCGGGAGGATCCCATGTGCCGCGGAGTGGCTGGGCCCGTGAGCCATGGCCGCTGAGCCTGCGCGTCCGGAGCCTGTGTTCCGCAACGGGAGAGGCCACAGAGGTGAGAGGCCCGTGTACCACAAAAAAAAAAAAAAAAAATGTTCATAGGAAAAATATTGAAAGCAAATATCCACTGTAAGCAGTGTGTTATTTCCGGGTGTGGGAACTACAGATTAGCTTTAAATTTCTTCCGTGTACTTTTCTGTATTTTCCAAAACAAATACACAGTACACTTGCTATCAGAAAAAAAGTCAAAATATTGAAAAGAACTAAGGCAGAAGTCTCAGAGAAGACCTGGAGTAAGGGTGAGCCAGGACAGGAGAGAGGAGGAGTTGTGATTTATAAAAAACCTTCTCCCTCAGGTCAGGTCTTCCAGGATCCTGGCAGGTGCTGAGCAAGTGAGGAAATAGAGCCCTGCATGTAGGTGTGTGGGCATCAGAACTGGAAGCCCAGGAAGGGCATGACAGTGAGCAATCTGATCTTTCCAACACTTTAAAAGGTTTCGAAACTTATTATCTTTGTGGGTAGGCAGTGGTAAAGTGCATTTTATCACAATCTGTTTAGGAGACATTCGTTGGTGGAAAACTCAGCCCTCTGCATCCAAGGTATGAGGAAAATTTGACCATAAAATAACGCCCTGACTCATCTTTAATTAAGTGTGCAATGTGGGAAAGGAATTAGTGTCTTCTAGTGCATGGGAGGTATGGAGAAACAGCTGTAAGCTTTCAAAATGGCCCATTATTAGCAGTCTGCACCGAATCGATCAGTACCCACAGCTCAGTTAGCCCTTAAACAAGCTGGGCAATAGCTGAAGTAATTATTTGGGGTACATTATTGCTGTTGTAAAATATAACCAGTGTATTATTACAGCAAAAAGAGATGTTTTTGCTTAATTTCTCTCTTCAGTCCACCTCTCTTGACTAGATCTCCTTGCCAGGGCTCTGGAAGAATGATTTTTTTGTTTCCTCCCCTACATTGGCAGGAGAGTCTCAGGCATATGAACGCAGCTAGACAAGACACATCTTGTAAAGGTTTTCCATTTTAATATCCCTTAATGACCAATAATGAATTCTTTATGGTTAATCTGCTGTTCTCATGAAAACAATCTAGATGGTTTTAAAAAATCAATCATTAATGAGCAGTAAGTGACAGCTCCCCAACAACACAGCTGTATTTTTGTAAAAGTGATTAAACATTGTCTGCATTCATAATTGCATGGTTACTAAGAATGTTGAGCACTAAGTCAAGCATTGTTGCTAATGATGACAGATTATGATGCTACAAATGCTTTGGAGTTATGGGGCTAAATTTTCAAAGGCAGTCCTTGGAGCGGAATGCACATAGACCCACTAAGTATTCAATTTTCATGGACCATTACCAGGTTTGTGCATGGCATTTGGGAACTCTGCAGTTGAGGCTCTTTTGAAAATCTGGCCCATTATGACAGAAAGCATCTGTAATTAACAGTAACTGATCTCCCTCTGCGCAGTGTTGGTGAAAGGTATAAAATGCTCTGTGTGTGGTTTGATGGAGCCCAAAGCCCCTCTGATGAAGAGTCCTGAAGGCTGAAAGTAAGGCAAAGAGAATCTCGAGGGTTGTAATTCAGCCTCACATGTTGGTGTAAATATCAAGAGTTTTGCAATGAGGTGAGAGAGTAGGCAAGTCATTCGGAAGGGGACTTGGTGATACCTTCATTGATTATTTGCCTCTCTCATTTTGGCCTTAAAACTACTCACTAAACCTTGGGAATTCCTGGATTGTCATTCACAGGTCTAATCATTTAAAATCTGAGATTGTCCCATGGTCCATTGGGGATTGATAACTGTGCTGAGGGATGAATTTCAATCAGAGTGAGTCACCCAGTGATTGAGAACATCCCATCTGCTGCTCAGTCTGTCTTTACTCTGATCAGGTATGAAGTCATTCTATCTATGAAGCCATAATTAATCACAGTTGATAAGGAAGATTGCAGGCTAAAAAGGAATTGATGAATTTGGGGATTCTTGGAAACATCTTGTATCTCTCTGGGATGGTGAGGGTCTGATGGATAGTTTGGTAGCGTTATGTCTTGTGCTGCTATTTACTTATTCCAGTTTGTATGGATATCTTCTCTTGACAATACCTTGGCCAAGAGAGCAGGGACCATGTGCATTATTCCTTTGGCTTCGTTATAGCACCTCAATCAGTGTTGCTTTTTCTGGATCAGCTAGCCCTTATCTGAGCAGAGGATTACAGACTGCAAAGCAGACTGTTACGAGCATGTTTATTTTAAAGTTTATTAGAGTATAGTTGATTTATGATGTTGTGTTAGTTTCAGGTATATAGCAAAGTGATTCAGTTATACATATACATATATTCATTCTTTTTCAGATTCATTTTCAGGTTATTACAGAATATTGAGTAGAGTTCCCTGTTCTATACAGTAGGTCCTTGTTGCTTATATTTTATATATAATAGTGTATATATGTCATTCCCAAACTCCTAATTTATCCCTTGGATGGACCTAGAGATTATCGTACTAAGTGAAGTAAGTCAGACAGAGGAAGACAAGTATCATATAATATTGCTCATATGTGGAATATAATTTTAAAAAATGATACAAATGAATGTGTTTACAAAACAGAAACAGACTCACAGATTTCAAAAACGAGCATGGTTTTAAGATGCCTGGGTTTCAAATGCTACTCTGTCACTCACTAGTGACATTCCAGACCTCTTGGGACCTTACTTTTTCTCATCAGTAACATAGGAGGGATGGGTAGGTGCTTGTTAGGGTTATTGTGAAAAGTCAGCAAGATAAGTATTTGAAACTCTTAGAAAAGTGACTAGGATTTAGTATGTGCTTGATAAGTTAGTTGTTCCTGTTTTATCATTGTTAAGGCCACAGTTCTAGGTCCTGAATGAGTAAGTAGTACAGTTGAGGCTGGGATCTCTTTAGCAAATCTGGGTCATTCCTTGTAGATCTAAGAGAAATGAGGTACTGCCCTCAGTCCACGTGTTAAGTGGCTGTAGCTGATGAGCAGTTACTTATATGTTATGGGCTGAACTGTGTTCCTCCTACACGTAAGACGGCACAAGCATATTGTAGAGAGAGGAGAGAAGGACACTAGCTCCGCTGGACAGACCTGCCCAGAGACATGACAGCTTTCATAGTCAGAGGGTCCCACAACCCTGGTCCCAGCATCTGAAATCATACCCGGAGCTGCTGTAGGGCCACATTCAGGACTGGGATTGAAACATTAGTGGGGCAGAGCTTTCTGGAGCCTATAATGACAACAGAGAGACCTGGAATGATGCTTGCTCTGACTTCTGCCAGGGACTCCTGCCCTCTTAAAGAGCCCTCCTATTTGCAGCTCAGACTTCTGGTGCCTGTGTCTGTGGGCAGGGGAGCAGTTTTCCCCCATGCCCTATAATCGGCTTAATTATTTTTCTTCCATTGTTTATTGTTTAAAATATGAGGGTATAAGCGTACATACATTTGTTCCCCACCTCTTCTTGTCACGTACATGTGGTATACTGTGCACAGTTTTTCACTTTGCTTTTGTTTACGTAACAGTATGTTCTGGAGATGTCTTGTAGGGATATATGTATCAGTCTTTTCTATTCCTTTTTGCCATGTTTTCCACTGAGTGGATGTACCATAGTCTAGTCAACTAGTCTTTCAATTGATGGGCATTTGGGGTGGGGTGGGGGGACATTTCTTGATTAAATAGCAGAGACTGGATAGCATTTAAACATCCTCTAGGCCACAGTACTTTCCCCCATCTCCTTTCTCTTCCTTGGGTGTTTGCTCTCTAACAAATTAGTGGGCCTACATCACAGGACAGTCCAAAATACACGCTGAATGAAGTTGAACCATGAAGAAAGAATGGGTTTTAGCCTTGGTCTTAGTTCCCCTCACTTCTATCCCAGTACCCTTTGGATTCTTGATCTCTAACTGCAGAAATCTTAAAAATATGACAGAATTAAAACCAAAGGCAGAAATGCGTGGTGTTATAAAATTTTATAAAATGCGTGGTGCTCAACATTTTTAAATGATTTTTAAAAATAAAACAATGGTGGGGGGGACGGGGGGATTGTGTGGCTCCAGGGATTTAATAAAAACTTGAACTTTTAGCTTTAATACTCAACTTTACTTTAATGGCCAATGTCTTCATTTGGCAAATGAAAACCATACTGGTTGTTACCCACTTCTCTTTGTGGATGGAGACTAGTATTGCTAAATTATTGGCAAATATTTTGTAAACAAGAAACGCTAAAGGGTGATAGTAATTTGCATGGTAACGGCCAGGAACCAGGTCTTTGTATCACACTGGCATAAATGATTAACAAGAAGATTAGGCAGAACACCCTGTGTTTGGGAGGCTTCACAGAAACTGGCAAATGCCAAGGTGTGCAAATGTCCTTTTCCTCTGATGAAGTAAGGTAACCTCAGACTGTATATTGTTACATATGATCATTATTGCCCTGGATAGAACTTATGATTTGCTGCAACCCAATAGCAACTCTCCCCTTTGAGTAGCCCAGGCAATGCCCCTGACCTCCAACTCCTGCCACTGCCCTTCTTATTTATCCTGGTCTTTCCCACTTTTTGTCTTTATTTTTATTGTCCCCAAGCCAAGAACTGACTCTTTGTTGCACTCAGTCATAGCAAATCCTACACAGAGACCCCACCTTCAAACTCAGTTCAGTCTAGTGCCCCCTCCTCTAGTGTGGCATTGAGACTGGTATAACTGGCAGTTTCTTTAACCTCTCTGAGGCTCACCTTCATGATCTATAAACCAGAAAGTGTGATATTTACTGCTCAGGATTATTATGAGGATTAAATGAGATAATGTAAGCAATTAATGGGCAGTAAATTTAGGCCCACTCTAAGATGCTCTCTTTGACTCCTCTCCCTTTCAACGACACCTCCCTTGTTAGAATTCCTGTTACATTTATGAGACTTCAATCTGTGACACACACCTTGAGGCCTGAACAAGAATGGTTTTGCATTGTCCTTTTGTGTTGTGTGTATAAAAACCCCACATCCCATGTCTTTCAGGTTGCCTTCTGGGGAGCAGAGGCTAAATTTTAATTGAGCATCTACTGAAGGTCTAAATAAAACTTAGAACCAGATTTTTAGAGCTAGAAGGGAATGTAGGGATGTGTCATGTTGTATTTCCAGAATGGTCACCACAATAACCCCCATCTGTCATGCTCTTCTACAGTATGAGCTTGCTATTTCCCCCATCCAGAGGTGAAGTCTCATTCTTCTCCTTTGACTCTAAGCAAGCTTGTAACCATTTCAACCAGTAGAATAAGTGGAAGGGACACTATGTGACTTCCAAGATTAGGTCATACAATGTCATGCAGCTTCTCCCTGGTTGAACAGGATCATCACAGTTTGGAGTTCCCTGTCTCTTGTAAGAAGTTCAGCTTTCCTGAGGCTGCCATGCTGTGAGGAAGCCCAGGCCACATGGAGAGGCAACCAGACAAGTAAATGAAGATACAATCTTGAAAGTGGATCTTCCAGCCCTCACTGTTCTAGCCCCAGCCATTTGGGTCTCCTTCTGGAAGTCCCAGATATCATGGGGTAGAGAAAAGCTGTCCCACTGTGTTCTTTCCACATTCCCGACCCGTAGAACCCATGAGCACAGTAACATGGTTGCAGTTTTATGCTGCTGAATTTAGGGCAGTTTGTTATGCAGCAAAGATAATTGGAACAAGGGATGGCAATTTGACTATCATATTTTGGAAATCTCCTTAGGCCAGAGAATGTAAATGAATCATTTTATTTAAATACAGACTTAGTGATAGAATCATTCTTAAGCACTGGCTGTCAGGCCTGAATCTCCATGCACTATTTATTACATCGTGTACCCTCCTAGCTCTGGATGTCAGCTTATCATGTTTGCATAGTCAAAACTTGACTTCAGGCCTCTATTCTCACACATTCTAAGAAGCACTCTGCTCACATAGTAAGCCACGAGGAAATGAATTACATTATAAGCCTAGCAGATAAGATTTAGTTGCAGGCTTTAGGTAGGGAGGGACACTGGGAGCTCCTAGGTAAGGAACAGAGATGAAGAAATGGAAATGGAGAGGAGGGGACACAGTGTGCTGAGGATGGAGCCTTGCAGGGGAGGAAGCGGGAAGTGGCACAGCAGGATGAAAATCACAAGGCCCTGGTGGAAAAAGAGGGTTGAAATTGTTTCAACTCTATTGAGGCCAACAACTGTGTGCCGACAAGAAGAAGGTTGATGAGCAGCTCTAGCCAGCCTCTTACTGTCTACAGATCAAGGGGAGTGTGGGGGGTGGTATATGGAGTAAGAAGGAGCAGGGGGATTCGGCCTGAGAGGAGAGAGGAGGCTGCAGGAGGGAGGGGGAGAGACTTGCGAAGTCTATGGAGCTCTACTGAGGAGAGAGGTGGGGAGCTAAGCAAAGAAGCAGGGGAACAGCTGGCCATAAGTATCCAAAAAAAAAAAAAATTGGGAAATATTAGAGACAGTGGGAGACGATGAGGGGAATAAAATAAAAGCACAAACAAAAAGTTCAAAGAGAACACTTGAGATAGAAGTTGAAGCAGTAAAGAGCGTCTGGAAGAGATGGGGAAAATGGAGATTGAGACATATTTTGCATGACAATAGTGAGTCAGTTTTTGATGAAAGAAAATAGTTTGGTGAGAGTTTAAGTGGCGTGATGTGTGTTGAATTACCTGCTTACAAAGAAGGCCATATTGTATCTAAGATGTTCCCAAAAGTGAAATTTAAGATGCCATTTTATTATAAGAGAAATTATACATATATAAACTTAAAAAATGGATGTCCTTGGAACTGGATTTTCTTGGATTACTAAGGGAGAGCAATAGCATTAAGCAGTAAAACCTGTAATTATAACAAAGCGATTAAAATTCAATAAGAGAGTGTTCATTGTTTAACCAATACCTGTATTTGAGACCAAAGAGGACGAGAAATACAAGTAGGTAATTTATCTAGCTCACACTCTGGAGTTCTTTCAGAGATCTAGAGACCTTCTTGCACTTATACTTTGACTTCTTAGTACCTTAAGACGGAAATCTTGATGAAGAAGATGATGATAATGACACTGGTGATGCTGGTAGTAGTGGTGGTGATGGTGGTGGTAAGGATGATGACGCTTCCTATATGCTAGGCACTGTCCTAAACGCTTTACTTATAGTAACTAAGATAATCTCCCAGCAATCATTTGGGGTCACTTAAATGCCTTTGGTTATGTTCATTTTATGGATGAGGCACACTTCTCTTTTTTTCACATCCTCATGTCCATGTCTATTTTTTGTCTAAGTAATGGGAAAGGATTAGAAAGAAAACCTAAAGCGTGGTAAACCAGCAATAAATAGCAGCTTTTTGCAAGGTCTTGGTCATCCTCAGGACCTCCTCAGCCCCACTCACTGAGGCTCTGCTCAGGAGTGAACCTCATGTCCCACACTGCTAGAATATTTGCTTATTAATGAAATGATGGATGTGATTAATAGAGTGGTTATTATTTCAGATTATGGGAGAGTGGACATTATAAGGCCACCTAAGGATGGGGTTTTATTCTTTAGTGGCTGTTTGATGTAAAGGAAAGAATAGGAACTCTGGAGTTGGACAGGGCTCTGAATTTGAATCTTGGCTCCACTTCTTACTATTTGTTTGACTTTGGACAATTTATTTATCATTGTTTTATTCACTTGTAAAATGGGGCTAATACCATCCATTTTGCAGGGTCACACTGCAGTTAAGTGAAATGAGAGATTTAAAGTGCCTAGGAAAGTGCTTGAGAATTAGCTGAGGTTCAAATTTATTACTTCTGCTTTTTTATAGAACTGATAATCAGTGGTTGCCGATATTTGATAATAATCAAATCAAATGTTGATACAGGCTTTATAGGTGAGGCTGAAAACTTTGTATTTTCATGTGCACATGGATTATGTATCTTCATTATGAAATGACCACTGAATGAAAAGTTGGAAAATAATTGAGATTTAAGCAAATGAGAAAAAAATGCTTAAAAGAGAAAACTGCAACTATCTTTTAATGTCGAGAACCCATCTGTGGTAGGCAGAATAACAACTCCTCAAATGTGTCCACATCATACTCCCTGGAATCCGTGGATGTGTTACCTTATGTGGCAAAAGGAACTGTGCAGATGGGATTAAGTTAATGTCCTTGAGATGGGAGATTATCCTGGACTATCTAAGTGGGCCCAATATAATCACATGGGTCTTAAAAATCAGAGAACTTTCCAACTGCGGTCAGAAAAGAGATGTGATGGTAGAAGATGATCAGAGAGATGCAACATTACCGGCTCTAAAGATGGAGGAAGGAGCTATGAGCCAATGTATGCGGGGAGCCCCTAGAAGATGGAAAAGGCAAGGAGATATATTCTCCCCTAGAGTCTCCAGAAGGGAACACACCCCTGCTGACACATTGATTTTAGTGCATTGAGACCCATGTTGGACTTGCAGTCTACAGAATTGTAAGGTAATAAGTTTGTGTATCTATTAGAGGTGTAGCTGCCTTTGTCCACATGATCCCTGTTGGGAATAGCCTTAGTTCTGGCAGTCTCTCAGCCTTCATGACCAGAGCCTCCCTTTTAGTAGAGTCCTTTCGAAGGCATGTTATGTTAGCCTCTTTTTGGAGAGTCTTAACATTGACCTTATATTTCTGTGGCCTGCTCCCTCTGTGAACCATTCACAATCACATGTGCACCACAGGACTGCCTGCTTGGTCAGAGTTAATTTGAACAGAAGAGGTTGCTTGGCCCAGTCTGGGCCAACAAGAGTCTCTTTCCCAGGAGTTTGGATTGGGTTGAGGGAGAGGTTAGTCTCAGCCTCTGCGTGTGGCTCGAACTGACATGGTGTAAGCTTGAGGGCTGGGTGGTGGCCGTGGGCATGGAGAAGGTAAAAATTAGGTCTGTAGGGAGAGGAGCCTGAGGCTGATGGACAGAGCAGAGCAGAGATGAGGGTCTGAGAGGAAGACCAGGAAGATGGTGGCCATGTTCTGGCTGGCTTTTAGTCAACACTTTTACCCCTACTGGGCCCAGGTGTATCCCTGCCCCAGATTCTATAAGATAACATTGTACCATTATAAAAATGTCCTTTTTTTAAAAAAACCTTTCTAAGAGGTTTTCTGTTACCTGCAGACAAAAGAGCCTTCGCTGAAACACCTACTGTGATGAAGATGAATCAAGAGAATGGGAAGTTTTCATTAATGTCACTTTGGGTCTTCATTTGTGCTTTATTGCCAGGAGACCTACAGAAAAGATTCAGAGCAATCTGATTATTCTGTAGGCCAGAGAGCATCTTGTAGTTCTACAACGGTAGCTGGAGCTCATGGCAGCGCCTGCCTTGTGGGGATGGAGCTCCCTGGCTATAGAATGCTTCTTTAGGCTCTGCCCAAATGCATCCGATTCTCACTTTCAAAATTAATGCTGGCAGAGGGCTATTTTTTTTTAACTTTTTATTTTATATTGGAGTATAGTTGATTAACAATGTTATGATAGTTTCAGGTGTACGGTAAAGTGATTCAGTTATACATATACATGGATCTATGCTTTTTCAAATTCTTTTCCCATTGAGGTTGTTACATAATATTGAGCAGAGTTCCCTGTGCTATACAGTAGGTCCTTGTTGCTTATCCATTTAAAATATAGCAGTGTGTACATGTCAATCCCAAACTCCCTAACTATCCCTCTCCCCCTCCCTTACCCCGGTAACCGTAAGTTTGTTCTCTAAGTCTGTGACCTAAATGTCCATCGACAGAGGAATGGATAAAGAAGATGTGGTATATATATATACAGTGGAATATTACTCAGCCATAATAATGCCATTTGCAGCAACATGATGGACCTAGAGATTGTCATACTGAGTGACGTAAGTCAAACAGAGAAAGAGAAATGTCGTATGATATCGATTATGTGCAGAATCTCAAAAGAAATGATACAAATGAACTTATGTACAAGGCAGAGGGGTATTTTTAAATCAGGATTTTGCAATTCCAGCTGACATTTCTGCAGCAAACTTAAATATACAAACATAGTGCCTTGAGGACCGAACCTTACTTAGTGCTTTTATAGTTATTTAATTTTGAGACTATGCCTGGTAGAAATTATGGTTTCTTGGAGGAGAACTTGTAGCCATTAATGGTAGTTTTCTAATTATCATTAACTCATAGAATTTAAAAAGCAACCATAAAAATCATGTTATTCAACTCTTTTATTATGCAGACAGGAAATATGCACAGAAAGGTTAAATGGCTTATTTTATCATCTTGACTGGGTCTGTATGTGTATCTCTATGCAGAATTACCAAGCTCATAATTATTTAGAGAATGAATTATCAGAGAACACAGAAATCTTTGGACTGAAATATTTCTGTGAATATCAAGTAATTTTCTATAATGCATAGAAAATATTACATTTTTTTAATAAATTGAAATTATTTCTGTAAGTGCAGAGAAATACAATTTCTTTGATAGACTGGATGTTATTAACAAGGAGTCAGCCCTAAAGATAAATTATCCATGCATTTATTCATCTTCACATTCCTTCCTTCCTCTCTCCCTCCTTCCCTCCTTCCCTCCCTCCCTCCTTCCCTCCTTCCCTCCCTCCCTCCTTCCCTCCTTCCCTCCCTCCCTCCTTCCCTCCTTCCCTCCTTCCCTCCTTCCCTCCCTCCCTCCCTTCCTCCCTCCCTCCCTTCCTTCCTTCCCTCCAATTATCATTTATAGAGCACCTACCATATACCTAACAATTTCTACAACCTGGAGATGCAGTAGTAAAGTAGTATGCCCTCATAGGTTTCTCCTCTTGTGGAGACTTTACCTTTGTGGAGCTTACGTTTGAGTTGGGAGAACAGAAAATAAACATATAAATAAATGTGTAAGATAATTTTCGATAATGACAAAGTGCTATGAAGAAAAAAAAGTAGTAATGTGGTAGAGAATAATAGGCAGGTGTAACATAGGCTATGATTTCTTGGAGTGAGGCGGTAACATTTAGCTGATCTAGTTATCCATCTATCACCTATCTACCCTATCGTCTTTCATTACATAAAACAACTTGATGATTACTATTTAGTATCAGAATACAGAGATTAAGTCACTTTCCTTAATCACAGAGTTCATGATTTTAAATCTAGTTTTATTTCCATTGCTTCTACTACCACCTCAAAAGGGTACTGGATTTGGAACCCGTTCTCAAAGAATTCGTATTCAAGTTGGAGAGAGAAAACACAAATATTATAGGATAATATTTCAAAGTACCAGTTGGTTTCTGCCCTTCTCCACAGTCCTTGCAGAATCCCTTAACTGTATCCCAAAGACTTCTCCTATGGTCCCCACTCTCTCCCCTGGAGGCCCCCAACAGAGACATGAGAAACCAGAAAAAAACCCTGTAAAAATTAGACCATTTGTTTGGGTAGCTGCTGGTCAATGTAAGGGAAAAATTCAGATGCACATTTTAGTGTTCATTTTCCCTGATCTGAGGATCTAGACTGTAAAACTTCAATGTTACTGAATCAAACACCCTCTCTCACCAGTTCCAGTCGGCTGTGAGGAAACTTAGTCACCACTGACTTACTGGTTTCATTGGTAGACCTTGAATCTCACCAATCCCCAGGAGTCATCTCCTCTCATCCAGTATGGAGTCGCGGTTGTCGTATGAAAAGGTCTGCCCAGATCTGACCTATTTTATCTGCTACCCCAGGGGCATGCAAACTCCACGGATGGGAGGGTGGAGAGATGATGGTGACATGAAGGGGAAGTTTCAATTCTGACAAAGAAGGTGCTACGTATTCTCTGAAATCACTTGTGTTGTGTATGGCCATATTGGTTATCTGTTGCCACAATAATGCGTCATAACAAACCACTCCACATATCAGGGGCTTAAAACATAGGCATTTACTTAGTCTGTGGGTTGGTGAGTTAGTCTGGGCTTGGCTGAGTTCTTCTGGTCGCAGCTAGGCTCATTCCTATGTCTGGTGTTGGGCTTTTGGCTGACCTAAGATAGGTCCTGCTGGGATGACGGGGGCCACTCAGCAGTCCACATGTCTATCATCTATTAGACCAGCCTATGCTTGTTCTCATGGCAATTGTCGAAGAGTGAGAGGAGTCAAGACCGATTATGCAAGGGCTTTTTAATCAAGCGTCTTATTGACCAAACAAGTCTCATGACCAAGATCAGAGTCATATGGAAGGGAACTGCGTATTTGCAAGGCAGAGAACATGGATTTAAGGAAAGGGGAGGAAATTGGGGCCATTAATGCAATCAGTAACACCGCGGGTTACACACAGTTGGAGTGTTAAGGGTTACCCACTTACCAAATACTCTGGGCATAGTTTAAAGGGAAGGTTGGAGTGGAGAGAAACTGGATGCAGGGAGCATGGACAGGAATGTGTCCAGGGGAACAAGAGCAATGCCCGAATCTGGGGTGACTTGGAAAATGGAAGTGGAGTGGTGAGAGATATTGCCCAGCTTGGCTATGCCATGCCTGAAGCCATGCAGAGGACATGCAGGAAGCAAGGTGGACCCTGAAGTCAGTGCTCTGGAGGGTGGTAGTGACCGTCACAGGCAGGGAACCCACTCATGCCTAGCAGATGAGGGTCTAGAGATAACCTGTGAAGTGACATGAGTAGATCAGGTATGTGGGAGACAGAGCAGCAGAAAAGCAGCATGGTGGGAGGGTTGTCTGATTAGACCTACAGGCAGCTGGGAGGATAATGGCTGTGCGTCCTGGTGAGGCCAGAAGCTTGGGGGAGGCGGGGTTTGAAGCTGCTGGACAATAATTTTGATTCACCATGCTGGAGAATTGGGAGTTTTCCCAGGGCTCTAAGGAGGGTGGGTATGTCTCACTGGGTTACCCTGCATGTGCTCTCAAGACACATTATCTAAAGCGTTATGCCTGAGGAGACCTCCAAGTAGGTGGGGGTATTTTCATGTGCCCAGCCCAGGACTCCCTGCTTCCCCACAGTTGCCAGGCCCTGCTGCAGCTCTAATCAATTTCATTGGTTTCACTTTTGTCCCCCCTGTTCCCCAGCTCACATCCAGGTGCTTGAATCTCTCTTTCTTGTATCCTATCTAGTTCAGTAAGCAATTGTAAAACCGGGCAATCAGGAAGAAGCCAAGCATTCTAAATCTTATTTTTCTGTTTTTCCAATAAAAAGGTCTTTTCAAGACACCCAAAGTGGAAAGTGTTTTGAATTGCTTTCTTTGGTAGTTTTTGAATTCCTCAGGATCACTGTTGATAACATTCAGAATTTCTGGGCCACAGCACTAGGCTTAAAATAGTTTGAAGGCTTCTGGGGCAACCACCTGATATCAGAAGTGATTTGTTACCCATGTTAAGGAAGAAAATCAGATGTCATATTATACAAGGTTAATGAGTAACAACTGTTCCATGGCTTGAGCAAGGCCCAGGCCGACTACCCTACTGTCTCCCTGCTCCGGAGAGAGCCGCAGCGTTGTAGGTAAAATAGAAGTTATTAAATACCGACATTATTTTTTCTAGGTCTTAGATCCGCCCCATCTATCTCTGTCTCCTTTGTCCTTGTGAGGCAGCTCCTGCCATTTGAAGTCAGCTGAGTCTCTGTGAAAGGCCAAGTTGTCTCCGCATTGTCAAGGAGACCAGAAAATAGAACCTGGATAGCAAAACAAATTCTTTGTGGGAGTAGGTGATGCTTGAATGTGGAAAATCTGAAACCACATAGATTTCCAGCTGCTTCTCCTGGAGCTGACCTCTGCTGGGGTTTCGTGAGGGGCTGTCTCCAATCTAACATTAAGCAGCCATTGTGTAATCACCAGTCATGAAATAACTTGTTCTATGCCTGTATTTCACAAAGTGTGGTCTCTGGTCCTGAAGCATCAGATTCACTCGTAAAAATATCTCTGGGTCTGGGTCGTCAGAATCTGCATGTTTTTAAAGCATGCGTCCCAGGTAATCTCATACTCCCTGATGGATAAGAATCCACTGTCCTAGGGGGTAAGTGTACATTTATTTGTTATTATTTGTATGCTTCAGGAAAACATATAGCAGCAGCAGCAAATTAAAAATAGGAATCTTGCTTGTGGCTATGTCAGACCATCTAAGCTGACTTCTGGCTTCATGGCATTTTCTCACAGCCCCTCATCGTTCCATCGTTGGTTGAGTTAGCTGGGTGTGGTGGAGATGACTAGTTATGCACTGACAATTCGTGCTCTCCCCTCCTGGTGACACAGAGTTGTTCCTGGGAAGTGGCTGCCCAGCCACGGACACCTTGGCTCACTTGACTCCAAAAATGGCCTGTGACTAGTTCTCCCAGTGGAAAGGAGCTAAAATGATGTGTGTCATATCGTCCCCTTTGACCTGGGTGCGGAGGGTCTGAGGCCCAAGTAAGGGATGAATGGAGCCTGGGTCCCTGGATTACCATGTGCAGGAGTACCTGCTTTGGACTTTTGCCTCAGTGAAAAGTGAGCTTTTATAGTGTCGAGCTACTGAGATTTTGAGGTATCAATAGCTTTTGTTACCCCAGGTAAATCGTAGAGTTTGGCCTATTAGGTAGTTCTGGGTGAGAACTATGTTCTTTCCTAGCTCATATTTAAGATATATACAGGTTTCTCAAACACACCTAGTCCTCTTCTGAAAAGTAGCACCAGTCTTAGGAAAGTGGGTCCAAGTCCCAGTTCTGCTACGTACTGCCTGTGTAATTTTAGACAAATCACTCAATGACTTGAGCCTCAGCTTCTTCCATTATTTAGTGAGAATAATAATACGGTATTACTTGCCTCTCAAGATGTGTGTGAAGGTCACGCATTTGCTTGTGAATACCTGTTGCAAACTTGAAGTGCTGTTATACAAATAGGAGGGACGACTCAGTTCTTTTCTTACAGACCTGGAGCGAAATGCTATTTTCTACCTTCAATATTTTCAATAGCTTCCCAAGTCTCGATTTTTTTTTCCCCTTTAGAAAATGAGGCTACTAAAATTTACTTGCATTATTGTGAGGATAAAATGAGATAATATATATGATGGTGTCCAGCACAAGACCAAGCATATTGCTGGAACTCAGAAAAGTGTTAGTTCCCTTCCGTGTGGCATTGTGTGCTTCACGGGTGTAATTCAGGGAGAGTCCACGTAGGCCGATGATAAAATGAACTGAGTTCTCCTGTTGCTTGTATTTTATTCACCTCTGTCAACACGTGAGATGCTTTTCACTGTATCTTCGGTCCTGTTCTTCCCCGTTCTTGATGATGGCAGGAAAGATGGCCACGGATGGGCTTTGTGCCTGTGTGTAAGCGTTGCCTCCTTCCATTTCTTCTCCTACAAAGATGGAAACTCTAGTCATGGTGAGTCTGATGGAGAGCTTACTGAAGCCCCCCGCCAGCCTGACCCTGACAGTCAGACCCTCGTTTTGCTAATGCTTCCTCACCTGTTGTCCTTTTCTGTTCCCGGTTTCATCTTCACTTGGCTTCTTCTTTCCCCTGGAGTCCTCTTGCTAATTTACTTGATTAGAAATTCAAGACACAGAAAACTGGTTCTAAAATAATATTTTATAAGTGTAATGATAATTCCTGCAGTTTGTCTACTGTGCTACCGTTTTTCAAAGTACTTTCACCTGAGTTATTTTGTTTGCTCACTCTTGGTTTTCACAGACTCACAGCTATGAAAGACTTACAGTTCTTTTGCTTATCGTAGGTGCATTTATTGGGCATAATACCATGTAAGGCTTCTGAGAGGATGGGGTGGAGGGTAGAGGGGAAAGAGAGCTAATATTTATCAATTATGCATTTTTTGCCAAGTTAGTTTTAATCGAAGGTAGCTAATTTCATTCTCTCAATAATTTTTCCGAAGTATCCCAAGTGCCTAGCCCAATTCTGATGGGTGTTTAAAGTTCTGTCAACTGTAAAATTCCATAGGGAGTGTAAAAAACTCATCCAAAGTCAAAAAGCTACTTGGTGGTGGAGATGAGGTTTAAGTTCTGGTCTCTTTGCTCCCATAGCCCATGCTCTTTTCTTGGTGTTAATGTCTCTGGAAGATGGATCAAGGGACATTAGTAATTGCTGTCCAAACAGTCACATGTCCAGTTATTTGGGGAGCAAAGACACAAACATGTGAGTAAGGCAAGGGATTCTTTCTCTCATCCTCCCTCCTCTCCTTTCCTCCTGCTACATTTATTATCCATTATGTGGCACCCAGTGTTCCAGGCTCTGGGCTACAGCATCCCCCATCTTGTAGCTATCAGTCTAATGGGCAAGACAAATTGGTAAACAGCTAGACAAATAATCTAATGTGCAGTAATGATAACTGCTAAGAAGGACAGTAAAGCAGGGCAAGAGGTAAACAGCAACAGAGCTTGTATATTGGATGGGGTGGTCAGGGGAGGTGACATTTGTGTAGGTGACACCTGAGTTGGTGACATCTGAGCGGCGACTTGAATGAAGAGAAAGTTTGCAAGGAGGTGGGGTGGGGAAGGGAACAGCACATGTGAGACCCAAGGCAGGAACTGGCTTAGTGTTTTGTGAGTTCAGAGTGCATCTGGGTTGGAGAAAACCCAGGAGGGTTTTGGGCGTGAAGCTGGAAAGTTCAGGAGAGGCTTGTGGGTGGGCTGTGAAGACTTCAGATTTTGCTCTGAGTGAAGTTAGAAGCCGTTAGAGAATTTTGTCAGAGAAGTGATAGGATCTGACTTAACATTTAAAGAGAATCATGGTAGATATTGTGTGTAGATTAGATTTTAGGTGGCAAGGAGCCCAGTTTAGAGTCTATTGCATTTGACCACACATGAGAAAACCCAGCATGAATGGTACTGAAAACAAATACTTCAACACTTCATTCTTTCATTTTGCTCTTATCTTTGGATCTTTAATTTCCATTCTTTGTAATTCTCTTTAAATTTCTTATATTCTTCCTATGTTCAAGGTACTGTGAAAGTTGCCTTTCGTGTCTTTATCCCTTTCTTTAAACCTTTTCCTACCATCTAGATTTTTTTTCTAAACCAAATTACAGGTTGTTCCACTTATCTCAACAGAGGTAGAAAGAAATCAATTGCTTTGGTTTTTTGATAACACTAACCTAGCTGCAGACCTGAAACGAAATGAACTGACATGAGACTGATGGCAGGCCAGCCCGCCTTCAGCGACAACACGCTTTCTCAATGACAGCAGGCTAACCCTGGAAACAGTTGGGACAAAGGCCTGAGTTTGTAATCGGCTTCAAACTTGGACTCTTCCATGTGGGTAGCACTTGCTGTTTTCCCACTGAAGAGGGTGATTGAATGGAGACGATTATACATCACATGCCACTAAGAGCTATTAATATAGGTAGAATAATTGAGCAAGCATACTTGCTGGAAAATGTAACTACTTTACACATCATTGTAAAATGTTTTCCAGGCTATACTGGCATCCCTTCAGCCATGAAAACATTCAGATGTTAAGAAAAAAAAAAAAAAAGATGCTTCCTGAACACTTAACCATAAAAGTAAATGATATTGCTTTAGACTGCTCTGTTAACACTCCAACCATCTACACATGGAAGTTATTACATACCCTGTGTTTGTTTAAATGTTGATGTTGTCATGCCAGCTCTGTTGTTTGTTAGTATAATGCTTACTTCTGTGCAAATGAGTGAACAGCCCAATACCCTTCAACAGCTTTTTTTTGGAAACATTCCTCTGCTAAAGAACGAGTCTCTCCTAAATACATTATGATGATTTTATGTCTTCTCTCTAATTTACAATATTCTTGGGTTTTGAAGCTGGATTATGTTCATGTATAATTACTCTCACATTGCTACGAGGGGCCAAATTGCGGGAATGATAGAGCATCTGAAGACTGGATCTGGGAAGAGTTTTAAGCAGGTCAGCTGCCTTTGCTCATGCTGTTTCCCAATACACATGGCATTTTCTATCAGCATGTACTTGTCCAAATCCTCTTGCTTAAAGGTCAAGCTTAAACCTCACTTCCTGGAAGAAGTTGTACTTGAGTCGTTTAGCACATGTAATCACTCTCCTTTCTCAGAGAAAAGGGACAAGAATGGATAGTTTCTTAGCAACTCCTGTGTTGGATCATCACCTATCTCATCTAATGTTTACACAAGACTCCGTGAAATAGGTATTATTATTTTGGTTTGGCAAAGGGAAATGAACTGACATATCCACGGTCACATAGCTAGGAGGTAGGACAGTCAGGATGTGAATTCAGGTCTGTCTGACAGTAAAACTCTTTCTACCATGCTGTATGACTTCTTAGAACTTTCAAGGTGTTTAGAGCAAGATACACATTCCTTAGCACTGCCTTGGATACCGTTGCTTGGTATTTGCAATTGTTTCATGTGTGGGTTTTCTACTCCCAGCAATGGTTGAATGCCTTTGAAAGCAGTTCCTAGAAACACAAAGAAGACGTGTCCTCCACCTCGTGGCAGTTTGGCACAGAGTTACAGACATGAAGTGAAAGATATTTCCTAGCCCATTATAGGGAGTCCGATGGAAGTCTACAGAGGATACTGAGGGAGACACAAAGGATGGAGTGGTCTCCTTCTTCTACCTGTGGACGTTGGGGTAAGGGTGGGTGGGAACAGAAAAGATTTTGTAGAGAGATGATACTTTAGTTCTTCAGATGAGCAGGTATTTGTCAGGAACCAGGAAGATTTGGTTCAGGGGAAGGGGAACTGAGGAGAGGCTCAAAGGGGAAAACATCCCGGGCAACAAGAAGGCGGCACTGGGCCAGGAACCCCAGCCAGGTGTGTGTGCTGCAGAGTGGTAAACAGCTCAGTATGCTTGGATCACACATTGAGAGGGCAGGGCAAGGGGGACATCCAGACAAGAGGCTAGAGGGAGAGGAGGGCAGGGGCCAGGACGTGGGTTTCTTGAATACTTACCGAGTTTGAATTTTTTTTTTTTTTTTTCGGTACGCGGGCCTCTCACTGTTGTGGCCTCTCCTGTTTCAGAGCACAGGCTCCGGATGCGCAGGCTCAGCGGCCATGGCTCACGGGCCCAGCCGCTCCGCGGCATGTGGGATCTTCTTGGACCGGGGCACGAACCCGTGTCCCCTGCATCGGCAGGCGGACTCTCAACCACTGCGCCACCAGGGAAGCCCCCGAGTTTGAATTTTATTCATTGTTTCTTATGCCATTGAAAGAGTTTAAACAGGGGTACAGTTTAATTCAACACAGAACTTTGTTTTTTTTTTTTTTTTTTAACATCTTTATTGGAGTATAATTGCTTTACAATGGTATGTTAGTTTCAGCTTCACAACAAAATGAATCAGTTATATATATACACGTGTTCCCATATCTCTTCCCGCTTGCGTCTCCCTCCCTCCCACCCTCCCTATCCCACCCCTCCAGGCGGTCCCAAAGCACCGAGCTGATCTCCCTGTGCTATGCGGCTGCTTCCCACTAGCTATCTACCTTACGTTTGGTAGTGTATATATGTCCATGCCTCTTTATCGCTTTGTCACCGTTTACCCTTCCCCCTCCCCATAGCCTCAAGTCCATTCTCTAGTA
The DNA here is from genome assembly GCF_951394435.1 of Stenella coeruleoalba. Classification (NCBI taxonomy): domain Eukaryota; kingdom Metazoa; phylum Chordata; class Mammalia; order Artiodactyla; family Delphinidae; genus Stenella; species Stenella coeruleoalba. The sequence goes on along the minus strand of NC_137148.1, from coordinate 97,141,926 downwards.
AGTCTGTGTCTTTATTCCTGTTTCACCCCTAGGTTTTTCATGACATTTTTTTTTCTTAGATTCCATATATGTGTGTTAGCATACGGTATTTGTCTCTCTCTTTCTGACTTACTTCACTCTGTATGACAGACTCTAGGTCTATCCACCTCATTACAAATAGCTCAATTTCGTCTCTTTTTATGGCTGAGTAATATTCCATTGTATATATGTGCCACATCTTCTTTATCCATTCATCCGATGATGGACACTTAGGTTGTTTCCATCTCTGGGCTATTGTAAATAGAGCTGCAATGAACATTTTGGTACATGACTCTTTTTGAATTATGGTTTTCTCTTTGTTTTGTATATGTATGTGGTAGGGGAATTATTTGAAAGGTACTTAAATAGTGGACGGGAGGGCAGTTAGGAGACTATTGCAGTTATCCTGGCGGGAGGTGAGGAGGAACTGGATTAGTGAGGCGCCATGAGGTGGGAGGGTAGTCATGGAGACGGAGGCAGCCTAGCTTTCTTCTGTGAACTGCCTGGACTGCTTCTTGTGGGCAGGGGTCATCTCATACTCTGTTGGTCTTTACAGCACAATCCCAAACACGTGGACTCCCTATTTCTTATGCCTGCAGTGCTAAGAGCTGCATTTGCTGTAAAATAATGAATCAGAGTGGAGATGACTGCAAAGCATGACAGTCCTTTAGCATTTGAACTGCCGCAAGACAGGGAGTGAAACTTAGCCCTCCTTTCTGCAGTGTCCCCATGTGGGCAAAATTACCATCATCATTAGCTGGTATTAGAAGCAGTAGATGAAAATAACTTTCGAATTAAAAATAATGTTTTCAGGAAAGCCAGGAGGAGAAATCAGAATGATTTACCAAAATAATTTTTCTAGCAGGACTCTGGCTATTTATATGCCCATATAAGTGAAACTGAATTATATGAACGAGTGTTAAAGCAATATAAGTGTTTCAAGTTCTTAATTGTGTGTCCTTGAAGCCTATCATATTTGCGATGGGTAGGTGTAAATCTGTGTTGACAGGTGTAAATTTACACTAATAAATTAATAACACAAGTAAGAAGGCAAACCCCAGCTCCTAGGATGCTGGGTTAGCTATAGAACTAACAGTATCAAGAAAACACAGATCCAATGTCACAGATCCAATCCAATCAATTCCGATCGATTTTTTCTCTTGATTAGACTAAGATGTGTACAGATGAAATTATAACACTTGGTATTTTTCTCACCTGTGTTTTTCACTTATTAAACTTATTCATCACACTTCTCTACCATTTCTATATCTAGAGGTCTGCTTTAAAGGTGAACCAAAAAAATTAAATACACAGCATCTCTAATGAAGGCTCTGGCAGAGTTTTCCATTCTCTCTATGTGCTGTGACACTGTGAACCTCAGCAAGCTGTTTATCTTCCACGTTCCAATTTCTAGGTTTCTTCTCAAGATCTGTGACAGCTCAGTAAGTGAATGTTTTCTTGTTTTGGGTCCTCTGTACTTCATCTCAAATCTCCTCAAAAAGGGGGAATTCTGGGCTTCCCTGGTGGCGCAGTGGTTGAGAGTCTGCCTGCCGATGCAGGGGACACGGGTTCGTGCCCCGGTCCAAGAAGATCCCACATGCCGTGGAGCGGCTGGGCCCGTGAGCCATGGCCGCTGAGCCTGCGCGTCCGGAGCCTGTGCTCTGAAACAGGAGAGGCCACAACAGTGAGAGGCCCGCGTACCGCAAAAAAAAAAACAAAAAAAACAAAAAACGGGGGGGAGGGGATTCTGTCTTGTCATCTTTGATCATCTTCAGTTCCTAATAAAATGTCTTGGCACCTAACAGGTGTCATTTAGTCTATGCTAGATGAATAAGGACAAATGTCTGTCTTTCTGGTACAGGGAATATTGTTTTTTGGTGTGAGATTGGGTGAAAGAAGGAGATACTAGTGAACTGAATTGATAGAAATCATTGAGAAAGTAGGAAAACACCCGGCATGGCAAATGATATGTTCAATTTTATGTAGGCTGAGTTCACCAAAACCATCACCTTAAACGAAACCATTTTGGTGGGTCTTTATTTTTAACAAGAGAACAAATCCATACTTTTATTTATTTACTTTTCAATAAGTTTAAATCCTTGAAGGGTACAGCATCACTTGGATTCTGTGTCCAATGGCCTTAGCAGGAAGGTTGCTTCGGAATTTGGCACAAATCATGCCACTGTTTCCATCAATGCAAGTTACATTTCCCCAGATTACTCTGGTTTTGTTCAATTTTCCACCAGGAATTACTGTGTTGTTCTTTGCTTTGTGCACCTAAGCACACCTCTGGCCTACATAGAATTCAGTTTCATCTCAAGCATAAACACCTTTAATTTTAAGAAGAGCTGTGTGCTCCCTCAAGTTCCGGGGACCCCACTTATAGCCAGCAAAAATGGCCTTGGACCACAGCCTTCCAGACGTATTTGTCAGTTTAGAAGTCCTGTGCCCAGTAGGCTTCCACGGGCTCCAAGGCAGCTGAGAGAGCCTTTCTGGTGTGATCTTCAGAATATTGACCTCTTAAGCTCTGAACCATGAACAATTATTTTTTAACAGTAATATCCACTTAAAAATTCAGACTTAGAAGAACAAGTCTTCAGGAACTTCATTCTGAAAAAGTGAGATGCTACAAAATCTTAATCATATGTACAGATAGCTAAACCCTGAAGGCCTGCATGCACAGCTCGAGTGGTTATATTGTTAGCTCTGCCTCTAGAGGGGGGGTTGAGCTAGGTGGGACACCAGTCACCCTCATGGTCACCTGGGCTGCTCTGCCTCTTCAAATTGACTAGGCAAGACTCTCCATCCTCTTGATCTTGGAAGAAATGATTTTAGCTTTTCACCATTGAGTATGATGTTAGCTGTGGGTTTGTCATCTATGGCCTTTATTATGTTGAGGTAGGTTCCCTCTATGCCCAGTTTCTGGAGAGTTTTTATCATGAATGGGTGTTAAAAGTTATCAAAAGCTTTTTCTTCATCTATTGAGATGATTGTATGGTTTTTATTCTTCAATTTGTTTCTGTGGTGTATCACACTGATTGATTTGTAGATATTGAAAAAGTCATTGCATCACAGGGATAAATCCCACTTGATCATGGTGTATGATCCTTTTAATGTGTTGTTGGATTTGGTTTGCTAGTATTTTGTTGAGGATTTTTGTGTCTATGATCATCAGTGATACTGGCCTGTAATTTTCTTTTTTTGTGATATCTTTGTCTGGTTTTGGTATCAGGGTGATGGTGGCCTCATAGAATGGATTTGGGAGTGTTCCTTCCTCTGCAACTTTTTAGAATAGTTTCTGAAGTATAGGTGTTAACTCTTCTCTAGGTGTTTGATAGAATTTTCCTGTGAAGCTATCTGGTCCTGGACTTTTGTTTTTTTGGAGTTTTAAAACTACTGATTCAGTTTCATTACTGATAATTATTCATCTGTTCATATTTCCTCTTTCTTCCTGGTTCATCTTGGGAGATTGTACATTTCTAAGAATTTGTCCATTTCTTCTAGGTTGTCTCCATACGCAGTCTGCCTGTACTAGTTTCCTACTGCTGCCATAACAGTTTACCACACATTTACTCATTTACAGCCACTTCCACATTTCTGTAGATCAGAAGTCTTTGTGGATTCTACTGGGTTCTCTGTTCCCGTTCTTACAAGGCCAAAATCAAGGTGCCAAACAGGCTGGGCTCTTCCCTGGAAGCTCTGGGGAAGAATCCATTTCCAGGTTCATTCTGATTGTTGGCAGAAACAGGTTTTTGCAGTTGTAGGACTGAGATCCTCATTTCCTTACTGGCTGTCAGTCAAGGTCCGCTCCCTGTTCCAGGGGTCCCCTGGGTTCCTTCCCATGTGGCCCCCTCCATCTTTAAGCCGGCACTGGTCCATTGAATCCTTCTCTTGCTTCAAACCTATCATACTTCCCCTTTGCCTTTCTCTTCTACCACCAGCCAGAATATGTTCTCTGCTTTTAAGGATGCATGTGTTACATTGGGTTCCTCAAACAGTCCAGGGTAATCTCCCCATGTTAAGGTGAACAGGCTAGAAGCCTTAAAATTCCACCTGCAAAGTCCTTTTTGTCATGTAACAAAACATATTCGTGTGTGTGATATCTTAGAGTCACAGTTTCTGGGGACTAGGGTGAGGCATTTTTAAGAGGCCATCTTAGAAATTCTGTTACCACACCTCCCCAAAAGGAGGCCTTCTATAGAGGGTATCTATGGGTAACAGTCCATTAACAAAGCACTGTCACTTTGCATATAGCCTCGATGAGTTCCCTTTAGGTCTAGTTTCTGAAAGTGAGACATTTTATTTGATTAATAGCAAAAGAAACCAGGTCATCAGCAATAAAAGGACTGAAACTTAGGACGTGTTTCATGTGCATGTAGGAACTTGCCTGTGCACAGAAGGTGTCAGTTCATCTCGTGGTCGCTCAGCTATGTTATGGGTACTGGTAGCACCATGTGTCGTGCTTTGAATATATCGTATCTCAGTGCAGCATTGAGTGAGAACATGGATGCTGATGATTATCAAATCTCAGGTAGTAAATTTATGTAGTGGGAATTACCACTCTTTGGGATAAAGCTTCCTTTTTTTTTCCAAGCTAGAAAATGCTTACAGGAACAATTCATGTCATGAAGGACTATCACTGTATATATGCTCCTATCACCAGCTTCCAGGTGACATGCAAGAGAAGCTATTTAACTTTTAGTTACTAATTCAATAAGGAATTTCAATAACCCAACAAATTAAAATAAGTGGGAAGTGCAGATTTAATACTTGAACGTATACCGTCAATCTTAAACTTGCTAAATAAGAAAATCAAACTCATTTTCATACTGAAGAATAAAGGGATTACTATGTAGTATTTGACCCCCAAAAGGTGTTGTTAAGGTAATGTTATAATCGATGGAAACTGAGAATTTAGGAAATGAGAGAATATAGAGCCATACGTCAAAAGTGCCCTAAGACAGATACAGGTAGTAAATCTCTACATTACATATTTTATACAAGATGCCTATTTTATACATTCTGTTTTATATATCCCCCCCACCTTGTATGTTTTTCAGGCTTGTTGGTTTGCTTATTAGCTTTTAGAGTATGGACTTTTTTTTTTTAATAGATCTTTATTGGAGTATAATTTCTTCACAATACTGTGTTAGTTTCTGTTGTACACCAGAGTGAATCAGCCATATACATACATATATCCCCATATCCTCTCCCTTTTGAGCCTCCCTCCCACCCTCCCTATCCCACCCCTCTAGGTCATCGCAAAGCACTGAGCTGATATCCCTGTGCTATGCTGCTGCTTCCCACTAGCTATCTATTTTACATTTGGTAGTGTATATATGTCGATGCTACTCAACATCACTAATTATTAGTATGTACTTTTATGGAAGAAAAATATGTAATGATTTGGGATGGGAAAGAAATGTTATAATAGTAAAGAAGGCATTAACTAGATTTATTTAAATTTAAAAATAAATGTGAAGTGGTATAATATGGATGACTGTATACTGACCTGATAAGCAATTTCCATACATAACTTTTGATGACATTGTGAGATGTTATGACCATTGGTGAGATATCATATTCTGCAGACATTTCTGTGTCTTTAACATGAGAATGATGGAATCGTCTCTAAGTTTTCTCCCGTGAGACCACTTGTAAGAGCAAAGCTAGTTGGTACTTATTTAATGCACTGAGGTCCTTTGCAGGGCACCTTTAAAGCACTATTTTGATTTAATTCTGAATCAACTGTATTCCTGAGTTTGGAAAATCAAATTTTAACATGAACTTGCAAATAGCCCCAGTGCTTCACCCCTAATTCATATTCCAGCAACCTTCACTGTAGCAGGAAGCAGAGTCAAGCTGTTGCCATGAAGATTGTTTCAAGAGCTCAGAAATCCTCCAGGGACCCCTTTATCACTGCTTTTCAAAGAAGCCTTTATTCCTCTCTTCTCCTGTTTCCTGCAAAGGGAGTTGTGTCTAATACTTGAGGACATGGTGGGGCCTACAAGGACCTGAGGACTCCTCCAGGACTGTGATCTTCGGAATTGTGAAATCTATCATTCTGGTCCTTATCCTTCTTTCTTCCCACTCTGCCACATTGTAACAAATGCTGTTGTTTGTGAAACTTTACTGTATGGTAAAACCTGCTTTTTCATTTTTAAAGGACTGTGCTCCCAGGCCAATTGGCATTTGTCTTGTTTTAAGTCTTCTGTGTAAAGGTCCATCAGACTCATTAAAGTAACATTTTTGGACTGTATTATCTATTTGAAGATCTTAATTGATATACAATTTTCTTTATTAATGGGCACCAAAAAGTGTCTTAATCTAAGCCAATAATGTTAACTTTTATTTCAAGGTATGTTATGCTTAAATTTCTTTTTCCTCTGAAAGGTGATGAGATAGTAAAAAAAAAAAAAAGTAGAAAAAAGTGTGTATTGATATTGCTAATTACAGATATGAATGTATAGGCAAAGTTAGTATATGGATTTAATGTATTTTCAGTAAATTTAGAAATAAAAATCATCTCATGTATTTCATCTTATATGAGGTAACTGGGAATTGCTATTTCCCTTCTGAAAGGAAAAATAGAAGCTTCTTATTTTATTTTTTTGGCCACACCCAGTGGCATGCAGGATCTTAGTTCCCCGACCAGGGATCAAACCTATGCCCACTGCAGTGGAAGCGAAGAATCCTAACCATTGGACCATCAGGGAATTCCCAGGAAAAATTGAAGCTTTTTAACGTCACAACATTCTTAGGGAAGCATAGTTGTCCTATTTCATAGGGGACATGGAGAAAGAGAAAATAATGTAGATTTTTAAGGAGGCTAAAGGTGGTAGACTTTCTCAATCATATTTATACTCAGTCCAATAGATCTTAACATTTTCTTCTGAAGAGAATATTAATCTTGGTCATGCATTATCAGACTAGGCCGTGAGTACATCCTGGCAGAATATGGATGTATATGAAAGTAGAATATGAATATATATGAAATGTATTATATGCAATATATATATTATTTATAATGAGGCAGAAGCTAAATTTGTATTTATTTTTGAGCTAAAACATTAGAGTTCAGGAATTCCCTGGCAGTCCAGTGGTTAGGACTTGGTGCTTTCACTGCCAGGGCCAGGGTTCAATCCCTGGTTGAGGAACTAAGATCCTGCAAGCTGCGTGGTGTGGCCTAAATAAATAAATAAAATAAAACATTAGAGTTCAAAGACATTACAGCTTATGGGAAAGCAGAACTGATGCATGAAGTATGAATTTATTCTTCTCTGAAGTAAGGGCTTTTTCAGTGGCAAAGCTTGAGAATGCTGATCTGTATGATGGAGAAATTAGTGTTTGGACAAGAAATAAACTAATATATTCTGTTATGGTCTGAAAGGAAAATAATACTTGCCTTCAGGTAGTTAGAATTACTGTACAGATCCAGGCTCACAGTAGGATGACCATTTTTCCCATTTTCAGTTATTTGAGGACATAAAAACAAAACAAATACCATTATTGAGTACCTGCTATATACAAGCCAGAACTGTATGTACTGAATTGGCCAGGACAGGCAGAATTCATGGCCATAAGGAGGGCAGGCCCTGGCCAAGATTCAGGGTAGCAGGAAAGGTCTAGCCAGGTGGATGGAACATAATGTCCCATAACATGTAGAAATTGACAAGTGGGAACAAATGATTTCTTAGCAAGTTAGAGGCCTCGGGCTGGTCTAAAGGAGGTAAAAAGAATATATTGACAAACAGGTGGAAACAAAATAATGAAATGTCCAGAGGGAAGTATTTGGAAAGCATCAAGTCGACCTGGTTGCAGGTAGGAAAACCAAGTCCTTGGGAGCGGAAGAAAGTGACCTGCAAGACTTCTAGTTGAGCGGAATCAAGGCATAGGGCTTATCATCAACCTGGGACTCAGCAGGCAGGAACCTTCCGGGGATCTGGGGTCAAGCCTGTTTATGGTTTCTTAGAAAACTGCTGTCTTGAATGGGATTGGGGTGAGGCTGACAGCAAGTGGGATTTGATGCTTGTCCCTCAGTACTGACCCGAGTAGCTCATGATGGTTATCTTGTCAGCAAAGGGGACTAATTCTAGAGCTCAGAATAAGGAAGAAAATGCAGACAGTAGTCATATATATAGTCTCAGGTGAGGAGTGAGGAAAGCTGGCACCGCTCCAGTTGTTATGCAGGTGCAAAAATTATTTAACTTTTTCTTTCTGTCTTGAATGGATATGCTACCTATTTGGTGGCATAACACACAGATTCAAATTAAACGTCAATGCATACTTTAATGTTTTAATCAAAGTACATACTAAATGATTTGAATTGGAAAAGGAATTTTGGGAACAGAATCCAACGTTAAGCTTGACAGGAAGTGAATATTTGGACAAGGAATACTGGAGCATTCTACTATGGCATATGTTCAGGTTTAGAATAAGACTATATTTTTCAAACCAATCTAGGGATACAAAACCAAATCTATATAGAATGGGAATATTAGATGAAAAATTCGCTTGTTAGAATGGAATTCAGACCTTCCATGTAGAACTGCAGGAGAAGTGCAGTCAGCAGTGACCCGTAGGAATGAGGACCTGGCTTGATGGAGGGAGAATGGGAGAGTCTGGTCCAGCGAGGACAGAAGTACAGTTAGGAAGAGCCCTGGAAAACAAGTTCTCTTTCAAGCTGCACTGGAAGTAGGCATGCACTTGCTTATGCTAGACTTGAGCTTTGTGTGGCAAGTGGATCAGTACACAGCACCCCCCTTTCTTTGCCCGTTCAGTCGCTGCTCTTGGGGTTTCGCAAGCTGCCTGCTCACATGAATCTCCATTTTGTCCACGCCTGGCAATAGCTGCTCGGAACCTCGCCTCTGGCAGCTCATGATTTCAAGTATCCAGACCTGTCATGATGCTCTCCAGGAGAGGCGTCAGGCTGTCATCCGGTATTAGGCAGCCCCCAGCTGACACAAAAGGCCTTTCACTGAGTGCCCTTCTCTCTCAAGCTTTTGCATTGCATATTTTGATAGCGGTTGAGGTAAGAAACAAGTTCAGAATCCAAACTGAGGCATTCAGTTGCTCTCCTAACCACTTGGCCTAATTTCTTTAGTCACTATTTTGCGGTTTGAGCCAAGTTTGCATAGTTTTTGACAATTTCAGGGCCTTAGATGCAAGCATTGATTTCTTCAGAAGGGCTGTTCCATGGGTCATGAAGACTGAGCAGCTGGGCACTTTCTTCTCATCCTCGTCATAGCCAAGGAAATGAAAAGACCACAGGTTTAAGAAAACTCGATGAAGCTAATCTTTCTTCCTCTGGACCCAGCTCAAGTCCGCTTCATTCTTCAGCAGAAGAATGTCAGGCCCTGCCTCTGAGGTGCTTCTCTTGCCATAGATGATGTGACACAACCATACTCTTGACCAGAATCTAAGACAAATCTTGACCTTAGCATGTGAGAATTACAGAGTTTTACCCAGATTTCTTCTTGCTGTTACTCTGCTACTGACCTGTATGCCTATTGTGATAACTAGGGTTCAAACTTGTTAACAATTTTGATAAAATGATTTTTCTTTCGTGCTTTTCTTGGTGCCCCTATCTTTGTTTATTATATATGTATGCTTCCAGAATCAGGGTCCAATATACTTGTGTAGTGGGTGTTTATTTATGGCTATTGTTTAAACATTATGCCTTCTTTGGTAACCACATCCCAAATTTCTTCAGGGGCCATGCCTTCCCCAGTTGCAGAGATGGAATACATGACCCAGTTTTAAGTCATTCATGTTTCACTAGCCCGTGACATGGGTTCAAGGCTAGGCATGTGACTCAAGCAGGTTCCATCAGAGTGAGAATGAGCGCTGTTTTGTAGACTCTATCAATAAACACAGGCTTTAATTTTTGCAAGCTAAGGTCTAAGGAACTGTATGTTTTGGAGCTTTAGCAATCATGTATGGGCCATTGATGGTGACCGTGTTAAACAATGAAGCTAACATACAGAGGAGAGGAGAGCTAAGTAGAGGTGACAGAAGCAGACCATCTTGTGACGTCATTTGAATCCTTCCAAGAATCCATGTCTTTATTTTTTTTTTAATTGAAGTATAGTTGGTTTACAATGTTGTGTTAGTTTCTGGTGTGTAGCAGCGTGATTCCATTATATATAGGTGTCTCAAGAATCTGTGTCTTAACCCAACTGTGAGTCAGTTTATTCTCTACTTTGCTTCAACAAGTTTGTCTTGGATTTTTGGTATCTTGAATTTAAAAAAAAGTAACTGAGCATTTCAGTCTAATGCTTGGGCTTGGCTACCTGCTGACAGGCTTCTTGATATCACCTGTGGCCTGGGTCTTTGATCTTCTTCACCCACCTTCATACTTTCTATGCTGGGTTTACACCCTGTTGGGACATGTTGATATTTCATATTCAATTCCGATGCTCTTTTATAGTCTGGATGAAATTCCAAGATATAATAACTGTGTTTTTCCCCTTGAGTATTTTAGGAAAGCTTAATGACTCAATAAATAAATTACCTCTTCAGTAACTCAAAGTGGAGAGGCTTCAAGGAATTTCACATAACTGACCACCGGGTACACAAATATATTAAGGTCAGTGGCTCATTAGTTTTTCTTTCTCTAGCGTTGATGTTGTTATATCATTTTACTGTCTTTGATCATGACCTTTCTGACATTCTACTTGGCTGGCAAGTAACAAGATAACTGCTCATAAAGGGAAGAGATGATGAAAGAGATTTCTGTAATAGATTTTACTATAATGGGATCAGAATGGCAGGGAAAGAAAAGGAGTAGTTAGCAGCAAAACAGCCCAGGTTCTCACTACCATGCATTTTGTGGTTTTCTGAGAAATTAAAGATGACCTGAGAAGCGAGGTTCAAACAACACATTTTGAAATCAGTAACAGTCCTAGGGACCTTCTCCTATAGACCATGGACTGTGTGAGAATGGAGGTTGGTTCTGGGTATCATGTCGAAGCCCAATCTGTGTTTCAAAATAAAGGCCAACTTAAGCCTTTTAGCAATACTAACAATGCCCTGTGGTAAAAGTTCCCATTCTACTCCTTGTGGTATCCAGTACCTCTTTTAACCCTAATTGTACCTTTTTAATTGGAGCTTTCCCCAAACTCTTCTTTTTTTTATGGTTCATTCTGTGCTGAGGGGATACAGATGCCTCATGGGTCAAAACCAAACCAAACTGCTCCACAGCAAATTGAGAAACACCTGAAGTTTTCTCTATTCTTGACCCTCTCTTTCCTTGATTGCTTCCAGCTCTCCTTCTCTGCCCTTCCACTGAGGTTCTCCCCTCTGCTTTTTGATTCTTATCCATTGTGTAAAACATTTCAGCTCAGTGCTAAGAAAGTAGCTAGGAAAGAAGCTTGCAATATGAGGGGCAGAGAGGCTTCTGGAGATAAGGGGGAGTGACAAGGGCTTGATGCTTTTAATTTGAAAAGTCTTCATAGAAGAGCTTAAATATGAACAGTTTTGAAAAAAGAGTCATCATGATTTAAGCAAAGAAAATGTAAGGGATTACTAGGAAAATGAGTCAGCTGGAGAAGATAGTCCACCTTTTTTAGTTAGAATTAGATTCAGTTGTTAATAGGAAATATTAGACTTAAAAATATTAAACAAAAAAATGTTTATGAAACATCAGTATGTTAGTATGTTAACATGACACTTTAAACACTACTCTGGTGCTTTGTGGTCATTAGGGATCCAGGATCCTATCATTCTTCTCTTACCATCTGAGGTCATGGCTTACATTCTTGAAAGTATTACCTCTTGGTTCAAAATGGCTTCTGAAGCTCTAGTCACCAAATGTGTTTTGTAGTTGGGAAGAAGGAAAAGAGGCAAAAGGGGAAATTTTTCTTACAGTGAAGTTGGTTTCCTTTAAGCAGTTTTCCCAGAATTCCCATACAGGACTTCTGTTTATCTCATTGGCCAGAGCTTGGTCACATGGACATACCTTGCTGTAACATTGTCTGGGAAATGTAGTCTTTTAACTGGTTGCATTTCCATCCCACATAAAATCTATTCTTGTAAGTAAGGAAGGAGGAGGGAATGGCTCTTGGATAGCAGCTTGTACTCTGCTAAAAAAATCCTTGAAATCTATGGTTGCTTTTTAGGAGATACACTAAGTTATTAGAAGATTTACAGACCTGCAAGGAATTTGGTTCTTCTTATTTTCAATGTATGAATTGGTAAGAGTCTTAGTAAGAATATTGGCCTTGAGTGTAATGACTTGGGTATAAGAGGATGGAAACTGTAATTTCTGAGAAGGGGTTTATAACATTTGGTTATAAAGTAAAGTAGAGAAGGATGTAAAAATATTTTAAAGTTTGGGGGTTAAGTATGACAAAAATGGTCAAACAGAAGTTAGAAAGGGATGAGTAGCCCAGTAAAATATATGAATTGAACACTGAAAAAATTGAGGTAGATTTCAGTTGTATGCTTGTGGTACTGGACAAGGGTGGGGAGAAAGCCTAAAACAGAGTAAACAATGGGTAGTAGTATTTAGAAGTAAAACCAGTGCATTCTAGTGTTGAGGTTGGCCATCTGGTTGAGAGACAAGTCATGTAAAGTATATGAGTGAAGGGGAACACTTGCAACACAATAGGGAATATTGGAAATTGTAGGGGATATTCTAAAGGGGCAGCTGCTGCTTGGCAGCCAATCATTGCCATCAAAGAAGTCAGGCTTAGGTTTTCTACTTTTTCAGGAGAAGATAGAAATCCAGACTTCTATATAACCTTCCAGATTTAAAAATAATTTTGCGGGTCAAGCAAATATGTCTGAAAACTGGATTTGCCCAATGGATCAGTTTTGCAGCTTCTGATCTAGTTCAACATCTTTATTTTACTGAGACTGAGAGAGATCTAGTGACTTGCCCAGGGTAACGTAGCTCATCAGTAGATCCCTGCCTCTTGACTCCCCTTTGTCTTCCTACTTTTAGAGCTCAGAAAGTCACATGGAACTGTTTGGTGGAAAGGAATAATCAGGGGAATTAGGCGTTTCACATAGGTTTGCAGTTAACTCCAAAAGTGCCTAGCACAGTGCTTAGCATTCAGGGGCATCTATCAATGTCAGCTCAGTCTCTATGTGAATTGTTCAAAACATGTAGGTTAATGAATGAAATAGAGGAAAAGGCAAAAGCAAAAGAGTAATTATCACACCTTGGGGAGTCCCCATAATTAACCATGGAAACAAGATAATGAATTAGCAAAGATGGCATCCAAGGAGCAGTCAGAAGCAGCCAGGATTTCTTTGTGAACCTCGTGCCTTTACCTTTGCCCTAATTACAGCTTTAGGCTGTAAATGTTTTAATTTGGGGGTAATTTGCAGCCCTTTAATAAATTTCTTTCCAATTATACTGCCACCTTAAACTTATAGCCTCATAAGAAAGTGTGGTCTTCAGAGAATATTTCTTCTCCCCTTAGTTGAAATTAGATAGATTGATTAATTTTGGCTTAAATTTCTAAAAATGTGCAGTTGTATCTTGAGATTATCCCACCATTAGTGGTTAAGTGTCTCCAGAATAAGTAATTACTGTCACTAAAAGACAAATTTGTCAGAAGAAATGTCCTTTGAAAATCCCCTTTTCGGTATAAATATGTCCTTACGTGTCACCAAAATTTGCTGTGTTATCTCAGTAACAGAGATCACAGGGAAATAATTTTTGAAGTGACCAATTCTATTTTAGGTTTTAATGTGCATAGTGAAATATATTTGTAAGACACTGTTTAAAGTTCTTAGGAGAGAAGTCCCTAGAAACTAGAATTTTTAATTTAATGCTCATGTTAGAATCTTGACTAGAGAACACAATGGAAAGACCTTGGGGATCTGGTAGATTCCATAGGCAGTTTATCTCAGAACTAACTGCTTTTGCAGTAGATTTTGCTTACAGTAGTAATAGCCTGTATTTATAATTTGTTCTCCTGGAAATTATCTCACAAAACTGAATTACCTACAAGGTCAGTGGTGCTGGACTAAGGTTACATACTGGTAAATTTTTTTTTTTTATTGGATTTATCACTATAATACCCCAGCTAAACAGTGCTGGAATGCAGTCACTAAAAAGAGAAGAAAAAATGTCTGTTAATCATTTGATGTTTAGCCATGCCCTTATACTTTTTTCCTTTCCTTTTTAGTTCCAAGTCACATATAAAATACCTGCTGATCTCAACAAGAAAATGAGATTCTTCTCTGCTATCACCTGAAGCTGCTGTGACCATAAAACTAAAAAATTACATTTTGTCTCCTTGCCCGTAAAGAATGCCCACCAGAGCGGGTCCAATATCTTATCTTTCTACCCAGATAGTGCTTGTTGCTAAATACACAGAGCCTGATTTTACAATCTTCACTCAACTCTGACTTCCACCATTTTCAGTGGGGGGGGTGGTGGTGGTGGAAATTCTTATGAAAGGTTTATAAATGATGTGAAAATGGGCTATAATTTTGTAACTTGCTTTCATTGTCATCTGGGATCTGTTGAGATTCTTTTGAGTAGAGTCAACCCAGTTCAGAGTTGTGTGCTACAAGTCTGCAGGATGGAGGAGAGAAAGCATGACCTCATCACTTGGATGGGAGTTTCTGACATTGCAGGGGCAAAGATGATGAAAATCAAAGATACGCTTGATCATAGTTGTTTTTGTTTTGTTTTGTTTTGTTTTTTTTGCGGTACGAGGGCCTCTCACTGTTGTGGCCTCTCCCGTTGCGGAGCACAGGCTCCGGATGCGCAGGCTCAGAGGCTGTAGGCTCACAGGCCCAGCCACTCCGCAGCATGTGGGATCCTCCCGGACTGGGGCACGAACCCGTGTCCCCTGCCTCAGCAGGCGGACTCTCAACCACTGCGCCACCAGGGAAGCCCCAATTATAGAGTTTTGAAAGCAACTCTAAAGCTCCCAGGGTGGACAGAAAAGAGGCCTTTCCCATCTCCACTGCATCCTGAGAAATGAGATGCAGCAAGAAAGATTTCAGGTTCTTAAATTTAGGGGTGTCACATAGCCCTCTGAGAATCAGATAAAAATTATGAACATTTTCACCAGAAAAACTATCCATAAAGATACATACATAGAATTTTGACAACTTGTGTTTTTATTTATTAAAAATTTGAAAGTATTTATTCCCTAAATATTTCTCTGGATTGTTTGGGGGTCCTGGGGCCCAGGTTATGAATTCCTGGACCTCTGAGGATGATTGTGGAAACTTACCTTGGACATCTGTGTAATTTGTGTCCTCCAGCTACACTTACCTAATCTTATATTCGGGGTGATGTTAACAGTAATAACCTGTGCTGTGTCTTTTGTGCCTGTCTGCTGCAAAGTTCTTTTCTCTCCCCCCAAGTAATCATATCTGGAAGTCCTTGAGCTGTTTCGGTTGTGTTCATGATCAAGGGCAGACAGTGGTCATATGATGTCCTCTGGTCCTGATGCCTTTGCTGGACACTGATGCCCCCTCTGTTGGACAGCTTTTGTTCCCCTGACCGTGGCCACCTCTGTCAGGCACTGATGACCGCCTGATGGATGATGGCGCATCCCTGCCACTTCTGCTGTGGCCCATGGTGTCCTGATTCTGCTGAAGCATTGGAGACTTTGAGGGGCTACGCATGCTCTGTCTTTTCCAGATTTCCAGTGATTCCAGGTGCTGTGTCAAGGAGAATGCTTTTCTCTCCTTTGTGTAACTGTTATTCCAATTAGATGGTTTCTAATGAGTTCTGATTTAACACTGTTTAGCAAGACAGAACCTTAACATTTATTTCTACTTCCTTCCTCCTTGGTGTGAAGGGCAAACCCAAGTGACCCCCGATGTACTCAGAATCCTCAGTCTCCTGCCACGATTGAAGTTTGTCTCTGGTCCAGTGGTGTTTGCCCGACTCACTCTCCCTTTGGGAGCTCCTCATGCAAAACCATTCCAGGGGCCTATTCCCTACTTTATTGGGGGTACTCAGAATTTGCCCTCAACAAGGAAAGGACCAGCATAGATTTAAACTAGAAAATTCAAGAACATCAATATTTAAGAATAATATAGACGATAGTGTGACCTTTGGGGCTTAGGCATCTTTTTTGGAGATATTTTGGAGAGCTCTTCCAGATCTCTGTGTGCCCCTCCAGAGACAAACTCTTTGTAATTCTACTCTGCCCTACATCCAAGCCAGTGTAGTATTGTGAAAAATTGCATTAACGAACTTCCAGGCTCTTGCTGGAAATACGTACCTTCTTTATTGTAAATAACTCCATACAGTACCTGTAATAAGTTAGAATCAGGATGATCTTTCTGTCATGATTCTGTTTTTTAGACAACTCATGTACCTCAAACTCCATAGGAATCAATAAAATATGAATCTGAAATAATGCTGAATTTTAAAGCTTAGCATGCGATGTATGGAAAAAATGCCTCACCATTTTTCTCGCTGTCGTTTGAAGGTAGAGGTGTAGATTCATCAAACATTGGAAACACATTTTGAAAATGCCGATATCTCCATCAGTTATAGATTTGTCATAATGCTGACGCCTCCTGCTGTCCCACTGTATTCTTCACTCCTAATCATTTGTCCTCTCCTTGACATGCTGCACTGTGTTCACCCAGCTCAGGGTTGTGCTCTCTCCAGTGTTCTGCACGCCCTCACCTTCAATTTCCTACCAAGCCCATTGGCCATCCTGAAATCAAACAGGGAATTTCCAAACCAGTCTTCATCCATTTGTCTTATGAACTTTCTCTCCCTCCATATCAATTGCATTTTCTCTCATAAATTCTATTATTTAAGACAAGTTTTAAAATATTGAAATATTTTGAGGGACTCCTAGCATAGAAATATATGGGGTTAACTGGGATGTGAAAATAAAATGGAACTTGGTCTTTTCTGAGCTTGATATAATTTCTTTGTGAGGCTTATCTCTTAGGTTTCTATATAGTGTGGGGTGGTGGGGGTTGGTAGGAAAGGAGAATTCTGAAGTTGCAAAATAATTCTCTGACTCCTTAATAAGCTCTTTTGTCTGGCATTCTCTTTCAGGTAGATGCTTGGTTTTCAGCTTTTCTCTCTAGCTCCTTTCTGATATGGCGTCTTGCCTCATGTAGGAGGAGGGCCCTATGTTATCCTGTGGTGTCGGGGCAGAGGGCCTCATTTTCTGCCAGACATCCTCTGGATCTTCTCTGTTCTCGTTGGCCTAGTGTGCATTGAGGTGCATCTGACCCCTGGACTCAGAAATGTGTGCTGTCATTGCTGAAGTCTGTGACTCTGGCCATTTTCTTTCTTTTTTTTTTTTAATTTCTAGTCTTTTCTCATGCTTTTATTTTTATTTATTTATTTTTTGGTTGCATTGGGTCTTCATTGCTGCGCATGGGCTTTCTCTAGTTGCGGCGAGCGGGGGCTATTCTTTGTTGTGGTGCATGTGCTTCTCATTGCGGTGGCTTCTCTTGTTGTGGAGCACGGGCTCTAGGTGCGCGGGCTCAGTAGTTGTGGCTCGCGGGCTCTAGAGCTCAGGCTCAGTAGTTGCGGCACACAGGCTTAGTCATTCCGCGACATGTGAAATCTTCCCGGACCAGGGATCAAACCCGTGTCTCCTGCATTGGCAGGCGGATTCTTAACCACTGCGCCACTTTTGGGAAGTCCCCCAGACCACATATCATTCTGAAGAAAAGGGGATCATATGAATGGTAATAAGTACTATTGTTCTGCTCCTCATCTTTATCTTTTATCTGGGAACTCTAGTCCCACGCAAAGTTTTCTGTGTTTATTTCTATGATTCTTTCTCACATGTTTCTCTACGGAGCGTGAATGTATAACCAATCATCCTCCATGGCCTCTGCTATCTGGGAAGCCCTGCTCATCCCTTCCATGGTTGTCCAACACTGACAATGGGGGTGATGCTGTTTAGCCAAGGATGCCGTATCTGTTTACCTGCAAACCGAGTGCCCTCTGCTGCTCTGCAAATGCTTGTTGCAGGGTCCTTGGGGAACCTGACTGCTGTGGTCATGCCGCTGCTGCCAGTCGGGGGGGCCGTGCCTCCTGGCTGCTTCCTGTCCTGCCCTAGCTGCACTCAGATGTGCAGAACCCTTCCCACACAGGGCCATGAGGAAGTGGCGAGCAGGTCTCTCTCCTCCTGGTACACTAGTCAGACTTCTTAAGTCTCAGGGAGTTTTGAGGATAAAAAGCTTATTCAGTATTCACTTGCCACTCAGTTCCATGCACAGCAAATATAACCTTCTTGCTCCTCTTTTGGTCACTGGGGTGTTGCTAGTGGGTCAAGCCTGTAAGCCTTATTTCCTCTTTTGGGATTTTTTTGTGTGTTTGATCTTTGGGAGGTTCCTTAATTTCTCATGCAAAATGTGTAGGTTCTTCCAACCTGTTTTCCAGACACTATATCACAGTCTTTGTAAAATATATGCTTAATCTGGAGCTCCTACCTCCACATATAATTTAAATAAAGATTTACAGATTTACACTTTTCTGTTTACAACTGTAAATATACCAAGCAATCCCTTATAAATCTTTCGGTCTCTTATTTTCTGGTTTACCACATGGTTTCAACAAATTAAAGAAACACTTAAAATATCTGAATCCTCTCCCCACTCCCCCCCTTTCATGATAATGGGAATAATTGATTAAACAATCTCTTCGTGTGAGATTTTCTTTTCGGTAAAGGCTTGTCTTTCAGGTTTTTCTCCTCCAGCTCTTTCTAAAGGTGGTATCTTATATTACATCTCCCTTGTTACATTGGTTTGTATGACTTTCCAAAAGAATCTGTTGCTTTCAAATTGGGGAAAAGTAAATTAAATGTAGTGAGATGGAATGAAATGACCCTGCCCCCCATTAAGATCATAAATAATCTATTGGGAGATTGCATATCCATCCTGGTTGACTCAGACAGAGCCATTCTCAGCTAATGTGTGGGCTGCTGGTGATAAAAGCAGGAACAAGTAGGAGTCAAATGTTCCTTTAGCAAATGATGTCAGTTATTTCTCAAGGTTCCCAAGAAGTAGCTTTAAAATCATCTTACTACGGGGAGCATGTTTCCTTCAGGTGAGAAGAGTGGACTGAGCCTCCCTAGGATAATTAATTGATTAATTAACTAATAATTAATCAATTCCTAGTATGATGAGATGTGCTTGCCCTTAGTCAGGGAGGAATTTAGCACCAGGCTTCTGTGGAAATAAATGAAGACCAACCAAATGGGACCAAGCAAAGGCTATTTGTTCAGAGCTTACAAGGGAGTCAGATACCATCGCTTTCGTTTTGGCAGAAACTCAAAGGTAGGCAGAAGAGTGGGAAAACTTCAAAATATGCCCTGAATGGAGGCCGTTGGCCTGGGGAAGCTTAGGTGGGCTGACTGGAAGTGGAGCAGCCTATGTGATTGGTTCAGTGTACATACTTGGCTTCTTCTGGTTGGTCCTCAGTTGGAAGGGGGACAAAAATGAAGGAAGCCATCAGCTATTAATCAAGTTCTGGCTCTTTGGGCTAATTGTTACAGGGGTTCTTGTTTGGCTTCCTGGACTGGTGGCTGGAGATAGTGGTCTGGCTTCCTGCAAGCCTGACGTAACAGGCTGCCTTCCTGGTCTCTTTACTGTAGATCATGGGTTGGTGGTTGCTGCAGAAGGTGGGCCAGAATATTGCTGCATGGCCTGGCCACAGTCTGTTCGTATATTCAGTCTCTCATTTCACTTGTGGAGAGTCAACCAAAATCAGGCTCCTTACTGTTTCCCTTCACACAGTTACAGCACCAGAGCTCATCCATCCTTTTGAAGCAGAATAAAACCTCCATAAACTTCCAGCTGAAACAGAAGGCACAAGAATTTTCAAAAACCAATTAGGAATAGGAAGCTAGCAGTGCTCAAACAGTGGAGGGTGGGGGTTCTTTGGATGAGGGAGGTGGAACGCTGGCCAGGAGGTAGTTGCTTACAGATAGGCTGAGGGAAGGTGACGTGGGAGACTTGGGGTGATGAGAGAATGAGTAAGGAAAGCGTCTATAGGCAGCAACCTCCCAAGGCCTAAATTCTCACCTCTTGGATCTTCCTTGAGTTGCTCTGAGAAAATGGGCTAGAAATAGAGCCCTAATTCCCAATCTTCTTTCTCTGATTTGCTTTGAGATGCTTGTCTGATGCCTCAGTGAAAGAAGCACTTATACCGGCACGTCAGTGTGGCTTCAGTGGAGTAGGAAGGGCACTGTGGTGCTGGAGACGGACACGGTCCATATCAGCTGGTTGGGCCCTGGATGTGTTGAGAGCTCCCCTCAGCCTGCCAACCAATGAAGACCATTAGCTGGAAAGGCCTATAGGCAAACGGGCATCTCCTCTGAGTAGGAGGCAGCAAAGCCACTTTCCCTGATCTCTTTTCTTTCTTTAAAAATTTTATTGAAGTATAGTTGATTTACAACGTTGTGTTAATTTCTTCTGTACAGCAAAGTGACTCAGTTATACATAATATATATTCTTTTTCATATTCTTTTCCTTTATGGTTTGTCACAGAATACTGAATATAGTTCTGTCTGTTATACAGTATGATTTAGGTGGTTAAACCATCCTATGTATAATAGGTTGCCTCTGCTAATCCCAAACTCCCAATCCTTCCCTCCCCTACCCCACCTCCTCCTTGGCAACCACAAGTCTGTTCTCTGTATCTGTGAGTCCGTTTGTGTTTTGTAGATAGGTTCATTTGTGTCATATTTTAGATTCCACATATAAGTGATATCATATGGTATTTGTCTTTCTCTGAGTTACATAGCTAGGTCAATTCATGTTGCTGCAAATGGCATTATTTCATTCTTTTTTATGGTTAATTAATATTCCATTGTATATATATACACCACATCTTCTTTTTTTTTTTTTTTTTTTTTTTTTTTTTTGTGGTACGCGGGCCTCTCACTGCTGTGGCCTCTCCCGTTGCGGAGCACAGGCTCCGGACACGCAGGCCCAGCGGCCATGGCTCACGGGCCCAGCCGCTCAGCAGCATGTGGGATTTTCCCGGACCGGGGCACGAACCCGTGTCCCCTGCATCGGCAGGCGGACTCTCAACCACTGCGCCACCAGGGAAGTCCCCACATCTTCTTTATCTGTTCATCTGTGGATAGACATTTAGGTTGTTTCCATGTCTTGGCTGTTGTAAATAGTGCTGCTATGAATGTAGGGGTGCGTGTATCTTTTCGAATGATAGTTTTGTCCGGGTATATGCCCAGTAGTGGTATTGCTGGACTTGGCAACTCTACTTTTAGTTTTTGAGGCACCTCCATATTGTTTTCCATAGTGGCTGCACCAATTTGCATTCCCACCAACAGTGCAAGAGGGTTCCCTTTTCTCCACAACCTCTCCAGCATTTGTTATTTGTAGACATTTTAAAGATGGCCATTCTGACCAGTGTGAGGTGGTACCTCATTGTAGTTTTGATTTGCATTTCTCTAATAATTAGTGATGTTGAGCAGCTTTTCACGTGCTTCTTGGCCATCTTTATGTCTTCTTTGGAGAAATGTCTATTTAGGTCTTCTGCCCATTTTTTGAGTGGGTTGTTTCTTGTTGCTGTTGTTGAGTTGTATGAGCTGTTTGTCTATTTTGGAAATTAAGCCCTTGTCAGTAGCATCATTTGCAAATATTTTCTCCCATTCTGCAGGTTGTCTTTTCGTTTTGTTAAAAGCTTGTAAGTTTAATTAGGTCCCATTTGCTCATTTTTGTTTTTATTTCTGTTGTCTTGCACTTTCCCTGATCTTATTCTCAGGCTCCTTGGCAAAGAAAGGGGAAGCCCATAACCACCTGGACAATATCAAACACCATCTCCTGCCCCAAACAAACAAACAAACAAACAAAATAGAACAAAGTTGAAGCTAGCCTAAAGATCAAACTTCCCTAAATTATAACTCAGCCCTTATTCGAGATCAGAATACCCAAATAAATAAATAATGTCTCTAATCTGGCTTTGATACAGGAGTTGAAACAAAACATTGAACCAGATTTATTTACTTTTGATGGGTAGGTTTTCTTTGCCAGATATTGGTTTTACTGATCAAAAAAAAAAAAAAAATCTTCCCTTTAGGAAAGTGATCATAATATCCAGGGCACCAAACTTCTTGTACATAGATTTTGTAGAGTGATCTTTTTCATGATGAAAACATTCCGATTTGATTTACTTAATCAAAAGAAGATTTCTGAGGATTAGTCAAACTTCAGTCATTTAGGGTATGATGCACTGAACTATAAAAAGTTCTTCAGATATTTGAAGGCTTGTGTTTATACTTTCAATTCTTCTGAAATATTGTTATTAACTTGTATAGTCCTTCCATGATGTGAGTATAGCTTTTATTAAAAGTCATACTGTTTTCTGACTCAGGGAGTTTTGATTCTAGATTAAATCAAGTTTAATTTAGATGATGCTGCTGAAAGTGAGAACAATCCTGTTTGAATAGTACCGTCACAAAGGGAATTGTTTCATCCATCTATCTGTATGGAATGCGTATTTGGGAGTGACAAACTTACCAGAATGCCACACAAATAGCTGGGGACCCAGATATAAGGATACGTGGTCAGAGCAGAACTTAGAGCTCTGAAAAAATTTTGAAAGGCAAGGAGAGGAAGAAACCTCAGACCAAGTGACCTGGCTTGGGTGTCTGGTCCAATAGAGGAAGGCAAGTATCATCTTACTTAACTGCCTTCTGCATATGAAGTCAAAACATTGTGGGCTGTGCTGCTGAGACGTAGCGCTGAGCCACAATAGGATTAGCCTAGAGCTCTTTAAATTCTATCTGCTTTTAAGATAGTAACAGATTCAGAGTCTGGGACAAGACCAAACACACAGGGGAGCACAGTGGTCCCAGATTCAAGGACTAAGGGGGTGTCGGGGCATGAGGGCAAGTAGGCCCCAGAGAAGATGGGAGAACCTGGGGAGAGCACGAGGGATCGATTGGGAGGTTTGGCTCAGAGGAACTGACTGCCCCAAATAATGGTAAATGCTCGTCAGAGTTTCTTTAAGGAGAGTTCAGGGATCATGTTTTGAGCAAAATGTTCTAGTGTCTTTAGAAAGCATTGTTATTTGAGCCTCACATATGGGATGCATGTGTCTGCTCTTCTCTTACTGTTTCCTTATCGTGCTTTGGCACAACTTTGGCACAAGCCTTTTCTCCCACTTTCTAGACCTGTGCTATATGCTGCTGACTGGTCAGATGGATGCGAGCTTGTGCCCTACTAAGCTACCAAACGATGCAGGCGCTTACCTGTATGTGGCCAGTCAGTGAGCATATCAGACTGGCTCTGAATTCATGTGATCACTGGCTAGGAACAACAAAGGACACACTGTTCTCTGCTCTGTCCAGTTCCACCAGGCTAGCTCTCTGCTGATTTCAAAGTTATAATATCCTCACCCCAACACATCATCTCCCTTCCTTTCTACCCTCACTTTCAAACTCTGATGACACAAGTCTAAGAGGTTGGTTAATCTTTATCTTCAATTCTTTTCCCGTCTATCCCTATCTCTTATTAAGTCTGTTTAATTTGCCCTTTGCCATGTTTCAGCTGACTCTACTCTGGTAATTGTCCTGTTGTGCTTAGTTTTTTCCAGTTGTCTCCTAGCATGTCCTGCTGCTGGCAGTATCTCTCTTCCTGAAACCAATTTTTTTAGGATGATTTCCTGTTTAAGGTCCACAGTTCTTATGGGTTCAGGCACTTTTGCCTTGTGTGCTGGATCTCTCACCAATGAACCCCATCTCCTGGCTTGTTTTGTTTCCCTGCTCCCTCCATCCTGACCCCTGCACCTGGGTAAAGCCTTTTCCTGACTCCATGCCCCGGAGCCTGAGATGGCCTCCCCTCTGCTCTGCTATTCTAATCCTACCTGTCAGGCAAAGCCCAACCCGACACTCATATTCACCGAGAAGTTTTTCCAGTCAAACTCTAGTCCACAGTGATTTCTTCCTTACACCAGTTTTCTATTTCATCATAAATAACCAACATTGCCACAGAGCTTCTCCAAAAACACTTTCATATATAGCCTATGCTGCTATCTAGTATAATCTCTTAAGTTAGTATCCATTAAGCCAATTTTCTTAGCTGCTGGTGGTCAAGATTTTTTTAAAAATATATTAATTTTATTTTAATTGGAGGGATTTCTCTTTCTATATTTTGGGTCGAGACTAGAGGTTAGTGCAGCAAGTGCAGATTAGCTTTTATATTTAATGTTTCAAGGAATATGTATTTTTCAGCTGGAGACAGATTCAGGTGGTGACAGAAATGAGAATAGAACAGTTTTATGTAAGGACGGGAATAAATTGAGCTACATGATTATACTTGTATCAAATGACTGAACCTCAGAAAAAAATATAAACGGTATTAAATCAACAGCAACACCGTATATCATGTATCTTCTACGTCATAGATTAGAAAATAATTCGTTGATTATTTTGCTGTGTTTTCAGAACATCTGGAAACGAATAATTTTCTATTTATAAGAGATAATTCTGAAATTTTTAATTTATTCAGTCATACATTTGTAATTAATGTTTATTGGTTCAGTTGAGAAAATATTGAAGAAGTTTTCATTCAAGAAAGGGTTTCTTTTGATAATACATTAACACAGAAACATAGGGAACCATTTTACCATCTTTTAAAAACAGCCTTGTGGAAATCAAAAAACTGTTTGAATGAGGAGGTCTATATTTTAATGTTTCTTAAAAAATTATGTTAGTCTCTTTCATGTTGCGAGGAATAAAACGTTATTAGCTCTCTTGCTTAGTGGGTGTTTCTGTGAGGGATAGATCTGGAAGTAAATGAGGCAAGGAACTGTTTCCACAACTACAGATAGGCCACGAGGAGCTCCTGGGTGCTGTGCAGGTCACCACAGCTGCGGTCCTCCTCTCCAATGTTATGGTGCCTTTGCAAATTTGTCTTTGCCAGTCACTCCCCTGACCATCTCTCAGCTCTCCTCTTTACCTACAACTTCTGTTGCCTCTGTCTACTGCAGTCTCTCTGTATCCCTCTACTGTTTATCCATCCTGATGTTCTGCTGAGTTCTTGAAGTCATGTCAGAATTTCCTAAAAATATCCAGCAGACTCTGTATTTTATCACCCACTTCTTGAGCCAAGGCTGTCTACAGCCTGTTAGAGTTTGGACACCAGTCCTCGGTCCAATTAGGTATAGTCAGAGTGGGAGGAGTCATGCTGTTCAAACCTCTCACGAGGCAGGTTGTGACCAGGCCTCACTTGATTGGTAATTTTATCCTAGGCTAGCGTGGACTTCGCAGCAGCAGGACATTTGTTTCAGCAGGGTCCCAGAAGAGCTAGATGTGGGGATCCTGCAACTTCATGCTGAGAAACTCGTAAGACAATCTAAAAGCCAGAATATCAATGTCTTTATTTAAAATGAGAAGTTTAGCTATCATGCCAATCAGATATTTGTGACTGCCTGGCCAATTTGATTTTTCTCCCTGTAGGCAGAGCTGAACCATGGGCAGATTAGCCAGACAACTGGCCAGAGTAGCAAGGAACAAAGTGGCCTAAACAGTTTTGGATTCCCACTTGTGACTCCTCACAAAACGGGCCAAATGGAAATTGGTTCCATTTCTGATTCAGTAGGTTAGTACTCAGTAGAGACTTATTGAATGTGAAAGTTCTTGATTACACCTTTTGGTGGAAATAAAGATCAGTCCTTGTCAGCAACAATTTCTTTGAGTTCTTTTCCAAAATAAACCACCACCTTGCATTTTGGACTGAGAGATAGAGCCCCAAACTCTGAGATCTCCTGGTTCCAAAAGGTACAAGACAGAAAGCATTGGACTCTGACTTTTCTCCCTCTTTGTCACCTATCCTGGGGCAGAAGCATCCTTTGTCCTTATTCCGCCCTAGGCACTGTGGCTTTACATATGTTAATACCTTAATCCAAATTGAATGAGGCCCTCTAAAAACCTGTTCTGGGATGGTAGATAGTGGTACACGCAAAATCAATCTCTCCCTGAAATGCTTCAGACGTTAATTTAGTAGAACCATTAATTTAATGTTAACAATCTAATTCCAAACATTCATTTAAG
This sequence comes from Stenella coeruleoalba, assembly GCF_951394435.1. NCBI lineage: Eukaryota > Metazoa > Chordata > Mammalia > Artiodactyla > Delphinidae > Stenella > Stenella coeruleoalba. The sequence continues at coordinate 97,115,923 of NC_137148.1, read as the reverse complement.
ATTTTGATTCTCTCACAGTATCTTAAATCAATAATATATTTTTTAGCCTAGGATCCTTTCTACCATTTTAAGAGGATTTTACATATTTCTGATCCCATCCATTACCTGTTGATTCAGTGTGTTCATTGGGTGCTGCAGGAAAGTGTTCAAATATGTGGCCCTCTGTTGATTTCAAAGCCTAATTCTTGGACAGCCAAACTATTTCCTGGTTCTTCACAATCCCCCTTACCTGTCTTTCCTGCTAAAATCATCAGCAACTTGAGGCCTGGGTGGAGGCTTAATGCCAGTACCTGGCACTCTGACATGCAGCTGGTATTTAGTTGAGGTTCATTTAGTGAGAAAATTCTCTGTTGCCTGTATATCCTGGTGATTTTTATAACAAATGCCTATAGATACAGACTGAGAGTAGATTTCAGGAGTTAGTGAATTCAGCATAGGAGTCAGCTTAAATCCTTCAATGTGTAGAATGGACACCACAGTAAGAAACACATCTTTCCTTTTCTGTTAAGGATATGATTTCAGTATTGATTCAATTTCGTAGTTGAGGGTAAATTGACAGAATATCAGCCCACATTACAAGAAAATGTCATAGTATGTTGCTTAAGTACTTGGAGTTGAACACTTTATCAAGTAGTATGAAATGAGCACCAGGCCAGCCAATGCCATGCTCTATTTATTGTGATTGAAGCCAAAAAAGGATGACTCCTTTTGACGTGTTTACTCTTTGTGCGTGGCAATGATTTATCCCAATCTGTGATTGTTCTTAATTTCTAGAGATATGATTGTGACCTTTGCTTCTTGTAAGAGAGCTGTGTTTGGACATCTTTCAATGACTTCAAATGCATATATATGAAAATATGTATTATATATTTATATAATGTGTGTGTGTATATATATATATATATATATATATATACACACACACACATATATACACATATAGGTTTTTTCTTCTGCGTAGCCATCAAAGTGTAACCAATTACTCTCTTTTTAAGAACCATTATCTAATATTAGCAGCAGTACAAAGTGTGCTCTTATATATTACCTGGTACATTAATTAAACTGAATGGGGTAGTGAGAATGTATTCACAGTGTTGGAACTAATGACTCAGTGCATTAGTAGTGATAGAGAAGGCACACTGGAAGACAAATGTCTTGTTTTAATTGCACTATTGTACCATTTGAATACAGAGAGTGGCATTTCTTTCAAATTGTCTGTAAGTAAAGTCTGTCATTATATGAATGGTAAAGTACCCCCCTCTATGTCTCCAGACTAACTAATGTTTAGTAAATATTTTTCCTTTGTTGATTATGTCCATTCAGGGACAGTAAAATCATTGCTGCTAATGTAATTCTAAATGGGTATTGATACCAATTATGGTTATTACACTGTTGAAAAATTAGGCACTATGAGAGCCTTAGAATTACATTAGAAAAGAAAGTGTATATGTACTTTTTAAAAACTAGCAGTACCAATTAATAATTAAAATCTGTATTCAAGAACTCATGACAAAATAGACATAAAAATAAGTAACATATCATTTAGTAACATGAGTTTCACAACTAATGTTTGCTTTGTTAATAGCTATATCTCCAGCACCTAGAGGAATGCCTGGCACATAGTACATTATCAATAAGAATTTGTTGAATGAAAGAAAGTCATATAAAGTATCCTATGATCCTTTTTCTCATGGGTACTTAAGGTTTATTTATGTTTCAGTCCATTCAGTCTTCCAAGACAAAAATACCAAAGACTGGGTAGCTTTAACAACAGAAACTTATTTCTCACAGTTCTGGATGCTGGAAGTCCAAGATCAAGGTGCCAGCAGATTTGGTGTCCAGTGAGAGATTGCTTCCTGGTTCATAGATGGCTGTCCTTTTGTTATAATCTCACATGGCAGAAGGGAGCTCCTCTTTTATAAGGTCACTAACCCCTTTCACGAGGGCTCAGCCCTAATCATCCCCCAAAGGCCCTAGCTCCAGATACCATCACACTGGGGGAATAGGTTTCAATATATAAATATTGGGAGGACACAACTATTCATTCTATAGCAATTTCCAAACTACCTACTGCCTTAGTTCATTAGGATTGGACTTGAAATATAATATTAAAATTGCTGAATGCCTCTCCTCAAATATTAAGCAGTAACGAGTTCCCTGTTAAAAATTTGAAAAACGGGGAGGGGGAAGGGTAAGCTGGGACGAAGTGAGAGTGGCATGGACAGATATACACCACCAAATGTAAAATAGATAGCTAGTGGGAAGCAGCTGCATAGCACAGGGAGATCAGCTCGGTGCTTTGTGACCACCTAGAGGGGTGGGATAGGGAGGGTGGGAGGGAGATGAAAGAGGGAGGAGATATGGGGATATATGTATACATATAGCTGATTCACTCTGTTATAAAGCAGAAACTAACACACCATTGTAAAGCAATTATACTCCAATAAAGATGTTAAAAAAAAGAAATTTGAGAAACTAGCTCTAAGAAGTTAGTCAATTTGGCTGCAGTCATATGGCTGTGCAACAACATAGCTGTCCTCTGGTCGCCTCATACTTCTAGCTCTGACCTCTGTGTGCAACATGCCTCACTCATGACTAATGGAGGAAACAATGTCAGGACTCCATTTGTGTAAGAAATAGAGTATAACATCCATCTATAGGTAACTGATAAGTTTAATAGAACTATGAGCTAGGTTTGTATTATTGACATTTTTTAGAGTGAAGAAACTGAGGTAATTTACTTGCAGTAAGCAGTACAGTGTTAGAACATCATGAAAAGACTTTAAATGCCAATGTCTAAGTAGCCTTCATAGAGTTATTTAATGATTATTATGGCAATCTGATATTAAAAACACGAAGCCTGATGAGGAAGAATTCGTTTGTCTGAATCTTTTGAGGCCCTAGATATTTAAAAATTCTGTTGAAGTAACAGATGACTTCGAATCTCTGTAGGTTTCAACAATGTTGATGTGGCATGTAGATTGGTTGTATCTCTGACGTAGAGGCTAAAGAAATAGCCCCAGGCTAAAGGCACAGTCCCTGTCTGGGACCTACCATACTATTGGCAGAAGGGAAGGAGCAACAGAGCCAATAGAAATGCCTGGTGATTCTTAAATCTTCTGCTCCGGTGTGGCGAACATCATGTCTACTGGCCAAAGCAAGTCCTGTGGTCGAGCTCAACTCCAGTGGAGCAATAACGTATATTCATTCCCATAATAGGAACTGAAAGTCAGGTGGCAAATGGGTGGTGATGTAGGATTCCTCTTGTGGAAAAAAGGAGTGAGTAATTAGGAACATGACCCATTGTACTCCTCCATCTGTATTCCTTTCACAGAGCTGCTGTAACAAAGGAACACAATGCGGGGGGGGGGGCACTTAACACAACAGAAATGTATTCTCTCACAGTTCTGGAGGCTAGAAGTCGGAATCAAGGTCTTAGCAGGGTCATGATCCCTCTGAGACTCGGCAGGGTCCTTCCTTGCCTTTTCCTGGCTTCTGGTGGTCGTTGTTCAGCCTTGGCATTCCTTGGCTTGCACCTCTCAAATGTGGTTGTTTGTTTGTTTGTTTGTTTTCTGCTATGATTTATTAATGAACTATTTATTAGAAGATTCAGTCGTGGAAAGATGAAAAGGAAAAGCATAAAATATAAGTATAAAATTTAATATTAATAAATTGAGTTGGTTACAAAATCCCAGAAGTGTCCATTAATTCACCTTTAAAAAAGTATACACACAACACACTTTTATTTAATACATAAATGTCCACGTCTATTATAATGTCTTTAGAAATTGCAATAAGATCACCTTGATGCTTTTTTTGCCCTCTATTCTGTTTTCTGATACTAGATACTAACATTGCCTATCCTGCTTCATTGCCTTTGTGTGTGTGTGTGTGTGTGTGTGTGTGATTCTGTGTTTGAGTAACATGCTTGGCAGCACCTTTCTTTTAACTTTGCTTTGATACTTTTTATGTTTCTGTTGCAAAAACCACACAACTAAAAATTACATATTTGGATAATGTTTTTTATTCCAACTATTTATACTACTGTCATTAGAAATGCCACTGATCTTACTTGCCTCATTCTGGTTTTTATTCTTAATACATACTTTTCCTATTTTCCTGATGATTATAATGCAAATGTTACCAAATTTTGATTCTTCTGGTGGTTTGGAAGTTATACACGCTGCTCTTCTTCAACTAATAAGTCTCTGTGACACATTACAATTATATACCTGTACAAATAATTATATATGAATTTATTTTTTCTTAATCATTGGTGAAAAAGAATTAAGGAATTACCATACTTTAATCCCCTTTCTTCTTTTAAGGTAGAAAATTTAGCATGCCCTTCAGTTTTGTAATGGTCTATGATTTCTCACCTAGCTTATTAATACCAAATAATTTTTGAAATTATTATTTTTAAAATTATGTTTGGAATAATTATTTAGACTAAGTCAACATTAACTGATATTTGATACCTACACTTAGGTCCCTAATCCTGAGTTCTTATTTTTGATTAAAATTTTGTCAACTGGTGCACCTTTTCCATTAGAAGGGTACAAAGATTTCTGAGCACTTACATACATGCAAATATGTTTGCACATATAAATGTCAAACTGATGACTGACATAAAACATATTTACTCTCAAAACTATGTAGCTACTGTTCCCTTGTCTTAGGACAGTTAGTGTTTAAAGGTGAAGTCTATGTCCAGACCAACTTTCCTTTTTTTGTTCCTCCGTTTCCCCTCCCCCTTTAAAAAGTTTACATATTTTACATATTTTCTTAATTTTTCCTCCTTGTAGGTGTGTCATATGTGTATTCAGGTTTGGTATGCATATGCAGGGCTTTTTTCAGCCCAGTTAGATTTTTTTGGCAATCTTCAAAGTTAGCTCTCTTTCATTTCAATAATATGACGTCAGATGTCCTTTCTCTGACTTTTGCAATCGCAAGAGTACCTCTCATTCATTACTATCACCAGTTCCTTTTCCTCTGTATTCATAGAGTGATTCTCAATGTTCATCTCAAAATTTCATTTTCTGCTTTGTCAATTCTGCTTTTAATGAATATTTTAAATGTGTGACTGAACTTTTAGTTTCTTTACATCTTAATAGCTCATTAAGCTCCATTTTTATTAACATATCCCTTTTATCCATTTTCCTCCATATCTTTGTTCTTCATTTTATTGTTATTTATTATTATTTTTTAAACATCTTTATTGGAGTATAATTGCTTTACAATGTTGTGTTAGTTTCTGCTGCATAACAAAGTGAATCAGCTATATGTATACATATATCATCATATCCCTTCCCTCTTGCATCTCCCTCCCACCTCCCTATCCCACCCCTGTAGGTGGTCACAAAGCACAGAGCTGATCTCCCTGTGCTATGTGGCTACTTCCCACTAGCTATCTATTTTACATTTGGTAGTGTGTATATGTGAATGCTACTCTCTCACTATGTCCCAGCTTACCCTTCCCCCTCCCTGTGTCCTCAAGTCCATGCTCTACATCTGCGTCTTTATTCCTGTCCTGCCCCTAGGTTCTTTTTTTTTTTTGTAGATTCCATATATATGTGTTAGCATACGGTATTTGTTTTTCTCTTTCTGACTTACTTCACTCTGTATGACATAATCTACGTCCATCGACCTCACTACAAATAACTCAATTTCATTTCCTTTTATGGCTGAGTAATATTTCCTTGTATATATGTGCCACATCTTCTTTATCCATTCATCTGTGAATGGACACTTAGGTTGCTTCCATGTCCTGGCTATTGTAAATAGAGCTGCAATGAACATTGTGGTACAGGACTCTTTTTGAATTATGGTTTTCTCCAGGTATATGCCCAGTAGTGGGATTGCTGGCTTATATGGTAGTTCTATTTTTAGTTTTTTAAGGAACCTCCATACTGTTCATCACAGTGGCTGTATCAATTTACATTCCCACCAACAGTGCAAGAGGGTCCCCTTTTGTCCACACCCTCTCCAGCATTTATTGTTTGTAGATTTTTTGATGATGTCCATTCTGACTGGTGTGAGATGATACCTCACTGTAGTTTTGATTTGCATTTCTCTAATGATTAGTGATGTTGAGCAGCTTTTCATGTGTTTGTTGGCCATCTGTATGTCTTCTTTGGAGAAATGTCTATTTAGGTCTTGTGCCCATTATTGGATTGGGTTGTTTGTTTTTTTGTTATTGAGTTCCATGAGCTGCTTATATATTTTGGATATTAATCCTACGTCAGTTGTTTCGTTTGCAAATATTTTCTCCCATTCTGAGGATTGTCTTTTGGTCTCCCATTCTGAGGATTGTCTTTTGGTCTTGTTTATGGTTTCCTTTGTCCTGCAAAGGTTTTAAGTTTCATTAGGTCCCATTTGTTTATTTTTGTTTTTATTTCCATTTCTCTAGGATGTGTGTCAAAAAGGATCTTGCAGTGATTTATGTCACAGAGTGTTCTGCCTGTGTTTTCCTCTAAGAGTTTTACAGTGTCTAGCCTTACATTTAGGTCTTTAATATATTTTGAGTTTATTTTTGTGTATGGTGTTAGGAAGTGTTCAAATTTCATTCTTTTACATGTAGCTGTCCAGTTTTCCCAGCACCACTTAGTGAAGAGGCTGTCTTTTCTCCATTGTATATTCTTGCCTCCTTTATCAAAGATAAGTGGACCATAGGTGCGTGGGTTTATCTCTGGGCTTTCTATCCTGTTCCATTAATCTATATTTCAGTTTTTGTGCTAGTACCATATTGTCTTGATTACTGTAGCTTTGTAGTATAGTCTGAAGTCAGGGAGCTTGATTTCTCCAGCTCCATTTTTCTTTCTCAAGATTGCTTTGGCTATTCGGGGTCTTTGTGTTTCCATACAAATTGTAAAATGTTTTGTTCTAGTTCTGTGAAAAATACCATTGATAGTTTGATAGGGATTGCATTGAATCTGTAGATTGCTTTGGGTAGTAGAGTCATCTTCACAATGTTGATTCTTCCAATCCAAGAACATGGAATATCTCTTCATCTCTTTGTATCTTCTTTAATTTCTTTCATCAGTGTCTTATCGTTTTCTGCATACATGTCTTTTGTCTCCTTAGGTAAGTTTTTTCCTAGGCATTTCATCCTTTTTCTTGCTATGGTGAATGGGAGTGTTTCCTTAATTTCTCTTTCAGACTTTTCATCAGTAGTGTATAAGAATGCAAGAGAGTGTTGTGCATTAATTTTGTATCCTGCAACTTTACCAAATTCCTTTATTGGCTGTAATAGTTTTCTGGTGGCAACTTTAGGATTCTCTATGTATAGTATCATGTCATCTGCAAACAGTGACAGTTTTACTTCTACTTTTCCGATTTGGATTCCTTTTATTTCTTTTTCTTCTCTGATTGCTGTGGCTAAAACTTCCAAAACTATGTTGAATAATAGTGGTGAGATTGGGCAGCCTTGTCCTGTTCCTGATCTTAGAGGAAATGGTTTCAGCTTTTCACCATTGAGAACAGTCTTGGTTGTGGGTTTGTCATATATGGCCTTTATTATGCTGAGGTAGGTTCCCTCTATGCCTACTTTCTAGAGAGTTTTTATCATAAATTGGTGTTGAATTTTGTCAAAAGCTTTTTCTCCATCTATTGAGATGATCTAATGGTTTTTATCCTTCAGTTTGTTTATATGGTGTATCACATTGATTGATTTGCGTATACTAAAGAATCCTTGCATTCCTGGGATAAACCCCACTTGATCATGGTGTATGATCCTTTTAATGTGCTGTTGGATTCTGTAGGCTAGTATTTTGTTGAGGAGTTTTGCATCTATGTTCATCAGTGATATTGGTCTGTAGTTTTCTTTCTTTGTGACATCTTTGTCTGGTTTTGGTATCAGGGTGATGTAGCTCATAGAAGTAGTTTGGGAGTGTTCCTCCCTCTGCTATATTTTGGAAGAGCTTGAGAAGGATAGGTGTTAGCTCTTCTCTAAATGTTTGATAGAATTCGCCTGTGAAGCCACCTGGTCCTGGGCTTTTGTTTGTTGGAAGATTTTTAATCACAGTTTCAATTTCAGTGTTTGTGATTGGTCTGTGTATATTTTCTGTTTTTTCCTGGTTCAGTCTTGGATGGTTGTGCTTTTCTAAGACTTTGTCCAATTCTTCCAGGTTGTCCATTTTATTGGCATATAATTTTTGTCATAATCTCTCATGGTCCTTTGTGTTTCTGCAGTGTCATGTTGTTATTTCTCCTTTTTCGTTTCTAATTCTGTTGATTTGAGTCTTCTACCTTTTTTTCTTGATAGGCTGGCTAACTTTTTACCAATTTTGTTTATCTTCTCAAAGAACCAGCTTTTAATTTTATTGATCTTTGCTTTGTTTTCTTCATTTCTTTTTCATTTATTTCTGATCTGATCTTTATGATTTCTTTCCTTCTGCTAACTTTGGGTTTTTTGTTCTTCTTTCTCTAATTGCTTTAGGTGTAAGGTTAGGTTGTTTATTTCTGATTTTTCAAGTTTCTTGAGGTAGGATTATATTGCTATAAACTTCCCTCTTAGAAATGCTCTTGCTGCATCCCATAGATTTTGGGTCCTTGTGTTTTCATTGTCATTTATTTCTAGTTATGTTTTTATTTCCTCTTTGATTTCTTCAGTGATCTCTTGGTTATTTAGTAATGCATTATTTAGCCTCCATGTGTTTGTAATTTTTACAGTTTTTTTCCCCTGTAATTGATATCTAATCTCACAACGTTGTGGTCAGAAAAGATACTTGATACTGTTTCAATCTTCTTAAATTTACCAAGGCTTGATTTGTGACCCAAGATATGATCTATCCTGGAGAACGTTCCATGAGAAGTTGTGAAGAACATGTATTCTGCTGTTTTGGGATGGCATGTCCTATTAATATCAATTAAGTCCATGTTGTTTAATGTGTCATTTAAAGCTTGTGTTTCCTTATGTATTTTCATTTTGGATGATCCGTCCATTGGTGAAAGTAGGGTGTTAAAGTCCCCTACTATGATTTTGTTACTGTTGATTTCCCCTTTTATGGCTGTCAACATTTGCCTTATGTATTGAGGTGCTTCTCTGTTGCATGCATAAATATTTGCAATTGTTATATCTTCTTCTTGGATTGATCCCTTGATCATTATGTAGTGTCCTTCTTTGTCTCTTTTGATAGTCTTTATTTTAAAGTCTATTTTGTCTGGTATGAGAATTGCTACTCCAGCTTTCTTTTGGTTTCCATTTGCATGGAATATCTTTTTCCATCCCCTCACTTTCAGTCTGTATGTGTCCCTAGGTCTGAAGTGGGTCTCTTGTAGAGAGTATATATACAGGTCTTGTGTTCGTATCCATTCAGCTAGTCTATGTCTTTTGGTTGGAGCATTTAATCCATTTACATTTAAGGTAATTATCAATATGCATGTTCCTATTACCATTTTCTTAATTGTTTTGGGTTTGTTTTTGTAGGTCTTTTCCTTCTCTTGTGTTTCCTACCTAGAGAAGTTCCTTTAGTGTTTGTTGTAAAGCTGGTTTGGTGGTGCTGAATTCTCTTAGCTTTTGCTTGTCTGTAAAGGTTTTAATTTTTCTGTTGAACCTGAGTGAGATCCTTGCTGGGTAGAGTAACCTTTTTTTTGTAGCTTTTTCACTTTTATCTCTTTAAATATGTCTTGCCACTCCCCTGTGGCTTGCAGAGTTTCTGCTGAAAGATAAGCTTTTAACCTTATGGGGATTCCCTTATATGTTATTTGTTGTTTTTCCCTTGCTGCTTTAAATATTGTTTCTTTACATTTAATTTTTGATTGTTTGATTTATATGTGTCTTGGCATGTTTCTCCTTGGATTTATCCTGTATAGGACTCTCTGTGCTTCCTGGACTTGATTAACTATTTCCTTTCCCATGTTTCGGAATTTTTCAACTATAATCTCTTAAAATATTTTCTCAGACCCTTTCTTTTTCTCTTCTTTTTCTGGAACCCCTGTTATTCAAATGTTGGTGCATTTAATTTGTCCCAGAGGTCTCTGAGACTGTCCTCAATTATTTTCAGTTTTTTTCTTTATTCTGTTCTGTGGCAGTTATTCCACTATTTTACCTTCCAGATCACTTATCCATTCTTCTGCCTCAGTTATTCTGCTACTGATTCCTTCTAGAGAATTTTTAATTTTATTTATTGTGTTGTTCATCATTGTTTGTTTGCTCTTTAGTTCTTCCAGATACTTGTAAAACGTTTCTTGTATTTTCTCCATTCTATTTCTAAGACTTTGATTCATCTTTACTATCATTACTCTGAATTCTTTTTCATGTAGACTGCCTATTTCCTCTTCATTTGTTTGGCCTGGTGGGTTTTTACCTTGCTCCCTCATTTGCTGCATATTTCTCTGTCTTCTCATTTTGTTTAACTTACTGTGTTTGGGGTCTCATTTTTGCAGGCTGCAGGTCCATAGTTCCCATTGTTTCTGGTGTCTGCCCCCAGTGGATTAGGTTGGTTCAGTGGCTTGTGTAGGTTTTCTGGTGGAGGGGACTGGTGCCTGTGTTCTGGTCAGTGGGGCTGGATTTTGTCCTTCTGATGGGCAGGGCTGTGTCTGGTGTTGTGTTTTGGGGTGTTTGTGACCTTAGTATGACTTTAGGCAGCCTCTCTGATAATGGGTGTGGTTGTGTTCCTGTCTTGCTAGTTGTTTGGCATGGGGTGTGCAGCACTGGAGCTTGCTGGCCATTGGGTAGAGTTGGGTTTTAGCGTTGAGATGGGGATCTCTGGGAGAGCTCTCGCTGATTGGTATTACATGGGGCTGGGAGGTCTCTGGTGGTGCAATGTCCTAGACTTGGCTCTCCCTCCTTGGAAACTCAGGCCTAACACCCAGCTGGAGCACCAAGATCCTGCCAGCCAGGTAGCTCAGAAGAAAAGGAAGAAAGAAAAGAAAAAAAGAAGAAAAAAACAGAACAGATAGAATCCCAAACCAAATGGTAAAAACAAATCTAAACAGGCAAAATCACACAAAGAAACATACATACACACACTCATAAAAAGAAAACAAAGGAACAAACAACAACAACAAAATGAACAGCCAGAACACTAGGACAAATGGTGAAAGTAAACCTAGACAGACAATGTCACACAAAGAAACATACACATACACACTCACAAAAAAAAGAAAAAAGAAAAAAAATTTTAATGAAAAGATATGTAAAAAAATAATAAAGTAAAATAAGTAAAAAATTTAAAAAGTAACAGAGCAACAAAACCCATAAACAAATCCACCAATGATAACAAGCACTAAAAGCTAAACTAAGATAAACATAAAAACCAGAAACAAATCAGACTCAGAGAACAAATCTGGTCTACAATTGCTCCCAAAGTCCACTGCCTCAATTTTGGGATGATTCTTTGTCTATTCAGGTATTCCACCAATGCAGGGTTCATCAAGTTGATTGTGGCGATTTAATCTGCTGCTCCTGAGGCTGCTGGGAGAGACTTCCCTTTCTCTTCTTTGTTTGCACAGCTCTTGGGGTTCAGCTTTGGATTTGGCCCTGCCTCTGTGTGTAGGCCAACCTCAGGCATCTGTTCCCTGCACAGACAGGAGGTGGTTAAAGCAGTGGCTGATTAGGGGGCTCTTGCTCACTCAGGCCAGGGAGATGGAGGGGTATGGTAGTCATAATTGGAATTCATGGTGAGCCTGCAGCAGCAGAGGCTGGCGTGACCTTGCACCAGCCTGAGGCACGCCATGTGTTCTCCCGGGGAAGTTGTCCCTGGATCACGGGAGCCTGGCAGTGGCGGGCTGCACAGGCTCCCAGGAGGGGAGGTGTGGATAGTGACCTGTGCTTGCACACAGGCTTCTTGTTGGCAGTGGCGGCAGCGTTAGTGGTTCATGCCCGTCTCTGAGGTCCGAGCTGATAGCCCTGGCTCATGCCCACGTCTGGATCTCCTTTAGGCGGTGCTCTGAATCTCCTCTCCTCATGCACCCCAAAACAATGGTCTTTTGCCTCTTAGGCAGGTACAGACTTTTTCCTGGACTTCCTCCAGGCTAACTGTGGTGCACTAGCCCCCTTCAGGCTGTGATCACACAGCCAACCCCAGTCCTCTCCCTGGGGTCTGACCTCCGAAGTCTGAGCCTCAGCTTCCAGCCCCCACCCGGCCCAGCGGGTGAACAATTTGGGACTGCTTGTTGGCACTGATCCTCTGTGCAGGAATCTCTCCACTTTGCCCTCTGTACCTCTGTTGCTGCGCTCTCCTCCATGTCTCTGAAGCTTCCCCCCACGCTCAGCCCCTGTCTCCGCCAGTGAAGGGTCTTCCTAGTGTATGGAAACTTTTCCTTCTTCACAGCTCCCTGCCCAAGGTGCAGGTCCTGTCCCTATTCTTTTGTCTCTGTTTTTTCTTTTTTCTTTTGCCCTACCCAGGTACTTGGGGGAGTTTCTTGCCTTTCGGGAAGTCTGAGGTCTTCTGCTAGCGTTCGGTAGGTGTTCTGAAGGAATTGTCCCATACGTAGAGGTATTTTTGATGTATTTGTGGGGAGGAAGATGATCTCCATGTCTTACCCCTCCGCCATCTTCAAGATAGTTTCCCTTCTCAAATTTTTAAATAGGGAACTTGTTACTGCTTAATTTTGAGGAGAGGCAGTTGACATTTTTAATATTATATTGCAAGTCCAATCCTAATGAACTAAGACAGTAAGTAGTTTGGAAGTTGCTATAGAATGAATAGTTCTGTCCTCCCAATATTCATATGTTGAAACCTATTCCAGTCTCTGCCTGTTGTCACGTGGCATTCTCCCTGTGTGTCATTCTGTTCATATGGCATGTTCCTCTTTTTATAAGGACACCAGTTATAGTGGATTAGGGGTCCACTGTTCTCATCTTAACACTTTTTAACTTGAGTCTATCTGCAAAGAACCTATTTCCAAATGAGGTCACATTCACAGGTACCAGGTTTAGGACTTCAACATATCTTTCAGAAGCACACAGTTCAACCCATAACACTGTCCTAGCTTATTTCCCACCCCTGTAATGAGGTTCTCTCTCATCCTCTACCTGTCACCCCCATTCTAAACCACTTACTTTTTTCTAAATATCTTATTTGTGCTCTTTGATTGATGGATATCTCATTTGTGTCTCTTTACCAGTGTCTCCTATTTCATAATGTAATTGGACATTGTTGATCCAAATATAACCACTTAGTTAAATTTATTCCTGTTCTTACATAATCTAATAGGACTGGATGCAAAATAAATCAATGGATTTTAATGTAACAGAATATGAAAATTGCACTAATATGATTTCAGATTCCTCATTGCAACCAATCTTTGAGAAACTATGTCCACTTTGGGTTATATCAAACAACAATATTCACAATTGTCTGGCAAGGCTAGGAAGATGCTTACCAGCCTTTACACAGCATATTACAATAGATTGCAATAGGCCTGGTCCATTGCTCCTCTTCTCTCTCCTTTATCTTCATCCATCCTTCTGTGTTGGCTCCATCCTTACCCTCCATTACACAGGTTTAGTTCTCCACATCAGAACACTAGGCACTTTGAAATTATTGGCTTTCTTCCAGCAGTATTTGCCATTGTTGACCATTTTTTCCTGTGTTTTATGACATCACACTTTCCTGATCTTCTTCCTACCTCTCAGTAAGCTTCTTTTACCCCCTTTGTTAACTCCTCCTCGTCTAACTCCCCCTTAAATATTGGTGTTCCTCAGGACTCAGTGTTGGATTTTTGCTCCTCCACTTCTGCACTCTCCCTGGACAATCAGTTATATCTACTGTTTGATTTCAATGACTGTCTTCAAGCTAATGACTCAAATCTCTACATTCTACCCCATCCTTACCCCTGAGTTCGAGTCCTGTATACGTAAATGATTTATGTGACATCTTACCTAGGATGTCTCCAAAGCACCTGAACCTCAGCCTGCTCAGAACTCAACTAAACATCTTATCTTTTAAACACTGTCCTCAGTGAATGTCATGGAAATTAGAAGCATGGATTCTGAAACAGTGAGCCAGATCAAATCCTGGCTCCAACACTTACTGGCTGTGTGATATAGAGCAAACTACTTACCTTCTATGTTCCCTTTTTCTAATTTGTATAATATGAATAGCAGTTGTACATACCTCAAAATTTTGTTGTATTAGTGAGGCTATATGTAGAAGGCTGAGAATGGTGCTAGACAAATAGAAAATATCAATGAATGTCAGCTATTACTTTCTACCCTGATGCTCTGACATGAAACCTGGGTGTCATTCTTGAAATCTCCAACTCCCTAACTTCCTCCCATTTACATTCAGTCAGTTACCAAATCCTAGTGATTTTTCTGACTAATGATTTCTAAAACCTACTTATGGATCACTATTGCCATTATGACAATCTTCATCCCATTTCTGGATAGAACTCACCCCAGTAACTGATTTTCCTAGTCTATCCCTGGCCCCTCCTTGGCAGTCTCCACAGTACAGCCAAATCTATTTGTTACCAACAACTTTATTATATCACTGTCATTCATAAGACTCAATAATGGCTCCCTCATTAGTGCTAGTAGTGGGGCTGAGCTCTCCCAACATTGGGACAATGAGATGAAAGAGACTGGAAGCTGAGCTGCTGCAGTATTCCTCCAAGGAGAGAGTAGAGAAAGCATAAGATTCTACCCACAATCCCAGCATGAGGCTCCTAAGTTCTGAGGAGGAGGATCTGTCCTATATTTCTTTTTTCCTGATGCCTCCTTCAAGGAAATTCAAAAACTCTGATGTGAGCTTGGAACAAGGGGAGTCAAAATAGAAACAGAGCACTCAGATAATCAGGTGGGAAGATGTGGCCTGGGGAAGCAAGAAAGTTAAAGTCTAATTATATTATCTCTTTGCAACATTCTTGCTCAATGATAGTGCTTACCAGTGTCATCAGAGCAAAACTTAAACTGAAAGGCTGATTTCTAATTTGTACTGTTTGCTGTTTAAATGTTACTATTATAAAGCCAAAACAAAACGAAAATAGATTTTTCAGTTGAGAATTTCACCTACAGCCTTGTGCCCACTCAAGAGAAATATTTCAGAATGAAATACTCCAAAGAGTTTGGCCTCCTGGCATGCTTTCCTAACAATTAAATCAGGATGCCTCCACCAGCCATTTCAAAGACATTTCCTGTTTGAAGCAGTCTGCCCACTCAGTGTGAGAGGATGTAGCTGATTATCCTCCTGTAAACAAGGAAAGACCTTCAGGTGGTCTGACTTGGAAGGAGAACCTGGCTGTGGGAGAGAGAGGAAGCCACAGCCAGGGAAGGAAGCTTCAGGGCGCAGAGAAAAAGGTGTGGAGGGAGGAAGTTTAGAGCATAAAATGAACTGGGAAAGATCCAGACAAGGTGCAGTGGGAAAGTGCTGCTGGTATTGCTCATCCTGGGAATGCTGGGCCCCTTCTGTGGGTGAAGGACTGAAGCTGCTCATCTCATTGAAACAAGGTAATCAGGAAAATGTCAGACTAAGGGTGCACTAGGAAAACATTTTATTGTGAACGTTTTGAATTTTTTGTGTAGTGGCTAAAGCAGGATGTAAAGTACGGGAGATCCTGAGATATCAAAGAAAAAATGCACTGGATGTAGTTAAACAGGCAAGAGAGACTTTATTCAAGACCATTGCAATAGAATAGAGAGATTGAACTCAGGTCTCCTGGAATGAAAGGCAGCAGTGTTAAAAGTGCTGAGACGAACCAGCAGTAATTCCAGGAAGACGTCAGGGAGGAGGCTGATGAATGTGATTAGGCCACCTGTGCTTCCTAATTGGTGCTTATTGAAGTTAAGCTCCTATACTTCTCCAAAGACCAGGAGATAGGGATGCTGTCCCCTTGATGATTATGTTTCAAAGCGGTGGCTCCCAGGTCCTTGAGAAAGACATTCCTGGGTTGTAATAATGGCAAGAAGCTTTTATAAAGATTTACTCAAAGGGGCAGAGAAAGAATTTATGATAGAAAGTTTTCTAAAGTAAATGCTGTAAGTAAAGGGAGGTCAGGGACCTAGAGTCAGAAAGAAGCCTGTCTAAAGTTTAGTGAAGCTGAGGGGAATGTTAAGTCCATCTTTGTCAATATGGGTTAGGTGTCTGATGGTGTGTTTAAATGACCAGTGAGACCAGGTAAAGATATAAATTGTTGCTTCTCTAAAAGTCAACTCACTGACTTAAACAATAAAGGGAATGTATTGGTTCATGTAACTGAAACTTCCAGGTAAAGTTTGGTTTGATCCTGGGCAGAAAAAGTTTTGTAACTCAGCTGGACCCTATGGAGCTTTCCCAGGACAGACTCCCCCGTGTCCTCTGCCTGGCTCTTGTTTGTAGAAAAACTCTAGCCTCCTAGGTCTTCCCCAGGTTCCGAAGAATAAATTTAATCAGAGATGTGAGAAAATGCAAAAGCAAAGGACAAAATCATAATAGTTTAGCCATTAAACAAAGTCAAGGACCTTTAGTTCCCCCTCAAGGGCTATAGACAATATTCTGAGCCATGTCCTCTGAACTGTTTTGCAGATACTGAAACCCCCACCAGGTGGAAGAAGTTAACTGTATGCTGCCCGCAAGCATGTAGACCCCAGACTGGTTGGAACCAGAAGGTTGATGATGTTGACTCCCAATTGCCTCACCACCAACCAATCAGAAGTATGTTCATAAGCTGATCGTGTACCCTGGCAACAATCTCCCTCACCCTGTCTTTAAAAACCTTTCCGTGAAAGTCATCAGGGAGTTCGGGACTTTTAAGCACTAGCTGCCTGGACTCCTTTCTTGGTGCCCTGCAATAAACACTGCATTTTCCTTCACCACAGTCCAGTGTCAGTAGATTGGTTTTACTGCGGGAGGATGAGGGACCCAAGTTTGGTCTGGTAACAGTTCCTTGTTCTCAATATCTCTGCTTTGTTTCCTTGATCCTGACATCAGTGTGAGAGCAGTTCTTCTCTTAGAGTTTCAAGGTGGCTGCCAGCAGTTTCCAGGACTAAAATGTTCTTCTCTACATCCAACAGGAAGAGAGTTTTGGCAGCAACTCAGGAAAAGAAGGAAGGAGCTTTTCTTTCCCAGAAGCCCAGCAAATATCTCCTGAAGCTCTGTTGGGCTCTTGTTGAGTCACACATTTATCCCTGAAGCAGTCACCTGGCCAGAGGGATGGACTTGGCTGATCTCCTTGAGTTAGGGGTAGAGTCTATCAGTTTGCTTGGGTTGCCATAACAAAGTACCACATAGTGTGTGGCTTAAAATATTAGAAATGTATTCCCTCACAGTTTTGTAGGCCAGAAATTCAAAATCAAGGTGTTGGTAGGACAATGCTTTCTTGAAGGCTTTAGGGGAGAGTTTGTGGCATGCCTTTCTTTTGGTGCTGCCAGTAAGCCTTGGCATTCCTGGGCTTGCAGCTGCCCAACTCCCATCTCTGCCTCTGTTGCTACACGTAATTCTTCTTCATGTGCCTATGTCCAAATTTCCCTCTTTTATTAAAGATACCAGTTATATTAGATTTGGGCTTACCCTAATGATCTCATCTTACTTGATTATATCCACAAAGACTCTATTTCCAAACAAAAGGTCGCATTCACAGGTACTGGAGGTTAGGACTTCAACATATCTCTTTGTGTGTGTGTGTGTGTGTGTGTGTGTGTGTGTGTGTGTGTGAGTGGCCACAATTCAATCCATAACAGGATGAATTCACTTATCAAGGCTTCTTTGGTTATTAGAAGGGGTAAATGGATGCTGCAGAGACAATTGAAAAACACCTGTACATTATGTATGTATGTTAGAAATAATCATAATTATAGGTGTCCTGCTCTCTGATTTCCATCTCCTATTTCAGGAGCCCTCTTTCTCTAAAATTCCCACTCCAGTAATTCTGCTCTCCTTATAGGACCTCCCATCCATTGACCCCACGACCTCACTTCCCTCTCTATTTGGCTTGGATTGCAAAGTTCTCTTTATAATAACTCTCTTGCACATGCACTTCACCTCCTTCCCTTGGTGAAGTGCATTGGACAACACCATGACCCTGTCTAAATCTGACTCTTGGTTAGCTCTGCCCCTGAGCCTGAGCCTCTGAACATGGCTACAGAAAAACACACTTAAATGCTGGTGGGTCTCACTTAAAATTTATGACCACAAACCTTAAATGGCCACTCAATACCGCTCAGCAGTCCTATTATATACATTTCTCTTATTGATTAATTCCCCCACTCTCTCACATACCTCTTTCACATCTTCCCCTTTCTTCAAACCTCCTATACTCCCCTCAGAATCCTAATGGCCATCTGATGCCTTTGTTTCTTGTTTATTGATAAAAAGAAGGAAACAGAATAGAACCTTTTAATCCACCAATCATGAAATCTACCAAAATACCCACAACTGTACTCATAAACTTTGCTGCCTCTCCTGGAACAGTGGGTGAACTACCTGTACTCCCACTGAGGGCAGACTTACCTAGTTGTGCCCTTTGCTTCTGCCATTCCCCTCTCCCCAGCACCATTTCCCTCCATCTACAGGATCATTTCCATAAGCATATAATATACCATAACATCTCCATTATTTGAAGAGTTCTCACCTGTTTTCATATCCCTCTGAAGGTATTTGCTCATTTTTTTCTTCCTTTTAGTATAAAACTTTATGAAAGAGCTAGACTCCACTAGTCTCTACTGTCTACTCCAGTTGGACTCTCCTCACCAAGACTTTATTTAAGCAGCTCTTGTAAGGTCCTCACCCACCTCTACCTCGCCAAATCCATTGGCCAGTCTCAGTCTTTATCTTACTTACCCTCCTGGCAGCTTTTGATACATTTGTTCACTTCCTTGTTTTGGAAACACTTCCTCCACTTCTGGGAGCCACACAGTTGCAGTTAGACCACATGTCTGGGAAGCACAGCACCTCACCGGCTACTTCTCTCACTGCCTCTCTTCCCAACATCCAAATGTTGAAGTGCCCCAGGGTGTGGTCCTCAGCCTTCCATTCTCTCCAGCTATATTCACTCCAAAGGTGATCTCAGTCATCCCATGGCTTTATACGGCATCCAAATGCTGATGGCTCCTGAATTTGTGTCTGTGGCACCTTACCTGTACCCTGAACTCTAAACTCATACACCTGGCTGCCTGTTTTACAATCCATTTAGGTCTCTGCTAAGTATCACAAATTATTATGTCCCAAACAGAACTCTTGATTTCTGCTGCTAATCCTTTTCCTTCCTAAGTCAGCCTCATCTTATTATATGAGTGCAGCACATGCTCATTTGTATGGAGTCATCCTTGGTTCTTCCCATTCTGTTACACTTCACATTCAATCTACCGACAAAACTTTCCAGGTCTACTATCAAAAGATATCCTGGAACAAAAAGAGGTATCCTGAACCCCATCGCTCTGACCATATCCACTCTTAGCTGACCCTAGGCCAGCCCACTATTATCTCTTCTTAGTAATTTCAATACTTGCCAATGTGGCTTTCCTGTTCCACTCTTTCCTCCTTACAGACTATTTCCCTAGCAGCCAAAGTGATTTTTTTTAGGTCGTTAATTGCGTCATATCTTGTCATATCCTGTCAATCTTCCAATGAATAGACTATTGTCCAAAGTCCTTATCATGGCTCATGAGGCTTCACATGATTTAGCACCTGTTCTCATTTTCAATCTCATCTGCTGTTTCTCCTACCACTACCCCAGCTCCCTCCATCACTCTAACCCACCTTCTTTTTCTTTCATAGCACTTAATACTTCCTGAATACCATATTATATATATTTGTTTTTTCACTGCTGTATCCTTAGCACCTAGAACAGTTCCTGGCACATTGAAGGTGCTCACTCAGTAAACATGGCTTGAATAATAGTAATAATATTTCCAACAGCTCATATTTAAACATTTTATATAAGCCATGTACTTAGTGCTCCACATGGATTATTTTATTTAGTAACATGAGTCCCTTGACCTATGAATACCATGGCTTATTTTTTCAGGACTGTCCACTCTTCCTAAAAGAATGATGTTCTTGTGTTCTTCTTGCAACACACAGAATCACAGTTTCACGCAGATCATCTCTGGTACCCACACGGTCTCGGACTCAAGAATACAGCTGTCCTTCTGACACTCTCTCTGGGCCAAAGTTGAGAATGATTTACTTGGAGTCAGTTTGCCAACAACAGGGACTACAAATTTGCTGATTCACTCAGTTCTTGAGGAAAAATCAATTGTGTCAAATCATCTTGCAGTCTGCTAAGAAACATTGTGAGTACAAGTCAATTCAATATTAATTTAGTACTTTGTATTTGACACTGCTTGACACTGAGCTAAAGTTCACTGTCTGGCCCCATAAAACAGCATGATGGGCTGCACTTCTATTGTTTTATTAGTCCCTACTACTGTTTATACCACCACCAGTACCTCCACTATAATGACTACTACTGCTACTTCTACAGCTACTGGATAAATTTTATAAGGCACTCGGTATACGATAGGCACTCTTCTGATCATTTCTATTTAATACAACAGCTCTTATCATATAGGAACTATTAATACATCTATTTTATAAATGTATAAGCCAAAGCACAAAGCAGTTAAGTAACTTGCTCAAAGTCACATAGCTAGTAGTGGAAGAAGGAAGATATAAGTTCTAATGCCAGACCTTTGCTCTGCCCTGTACTCGGCATCTCATTAACAATGACAGATATAGAGAGGATGCATCGAAGGAACACTTACTTTGTATATTTTAATGTGTTAGTGGTGTAAGCGATCTGAATGATTTGACTGCATGAGCTGCAAATACAATCATATTGTTTTATTTTTCAAATTAATTGTGTGAGATCGCTCATTTTTATCAGTGAGATTATCTCATACCACTGAGGCCTTCCTTCCTCACTCTCTCTGACTGTCCAAGAACCTAAGAGGTTTCCTCAGTCTCCCTGGGGTGGCTGATCTTCCAAATAGCAGGTGGACAGTTGGGTTATTGGCTCAGTGCCCTCCTGCTTGCGTTCCTCCTCAGTGCTACATGGTGTTGCTTTTGATGGCTGGTCCCCGATCATACACAGAGTTCTGCTCAGTCTCCTGCTATAATTATGTATCACCAGTTCATCCAGTCAGCAACTGTTTTTAGTGACCACATACTACATGGCAGGCCCTGGGCTGTGCTACCAGCTGGACTACAAAGAAGGTCAAGAGAGACAAACCACCTCTTTATGGAGCTTACACTAGTGAGAAAGTTTGACAGTAAACAAGGAACTCAATACCTCTGTAAAATATCTACTTATCATTATTAATGCTTAAAGAAAAGAAACAGGAAGTAAGGGGTGTGGGTCTATAAAAGGTCATTGCGGAGGACATCTGTAAGGAGGGACCATTTCAACTGAGACCGAGAGTTATGGAAATGTTCTAAAATTAGATTATGGTAATGGCTGCACAACTCTGTGAATATGCTAAAGAAACATTGAATTGTTTGATTTGGCCTGGTGAACGCTATGGTATGTAAATCATGTATCAATAAAACTGTTTAAAAGAACAGATATTGACATCCAGCAGAGATACGACCAGAAGTAGACTGCCCTGTATTTTCATTTTCACTTACCTTTTGAGGAGTCTATTTTATGAATTGGGTAAATTCTCAGTTTTTCCTGTTGCTTTGAGATTTGGCCTTCTTGAGTGGGTTATCTATTGTCTATCAGTCGTACAGCTTTCATATTTCTACTGCTGTTTTCTCTCTGTTGTTCCATATCCCTGTGAGTTTATGCCCTTAAAAAATTCCCTGTGGGGCTTCCCTGGTGGCGCAGTGGTTGAGAGTCCGCCTGCCGAGGCGGGGGACACGGGTTCGTGCCCCGGTCCGGGAGGATCCCACATGCCGCAGAGCGGCTGGGCCCGGGAGCCATGGCCGCTGAGCCTGCGCGTCCGGAGGCTGTGCTCCGCAACGGGAGAGGCCGCGGCGGTGAGAGGCCCGCGTACCGCAAAAAAAAAAGAAAAGAAAAAAATTCCCTGTGCTATGGTTTTGGTGAAGTTCAGGAAAAAGCAAAATTAGTTGTGTGTATTCAATCTGTAATCTTAGCTAAGAACTCCCACTATATTTTCTACATGATGACTTTGTATGAATGCTTTTGTTCCGTGGTGACAACTACTTAGTTTTATCACTTCTAATAGTTTTAAAATTTTCTTGGGTATTCTGAGGATATGATTATATTAAGTGCATATCATAATCACACCTAAATTTTGCCAATATTTATGTTTTATTTCTCTTGGGTAGTACTTTTAGAAAATGTGAAATAATAATGGTGATAGTGGACGTTTTTGATTTCGTCTCCCTAAAAGTTAAAGAGAATGCTTCAAAGATTTCACCAGAAAGCACGATGGCTTGGTTTGAAATACGTCTTTACAAGAAAAGCAAAACAAACAACAACAACAAACTGAGATCTGAATGATGGGAGAAGCCAGCTGGACAAAGAGGCAAGGGAAGAGCATTTCATTCAGTGGTAAGTCAAGAAAAAGAAGGGAGATCAGAGTCGTAGAGCTTGGTGACCATGGAGAAGAGTGGATGGTGTTGAGTGGCTGGAGATGCAGAGGTAGGCATGCCTGACCATGTAGTGATTTCTAGAACACAGGGGCAGGGTAAACATAGAGGGTACAATTCCTTGCCATTTCTGATGAACAGCTTGGCTTTTGTGACGTATTTGACCTCTGCTTCTAGCTGTCAGGTCTGCCACCTCCATTGCCCACTTCTCCCTGATCTGATGGACTGGATTAGCTCACTCTGTAGGGCAGTGTTGGGGGGTTGAGAAAGGGAATGCTGCTGTATCTCTGAAGCCGAACTGTGGTTCTCATTTTATTATTGGCTTGGGCAGTCTTCCCTGTAGTCTGCTGCTGCAGGGTGACTTTGTCCTTCACTGAGTGGCTTCTCTCCCTACCCACCATCCCCCCTGCCAGTCCACTGGTGAGCTCATAGCCAGGACCCTCAGCTCTCCTCTGTGTCCTCCTTGGAGTGTGCAGGAATATGCCTCTCTGTGTTTAATTATGTCACACTGCAATTTCTACTTTGCTGTTACCTTTCTGTTTTGTCGTGAGCCTTTCTTAAGGCACTTGATGTTTTTCTAAATTTTTCTTTAGGAAGTAAGGTAGAAGTCCTCTACTTGGGCCAGAATTTTCTGATTACTTTTGACATTACCATTCTGGATTTGTCAGCCTGTGATGTGGGGGTGGATATGGGAAGCTAGGCAAACCATTTGACCTTCACCTGCTCTTTCTCTCTTCTCGCCTCAGTCGTAGAAGGACATTTTACTCACCTGTGAAGGTATTTCCCATTTTTTCTACCATCTGCCTCTCTGCGCTATGGCTTCCAGCGAAGCTTTGTGCTCAGACCTCCTTGCTTTTGATGCATGAAGCGAAACTTTGGGGATGCACTTTCCTTTCTCCGCAAATGCTGGCTACTCGATCAACAATAATCTAAGTGGAAACACAAAGCTGAGTGATGATTTTTAAGTTCTAGGCTGAGTTCTGCTCTTTCTGTGGAGGATTCATGCCCTTGAGTCAATGAGTTAGCTGTAGGGAGTAGGGCAAAATGATTTACATGGAAAGAAACATTTATCATAATGAAGACATTACTGTGTAATGTCTTAACAGTATTGTTCCTGTGATACTGTGTGGAGAAGGTTTTGAAGCTGAGTCAGTATAATTGGTTGAATGCTGAGCCCAATTAGCACAATGAGTTATTGGCACAGCAGAAGGCAATGGGCTTTTGGTGCTTATCTAACTTACATTACAATCTAGTAGAACCATAGATGTTCAAGTGTCGGCCCTTCCCCAGTTAGCTCTTATAATACAAGAGGAAACTGAGACCAGCCCTGCCCTCATGTCATATTCCAAGAATAGATATCAAGTACTTTTATTCCACCACGGTAATTCCATTTTAGTTGTGCATTTTTTCAATAATCTAGCTTAAGCCGTCTGTGCATTTCCCCAACTGATTTTCATAAGTAAAGTGTGTCCACGTGACCTAACTTAACCTAATCACACTCAACTGTTGTTTTTTTATTTCATGCCTGGGAAAGAGTCTCTCTCTCCCTCCTTTTGGATGTGCCAGAGAAGCCTGCAACCCCACTGCTTCTGACAGTCATCTTGTGACTAAGGTAAGACAGCCTTGGGATGAAGCAGATCATATATGTGGCAGAAAAGGGAGAGAGAAGAGTCTGGGTTAACCAAACAGCTCTGAAGTCTCTTTTACTTCTGAACTTATTGTCATGTGAGACAATAAATTTCCCAGTTGTTTCAGCCAACTTGAGACAGGATTTCTGTTTTTTTTGTTTTGTTTTTCAGCCCACGTCCTTTATCTGGCATAAATGGGTTGGAGTGAGTAGTCGATTGGGGCCAGGAAATTGACATCCCTACTAGAGATGCTGAGACAATGAATTAAAAAGCCAAAAGTAATAGAGGATAATTTGGGGAGGAGAGTGAAGTGGGAGTGGGTGCAAAAAGCCCCTTGTATCTCAAGTACTTTAACAACAGCGGACCTGTAATGTATGCTTCACAGTTGTGATGAGGAAAGGGTAGGCATGCGTAGTGTTTGGGTTAGGGGAAGAGAGGAATGAAAGTAACTAATATTTATTGAGAATTTAGGTTCTTGGCACTGATTTTCACTTGGCACACATTACCACATTTTTGCCTCTCATCAGAGAGATAGATGCTTAGAGACAGAAACCCGAGGTGCTAAATAACGTACCCATAATTACACAGCTAGTATGATCTGATCCCAGTTCAAGCTCATCTACCACAGTGCTTTGTAAATCTTTCACCATCTACAGCATGATTTAATAAGAAGGCAAAAAAGTTACATTTTTAAGAGGAGCCCATCAAATGCTAGGGTAAGAGGAGGTATACCTCCCACCTCTATTCAGAATAGCTCATTTCTTAAGAGTTTAGAGCATTTGCACTAATTGTTTCAGTGTTTTAAGAGCAGAACACCCTGAGCTTTTGAATACTTACCACAAGACTGACAAACAAATCAGTCATCTGAAAGATATCAGCATGAAGGTCCATAAATCCTAATGCTTGGGAAGTCGGGGAAGTCCTCTTACTTCTTTTATGCTGCCCAATACTACAAAGCTAGGGAGGAGAGACAGAGCCCTGGTGCTTGATGGATTTCTTTTTGCTGGAATTGTTGAAAAGATAAATGAAGCAGAATTTAGGGGATATTAATTGTATAATATAATCTCTCCTCCTTTCCAATGTCATCTTTTCCTTCTATTCTTTCCTTTTAAAGATGATTGAGAAAAGATTGATTCCGTAAGATTCTGGGAAAGGCGGGTCAGCATGGTTTGGTTTGAATTTTCTATTGTATGTTTTTTTCTCCCCAGAATCATTTTTTTCTCCTAGGAAGCTTCTTTTTATCAAGATGACATCCAATGAACTTAATTTTTATTCTCTCCTAGTTTAGCCAAGAGTCCAGAGCCACATTCTTGGGGAGAATCATACATTATCATTTGGAGGAATTCTGACATCTTTTCCTTAAGGAAAATGTTGAGTTCCCTAAAACATGTGATTACACAGAAGTTATCTTTTAAATTTATATCTTAAATAATCAGTTTCTTCCCTCTAGTAGCTTCTCTTAAGTATCTAGATAGTTCTGGAGTAAGACTTCATGTGAATCTCCTTTTTTTTTTTTTTTTTTTTTTTTTTTTTGCTGTACACGGGCTTCTCACTGTTGTGGCCTCTGCCTCTGCGGAGCACAGGCCCCAGACACGCAGGCTCAGCGGCCATGGCTCACGGGCCCAGCCGCTCCACGGCATGTGGGATCTTCCCGGACCGGGGCACGAACCCGTGTCCCCTGCATTGGCAGGCAGACTCTCAACCACTGCGCCACCAGGGAAGCCCAAATCTCCTTTTCTTAATCATCAGTCCTGCCTTGATTATTCAGGAAAAAATCTTTTAGGGTAGTGTGATTATTAGGAGCATTTGAAAAATGAAATCTTTTTTTTTCTAATTAAATGTTGTTTTTGTGTTTTTTGCTTTTGTGTTTCAGAAGGTAATAAAGTGAGTCATATGAAGTTTCCATTTGTGTGGGTCAAAAATGGTCAAGTACTGGCACTTTCATATGGTTCAGCCTAATCCTAATATCGACATTCCAAGTGTTCACAAATTTTGCATGAATTTCTCTCATAAATAGTTCCTCTTCTTTCTCTCATAAATTTTCTGACTGGGAAAAAAACTTAAAAATGAATTTCTTTTTTTGAGTTTCTGGGGACAATCATTCACATTGAATATTTCCTTGCAAATGAATCAGCTGTTGTGTTTTTTACCCTTCTATTTTGAAACACATCCTGACATATTTTTTTCTTCCCAAGAATTCATGGTGCAATTGCATGATGAACTCTCATAGCAAAAGTAAAATATCTATCTTTCGTGTTATTTATTGGGAACATTAGTAGAATAAACTTTGAATGCATTGCAAAATAGCCCTAATTAAAACAGAGTAAATATCTTCTTGCCTGCTTGTGGCAATATTTCTTAGTTTATTTAAAAGTATGTTCGTAAATTCACTAAATCATGTGGCCTACTAAGAAGGAAAGAGTATATGATTTAAAATAAAATAATGAGAAACCAGATTTTAATCTTGATGTAAGTATGCTTACTTTATACTACAATTACCGAGAGTAGGTCCTTAAAAATATTCAGTTCTCTGGAAAAAAAATATCATTTAATTGCACACTAGTTTTTAATTGAGGGCCAGCAAATGTAAAGTAGTTGAAATCTATGCATTTTACTTTTAATTTTGGTCCTTTTTAAGTACACAGGGTTTAAAATGTTACATTTCCAATGACAAAAACAGTGTTCACAATCACTCTGATATTGTTTTGGTGGGAATGGGTAGAGTGTTTCCTAGGTGATAAAAAGTGAGGCAATAACAAGGCACACCTGCCCCTGAAGGTTACAGAACCTTTGTAAAATCCCCCTAGGGCTGCACCCTCCCCCACATATTGATCTGTTAGAAGTCTGTGTTTCCACCCTCACCTCCCTCAGGTCTTAAGGGACCCAAAAGTTGTGATGCGTCTGTGTGGGGATTCTTTCATCTTCCTCGCTGCTGAGCCTTTTCTTTTTCTTATTCACTTCATGTGGAGGTGCAGGGCTTTGCTAAACTGGACATGCTCACTGACTAGGGCAGCATAAGCTAACGGGGGCATAGAGTATGTGGATGACTTTTTTTTTTTTTTGGTCTTTTCTTTCTCTGTTGGCAGTTTTTTAATCTGAGGGTTTCCTGCATTCTTCTACTTAGGAAACCAGCGACTGGTCCTTCTACCCCCAACTCTCACAGAATTTCCTGGGAGTTCTGGGGATAGACACAGTGCAGGGCCCATTTCTCAGGGACCAATCAGCATCTTGGTTCTGAAGAAGAATATTCTAACTTTCTCTTCTCCCAGCCCTAGGGGCATATCGGTGTGTTTGTAATGTGGTATGGGAAGGCTGTAGCCTGACATTTTCTCTTCCTGATTTGTTTTCCGAATCTATTTATTTTTCTTCCTCAAGGTTTGAATTTCCCAAGGCCTTGGCTTTTGAAACTTAGAAGCAAAGAATAATCTAGCTGATTGAAAAAGGGGGGTGGGGATAAGAAAAGGCCAAGAGATAACAGAAAATGGGGATGGAGACCAGCATTGGTTATTTAGAAAACATCTCTCCACGTATCATTACTTATTTTCCTTCATTAACCATATCTAGTCAGCCATATGTCCTGTGGATATGAACACTGTGGTATATTTTGAATTCATTTTGTCCTTTCCAGGGAAGGTTCAGGGAAACTTTTATTGGCTTCACACTTCCTGCAGAATAAACTCCAAACTTACCAGAATAGCACTCATATTTATCTGAAATTGAATCCCAGTTACCCTTGTTTCAGCTTTTCCCACATGCTACCCACCTGATAGTCTACCAACTCATTTCTTGAAAATGTCATTCACATTGCTACCTTTATGTCTTTGCTCCCGCTAATCTCTTTATCTAGAGACTTTTTGCTGCCTTTTGAAAACGTATTCATATTTATTATGCAAAGCCCAGGTTAAATGCTGCCTTATCCAAGAAGCCTTCTTGGGTTTCTTCAGACAAAAACTACTGGGTTTGGGGGAACCATTTTACCCACTGGCTTTCTTTTTTCTTACGTGTGCAAGCATTTAAAAAAAATGTTGTCTTGTTTAATATTATTTAAGTGTTCAACATCTCAGTAGATTTTAGACACCTAGAAGGAAATAGCTGTGTCTTATTCTGAAACGTAACAAGGATTTCTGACTTTTTTCTGTTGGCTAGCCCTTTTCGCTGCTCTAACAAAAGCCAAATAGCAGCTGCTTTTTCTGTTTTGTAACTCAGCCACCCTCAATACTGTTTCCATCTCATGGTCTCAGATTAGGGTGACCAGAAGATCCTGCAACAGGAACAAATGTGAGTGTCCTGGGAAACCAGCCATATATATGGTCATCGTATCTGAACTGACTGCTCTTTGTAAAGGAATGAAAAGTAGGGAGGGGTGAAAGGATGAAGATGACAGCCTTCTCAAAGCTGTACTCATCACTTTCATTCCATCCAGAAAGACAGAACGTAGTCACAAGGGCACGCTTAACTGCGATGGAAGCTGAGAACGTGTAACCAGGTATGATATTCCCAGTTAAATTCAGGGGCTGTTAGTAGAAGAAGGAGGGGAGGCTGGGTATTGAGGGGCAGCACGTAGTCTCTGCTACACAGACTGAATTTGAACACTCCCTTTTAAGTCAGATAATTGATAACTGAAATTTCTACAAACTTGTAGGGAGGAGTGCTTTCCTTTGGGAGACTGGGGAAGTGTAGTACTGTTTTCCACTCTTCCATTTAATAACTAGACCGCCTCTTTTTCAAGACAAGGTACCTACTAAAAATTTCTGAGAAAGATGTATTGAGAAAGCAGACCAAGAAATATAATATGTGAGTCTTTTGTATTTTCAGAATAGGTTTTGTTATAAAATTAACTGAAAGACTATACTGAAAATGCTATCCCAGTAAATACAGTTGAGAGGAAATTGGTGAGGAAAACTTAAAATTAAACCAGAAGTTTTACATCAAGGTATTAGGACTTGCTCTTTGAGCTCTATGCTGGCGGTTTTGAGGTTTCACACTGGCATTACATCCAGTAGAACTATGTCTTTAGCTCCCTTCACTAATTGGCCACATCATCCAGTGGGTGAAGCCAGTTTGGAGGAATTTAGCGGTAGGCACCCGTGGTGTGCTCATGGGAAGGGGTAGGCCAGCACATCTCCAAGGGGTTAGATTTTAGAGTAGGTGAAAGCCTCCCTTGTAGATACAGCTTTTTAATCAGTGGTGACCTCAATATGTCATCTCACATGTTTTAAAGGAATCTGAAATACAACAGCTACTCCTTAAATTTGAATGTATGCTTTCTCCTCTCTCTGCAACCCCCAATTTTGCTATCAGTCACGGTTGCTAATATCCCTGCTGTCTTCAGCCTAGCTGCCAACTCTGTCAGTTACTGAAATATTGTTTATGCAGGAGCAATTTATTTTTTGAGAGATGAAAAGCAGATTGCAAAAGCAAACTATTGCCAACTTGTTGGAGTGGATTCCAGTTTGGAACACTTCAATATAATTTTTGAATTATTATTTATTATTTTATGTTGATTGGTCAAGTGCTTCTCCAATAATTCATAAAAAAATTATTCTAAGCTTGAAATAATTGTCAGTGTGTGTGTGTGTGTTGTAAGATAACTGATTATGTATTCTTGAAATTATTGGATGTATGACAGATGAATTATGATAGTGCTTTAGTGTGATATGTTTTTTTCATGTAACACATATGTGCTGTATATAATTTATGTGTAGAGGCATATTTTAATGTATTTTATATCTTAACTTTAGTAGTTTGTAATTTTTTTCTAAAGAACTTTTTATATTTTTTGCTATTTTAAAAAAATTATGAGAATGCAGGTAAAGCAAAGTGATTTTTATTTTATACAGTGGTCTCTCTCATGTCTTAGAAAAGATAAACGATAACAAACATTTCTATTTAGAACATGTTGAACTTTGTGGGAAGAAAATGATTCTTAAAACTGGACTTCGTGCCTTTCATTTATTTTTCTTCCTGTTATTTTTTTTTGACGTTACGTGGGCCTCTCACTGTTGTGGCCTCTCCCGTTGCGGAGCACAGGCTCCGGACGCACAAGCGCAGCGGCCATGGCCCACGGGCCCAGCCACTCCGCGGCACGTGGGATCCTCCTGGACCGGGGCACGAACCCACGTCCCCTGCATCGGCAGGCGGACTCCCAACCACTGCGCCACCAGGGAAGCCCTTTCTTCCTTTTTTATTACATAAATATGCTGTTTTCTTTCTAGTCTCTCTCCCTTTCATTTCCCCCACCCCTATTTTTTTTCTCTTTATATTTTCTGATTTTTTTACCCCCATCTTCTCACTTTTTTATCTACATGTAGAACTTGTGTAAGTTCTAAGTTACTTTGCTCTTTTGGCATTGATTATCTCAGAAAATTTTCACAATATAACCACTATTGTATACTTAGGACATCTGAATTGTTTATGAATTTTATCTCAGGTAGCATAACTGAAAAGGTGTTGGTGACGTTCTAGCTCTTTCTCTTTCTGTATTGCTCTCTTCTCTCTACTTTATATTTTATAAACAGAATAATATCAAACATCATTATAACTTCCTTAAGGGAGAAGAAAAATAGCCGGGACCTTTTATTTCATAACAGCAGTTATTATTTCTGCTTCCAGGCATACTGATTGTTGTTTAGTTTGACCTCTATTAACTTGTTGAATACTTCTATTAAATGAGTTTTTAAAATTTTTTATTTCTTGACTGAAAGTGCAACTAACCTCCATGCTATTTGAGAACAAACCTCCATTTTTCATTGAGATTATACCAAATGGTAAAATGGAGGAGCTCCCTTTTTCCCTCTGGACAGAATGAAAAGAAATCCTTTTTTTTTTTTTTTTTAAAGTAGAATTGTTTAAAAAATACTAAAAAAAGTTAAACAACTGCCTGAATAAAAGGCATAACACAGACATTTCAGAAACCAGTTTTCCATCTTAGTTTTTCCCCCAGGTTTTCTGAGGGTTGTATGGCAGTCATCACAGTGGTTATGAAAAACTAGGCTATGGTAGGGTCTATGTGGTTGTAATACTCACTGTTTTTTTTTAATATAGTTACAGTATTTTATTTCATTTTATATTGAGAAATTTATATACTAAATGAAACAAGTGTCTTGTAATGTTCACTGTTTGGCTTTTTATTATTTTATTTGACATGTAAAACATCTTCCTGTAATAGCAAGCAATACCTATAGCAATTGTAGGCAGATCACCTTAGTACATAGCCTGTGGTATAATTTAGTGTATAGGCTTGTTCAGGAATCAAGCAAATGGTTAAACAGTTATTACAGAAATTAAATTTATTTTTATTTTTCTGACTATGTATAATTTAAATTACTTTATTTGAATTGGGGGGCAATTATAAAATCAGCATATCTACTACTGCTAGAAGCCAACTAAACCAACTTACCATTTCATATTTTCGCATCAAATAGTGCATGCACAGTGCTCTCTAATTATGCCTTGTGTCTGCCCTGAAATAGTTTGGAATGGATAATAATGATACTGTGGTTAAAAAAAAAAAAAAAAGAGTGGTAAACAGGCTTTTTTTTAAAGTTGAGACCTTATTTATTTAGTTAGACTTGACAATTGATTCTGTATTATATATTCCAGTTACTGGCTAGCAAGTATTTTTTAGGTGTGTAGATGTCCCAGAAAGTGTGAGTTCCATGCTGCAGTAAATATACTTGGTCAAATATCTGAGTGAACCCTCACAAGCAAGGGAGAGAATAAATAGAGGAAAATGCTGCAAATAAAAGGAGATAAGTTTTTTTAAGGGTTAATTATGTTAGCAGTGAACATTTGTTAAGGTCCTCAGAATTTGTTACCTATATAACTGTACTATGTAAACTAGTTTCTCTGTCCACGGTCTTCATCGGTACATTCTTCACATAGTTTCTGCCTTCATATGTAAATTGATTATTACATGCTCCAATTTAGAATCCCTCGTTGATCCATTTTCACCTATAGGATAGTCTATGTTCATGGATGTGTTCAAGGCCCTCCATGTCTAGTCTTGGTCAATAGCATCATTGATTTCACCCGCTCTTGTCCAGTCTACTGAGGAGCTGACAATTGCTGGGATACTCTAGGATTTCCCTAGCTTCTGAGCCTTTAATAAGTCCTCCTCCACCTCTAACTCTGCCACTGACTTTTACCTTGCTCTTGTGCTTCTGGGCCCAGCTCAGTATCAGCTTTTCTGAGAAGAACTCCCTAATCCTAAACCCCAAATCTTTGGGCTAGGAGCTCCTATGTCCTTCCAAATACTCAGTGTATAATGTTACCGTATCATGCATTTACTTGCCTGACTCACCACTAATCTGACTGTGTAAATATATATCATGGTCATTTATCAGCTAAAATGTCTTTGAGATTATA
This sequence comes from Stenella coeruleoalba, assembly GCF_951394435.1. Taxonomy (NCBI): domain Eukaryota; kingdom Metazoa; phylum Chordata; class Mammalia; order Artiodactyla; family Delphinidae; genus Stenella; species Stenella coeruleoalba. The sequence goes on along the minus strand of NC_137148.1, from coordinate 97,083,507 downwards.
ATGAAACTGGTTTCTTCTACCAGATACATTGGGATCTCTCTATTCTCCGTAGTTTCTGAGACTATCTGGCAGGTAGGGGCTAACTGTGCCTTTACTATTCCTCTCTGATACTGAGGCAGGTTACCAACCTTTTCTGGATTCCCTCTTTCAGTCAATGCAAAAGGGAAGTATAGAGATTATTTTCATATGGATATGTTATTTTATGCTATATAGAAGGCAAAGAAAGCTACAGTCTGGTTGGAGAAAACATTTAGTCTCTTTGTAATAAAGGAATGAATAAATGAATGAATAAATGCATTAGAGATTCATAAAATATTACAATGACTCAAATATCCATATCTTATCAGAAACCTGTTCATTTTTTTTTTTTTTTTGCCGTATGCGGGCCTCTCACTGTTGTGGCCTCTCCTGTGCGGAGCACAGGCTCCAGACGCGCAGGCTCAGCGGCCATGGCTCACAGGTCCAGCCGCTCCGCGGCATGTGGGATCCTCCCGGACCGGGGCACGAACTCACGTCCCCTGCATCGGCAGGCGGACTCTCAACCACTGCGCCACCAGGGAAGCCCAAACCTGTTCATTTTTGACTTTAATATATGAAGGGTATATTGTTCTAGTATTATCTTTAACGTTAATTCATTCCTTTATCTGTTTAATTTTACTTATCTATCACAAAATTATTACCTGCTTACTATGTGCCAAGAACTGTGCTAGGTACTGGCAACGACTAAAATATCATCCCTGCTCTCAGAGAGCTCATAGTTGTAGAAGAGAAGAGCTTTTTCATCTCCCTTCAGAGGACTATAATATAATTCAAATAGATCTGATAATAATGATTTTGAGAAATGTCTTATAGTTTTTTCCTACAGAAGACCTATTTTGGAAATATTTCTTGAATAAGTGAAAGGGAAACTTCAAATTCGCAATTTGAAAAGAAAATTAAGAATAGCCAGCTACCAATAAACAGCACAGTGGATTCACTTTCATTGCCTGATGGTGAAGCTGTGTTCTACAGATCAATGAAAATAACACCCTGAAGTAGAGGGACTTCAGAAAAGAGAGAAATTTACACTCCTTTCTTACTTGATTATTTGTTAATAGCTTAATATTTCACATAGTACCAGAGGATATTGCTGTGGTGACATTCAATAATAGAAATAAGGCAATAATAGAAATAATTAATAATCTATTCATAGAAATCATGATAAAATATTAGGAAAGCACAATCTGACTATGATAGTAATAGAAAATAAAATGGCACAGTATGAAAACAGTGACAAATGATATATGCTTTGTTTTTCCAATTTTGATTTTTCAATGGGTGAATCTGTTTAAAATGGTTAATTGCATTTAGTTTTTAAAAATGTATTTATAAAATTTTCTTGGCTAAAATGTTTAGGTTTTTGTTCACCAAATTCCAGAAAAGGGATGCTTTGTGACTAATTCTGCTTACTATGCAAAGTTTCCAAGCAATGAATTAGTTAGGATTTAGGAAGTAACCTTAAAAAATCTGGCCCTCACCCCCATCAACTGAGTGATCTTTGCATCTTTCCACTTGATCTATAAAGAGAAAAAACGTGTATGAATTTATTCTGACCACTGCATGTATGATCCTAATCAATGTTTGGGAATCTTAGATCCAGCTTAATTCTCTGGCCATTTGGCAAGATTTTCAGGTCTAACTCTTCTGATTCTTTATTTCTTGTAAGGCATTAACCCCTTTTATTAACTACTGGGAGGATCTGGGGAAGAGGATGGTGGGAACAAGAGAGGGCTCGGGGTGGGAAGAGGTTTGAACTGGGGTTATGGACATGATTTGGGGCTTCAGGGGTTTTCTCAGTCCCAGCTTAACAAGCACTCAAGGAGGACATTGTGCTGCTTTGGCAGAAAGTGCAGATTGATGTCTTCCTGTGAATGCTGTGCTTTGTAACAAGCCCTGGTGGTCAGTTAAAGGTATCTGGGTTTCTGAAGAGACTGTTTGATTTGAAGCCAGTCCAGGCCTGGGAGTGGATGGCAGTTGCCGCCTTTTCTGTATAGGCTGGGAAGAAACTTGGTTCCCAGGATTCTAGAGCCTGAGTTGGTGTAAGGGGGTTGCCTGTAAAAGATTTCCTGAATGAATTCAAATGGTGTCTGTCAAAGGAATTGGGCCCTGTGGATCCGTTAGCAGAAAACTACACGGTTGCGTAGTGATTTGGGTAGATGGATATATAAAGGAAAGTGCAAAGAATCTCAAGCACTTCTAAGAACAAGATTATTATACAGTCCTTTTGTTTCTGCAGTTGTGTCAGCTGACATCAGTTTTCTTATCTCTATGCTAAGAAGCCTCCAGAGCGGCTATGTGAAACAATCTGTACTACAAGTAGTTTCTCTTCTTTAAAAGAAAAAATTCCACTGAAAAATATGTGGAAGGATATATACCAAACTATTATCACTAATTTCCTTGTGAGTGGGTGGTAGTGGGAATAGGAAGTATAGTGATGGTGATGGTGACAGGGAGATCTTAAAACTTTTTTATTTATCCATTTTACATTGTTTGAATACCAAAACAAATTAAGTAAAAATAGAGTAAATATAATAGCAGATTTTTCTTCCAAGAACATTAATTGTTGAGGTTGTAGAATCCCAATAATAAACACAACACTTTTAACCAAAAAAAATACACGGACGTAAACTCACTGTTTAAAAAAACTAATGCTAACAGTCATCACAGTGAATGGAACAGAGCCATCTCCAGGGTGCTTACCTTCCACTGAGTTCTCAGTGCTTTTTAATCTTTTTGGTGTTTACTGTATTTCTGAGCTGAGGGAAAAGGACAGGTATACTTATTTCCATTTCAGGAGGGAAAAAACTTCAAGATGGAAAGTTGCCTACTGAGAATAGTGGAATAAATTATGGAGCATTCATATACTGCTTTAAAAGAGATGGATATATTTTGACTTAGGAAGAAGTCTACAATATGTTGTTAAGTGGAAAAAAATAAAATAAAACCAAAACAATTAAAAATATCATACAAAACACACACCAGCACACATGGAAACACTGTTGTGATTAAAGGGATAATATCTGTGAGATTGGATTATAAATTATTTTTACTTCATGTTTCAATTCTTTATTGTAAAATTTAAACATAAAAGTATAATGCACACATGTATACATATATACACCATTATGTATATACACTTTATATATATATAATTAAAAATACATAGGATCACAGAAAGACTATTTATCTATCCAGGCTGTAGTATATCCCTCTCCAGATGCATCTGGTCTCATCCTGCCTCTTATTTTCCAGGTAACCACTCTCTGTCTTTTGCCTGACTCATTCCCTTACTTTAAGAGTTGATTTACTTTCTATGTATTTTATCTAAGTGATATATTGCTTGGTCTGGAAAAACTGAGTCCCCACACAAATCTATTACCTTTAGATGAAGACTCCCTGGAGAAGAAATCAACAGTCTCTGATTCATTGGCTTCAGGCAACTTTATAGTTTCCAAGAGTCCTCTCTCAGAAAAGTCAGTATACAAGCTTCTGATTGAGTCCTGGGAAAATGGGGCTTACACACATAAAAGGGTATCTAGCAGGACTAATTCTGAATAGGCAATATGTAGTCAGAAGGAGTAGACTGCTTTCTGTTTTGTTCTTTTAAGGTCACCATGGTCTACTTTGCAAGTCTCAGGTTATCCAAAGATGGAACAGTTCTGTCAGATGAAATGAGTGAACTTGCCTGCTTTGGGGTACAGGGCATTTGGAGGAGAACAGGAGCTTCCCCAATAATCAAGACAAACAGGGCAAAGAGATCATCTGTGCCAGACTTATCTGGGCATTGTGTCATCAGACAAATAGAACTATATGATTAGAACCCTTGAATGTCTGTCTCTGGAGTGATACTCTTCCAGCCTGGACTGCTTACCATTTATCCCTGTGCACAGTTGGTACCCTGGGATCTCTCTTCCCTGTCTTGAGTATTCCTTTTGCTTTTTTGTCTCTCTACTGGGTTAGATCCCCTGTTTCCTGATACAAATGTCTTTTTGTTTGTTTGCTTGTTTCCTCTTTCTTGTTTTGTTAGCACACATCCTCTAGTAGATTTTTGAGAAAGGATGGGAGGAATATACATTTTTAAGACATTTTAAGTTTGAATGTCTTTATGTCTTTATCTTACCTCCATAATGATTGATAATTTAGCTGGGTATAGAATTCTATTTTGTAAATCAATATCCTTCCGAATTTTGATTTTACTTCTTCACTGTCTCCTTGCTTTCAGGGTTGTTATTGAGAAGTCCAAAGTTATCTGATTCCTCACGCTGTCTATGTGATGTGGGCTTCCCTGTTCTACCTCACTCTGCAGAAACATGTGGAATTTTCTCTTTGTCACCAATGTTCTGAAAAACGAAGTGACACTTTGATACAAGTGTTTTTTGATCTACTGTGCTGGGCACTCAGTGGGTCATTTCAATCTGGCAATTCAGGTTGAATGATTTTATTGGTAATTTCTCCCTCTTTCCATGTTCTCTGTTCTTTCTTTTTGGAAAACCTATTATTTGGCTGCATCTGATGAACTCTTCTTCCTGATTCTCTTGTCTTTTCATAGCTATTTTCTATCTTTGGGTCTTCTGCTCTACTTTCTGGAGAAGTTTCCTCTTCTTGACCTATTAATGCCTCTATTGGGTTTTTCATTTCTGCCGTCATGTCTTTTAACTTTCATGAGCTCTTTTTTATTCCCTATAAGATCTTTTTTAAAAAGTGTCCAGTTTGTATTATAGTATCTTCTTTCATCTCTTTGAGAATACTAATGAAAATGGTTATTTAAGATTTTCTTCTGTCATAGTGTCTGTTTCTTCAGAGTTGTCTTTATGTAAGTTTACTTGTACTCTACCTTCTACTCTGCCTTCTAGGTTAGAGGTTTTTCTGATCAACCTGGACTGTCTCTAATGATGAAAATGCCCCCTCCCCATGTGTGGGTCTTGTTGATATTATGCCTTATGTTGGGTGGCTTGGGTGGGTTCTTTGTGGGGGCAACTTTGAATGAGAATATCTTTAAGTCTTTCTTCTTGGGCTGGACTGATTCTCTAAGGAAGAACCTTGTATTCTTCCACTGAGAACATAAAAATCTGGTCGCTGGAATTCTAGAAGTGAAGTTGAAGTTTTTGCTTTCAGAATTGGCAATGAATATAGACATCCAGTTTACAGGCAGATGCTTTCAACTGTGCATGGCATCTTCCAGCCAGAGAGCCTCAGACATTAAATCTAAAAATTTCTGCTGAGATGAGAGAAGGGAAGTTGCCCAGCAACATATATTAGAGGATCTAATTACCGATCTACTGCTTCTGAGCTTTCCCACAGTTTTTAAAATTATAGACCCCTTTCCCCAATTCTTCCCCAGTTCTAGAGGTTTCACATGTTTCCACGTCCTGAGCTTTCAAGAATTCTGTGGCATAAATAAGGTTATTACACAATTTTCTCTATTAGCAGAGAATTTAGCTTTCTTCCAACTACTGAATCAGTTACTACACACCCGTCTCCTTTGCAGCATCCAGTGTTTTATTGTCCTCTCCTCTTCACCCTCTTCTTATGTATGGATTTATGTCTTTAAGAAATCCTTTTTACTCTAGTTCAGTGGGGTTATGAGAGAAAACAAATTTGAATGAAGAAATTTGGCTGCTTAAACTAGGATGACTTTTTAAAGTCTTTCTGTAGTCTGTGTGTGTGTTTAAGAATTATATGTTACTTTAATGATCCTAAAAATACTAATGCTGTGTTCATTTTGACCCCCAAAATAAGTGTTATGATAATAAGTAAAAAAGAACCAAATATTTTTGTGTCTTTCCAATATCTATACAAGAAGTTGAGAAAATAAGAAATTTCTCCAAATTCCTTATGGACTACTTAAGTTACTCTGTCAGAAGATTGACATAGTTATGAGTGTCCTGCACAGCAAAAGTTGTGGAGACTCATACTGACCAGACACATGTACTTATAATATGTGTGTGTATATATATATATTATATATATATATAATGCATATACATCTATTTAAGAGAATAGGTGATATTGTGAAAATTTATTCTGGGTAAAGAATGGATATGTAGAACAAGGTGATAGGGAGCTAAACTGAGCCCAGGAATGGAGAGCCCGTGTTCGGCCTCTTGCATCCTGGAGGCCTCCAGAGTGCACGCTCCATATCTGTGGGTTACAGTCATTCTCTCCAGCACATCATGTGGGCAGCTGCCTTCCGCTATGTCTAGAACTTTCTCTAATTCCTCATCAAATACCATATCCTGTTGCTTCAGGATCTTTTCTGCTTAATCGTTTGGAAACAAATATTGCTAAATTCTCCAGGGTTGTCATTGATTTAATATATGGCTATTTGTGGTTTACAGATTTGTAAATTACCAGGGATTTCCTGGAAATGATACATTCACCCTAAGATTATCTCCACTGGTATTCATTTCAGGAGGCAATATTGGATGGGCTTAAAATGAGCTAAATTGTAGTGCTCTGAAGGTTAATTATAGCAGGCGTAGAATTAGCCTTCTGTCCTAATGGGTTAAAAAATGTACATCAACATCACTGACTCCCTAGTAAAGGCATGAAGCATTAAGGGTATTTCTTTGTAATCATGGGTCAGTATTTGAGATTTGTATCAGCTTGTCGGTATTGTTACTGAAAACAGTGAGGTTGATAACAGTGAAATTGATGTACGCCCGGAGGGTTCTGCTCTTGAGGTTGTGTGAATATTCCACAATTTATTTGTCTGATTATGGCCATTTGGGTAGTTTCAAGCTTAAAGTTACTATGAAAGTGTTACTATAATATTCTAGTACATGTGTTTGTTGAATAAATGTATTCATTTCTGTTGGATATATACTTAGGAGTAGAATTGCTTGGTAATGAAGATATCCATGCTTTCAGCTTTAGTGGGTATTGCCAAAGAGTTTTCTGAAGTGCTTGTACCAATTTACAATTCCATGCAGAGGATTTTTAGATGGTTAGGAAATATTGCAGACTAACATGGTAAATGAGGAAATTCCTTTCTTGATGACTCTCTCTATACATAAATTAATTACTTTAAGTGGTACTTGAATATAAATTTTACCTGGTGGAAGACACCAACTTGGTTGGTTCTTAAATAATTCCTACACTCATTTACTTAACTTAATTATTAATGACTTCTGTGTCCAAATTATTTTTCCATTCTATTCTTTTTAGAAAATATTACTAAAGAAGGCAAAGCATCATGTTATAACTATCCCTTACTGTAGCTTTCTGAGATCACAATTGATTCAATTCTAATCAGTAAACTATTTTGCAGTCTTCTGGTTATTGCAGGTTTATGATGTTTAAAGAACCACCTCCCCCCCCCACCATTAGCTATTGTGTAAATTCTTGTGAGAAACAGGAAAACAAATCTTCCATAGAGCCATGAAATTTTTCAAAGAGAAGCATGATTAAGATGAAATTTGAAGTCTACCTAATTCAATTCAGGAGCCTGAGGAAATTTGGATAAGTATGAGAAAGTTTAGAAAATTAAACTTGTAATACATGCCAATTAAATTTAAAGAAAAAGAGGGCTCATCTGAAATTAAAATAAATAAATAAATAAAAGACATGCCCAAATTGAGAGCCAGTCTGGCTGTTGGGGAACGGGAGAAGGGCACATGGGGTAAGGCAGCTCAGAGCAACAAGCTTTAAATGCTCATTAGAAAAACTCTTCCTTTTTTCCCCATCCATGTGTATTCCTTTGAAATGCCCCAGCATTGTCTAGCTATCAAATGCAAATTATTTTAATTGATTAAATTTAACTAGTAACAACCCTATGTGCAGGGTGGGCAGGTAAACTAACAGGGAGACTGGGCTCCCTTGTACACACTTTTCCCTTTGCTGTCCCACTGTGATTTGTAAGTTAAAGGCTTGGCGTAGTAAGCTATTAATTCATGGGCCTTGGTTTGTTTGTTTAACGTTTTCTTTACTCGTTTTTTAAAAAATTAATTAATTTATTTTTGGCTGCATTGGGTCTTTGTTGCTGCACGCAGGCTTTCTCTAGTTGCGGCGAGCAGGGCCTACTCTTCCGTGCAGTGCGCGGGCTTCTCACTGCGGTGGCTTCTCTTGTTGTGGAGCACGGGCTCTAGGAGCACAGTCTTCAGTAGTTGTGGTATGCCGGCTCAGTAGCTGTGGCTCATGAGCTCTAGAGCATAGGTTTGGTAGTTGTGGTGCATGGGCTTAGGTGCTCTGCAGCATGTGGGATCTTCCCGCACCAGGGATCAAACCCGTGTCCCCTGCATCGGCAGGTGGATTCTTAACCACCTGCGCCACCAAGGAAGTCTCTTTTACTCTTTATTATGGAAATTTTCAAATATTCACAAAAGTAGAGAGCAAGATGTAATGAGTCTGATATACCCATCACCCAGCCTCAGCAATCATTGGAATCGGCCAGTCTTGTTTTATCTGTACAGGAACTCACTTCACCCCACCTCCACCCAGCTTATGATGAAGCAAAGCCTAGACTCCATAACTATTTCATTTTGAAATATTTCAACATATCTTTAAAAGAGAGGGTCTTTTCTTTAAAAATATAATTGCAGTATCGTTATCACACCTAGAACAAAATACTTGATGTGTGTTTAATCTTTTTCTGTTGCATTGATCAGGGAAAATTTGAACTCAAGCCTTGGATTAGATAATCATGTCCTTTGCCTTAAAGTTCTCATTACTGTATATAGTTCATTGCAGATGATCATGATACATTTTCTGTTCAAAGCTACTCAAGTTGATGATAGAGTTTTAATAACTAGTTTCTTTACTTTATCTTCTTATATTTCTCTTACCTATATCAACATTTCTTCATCAAATGGCATTGTCTGATGGTGCAGATATCTGATACGTCCTTTTCTATTACTGCCTAGGTGTCTTTTTTTTTTTTTTTTTTTTTTTTTTTTTTTTGCGTTACACAGGCCTCTCACTGTTGTGGCTTCTCCCTTTGCGGAGCGCAGACTCTGGACGTGCAGGCTCAGCGGCCATGGCTCACGGGCCCAGCCGCTTCGCGGCATGTGGGATCTTCTCGGACCGGGTCACGAACCCGTGTCCCCTGCATCGGCAGGCGGACTCTCAACCACTGCGCCACCAGGGAAGCCCTGCCTAGGTGTCTTAATTGGAGTTTGGTGTCCTTTAGCTACAAATAATAAGAAATGAATTCAAATATAGCATTTTGTTCAGCATTTAAAAATTTCTCCTGCATAATGTAGACCTTTGGCAAAGGTACCTAGAGTGGTGTTCCTGTGCTTGACACCAGGGGTTCTCTAGATTAGATCGTCTGAGCCCAGAGAGATTCCCGTGACACCATCAGGAACATGCAGTATCATTAACCATGGTACAGCCATTTAGTGCTTTGAAAAACTAGGGTATGCTGCAGGTCTACTTCTGTCTCTGCTAAAAGTCAGTGAGTGATGGATAAAGAGTAATCAATGAAACCAGTAGAGTTGGGCTCTTGCTCTCAAGGCATGTTCATGGACTCTTGCTCTCAAGGCATGTTCATGTTCTATAGGAAAGGAATCATCTCCAGTGATATCCTTGCTTTATACAAAACCTGTGGATGCTTTTAAGCATCTGAGAAACAGATGGGTAAAGTTTGCAATGAATACAAAGCAGTATAATTTGGATATTTTTAGGAAAAAGAAGAGGTTCAGAATTATATTGGAGTCTCTGCGTTCTCCTCTAAACCAAGAACAGACTGTTGTCCTACTTCTACAGGCTGTAACTCAAGATGTTGTATTGCCTCATGCAGTGGTGCTGTGCAAATTTGAAGGTTGCAGGGCATTTCCCAATTCCACTGGCTATTACAGTGACATGGATGGCTTGAGTGGGAGCTGGACTGTACCTCTAAATTCTTCAGCTCTCCATTGCCAGTGGGCAGTGATTACTTTTCTCTACCTCATGTCTTTTCCATGTTGCCAGTTCCATCAGGAAAGATGAAGTTATGCTACAATAATAAAACCCCAACATCTCTCAGGCTTATTTTTTACTCACATAAAATCTGCTGAAGGTCAAGGCATCTCTTTGGGAGCAGTTGTCTTCTGTGTGTTGGTGGAATGATGTTCAGACTTATTTCTTTGAATATTGCTAAAACTCTATACTTTGTTCAGTATTTTTGTGAGGAGACAGCAAAATGATGCCACTTCTTCATATCTGTTTCTTTTTTTTCCTTTTATCTAATAGCACCTCCACATCAACATGTGCTTCCACAAACACTTTGACAGTGGATGAGAAAGCATGGAGAATGGTGCACCAGCTCCTCAATGCTTCCATGTGGAAGCGGTGGGTGTCCTTTGTTATTGAATCCAATCCGATGCTCGCCGCTTACAAAATCAATACTCACAAATGGTAGAAGGGAAAGATGGCTTTAATCAGAATGCTGGAAATCTGGGGAGATGGTAGACTCAGAGCCCCCAGATTCTGCTCGGCCATGAAAGTTTTAAAGGGAAGAAGGGAAGTAATCTCAGTTAATCATTGAGATGGGGGTGTGGTCAGAGTCGTCTCCATCACCTCACTGTGTGCAGGTTTATTGACTTCTTGTGATCCTCCTCTAGATGTTTTTTTTTTTTTTTTAACATCTTTATTGGAGTATAATTGCTTTACAATGGTGTGTTAGTTTCTGCTTTATAACAAAGTGAATCAGTTATACATATACATATGTTCTTGTTCACACAGTTTGGTCACACAGTTTGTTCGGGAGATGACCGAAGGGGAAGCTAGGGAGGAGATCTGGTCGTCTGTTAATTAGTTATTCTTCATTTCTACTTCTTTAATTTACAGAAAGAACCAACAAGTTAGGCAAGGTATTGTGTGATTAAAAGATTTGAAAGGTGCTTTGGGCTGGAGAAGAGTAGAGCATGGGGGTACCAGGCTTAAGGTTAGTGACAAGACAGAGGGGTGTCTCCTGCAGAGAGCTCTTTTCTGCAAAAATCTTTTTCCTGCCAAAAGCTGCTTGCACTTCCCGCTCACATTTTATTGGCTAAAGCAAGTCACCCAGCCAGGGTCAAGTTTAAGGGGGCAAGGACATGCAGTCCTTCCATGTAACCAGAATGAGAGAAAATTGGAAGTCCTGGTGGGTCTCACAGATGTCTATCACACTAGTTATATTCTGAAATTATTTCTTCAAATATTGCTAAAACTCTATACTTAATGTTCACCATGTTGGTGAGGAGACAAAATAAGACACCAGTTTTTTTCTTTTCTTTTTTTTTTTTATTTCTCTTAACCACAAACAGTTTTTATTTTTCCCTAAACTTTGTGTATTACCACAAATATTTTGACTGCTGTAGATCAGCGTTTCTCAAGTTTCAATGTGCATCCAGATCATCCAGTATCTTGTTTAAGCGCAGATTTTTGTTCGGTAGGTCAGGGTTGGAGCCCCAGGTTCTGCATTTTTAAAGAGCTCCCAGGTAATGCTGCTGCTGGCCTGCGGAGCGCGCTTTGAATAGCAAGGCTTTGGTCTGTCACTCTACTTAGAGAGGGAGAGCCGTCGTGATTTTAGTTGGATTCAAACAGAAATTTAGGCCATTAGTTTTTGTCTCTCCCCTACGTCTGAATTAAGGGCAGTGTCTCATGGTGATTGTTGTCAAACGTGGGAAGACTGTCAGTGTGACTCGAAAGCCTACTTCTGAAAGATAATTGGTTTTGTGTTCATTCATATTAAAACAGGACTGCAAGGAAGAAAGGAGACCTAATTGAACACTCAGAGCATCCCACTAAAAGCCAGCGTCTAATTATGGTGGGGCCCACACAGCAGGGACACTGAAGGGAAGAGGAGATACTAAAAACATCTTTATATTCTTTTGCTCTGAAGAGCACTTCCTGAGATCAAATGTAATTTGAGCTAAGGAGGCAGCGACTGACAAGCTTTACCGCCAGCAAGCATCTCAGAGACAGGCGCTCAGAGCGTTTGTCATCATGCTTCGATTTTGCCTAATTATTAATAGAACACTTCTTTGTTTCCCCCCGATCCTTTACTGATTAAGATTCTTGCATGTTTTAAAGCATTTTACTTATCGCTCAGGATTCCAGATGAGTTGCCATTTGGCTCCACGATGCAGACTGGCTTCGGAGGGCTGCATTAGAATCCTGTGGATGTGCACTTGGGTAGGAATGAGGCTGGACTGGATAAGAGCACTCATGGGCACTGCACAGTTTACCCAGAGCCTGTGTTTTTCCTTTGCTCATTTGTAATGCCAGCCCATGGTGGTAGAATAGGTGTATTGCTATAAATTAACAGTCATATCTCATACTTCTCATTCTGGAGGTGTAATTCAAAGAACTGTCACAAGGATAGCAAAACTACATATTCTTCTTTATAGTAATCGCCATAAAAAAAATCCCAATTACTTTAAATTGCCATAAAATGACTTCAAAATCAACCCCAGCCCTGCTGCCCTTGATTTTCTTGCAATTAGTTCAAAGATCAAGAGATGGAGCAGTAAGTTTTGGGGTATATAATATAGCAGTTACATTTTTCATGATCAAGGAACTTTTAGTTTACAGCTTCTTTCCTTTAAAGTAATTCATTGAAGGGGACAATAATTCTAGGTCCGTTCCCTTATTCTGCTGACACTCAATTTCTGGGGCTTGGACATATTTCACTTCTCTTTTTATCATTGAAATATTTACAACTCTAACATCTTTGCAGATGCTTGGTTTTTATGTAATAAACTGTAACTCACTGGTATTAGCCCAAGGGATTCAGCAGTGCCCAAATCCTGCCTTGGCAAAGCCACTCCTCTTCAGGTGGCCCCGATGAAGATGGACCCCCATACTGGACAATTACAAAGGCAAATACTCTTTGGGTCCACGTGTCCGATCTCCCAGTGCAGGAATCTTTGTTAAACCAGGCTGTAACAGAAGGCTTCTACTGGAGGTTTGAAACCATTTTTTCTTAACCCTAAAATTAAACCCTAATTTTACCATCAACAGATGAACATAAGAGGAGCACCCAAAGGAATCAGAGCATCCACCCATGTTTAGGTAAATGAAGTGAGTGATATGTCAGTGACTGCCCCAATGGGAAATGCTCTGGCACACTTAGTCCCTACACAGAGTGGAGTGGGTGTCCCCATGGGTTTAGGCACCTTTGAAGGTTGAATTACCTTCAGTGCAATGCTTCTTCCCGTTTGCTAATTGCACATAGAGATATCAAGTTCTAGTACAAATTCAGAAACTCCAGGGACCCATCTATTCTTCCACCGATCCATTTGTCCCTCCATTAGTCCGTCCATCCAATCTATCAAGATAAAAAAAAGTGGGAAGTGATGGTGTCTGTTTATCCTTCTCTGACTATAATAGGTGTTCTGGTGTCTTTTCCACTGTTTTCTCCAAAAGCAGTCATGTATAGCAATTGCCTTAGAAATTACAAATATATTTTTGAAAAATGTATTTTAATGGGAGGCAGAATGGATGGTGTGGTGCAGAGTACTAGATCAAATAAATTTATCCAAAGGCATTGTATCCCCCAACTGCAAATCACTTGATTTTCCCCTATATTTGGAATGTTAGACATATCCATGGATGCAGTTTTTAATAGTTACTTTCATTCATTTTTACTCTAGACCAATATGAAAAGCATATGGAAATGGTCTATTAGTTCAAGGTATTTTTCTCCCCTTAATGGAACAATTTTAGAAAATTTCAATGGGTGTTTCTCCTTAGATGTTATGAAACACCTAATCTGATGCAACTTTGTCCCAGGATAGGTGCTTTTGTTCATTTTCTAGGTACTTCCTTGGTCATGCTGTCCACCCCTATATTTTGATGCCCCAAATCTGCTAAAAACTCCTGCTGAGAATGTTTCTAACACTGACATTACTTAGAGTTGACTTTCGTCAGGAAACTTTCACATTTGATTATCTCTTATCTCTGTTGTATAGCCAGCCTCTTCGCGTCAGCTGAATGCTTCTCTTTGGTCTGTATCCTGGTCTCTCGACCCCTCCCTCATTCCTGTCCAGCCACCATACTATTTTTCTTTTCCACTAGCCTATATACAATGTCTCCTTTTCCGCACTTAACACTTAACCAGTTACCCAATTTAATGTGACTCTGGTCCCATTGCTTCACTGAAACAGTTCTTTCTAAAGTCACTAAGAATTTTTTTTTTTTTTTAGGTACGCGGGCCTCTCACTGTTGTGGCCTCTCGTGTTGCGGAGCACAGGCTCCGGACGCGCAGGCTCAGTGGCCATGGCTCACGGGCCCAGCCGCTCTGCGGCATGTGGGATCTTCCCGGACCGGGGCACGAACACATGTGCCCTGTATCAGCAGGCGGACCGTCAACCACTGCGCCACCAGGGAAGCCCTAAAGTCACTAAGAATTTTTACATTGCTAACCCAAAGGATGTTTTTTGTTTTTATCATATATAACTTTTGAATTTTATTCAACACTGTTGGTCCATGCTGTCTTGAAACAATCTCTTAGCTTGCTATCCATGATATTATTTACACCTGCATTTCTGTGTGTGGGGTGTGTGTGTGTGTCTGTCTGTTTCCTTTTCAGGCTCCTTCTCCATGATGCTTTTCTGTGGTTATAGAGCTTCTTTAAGCTTGGTCCTGGGTCTGCTCACCATCTTACTTGCTAAGCCTCTCCCTTGGCAATAGCATTTATACTTAAGGCTTCAATCGCTTCCTATGAATAAGTGACTCACAAATTTATATCTATAGTAAGACCTCTTCTCCTGGCTCTAGGTTACCCGCTCTCCCTGCATTCTTGACCTTTCTTGTGGATAAGTTACAGATATTTCAAAATCAGTGAGATTAAAACTAAACTCTAACACTCTTACCCAGAGCCTGACCTTCTTCTCTGGGGTTCTAGTTCTGCGTGGCATCACCATTCATCTAAGATATGCCATCTAGATTCTCAGGAGTCATCCTTAATATCTCATTTTCATCATCTTTTTTTTTTTTTTTGTGGTACGTGGGCCTCTCACTGTTGTGGCTTCTCCCGTTGCGGAGCACAGGCTCTGGACGCGCAGGCTCAGCAGCCATGGCTCACGGGCCCAGCTGCTCTGCGGCATGTGGGATCTTCCCGGACTGGGGCACGAACCCGCGTCCCCTGCATCGGCAGGTGGACTCTCAATCACTGTGCCACCAGGGAAGCCCTCATCATCTTTTTATAAACTCATTCAACATTTATTCCACAAATATGTATGAAATGCTATTGTGTGCCAGGCACTGTTTTTAGTGCGAGATATACATTATCAAATAAGTCCATATCCAATCCATCACCCAGTCCTGTCAGTTTTACCTCTTACGTCTAACCTACTGCCTCCATTTCATCCCTTCTACTCCAAGCGGTCACCACCTCTCACTATACTGCAGTCACCTTCTATCTAGTCTAGCTGCACAGTTGCTGGAACAGACTTTCCAAAGGCTGACCATATCACCCTAGCCCACCTCTACTTCCTGTTCTTGTTTAAATCCCCCAGTGCTCTTGGAATTAAAAAAAAAAAAAGTCATGAGTGTGACTTGCTGGCTATGACTGCTTCCACTTGCCCCTCCTACTCCAGCCACTTTCCATCCCTTTTGCCACATATTCTTGGAATATTGTTCCCTCCATCTTTTGTATAATCTCATTTCCTAGCCCAGCACCACCCTCACTGGTATAGAGGCACTTCCCCTGCCTCCCTAGACTAAATCTAATGCCATTACTCTGCACTCTCTTGGAGCAAGGCCACGTCTTTATTTTCTCCCCATAGCATCTGCAGTGCTTAGTACAGTGCCTGGCACATATTCGGTGTTCATTAATATTCATAAATGAACAAATAATAGCTTCTTACCTCATTTTTATGAAAATAAATTACCCAGACCTTTTGCCCATTTGCTCATCATAACGGAATTCTTTGGATTGCCGGGGCCTTTACTGACACTTTTCTTAGTCTCTACCTAGACTATTTGTCCCTGAAGTGACCTTTTAACCAGTTAAATGTAGGCACTGTCATATCTGATTATTTAAGATGCAGCAGAGAACATCAGATTATTAACACTAAACCAAAGATAATCATTGGGGGATATGTAAATTAACATCAATTACTTGCATTTATCAAAATTTTCATTTAAACACATAGTTGAGATGTACACAGTTGCATAAATTATTTTAAAAAGCGATATTCATAGGAGAAAACCTTGTAATTACGCTGGAAGTGGAAAGATGACTGACAGAGAAGATGGAACTATTTATGTTTCTTAAAGTAATTTAGAAAAGTGCCCATGCAGTTCAGTTATGGTCTTGTGACTCTGCCAAAGTCAGATGCTAAAACTTGACATGTTTGAATTCATATTTTGTCTCCTCTTCCTTATACTGCCTGCTTCCTGCAGTGCCTTTGAGAAGTAAAGTGGAGAAAAAAGTGGGTCAAACAAGAGTGTGGAACCTGGATAAGCCACCAAATTAAAAATGAATTCAAAGATTAATAAAAGTTAAAAAAAACTCACCTGCTGCGATTATCCATAGGTGACATGCATTGGCCACATGATCTTGAGAAGACCTCTTTACTTCTTAATAAAATGGGATCAGTAATATATGGCAGGACTGTTCACGATAGCTAAAACATGGAGGCAACCTAAATGTCCATCGACAGATGAATGGACAAAGAAGATGTGAAATGTATATATGTACATATATATAATGGAATATTACTCAACCATAAAAAATGAAATAATTCCATTTGCAGCAGCATGGATGGACCTAGAGATTATCATACTAAGTGAAGTAAGTCAAAAAGAGAAAGACAGATATATCACTTATATGTGGAATCTAAAAAAATGATACAAATGAACTTATTTACAAAACAGAAATAGACTCACAGACATAGGAAACAACCTTATGGTTACCAAAGGGGAAAGGGGGAGAGGGATAACTTAGAAGTTTGGGATTAACATATACACACTACTATATATAAAATAAATAACCAACAAGGACCTACTGTATAGCACAGGAACTATATACAATATCTTAAACTGTAATGGAAAAGAAACTGAAAAAGTATATGTGTGTATATATACATATATATACATATATATAAATGAATCATTTATGCTATACACCTGAAACATTGTAAATCAACTATACTTCAATAGAAAAATAATATATGGCAAGAAGGATTAAACGAGGTAATATATGTGAATGCTCTGTTGAACCTTGTACCACACAGTTAGCTCATATGAACATTTTTTTTATTATTGTAATTAACCTGGCCTCCTGACTTCTTGGGATTCCTTATGTCTAAGACTTTGTGAAATGGCAAACAGTTTTTAATGAGTTCTATGTGCTAAACAATTCCAAGTACCTTATAAATATTAATTCATTTAATCCTTGTGTCAACTTTACCATGAAATAAATAATATTATGATAACCCTCATTTATAGATTAAGAAACTGAGGTAAAAGGAAGTTAAATATCTTGCCAGAGATTAAAATCTCATAACTAGGAAGCAGTGGCTTATATCTGGAAAATAATGGCCTCATTCTAGGAAATTCCACATCTTAGCTAAAACTCCACCTTTCTAACTTACCCTTCACCCATAAGGCATGTACTACATGTCTGAGGTTTAACTGCTAGGAAGAAAAATTCTTTTCTCCATTTTCCATTTGAGTGTCCCACTGGAGTGTCCCACTGGTTTCACTTTGTATCTCAGGCCAGTGCTCTGCTACAGGTTCTTACTTCAAGATAGGATTTACTGTTCTACTTTAGTTTCCTTTCAGGATACCATGCCAGAGTGCTTTTGAAATTTTGTTATTCTCTGCATCAATGATTTGTCCTTTGAAATAGAGAAATAACGTTTATCATCCTGACATTGGGAAATCTGGATTATGCCATTTGTTCCTTTTTAGCCTTGTTTTAGGTAGTGAATCAGGCAAGCTATGGAGCTACCTTGCTTAGAGATGAGATGTTATCCCTAATAAGAGTCTCTTGGTGTTGGCATGTTGTACATAGAAGATTTTTTTCCAGAACATTCTACCTCATGCAGAAATGTTTTCCTTTTCGTAGATTTTTTTTTTCTGCCTTCTTCTTCCTTCTTACATATGACAAGGGATTCAGTTTAGGTGTTGAGGCCTTAGATAGCTCTTCAGACATAATAGCCAGAGTATATTTATTAATCTCCATTATTTCTCTAAGGTGATTTTGAGGATACAAGTCTCAGAACTAATGATTTGATCTGACTTTTAGGATGACAAGATTAAATTACCTGTGAATAATCTTTGCTGTATAGGCCAGGGAGTTGTTTCATATATATATGTTTGTCTATTTCAAATTTAGCAAATAGCTTTAAGAATTTCTCAGCCTAAATTTGAGTAGATTTTGAGTCTCAAAGCAAAATCCTACAGATGTGGTTATTAGAATGGTAAACTTTTTTTCAATGCTGATTTTGAACTATTGTAATAATCATATTTTTAGTTAAGTAGAAAAATGTTTAAGAATGGGAAATGTTCAACTTTGTCAAATTTTCTGATTCTCTCTTGTGCTTTGGATACTCTGGAATTATGCTATATTTGACCTGATTAAGCTGAATATAATAGAAGGTAATTCTTTCATGTTTTATATATAAAATCAGTGGGAAGCAATGAGAGATAAATAATATCTTGCTCTTTTAGACTTTCTGAGGATGTAAACTGGGGTTACCAAATAAATATAGGACACCTAGTTACATTTGAATTTGAGGTAAACAGTGAATATTTTTAAAACTATAAGTATGTACCAAATATCACATGGGACATGTTTATACTTTAAAAAATTTTATTATATAGCAGGGTGCCCTGTATTTTTATTTGCTAAATTTGGCAAACCTGCCCTAGTTCCACCCTAGTTCTATTTAGAGCTAAGAATTTTATCATTTCTAAAAGTCAAATTGACCCCCAAATGGGATTTAAAGCCATTGTGAAAATAATCAGATAAATAAATACATAAAAGAGGCCCATGCAAAGACTGTGATTAATTCAGTTTTGTCCACTTAAGACCCATAAGGAAGAACAATAAAATCACCCCTCCCCCCCATGCTAAATCTGTCCTGGAGACAGGCTAGCAGGCTGGGAGTGGAGGCCCCTAAGCCTTATCATAGAAGCACAGCTACCCCACCGGCTCAGTTCTGCCACTCTCAGACTGGATCAGCCTTCTTTATTGATAGCCCTGTTACACAGGATGTGAAAGCAGCCCAGACACCATACTGCTGCTGGAAAATTCTGTATCCAGTGCACTTCCTTCCCCTTGCTCCCCTGCTTTCTTCCTGTCCTGCCTTTTGTCCATCCTTGCCCTATACAGGTAGATTCTGCAACAGCCATCAAACACTGTGGAGGAAGCATGCTTACATAATCCACCCCTCAAACTCATCCCCAATACTTAGCACAATGTTTTGGAACTTGTAGATATTAAAAAATTATTACACAAATCAAAATGCTGTAATCCTATCACAGCAAGTGCCGAAAAAGTGTTTAGATTCTGTTTGGGACGTTAGATTAAAATATATATATATATAGTTGAGAAAATCCTATTTGAAAAATGTTGTTGACTGGGTTTATCATGGTTTTTTCTGTAATTGCATTGACCTCTATCATGGGAATGGGTCTTTGCTACGAACCCTAAATTGCCAAGCCAATCCCTTTCTAATTTATGTAAACAATAGTATTATTAAAACCATGATAAATACGCCCTTTCCCTCTTAAATACATATTAATGAGAGTGAAAGTCCCTTCATCATGGATAAGAATTAAGGTGAAGTCTATTTAATTTAACTATTGTTTGTTTGTTTGTTTAAATAGGATACTTTTACAAATTTTCCAAGCTTTTTCAGTTTCTCCAGGTTGGGCCTAATCTATTGAAAAAATAAACTAAAAGTAGTCTTGATATTAAAAAAAAAAGTATAATTTCATTTGGTGGATCTTATTTCACTCACTTTTTTAGTGATTCATAGTGTGCATCTTTCTGTGGCTAAAGCAAAGTGTTGTTTGTCTGAGCTTTGATCCAGAGATGCAAACAGAGCACATAAGATGAGCACACACACAAACACACATTCTTTTCCGCTATAGGTTATTACAAGTTATTTAAGATTCTTTTCCATTATAGGTTATTACAAGATATTGAATATAGTCCCCGTGCTATACAATAGGTCCCTGTTGTTTATCTATTTTATATATAGTAATGTGTATGTGTTAATCCCAAATTCCTAATTTATCCCAATCCCCCCTTTCCCCTTTGGTCACCATAAATTTGTTTTCTATGTCTGTGAGTCTACTTCTGTTTTGTAAATAAGTTCATTTGTATCATTTTTTTAGATTCCACATATAAGAGATATCATATGATATTTGTCTTTCTCTTTCTGACCAAACTTCAGTACTCTTAATTCCATCTAGGGAGCTGGGTACCAGGCAGGCTTTTTTCTCCTGCCTTACATACTTCCCATCAAGAATATCATTGATCCAGATACTGAAATCATCTATAACTCTACATTGAAAAAGAAAACATTGTTGATGGAAGAAGAAACTTCTTAGAAAACTGAGTCTCCTTTTTGGCTCCAGAAAATGGCTAACCACTTACTGAGAAAACTTGAACTAAGAAAAGTATGTTCAGAACACTGACAGTTCAGTCAGGATTGTTATTCTAACAGAAAAATATTTGACCTCTAGGCAAGGGCTTTGACCCTGTGCCCTTTCCTCCAAATAGGCTGTCTGGCTGTCAGACACTCAGATAACTTTTTCCATCCTGTGACAGCTTCTACACTGGAAATGACAGTCTGCCTACAGTGGGACAACATGTGGCCTCTTGGTGGAGTGTAGCAGAGGAGAGACGTCACTGGTTCTTTAAGGCTCTCATATGTGACTGGCTCAGTTAATAGTGAGAGTAGGGTATATTCAGGCACTCCTCAGGGACCAGACAGTTCATGACAACACACTTTTGTTCAGATCAGCTGAGGTAATGGCAAGCAGAGTATTCTTCGATTTTAGTTATTCTCAAATTCCTTCTTACAAGGTTACCTTATGCTGGACACCTGGGTGAGTAACGTTTCCATCTCATTTCCTCACATATTGAAGACCTAAGAGGTCTTCCTAATCTAGCAAGGGTGAGGGAAGTAGAGGTGAGTCGCTGAAAGAAAGAGCCATTATCATGGTCAGTAGTCTATTGATTTCATTTGTGGACAGAAGTGTACCACCATTCAAATGTTTGTGGATCCTTTCCTTCTTTAGGAAAGTATATGAATCTTTTTGCCTGGAATCATCATCCTTCTCAACGTATTTATTTGAGTGATTATTTTGTGCAAACCACAATGTTAGTTCTAACCTGAATTTTCCAATTTTTACTGTCACCATCCTTAGGAAGCCCACATTCAAGCCTACCACCTGAGCTGCCTTGCAATTGTGAGGTACACCACAGTAAAGGACAGAACATTCACGACTGGAGACTGGGTTTCTTGTGGTAGTGCTGCCACACATTTACTCTTTATTCCTGAAGAAACTTAACTCTGAAGTTTGTCATCATTACCAGACAAGAGGAGTCAACTGAATGTTCCTTAAAGGGTCCTCCAAACCAACAATTGAGAGATGTCAGGTGACCTTTTCGTCAAAGGGCTTCTCATGATCGTGAGCGTTAAGTGACCTGCCCTTCAGGCCCTTGTTTTGGTTTTGCCTTGTTGTATAGGGATTGTGCTGTGTCTGCACAACATTCACTTTCAAAAGATACACTCATATAGGCCATTTTTCAGTTGAGTCTAGAGGCAGTTATCTTCCAAGCATGCTATCTGTGGCACTCTGTCAAGCTCTGAAGTGTCATGTTACTCAGAATGGTCCACTTATAAATAGGCTGGGTTCAAAACACAGACTTCTTTTTTTTTTTTTTAAATAAGCTAAGCCTCTCTGTGGTTTCAGGCTGCTCTCAAGTGTTTGTCCATTGACTCTATTTTATTCCTAGAGAATAGCCTTACTCTCTTTGTCTCTGGTTTGAATAAGAACAACAACAACAAATTGATGAGAGCTTCATTTGTAAAGGGAAGGAGGGGGCAGAGAGAAGGCTAAGGATGTGTGTGGGTGTGTTTGTGTGTGTGTGGGCAGCTTCAGGGAGGAAAAGCATTTGCGAGATGTTTTCCTGGAGGAGCAGTTTCACATTTGTTTTGGTGCAAATTGAGCCAGAAGTTTGAAAATAAGAAGCGACTTCGTAAACGCTCGCTCCCTGTATAAACACCTTGTTAAATCAATGCAGCATTTGGACCAATTTCGTTTTTCTAATTCCATGGTACACTTGGGAAAGCAGAAGGCGTTTTGCATTGTGCAAAATCTGGTATTTGGTTATTTGGAGAAGGCGGCTTTACCTACTAGGTCACAGTAAATGACTACAGATGCTGAGAATATGTTGATGGTGTCAATGGTGAAATCTTTGCCACACAGATTGTGAAAAATTACAGGAGGGCAGGAAATAATTTATTTTGCTAACAATCTATTTCCCATCTGCAGTTTGTACCTGTTGAAGCTGGAAGTCCTTGCCTCCCCTCCTCAAAGTCCGTCTCCTTTCTTTGACAGATGTGCAACCCTTGAAGCCTTCAGTATTATTAACAGCAACGTTTAGAGTCTACCGGGGATTAATTTAATTTTTTTGGTGTGTGTTTTTACAATAGTTTCAAGATGCTGGAATGCAGATATAGTTCTTGTTAAAAAAAAATAGTTTAGACAGGTGGATTCATTTAGCTACCCAGCAAGATCTGATGGCTTTTTCTAAAATTAAATTCTGAAGAAGAAAATCTAACAGACAACTCCATCCACATACACAAGCACATACCACACTAATATGTATACACAGTGTGGTAGTGACGTCCAGACCAAACAAGAGGTGCTTTCTTACATGGAAATTGATTGGGTTTTAATTAATTAATCATTTATTTATTTATGGCTGCATTGGGTCTTCGTTGCTGCGCGTGGGCTTTCTCTAGTTGCAGTGAGCAGTGGCTACTCTTCGTTGTAGTGCGTGGGCTTCTCATTGCGGTGGCTTCTTTTGTTGTGGAACACGGGCTCTAGGTGCGTGGGCTCAGGAGTTGTGGCGCACGGGCTAAGTTGCTCCGCAGCATGTGGGATCTTCCCGGACCAGGGATCGAGCCCGTGTCTCCTGCACTGGCAGGCGGATTCTTAACCACTGCGCCACCAGGGAAGTCCTAATTAATTTTTAAAAGTATGTCTTAAACTTTGGCCCATTTTCACCTCGGATGAGCTATGATATGTTAAATAGATATTTCTATGACTTTGTTCTTACTCACCCTTTATTTCTCAATAATTGAACCCTCCAGGTTCTAATGGAAAGTAAGAGGTTGTTTATATGTTGAGGGTGGGCAGGTGTTACATTTTATTTTACATGTTGGTTTGTAGCTGACACAGTTAGAAAACCCCTTTGTCCTGTTTTTTCAAGGTGCATGGGAACTCCATTTCAATGCTGAAGAGATAGGTAGAGTTATAAGTTATATGAGTTGTAGATATGCTGATAACAAGTTATTCTTTTCTTATAGCTTTTCCAAGAAATCATTCTGGAGGAGAGGCAGCAGGAAGTCTGTCTTGCTGTTCTTGGAGCACACAGAGAGTGACATACTCAGGAAAAAATGAAAATGTTTAATTTTTATACTTTCACCTCAGTTTGAAATGCAGATGAAAGTTGCATTTTTATTTATGGCTTGAAGGATAGCAAGGCCTGATAACAAATCATAAAGAAAGATGGAAGCCTCAATAGCAAATTTTATGTTGAAAATGTCATCGTTTGTCACATATCAGTGGCTAAAAAAAGGAGAAAAACCTTGGATTTGTGCAATACTCCAAACTTTAAACATAGCTGAAATTACGCTGTGCAGTGGGCCATTCAAAGAGCACATGCAAAGGCCTGGGCTCTTCTCTGGTTCAGCAGTTGTCCTGTGTACACTCTGAAAGCCTAGAAACCATTCTGTGTGAGAGTTAGCTTTCCAAGTGGCCTCCCTCTTTCCTGACATTGCAGTCTTAAAAGTGCCAGCAGGGCTTCCCTGGTGGCGCAGTGGCTGGGAGTCCACCTGCCGATGCAGGGGACACGGGTTCGTGCCCCGGTCCGGGAAGATCCCACATGCAGCAGAGCGGCTGGGCCCGTGAGCCATGGCCGCTGAGCCTGCGTGTCTGGAGCCTGCGCTCTGCAACGGGAGAGGCCACACAGTGAGAGGCCCGCGTACTGCAAAAAAAAAAAAAAGTGCCAGTGTTGTCGCAATCTTTGTAAGACATAGACAAGGAGACACTTTGATTAGAATGACTGTTGCAATAGGGAGGTTGCTCTGATCTCAGAAATCTGCAAGCATGTCAAACTTATACAGAAAAATGTTTTTATCTGTTACAAAGTTTTCCCCTAATACCCTGTGCCTCTGTCCATATGAGGGACCACACTTTGCACAGAAAGTCAGGGGTCAAAAAGAGAGCTAAGTGTATTGAATTAGTGCATTTGGTGGTATGGAGGTTAGAGGGCAAGCAGCCTCGAGATTTCTCATGGTCACCTAATAGCATTAATGCCCTGTAAAAATAACTCAATATTGAGCAGGTAGACTCCAGGCATATAATGAAGTAGGGACCTTTATACTGAGCATTCCATTTTTTTTGATATATGAAAATTTATTTATATGCATATAAAAAGAACCTTCAAGTCTGTGTCTTTTCCTCCTTTCCTCTCAGAAATAGCATCTACTCAATAGGTGCTCTTTGCTACTTGGAAGTTTGATGTTATTTATTTATTTATTTTTAAACTTTTTATTTTATATTGGGGTACAGTTGCTTAACTGCGTTGTGTTAGTTTCAGGTGTATAGCAGCGTTGGGCCCGGTTAGTACTTGGATGGGAGCATTCCATCTTAATTCCTCATAGCTATTTTTTTTCCTTCCTCCAACCTCCAAATACTGCTGTGTACCTTTACCTGCCATCTGCAACACACAGAAACACAAGAAGACAGCCCTCAACCCCTATTTCTGTTTGCAGTTGGAGATCTCACCAGGTTTGCTAGCTGCTGTTCATTACCTCCCTTCTCTAAAATGTTCCCTGATGATAGTTAGACGTGTGACCCATTTCTCAGCGTGGCTGCCTTACACAAGCTTGTATGTCACATAAAGATGTAATAGACACTGAAGAAAATATTCTGGGCTGGGGGTCCTTTCAAATATTGTCATAAACAGGGTTACTTTCTCTATTTGAAGGAATGGCAATATTAGACAATCAAAGATGGTTGGAGATTAAAAGAAGGACACAGGATAAAGAAAACATGGCTGCTTCTTAAAACAAAGAGAGACCCGAATGATTAAAAGTAAACGAAAATATTGGGTTGGCCAAAAAGTTCATTCGAGTGTTTCCGTAATATCTTATGGAAAAACCTGAATGAACTTTTTGGCCAGCCCAACATTTTCAATGTTAATTTTTGTGGCTATGATGTAGTAAACTGAGAGACAGTGTCTAAACATAGACCCTGGAATCAGATGACTTAGGCTTTTACCCAGTCCTATGTTTTATTTGCTTGGGCAAGTCATCCAGTCTCTTTGAACATTACCTTCTTTGATTTATAAATTAGGAATGGTTATTCAGAGGATCCTAAAGAGATGATGCAAGTCTATATAAACATGGAAGGTGTGTAAAGGTGTTGGATATCATTTATAATAGGTAGTGTCCAACCTTTTTTTTTAGAAACATTGCCTGCTTGCAAGTTGATTAAGGACCTATTAGCTATGATATGTGTAGTGGAAAAAAGAGTGAACAGGGAGTGGCAAAGCAGACTTCTAAAATATTGGGACAATTATGTAAATAGCTTGAATTTATTGATTTAATGCTAATTATTTTTAGCTTGAGTTTGTCAGACATATAACGGTTATATTAATATACCTTAGCTAGTTGGATTGGTTTAATTTTCCATGTAATTTTCAAGGCCGCGTTGAACAGCCAATAGCTGTCATATGGGATATTAGAGAACATTGCCGTTACTTTACACTAAAGAGTTGTCATTTGGGGCAATGGTTTTAGAGAAAAGTGTAGCAATAAATGCACTGTTAGATTTATATTTATCCATTCCATTGGAAGAGCTTCAAAAGGAAAGAAAAGAAAATGCACGTCAACAACCCTAATGAAATCAGTTTTATTTCAATGATTTACACATAAAATTTTCATTCTTCATACTATAATGAAGAGAGAATGGTAGCGACTCATTCTGCTAAAGAAGACTGTTGAAACTCCCTTGGTTGGAAACGGAGAAGCCACTCATCATTTATAAGTCTAGTGACCCGAATATCTTTGACCAGTATTCACAGAAACTAGTGACCAAAATTCATTGCTGGAATATGTGAATTATTAATAAAGCTTCTGGAAATCCCCAGGTTTCAGGGAAGCATATGTGGCCAAGGAGAAATAAGAGATATACAAGTAAACTATTTCTGTGACTCTTTATAAGGGGAGTTTTTAGAGAAGCCCACGGAAGTCTATAAATCATGAGACACCAAGTAAGGGCACCCGGGAAGTTGCTCTAGTGACCTCCAAGGTGCTGTGTTTACCTTTCTGCAGCTCCCAGTTATGTGCAATGGCATGTGGCTGGATGCTGTAGGAGAAGGTGAAAGGAGCGTTCCTTTAGTTCACAATGCTAGAAATCTGAGGGCCCTTGACGTCATCTGGTTTAAACTTCTCTTTTGGTGGATGAGGGGAATGAGATCCAAGTATTTGTCTGAATTCCACAAATACTTATTGCCCCAAGGAAACAGGTGGGGGTAATTAACAATTATTATATACTTGTTATTTTTCAGTATATTCTATACCACAAAGCTACATTTGGGTATTATATCTATTTCACAGATGAGAAAATTGAGGTTCAATAAAAATAAGAAACTTTCATAAAATTCACTGGCTGATTATTTGCAGGAACTGAACTCAGAACGACCTCACCTTTCCACTATGTGAGAGTATCTCCTCAGGAGCAGAATTAATTGTGATGAAGAAATTCACCTCGATTCTAAAGCATTGGTTTCTTTCTCTTTTGTACTATGATTTGCTGTGAAACTGTTGAATATGATTAGATGAGGTGGAAGAAATAACCCAAGAAAGGAGACAGGAAGAAAAAAAAATTCTATGAAGATGAAGTAATATCAGTGCTAGGATGGAGAAACTGGTTAAGTGCGTGAATGTGATAAAGCAGAGTAAGAGAAGGAAAGTAAATTCACTACTTTGGGAGCCATGTACAGATCTGAGAGCCTAGAAAATTAAGCTGTACCTTTACTGGAAAATACAGAAAACTAGACTATGTGAAATCCTAATGATGCAAGAAGCACATAGAACTACAACTCTTAAGAGTTACTAGTGGTTAGTATCTTTCAGCTGAGGACTCCAGAAAAAAGTAAATTGACATGCCTCCCCTGGTACTGAGATATAAATCTAAGCCATAAATGAGACCTGCTTAGACTCATTGTAACCACTAAGCAATTAACTCCAGCTGGGATTGAAGGAACAAACAAAACATTTGTTTCCAAACTATGTTCCAAAGGAAACTTCAATAAGAAGGGAAGAGAGGCTTTGTGCTGAAATAAGCTTAGGCAATATACTCAGTGGAATTCCCTGGTGGTCCCTGGTGGTCCCGTGGGTAAGATTCCACACTCCCAATTCAGAGGGTCTGGGTTCAATCCCTGGTTGGGGAACTAGATCCCGCATGCATGCTACAACTAAGAGTCCACATGCTGCAACTAAAGAGCCTGCATCAGTGGTCCCCAAACTTTCCTCTTTCATGGAAGACAGTTTTTCCACGGACGGGGGTGGGGGTAGGGTTGGTTCAGGCTGCAATGTGAGTGATGGTTCAGGAAGTAATGCGAGTGACGGGGAGCAGCAGATGAAGCTTTGCTCGCTGGCCCAGCGCTCACCTCCTGCTGTGCGGCTCGGTAGCGGTCCACAGCCTGGGGGTTGGGGACCCCTGTCCTGCATGCTGCAGTTAAGACCTGGCGCAGGCTAAGTAAATAAATATTAAAAAAACAAAACAAAACAAAACTTTGCTCTTGGACAGTGTCAGGAAAGAAACCTGATATACTTTGTTTAGCCAGAATTTTCTGGAGAGATTTGACCATGGAACACTTTTTCAGTAACATATGTATTACTGTATGGAACAAAGTTTTTCAACATGCAGTACTTGAATACCTGGTGATATTCGTTGGCAGTCAAGTGATTTGATAGTTCAAAAGAAAAAAGTAAAGACATAATTTTGTTTACATATATTTCAGTGTCTTGAAATAGAAGATTAATCACTAGATTTTCAGAAATTCCAGTATTTTCGTTTGTCTTATATGTGCTACATGTACTAAATTGATCAGTTCATCTTGATTTGAATTCAGTTATCAGGGAATAGTTTTGGTTAAAGTATTTGTATATCATTTGCTTATTGCTTAAAGTCAAGTTCACATTTTATTTTTACAGTTGTGCATTTTAGCCCCAATTCATGAAAAATTGATTAAAATGCTTTTTAAAAGCTAAATGTCACGCTAAAAATTATAAAGTAAATGTATCATCTCAAAGTGTTGTGGATATAGAACATATATCTATAGGTTCTCAGAAAAATTAATCAAGTGCAATAAGTTCACAGAAGCAGCCAAAAGAAAAAACTGCAGGTAAGAGATAGGATGAACATTCAGATGGATATGTGAGAATATTATTTCATAGGATCTGCAACTTATTTATTGCTAGAATTCTGTGAAATATCGACAAAAAGCCATATTTTTTATGATGCTATTTTCAAAATACTGGTAAATCCGTCAAATCAATCCAGATTATTCTAGAACAAGAATAAAAATAAAATTAAGCCTATTTGGAGAACTGCTGAGATCTCCAAGCTGTCAGAGCACAGTGATCACAGCTTTGGGGACAAGAAGAGGAAGCAAAAGGAAATTGATGAAACTGGAAAGCTGGAGAAATTCCAAATCCTTGGGAGCTTTAAAAAAAAAGTTTACATAAGAAATTATTAAGTCTTGTTATTCAGTCGAAGGAGATAGTAAATTTACTGTGAGTTTTTTTTTGTTTTAACTGAAGTATAGTTACTTTACAATATTGTGTTAGTTTCAGGTGTACAGCATAGTGATTCAGTATTTTGCAGATTATTATCCTATTACACGTTATTACAAGATAATGTGTATAATACCCTGTGTTATACAGTAAATCCTTGTTGCTTCTGTTTTATATATAGTAGTTTTTATCTGTTAGTTCCATACCCCTAATTTGTCCTTCTCCCCTTTGGTAACCACAAGTTTGCTTTCTATGTCTGTGAGTCTGTTTCTGTTTTGTATATACATTCATTTGAATTAGATTTAGATTCCACATATAAGTGATATCATATAGTATTAGTATTTGTCTTTCTCTGACATTTCATCAAGCATAATATTGTCTAGGTCTATCCACATTACTGCAAGTGACAGTATTTCATTCCTTTTTAAAGCTGAATAATAATCCATTGTGTATATATATATATATATATACACACCATTTTTTTTTTTTTTTTTTTTTTTTTTTTGCGGTACGCGGGCCTCTCACTGCCGTGGCCCCTCCCGCCGCGGAGCACAGGCTCCGGACGCGCAGGCGCAGTGGCCAAGGCTCACGGGCCCAGCTGATCCGCGGCACGCGGGACCCTCCCGGACCGGGGCACGAACCCGCGTCCCCTGCATCGGCAGGCGGACTCCCATCCACTGCACCACCAGGGAAGCCCACCATTTCTTTTTAATACAATCGTCTGTTGATGGGCGCTTGGGTTGCTTCCATGTCTTGGCTGTTGTAAATAGTGCTGAATATCGGGGTTGCATGTATCTTTTTGAATTACAGTTTTTGTTTTTTTCTGGATATTTACCAGGATTGGAATTGTTGGATCATATGGTAGTCCTATTTTTAGTTTTTTAAGAAACCTATACTGTGAGATTTTTAAAAATTTTATTAATTTTTTTGCAGTACGCAGGCCTCTCACTGTTGTGGCCTCTCCCGTTGCGGAGCACAGGCTCCGGACGCGCAGGCTCAGCGGCCATAGCTCACGGGCCCAGCCGCTCCACGGCATGTGGGATCTTACCGGACCTGGGCACGAACCCGTGTCCCCTGCATCGGCAGGCAGACTCTGAACCACTGCACCACCAGGGAAGCCCACTGAGAGATTTTTTGATACTACAGTCCTCAAAAAAAAAAAAAAGAAAAAGGCATGAGTCCTGATGTTGCCAAAAAGATGATAAACTAGTATAATTAATGTTCAGAAAGAAATTTACAATTTCTTTTTAGCTTACAACTTATAATTTTAAAATCAAATAACACTGTTGGATGTTGCATAATATCAAGGGTAAATGATTTAGAAAGGCAATTATCATACGCTTACTAAATACTAAGCAATTTCAGGTAGGTAACACCAGTGATGTGCTGACCATGGATACACTCTTGGTAAATATCCAGTGAGTTTATGGAGAAAAGTACTCAGTGACACACTGTTTTGATCATCATTAAATATAATGCCACAGAAAGATATTTTAAAATTGTAAATGATTATGTATTTGAGCTATGCTGCAGAGTAGTAAAAGTGTTCTGAGATTGGTATGGCAGAGTATAAGTCATTTGTACGGGAAGGAATAGCATTCCTGGGTGGGTAAAAGGTTGCCTTGAACACCACAGAACAAACAGCTTTATCCACAGTAAATGTTTGGTTGGACACAATTTCTTTCTCTTCATTCAATAAAATTAAATAGTGAAAATTATTTATACAGTGACATTACTGTCAGTGTTCATACTTCTTTTCAGTGTGTTTGAGAAGAAATGGACAGATTCTATAGGACTGGTTTTTCACTGGAGTATTCTGGCTGTCAATGGGAAACAGGTACTCCCACCAGTTTTTGAAATGAAGATGATACAGAATATTTCTTCTTGATATTTATTATGGCAGTAATTTCAATGGCTTCTTCAAATGATGAATCTTAGTGATATGTTTGAATCTTAAAGTCTAAACTCAGTGCTTAAAAACAGAAATAACGTGATTTTATTTTTTAAATTAATGTATACCAAGATCTAAAATAAGACTGAATTATGGAGCAAATGGCTCAAACCATGAATTTGAATCTTACTAGTGCTTGATGATTTTCTGCACTCATCAGAGAAAAAACATTGATAATATAACTTGATTATATTTGACATCGATAACTAAATTCTATGACAAAATTATTTTCTAGGGCTTAATACAGTGTAGCCAATGGAAACAAATTTATTTGCTACAGTCTTCCAAATTAAAGCATTTTAATGTGGTGTGGTTACCAATCTATATTCTGAAGGAGCATTGAAAATTGTGTTTTATGTGAAATTTCTTCATAGTTTTTGGATCATTGTTTACCTTTTTCCTTAGA
Organism: Stenella coeruleoalba; assembly: GCF_951394435.1. NCBI lineage: Eukaryota > Metazoa > Chordata > Mammalia > Artiodactyla > Delphinidae > Stenella > Stenella coeruleoalba. The sequence goes on along the minus strand of NC_137148.1, from coordinate 97,052,144 downwards.
ACTATCTAAATTTGCTGCCATTCTGGATCACTTATAAGACTAAGAATATAAATCAACCCAGTTGTGTACCTAACATATAACTAATTTTACTGCTCATCACTGACATTATGCAGAGATTTGGTGAAAGATTAGAAAAAATATTTTCCCTACAGTTGATAGGAAATTAATGAAAATATTAATTTCAATATACATTTTATTTTTGTAACTTAAAATTATAATACTGAAAGCTTACATAAAATAGTGATATGGATGTTTGATGAATAGTTTATAGATGAAATGTTTGAGAAACATTGATGTAGAGTATTTTAGAAAATGCTAGATGAGAAACTCAAGGGTTTGGAGGTGTGGAATGGAAAGACAATTAGCAATGGAAATCCCATGGTTTCTAATACCAAAAGTGAAATAAGAGAAGGTGTGAGTTAGATGCTCAGATAATTCTATAAAAAAGAGTTCTGTTCATGAGGACACATGTGACTAAGAGAATACACTGGTGAAATACCACTGGGAATTGGGAAATAAGAAATAATGGAGGAAGCAACACAATTTGGTGTTGATTCTTTTATTCATTCATCCAGTTATGAATAGAATATTTTCTGAAGCTGGAGAGGTTAAGTAGTTAGTTGATATAAAAATGAGTAAGGTGTCTGAGGTAAGACTAGAGCCTGTGTCTGTTTGAGTCATAACCAGTGCTCTGGACCTTTGGTGACTGCCATTGACTGAATAATACAACCAGAACAAAACCCATTTTTTTGAGAAATAGCATGAGTTGGATTTTGTGTGTGTAAAACCAAGGGTCTATGTGATATCTGCCTGGGATATCATTTATGCAGTTGGATATAAAGGTCTGTGGTTGAGAGGAGCTGTCTGAGCTAGAGATAACAAATGAGGTGTCACTGTATTACATGTAAATCCTGGAATCAATATGAATTTACCTAAGGAAAAAGTTGAGGGTGAAAAGAGAAGAGAGTCTAGAAAATTATACTTGATATTTAAAAGTTAGGTATAATCTTGATATTTAAAAATTAGACAGAGGAGAAGAAGTTAGAGAAGACCAAGAAAGAACAATTAGTAAGATAAGAGGAAAACTGGTGGAGTGCGGTATCACAGAATTGAAAGGAAGAGAATGTATGAGAATGGCCAAATATGTGGAATTCTACTGAGAAGTCAAGAAAAATAAGGAGGTCAGTGTTCATAGCAGCACTGTTTACAGTAGTCAAGATATGGAAGCAACCTCAGTATCCATCAACAGATAAATGGGTAAAGAAGATGTGGTATATATATACAATGGAATACTACTCAGCCATAAAAAAGAAGGAAATTTTGCCCTTTGCAGCAACATGGATGGACTTGGAGGGCATTATGCTAAGTGAAAATAAGTCAGAGAGAGAAAGACATACTGTATGCTTTGACTTATATGTGGAACCTAAAAAATACAACAAACTAGTGAATATAACAAAAAAGAAGCAGACTCACAGATATAGAGAAGAAACTAGTGATTACTAGTGGGGAGAGGGAAGGGGGAAGGGAAAATATAAGGGCAGGGGAGAAAGAGGTACCAACTATTACATATAAAATAAACTACAAGGCTATATTGTACAACACTGGGAATATAGCCAATATTTTATAATAACTATAAATGGAGTATAAACTTTAAAAATTGTGAATCACTATATTGTATAACTCTAACTTGTACATAAACTATACTTCAATAAAAAAATTAAAATAGTACTTTTACTTAAAAAAAAAAGAAAAAGGAGGGAAAATTCCACATTGTTCCTCTTCCCTTTTGTTTGTTTTCACACATCTGCTCCTGAATGTCACTTTTCTCTTTAAGAGGTGTGTGTGTGCATGTGTGTGCGTGTGCATGCGTGCGCACAGTTCAAGGGCTCATGGGTTAGTTTTAATATTGAAATATGGACTTAGGAAAGAAGTGAAGACATGTATCCAAGTTATTCTATGGGACAGTGTAATGACATAACTGAATTCAAAAGCAAATTTTAAAGTCCTTCTCATAGATGAATAATAAACCTGGTGATTTGACAAAGAAAGTGTTTAATTTTATTCTAAAATTATAAACAACTACACTGAGATCTGATTTCATGAAGATGTTTATTTTTAGAAAAAATACCTGCTAAAAGCCCATTCCTGCAAAAATATTACATGGAAAATAAAGAAGAACCTTCTCTTTTTTGACCATTTTCCTACCTATGTGAATAAGGATTTACTTAATATTGTGTCATATTTTTAAAAATGATATTAATATTACAAAAGAAAGAAACGGTGGGGGAAATGGATCATTCTAATTCATTAGAAAGTTTTTCTCTACTAATTAAAAAACTTGGCTTCCTAATCAACACTTTTTTGAAACATAAAGCTTATATCATAGAAGCAGTATCATCTAGGTATTAGAGGTACAAATTGGAAGATCATTTGTCTGGATTCTTAATTACTGAGCCTGCTCTATATGGTACCAAAATTTATAGACTTAGCCAGAGTTGTTTTGTTGTTATACCCAAGATCTGTACAATTTATTTTTGATATGGTGGTTATGGTACTACATTAAATTATCTGTGTATCCATTCCCTAAAAATGTAGAATGTAATAAACAAGTATTTCGGTTTCAAAACAAATCAATTCTGGTTAAATTTAAATGCAAAAGGTATTTGTTCAGAAGAATTAATTCATCACTTCCCTTATTCATCAAATACGCACTGAGCACCTACCAAAGGCTAAGCTCCACTCTGGGCTTAGGAGATAGAGCAGGGGACAAAGCTAAGTTCCACTCTCAGGAGGCTTATATTTCTACTTCAGAAGATGGACTCTAAACATATTTAATATTTTGAATGTTGAAAATTGATGGAAAGAACAATAAAGCAGGATTTGGACACTGGAATTGATGAGAAGTACATGAATTAGTCTCAGAAAAATGTGAATAAGGAAGGCTTAGCAGTTATGCCCACAGCCAAAATCATCTGGGAAAGATGCTGCTAACTCTGCCTTGGGAATTGTGAGCACTAGGATTCTGGGCATTGGCTTCTGTACCATGACCTTGCTTGTGTACCTCACTCCAGAGTCCGACACAGGGCAGGGACCTCTGATGGCAGAATGGAGATCTTGCATCCATATTGAGCTACTCCTTGTCGCCATTTCTAGTGGAAGTCTGACTCTGTCACCCAACAATCTTGGGTTTTCCCCAAATTGGGGATGCCAGGTAAAATACAGGATAACTAGTTAGATTTGAATTTTAGATAAATAGCAGTTAACTTTTTGGTATAAATTTGTTCATATTTAATTAAGTGTCCTTTGTTTGTTTTTGCTAATTCTGACAACCCTACCCCAAAGAGGAAAGGTGTTAGGATGCCGAGCAGCCCCCAAATGACGAATGTCTATTAAAATCAGTTAAATGTGAAGATTCTAGGAAGACCATTACACAAAACCAGAATCATAGTACAGAGTAACAAGTGCCATAAAAGGAGTGTATACAAAGATCTGTGGGAGAACATCTGAGAAAGCGATTTTTTTTTTCTGACTACAAGTTGGCTGGACATTTGGCCAAAGCTGCAGATTGGGGGTGAATTTTGAGCTGGGTCTCAAAATGAGTACAAGTTGGCCAAGTAAGAAAAAAGAAGGAGGGTGTATACCCAGAGAAAACCATAATTCAAAAAGACACATACACCCCAATGTTCATTGCAGCACTATTTACAATAGCCAGGTCATGGAATTAACCTAAATGCCCATCGACAGATGAATGGATAAAGAAGATGTGGTATATATATACAATGGAATATTACTCAGCCATAAAAAGGAATGAAATTGGTTCATTTGTAGAGACGTGGATGGACCTAGAGACTGTCATACAGAGTGAAGTAAGAAAGAGAAAAACAAATATCGTCTATTAATGCATATATCTGGAATCTAGAAAAATGGTACAGATGAACCGGTTTGCAGGGCAGAAATAGAGACACAGATGTAGAGAACAAATGTACGGACACCAAGGGGGTAAGAGGGGCGGTGGTGGTGGTGGATGAATTGGGAGATTGGGATTGACATATATACACTAATATGTATAAAATAGGTAACTAATAAGAACCTCCTGTATAAAACTATATAATAAAATTCAAAAATCAATCAAACAATAAAAGAAAAAAGGAGAGAGACTTCACCAGCAGAGAGAATGATATGGACCAAGGTGCAGAGTCATAAAGTGACTGTCATGAGTTTAGAATGGTTTGCATGAAGAACTTATGTGTATAAGGACTGACTGGAGACAGGTCTGGACAGGGAGCTTAGGATGAAGTTGGGAAGGGTTTTAAGTAGTAAAAGAAATAGGGATCTTTTGGATATGTTTGAATCAGCTGAGTTTTGAAAGCTTGCTTTAGCTGTAGAACTATTCATGAATTTGTTTATGGTTTTATATTTGTTAAAGCATCTTAAGTCTCCAAGAGAAAAAAAAATACCTTAAGTTGCTCGGTTCTTATTAAAAGTGTGCTCGTTGGGTGGGAAGAGACTCTCAGTGTCTGGTACGTGGGGGCTGTGAAAGGATGACCTAAAGCCAGAATGAATAGTAAACCAGGGGTGAATTACAATACTGGGTGTTGATACATGGTGAAAATCTGTGAGGCGACAGCAGGACTTTTGGTACAGCTACTGAGATGGCAATTAGGCTGGGTGAAAATGAATGGAGACGAAGAGAACCGCGGAGGTGATGAGCGAGTGAAGGTGCGTTAGATGTGCAAGTTAATGAGGTTATGGGTGAGTAAGTATAATGACTCTCCAGGACTTCTCCTTTAATGGCATGTTTACCCACTCTTCCTAAGCAACAGAGAGGAAAAGCTGAGCCCTTGAAATTGAATCATAGGTTTTATTCAAGGAGAAAGTGCGTTGTAGCAGAAGGCAGAGTAAGTGTTTTATTACTTTGAGATTTTTTATTCAGAGAACAGACTCCTGTGGACTTTGGTAAATACTTGTCTGTAGTTTTTCAGGGGAAATCAGTAGGAGATGTTTGAATAGCTACGCATGAGAAGACAAATTCAGTTGTCACCCGGTTGGCCTATAGTTTGAAGATTTTAATCAAATAGAAGTGTAATGTCAAGTTTACTTTTTCATGGCTTAAAATAATTTTCATCATATCAGTTTTCACTTCTTTCGTCATTTCATTGGTTTTTAGATATATCGTAAGCATTTTGAGTCATATCAAGCCTGAAGACTTTGACACATCAAATGAAATACTTTCCTAACCTCTTTAAAAAATTGTTTTTTGTGTTCTATGTCTTTGGGGGTGTGTGTATATATGTGTGTATACATATATATATATTTAATTTTACCTCTTTCTGAGTAAAGAGAGAGGAAGAGAAGCCATAGACAAAGAGCCATAGACAAAACAATTAGCAACATAATATTTTAAATGGCTTTTTAAAAGAGCTGCTGAGAAACTACTTGATTACTTACATGTTTCATTATTTTTAACATCTGCCTCTGCCTCTCACATTAATATGAATAATGGGGAGTTTGTGTACAAGCTTCTGAATAGGCCCTATAGTTGTTCACATAATAGATTTATGCCATTATGCTGTAGAATATATATACAAATACATATGTATGTATTTACAAACATGCAATTCAAATGTGCGTTTTTGGAATTCATATTGTATAAAGAGCCAATAATTAATATTTGAGCACAGGTAATGGGAGAATAGATGAACTAGAACCAACTTTGCCAAAGAGTAGGAAGTGTGCATTGAGATAAGGGAGGATTAAATAGAGGTAAATGAAAAACTGACCACAAAAAGAGGAAATATTGAGAGTATTTGGTCAAATTTGATTTAGCTGAGTTTCTGGAAACAGACTTTCTTCTAAAGGAATAACATTGGAAAACTGAGGATAACAAGGGGAAATAGAACACCATTCTGAAGGTGCCAAAGGAAGGTCAGAAAAGCAGTTTTGTCTTGATAGAAAGAATTATAGCCATTAATGGCCGGGAACGACAGTATCTTCTTTGAAAACCTGAGTTCTAGAACTTCCCTGACCACGGAGCAGAGTGTTCTGGAGATTAGAAAAGAGTTAGTCTATGTTAGATAAAACTTAATCCATTTCAGTAAAATCCTACAATTTCCCTGTGGAGAGCCTGAATACCTTTTGGTATACTTATTCTTCAGTGCTTTGTCTTCTTTGATGCAATTGTAAAATAATATCTTTTCCTTTTAAGTTTTCTAGTTTCCTGCTCTTGTACAGACATGTGTCTGACTTTCATATATCTAGCCACCTTGTCCAGAGATCCAATAATTTTGTGTTTTTAAAATGTAGTTGATAAAATCATTTGCAAATAATAACAGCTTTATTTCCTTAATTGTAACCTGTACGTTTCTGATCTCTTTCTATTGTGCTAGTTAGGGCCTGTAATTCAGTATTGAATAGAAATAGTACTAATGAGTATTCCTGTACCATTCCTGACTTTTAAATTATTTTAAAAATTTTATTTTATTGTGGTAAGAACATTTAACCTGAGATCTACCCTCTTAACAAGTTTTTAAGTGTACAATGCAGTATTGTTAACTATGGACACAATGCTGTATAGCAGATGTCTACTACTTATTCACATTGCTTAACTGAAACTTTATGCCCATTGATTAACAACTTCCCATTTTCTCCTCCCACTGGTCCCTGGCAACCATCATTCCACTCTCTGATTCTATGAGTTTGACTATTTTAGATACCTTATATAAATGGAATTATGCAAATATTTGTCCTTCTGTGACTGGCTCATTTCCCTAGCATGGAAGTCAAGTTTCATCCATTTTGTTACTTATTGCATAATTTCCTTCCTTTTGAAGGCTGAATAATATTTCATTATATGTATACACCACATTTTCTTTATTCATTTATCTGTCCATGGGCATTTAGATTGTTTTCTCATTTTGGCTATTGTGAATAGTGCTGCAACAAACATGAGCTTACTCCCATGTCTTTGAGATCTTTATTTCAATACTTTTGAATAAGTACCTAGAAGTGGATCATATGGTAGTCCTACTTTTAATTTTTTGAGGAACCACCATACTGTTTTCCATAGCTGCTGGATAAGTTTGCATTCCTACCAGCAGTATATAAAGGTTCCAATTTCTCCACAACCACCCCAACAGTTGTTATCTGTTTTTTTTTTTTAATAGTAGACATCTTAAGTGTGAGGTCAAATTTCATTGTGGTTTTGATTTGTATTTTCTTAATGATATTGTGCATCTTTACATATACCTATTGGCCATTTGTATGACTTTTTTTGGAGAAATGTCTGCTTAAACATTCAGCCCATTCTTAAATTGGTTTTTAGTTTTTTGTTACTGAGTTATCAGAGTTCTTTATATATTTTGAAAATGAACCCCTCATCAGATACATGGTTTGCAAATATTTTTACCCGTTCCATAGGTTGAATTTCACTCTTTATTGTTTCCTTTGCTGTGCAGAAGCTTTCCAGTTTTATGTAGTCCCACTTTTCTATTTTTGCTTTTGTTGCTTGTGCTTTTAGTATCATATCCATGAAATCACTACCTAGACCAAAGTCTCCCTGGGACAAGCTTACCCCTGTGTTGTCTTCTGCAAGTTTTATAGTTTCAGGTCTTCATTTAAAGTCCTTAATACATTTTAAGCTTTTAAATCTACTTTGTATATGATGGAAGATGAGGATCCAGTTTCATTCTTTTGCATGTGGCTGTCAAGTTTTCCCAACATCATTTGTTGAAGAGACTATTTTTTTTCCCCACTCTATATTCTTGGCTACTTTGTTGAAAATTAATTGACCATATATGCATGGATTTATTTCTGGGCTCTCTATTCTGTTCCATTGAGCTGTGTTTCTGTTTTTATGCCAATATCTTGCTGTTTTCATTACTATAGCTTTGTAACATATTTTGAAATCAGGAAGTGTGATGCCTTCAGCTTTGTTCTTCTTGATCAAGATTGAATTGGCTATTCAGAGTCTTTTGTGGTTACAATTTTAGAATTGATTTCTCTATTTCTCTAAAAAAATGCCAGTGGGATTTTGAAACATTTGATACGTGAACATTTTAACAATAGTATTTCTTCCAATCCATTAACATGGGATTTTTTAAAAATTTGTTTTTATCTTTAATTTCTTTCATCAATGTTTTATAGTTTTCAGTGTGTAAGTCTTTCATGTCCTTAGTTAAATTTATTCTTAAGTGTCTTGTTCTTTTCAGTGCTATTGTAATGAGATTAGTTCCCTAATTTCCTTTTCAGGTAGTTCATTGTTAGTGTATAGAAATGTAACTAGTTTTTGTATATTGTTTTTGTATCCTGCAACTTTACTAAATTTGCTTATTATTTGTAGCAGTTTTTTATGGAGTCTTTATTTTCTATAAGTAAGATCATGTCATATGCAAACAGGACAGTATTACTTTTCTTTTCTCATTAAATGGCTTTTATTTCTTTTTCTTGCCTAATTTTTCTGGCCAGGACTATATTGACTAGAAGTGGTGAGAATGAGCATCCTTGCTTTATCCCTGATCTTAGAGGAGAAGCATTCAGTTTTTTTACTCTCAACTGCAATGTTGGTTGTGGCCTTCTTGTATATAGCCTTTAATACGTTGAGGTGATCTCCTTCTATTCCTAGTTTGTTGAAAGCTTTTATCATGAAAGGGTGTTGAATTTGCCAAATGCTTTTCCTACCTCTTTTGAGATGATACATGATTTTTATCTTTTATTCTGTTAATGTGTATCATGCCAACTGATTTTCATATGTTCAACCATCCTTGCATCTCAGGGTTAATGTGTAATAGTCTTTTAATTTGGTGTTGAATTCAGCTTCCTAGTATTTTGTTGAGATTTTTTACATCTATATTCATCATGGGTATTGGCCAGTAGTTTTCTTTTTTTATGGTATCTTTATTGGGCTTTAGTGTCAGGGTAATTCTATTCTCATAAAATAAGTTTGGGAGCATTCCCTTTTTCTTTTCAACATTTTGGAGGAGTTTGAGAAGGTTTGGCATTAGTTCTTTAAATGTGTGGTAAAATTCATCAGTGAAGCCATCTGGTCCTGGGCTTTGCTTTGGGGAGGTTTTCAATTACTGATTCAATCTCTTTACTAGTAATTGGTCTTTTCAGATTTTCTGTTGCATCATGATTCAGTCTTGTTAGGTTGTATGTTTCTAAAAATTCATTTCTTTACGTTGTATAATTTGGTGCATAATTTTTCATAGTAGTCTTTGTATTTTTGTATTATTTGTTGTAATGTCTCCTCTTTCATTTATAATTTTATTTGAGTTCTCTTTTTTCTTGGTTCAAATATAGGTAAAGATTTGTGTATTTTGGTTATCTTTTAAAAAAATCAGCTCTTGCTTTGATCTTTTCTGTTGTCTTCTTAGTTTCTGTTTAATTTATTTCCATTCTGATCTTTGTTATTTCCTTCCTTCTAACAACTTTGGGCTTTGTTTGTTCCTCTTTTTCTAGTTTCCTGAGGCATAAAGTTAGGTTGTCTATTTGAACCCTTTCTTTTTTCTTTTTTTCTTTTTTTAACATCTTTATTGGGGTATAATTGCTTTACAATGGTGTGTTAGTTTCTGCTTTATAACAAAGTGAATCAGTTATACATATACATATGTTCCCATATCTCTTCCCTCTTGCATCTCCCTCCCTCCCACCCTCCCTATCCCACCCCTCCAGGCGGTCACAAAGCACTGAGCCGATATCCCTGTACCATGCGGCTGCTTCCCACTAGCTATCTACCTTACGTTTGTTAGTGTATATATGTCCATGCCTCTCTCTCGCCCTGTCACAGCTCACCCTTCCCCCTCCCCATATCCTCAAGTCTGTTCTCCAGTAGGTCTGTGTCTTTATTCCTGTCTTACCGCTAGGTTCTTCATGTCATTTTTTTCCCTTAAATTCCATGTATATGTGTTAGCATATGGTATTTGTCTTTCTCTTTCTGACTTACTTCACTCTGTATGACAGACTCTAGGTCTATCCACCTCATTACAAATAGCTCAATTTCGTTTCTTTTTATGGCTGAGTAATATTCCATTGTATATATGTGCCACATCTTCTTTATCCATTCATCCAATGATGGACACTTAGGTTGTTTCCATCTCCAGGCTATTGTAAATAGAGCTGCAATGAACATTTTGGTACATGACTCTTTTGAATTTTGGTTTTCTCAGGGTATATGCCCAGTAGTGGGATTACTGGGTCATATGTTACTTCTATTTGTAGTTTGTTAAGGAACTTCCATACTGTTCTCCATAGTGGGTGAATCAATTCACATTCCCACCAACAGTGCAAGAGCATTCCCTTTTCTCCACACCCTCTCCAGCATTTACTGTTTCTAGATTTTTTGGTGATGGCCATTCTGACTGGTGTGAGATGATATCTCATTGTAGTTTTGATTTGCATTTCTCTAATGATTAATGATGTTGAGCTTTCTTTCATTTGTTTGTTGGCAATCTGTATATCTTCTTTGGAGAAATGTCTATTTAGGTCTTCTGTCCATTTTTGGATTGGGTTGTTTGTTTTTTTGATATTGAGCTGCATGAGCTGCTTGTAAATTTTGGAAATTAATCCTTTGTCGGTTGCTTCATTTGCAAAAATTTTCTCCCATTCTGAGGGTTGTCTTTTGGTCTTGTTTATGGTTTCCTTTGCTGTGCAAAAGCTTTGAAGTTTCATTAGGTCCCATTTGTTTATTTTTGTTTTTATTTCCATTTCTCTAGGAGGTGGGTCAAAAAGGATCTTGCTGTGATTTATGTCATAGAGTGTTCTGCCTAGGTTTTCCTCTAAGAGATTGATAGTCTCTGGCCTTACATTGAGGTCTTTAATCCATTTTGAGCTTATTTTTGTGTATGGTGTTAGGGAGTGATCTAATCTCACACTTTTACATGTACCTGTCCAGTTTTCCGAGCACCACTTAGTGAAGAGACTGTCCTTTCTCCACTGTACATTCCTGCCATCTTTATCAAAGATAAGGTGTCAATATGTGCGTGGGTTTATCTCTGGGCTTTCTATCCAGTTCCATTGATCTATCTTTCTGTTTTTGTGCCAGCACCATACTGTCTTGAATACTGTAGCTTTGTAATATAGTCTGAAGTCAGGGAGCCTGATTCCTCCAGCTCCATTTTTCGTTCTCAAGATTGCTTTGGCTATTCGGGGTCTTTTGTGTTTCCATACAAATTGTGAAATTTTTTGTTCTAGTTCTGTGAAAAATGCCATTGGTAGTTTGATAGGGATTGTATTGAATCTATAGATTGCTTTGGGTAGTAGAGTCATTTTCACAATGTTGATTCTTCCAATCCAAGAACATGGTATATCTCTCCATCTATTTGTATCATCTTTAATTCCTTTCATCAGTGTCTTATAATTTTCTGCATACAGGTCTTTTGTTTTCTTAGGTAGGTTTATTCCTAGATATTTTATTCTTTTTGTTGCAATGGTAAATGGGAGTGTTTTCTTGATTTCACTTTCAGATTTTTCATCATTGGTATATAGGAATGCCAGAGATTTCTGTGCATTAATTTTGTATCCTGCTACTTTACCAAATTCATTGATTAGCTCTAGTAGTTTTCTGGTAGCATCTTTAGGATTCTCTATGTATAGTATCATGTCATCTGCAAACAGTGACAGCTTTACTTCTTCTTTTCCGATTTGGATTCCTTTTATTTCCTTTTCTTCTCTGATTGCTATGGCTAAAACTTCCAAACCTATGTTGAATAAGAGTGGTGAGAGTGGGCAACCTTGTCTTGTTCCTGATGTTAGTGGAAATGCTTTAATTTTTCACCATTGAGGATGATGTTGGCTGTGGGCTTGTCATATATGGCCTTTATTATGTTGAGGAAAGTTCCCTCTATGCCTACTTTCTGCAGGGTTTTTATCATAAATGGGTGTTGAATTTTGTCAAAAGCTTTCTCTGCATCTATTGAGATGATCATATGGTTTTTCTCCTTCAATTTGTTAATGTGGTTTATCACATTGATAGATTTGCGTATATTAAAGAATCCTTGCATTCCTGGAATAAACCCCACTTGATCATGGTGTATGATCCTTTTAATGTGCTGTTGGATTCTGTTTGCTAGTATTTTGTTGAGGATTTTTGCATCCATGTTCATCAGCGATATTGGCCTGTAGTTTTCTTTCTTTGTGACATCCTTGTCTGGTTTTGGTATCAAGGTGATGGTAGCCTCGTAGAAGGAATTTGGGAGTGTTCCTCCCTCTGCTATATTTTGGAAGAGTTTGAGGATAGGTGTTAGCTCTTCTCTAAATGTTTGATAGATTTCGCCTGTGAAGCCATCTGGTCGTGGGCTTTTGTTTGTTGGAAGATTTTTAATCACAGTTTCAATTTCAGTGCTTGTGATTGGTCTGTTCATATTTTCTATTTCTTCCTGATTCAGTCTTGGCAGGTTGTGCATTTCTAAGAATTTGTCCATTTCTTCCAGATTGTCCATTTTATTGGCATAGAGTTGCTTGTAGTAATCTCTCATGATCTCTTTTATTTCTGCAGTGTCAGTTGTTACTTCTCCTGTTTCATTTCTAATTCTATTCATTTGAGTCTTCTCCCTTTTTTTCTTGATGAGTCTGGCTAATGGTTTATCTATTTTGTTTATCTTCTCAAAGAAGCAGCTTTTAGTTTTATTGATCTTTGCTATTGTTTCCTTCATTTCTTTTTCATTTATTTCTGATCTTATTTTTATGATTTCTTTCCTTCTGCTAACTTTGGGGTTTTTTTGTTCTTCTTTCTCTAATTGCTTTAGGTGCAAGGTTAGGGTGTTTATTCGAGATATTTCTTGCTTCTTATGGTGGGCTTGTACTGCTATAAACTTCCTTCTTAGCACTGCTTTTGCTGCATGCCATAGGTTTTGGGTCATTGTGTCTCCATTGTCATTTGTTTCTAGGTATTTTTTTATTTCCTCTTTGATTTCTTCAGTGATCACTTCGTTATTAAGTAGTGTATTGTTTAGCCTCCATGTGTTTGTATTTTTTACAGATCTTTTCCTGTAATTGATATCTAGTCTCATGGTGTTGTGGTCGGAAAAGATACTTGATACAATTTCAATTTTCTTAAATTTACCAAGGATTGATTTGTGACCCAAGATATGATCTATCCTGGAGAATGTTCCATGAGCACTTGAGAAAAATGTGTACTCTGTTGTTTTTGGATGGAGTGTCCTATAAATATCAATTAAGTCCATCTTGTTTAATGTATCATTTAAAGCTTGTGTTTCCTTATTTATTTTCATTTTGGATGATCTGTCCATGGGTGAAAGTGGGGTGTTGAAGTCCCCTACTATGAATGTGTTACTGTCGATTTCCCCTTTTATGGCTGTTAGTTTTTGCCTTATGTATTGAGGTGCTCCTATGTTGGGTGCATAAATATTTACAATTGTTATATCTTCTTCTGGATCGATCCCTTGATCATTATGTAGTGTCCTTCTTTGTCTCTTGTAATAGTTTTTATTTTAATGTCTATTTTGTCTGATATGAGAATTGCTACTCCAGCTTTCTTTTGGTTTCCATTTGCATGGAATATCTTTTTCCATCCCCTTACTTTCAGTCTGTATGTATCTCTAGGTCTGAAGTGGGTCTCTTGTAGACAGCATATATATGGGTCTTGTTTTTGTATCCATTCAGCCAATCTGTGTCTTTTGGTGGGAGCATTTAGTCCATTTACATTTTAGGTAATTATCGATATGTATTTTCCTATTCCCATTTTCTAAATTGTTTTGGGTTCGTTATTATAGGTCTTTTCCTTCTCTTGTGTTTCTTGTCTAGAGAAGTGCCTTTAGCATTTGTTGTAAAGCTGGTTTGGTGGTGCTGAACTCTCTCAGCTTTTGCTTGTCTGTAAAGGTTTTAATTTCTCCATCAAATCTGAATGAGATCCTTGCTGGGTAGAGTAATCTTGGTTGTAGATTTTTCTCCTTCATTACTTTAAATATGTCCTGCCAGTCCCTTCTGGCTTGCAGAGTTTCTGCTGAAAGATCAGCTGTTAACCTTATGGGGATTCCCTTGTGTGTTATTTGTTGTTTTTCCCTTGCTGCTTTTAATATATTTTCTTTGTATTTAATTTTTGACAGTTTGATTAATATGTGTCTTGGCATGTTTCTCCTTGGATTTATCCTGTATGGGACTCTCTGTGCTTCCTGGACTTGATTAACTATTTCCTTTCCCATATTGGGGAAGTTTTCAACTATAATCTCTTCAAATATTTTCTCAGTCCCTTTCTTTTTCTCTTCTTCTTCTGGAACCCCTATAATTTGAATGTTGGTGTGTTTAATGTTGTCCCAGAGGTCTCTGAGACTGTCCTCAGTTCTTTTCATTCTTTTCTCTTTATTCTGCTCTGCAGTAGTTATTTCCACTATTTTATCTTCCAGGTCCCTTATCCGTTCTTCTGCCTCAGTTATTCTGCTATTGATCCAATCTAGAGTATTTTTATTTTCATTTATTGTGTTGTTCATCATTGCTTGTTTCATGTTTAGTTTTTCTAGTTCCATGTTAAATGTTTCTTGCTTTTTCTCTATTCTATTTCCAAGATTTTGGATCATCTTAACTATCATCATTCTGAATTCTTTTTCAGGTTGACTGCCTGTTTCCTCTTCATTTGTTAGGTCTGGTGGGTTTTTATCTTGGTCCTTCATCTGCTGTGTGTTTTTCTGTCTTCTCATTTTGCTTGTCTTACTGTGTTTGGTGTCTCCTTTTTGCAGGCTGCAGGTTCATAGTTCCCCTTGTTTTTTGTTTCTGTCCCCAGTGGCTAAAGTTGGTTCAGTGGGTTGTGTATGCTTCCTGTTAGAGGGGACTAGTGCCTGTGTTCTGGTGGATGAAGCTGGATCTTGTCTTTCTGGTGGGCAGGTCCACGACTTAGTATGATTTTAAGCAGCCTCTCTGCTAATGGGTGGGGTTGTGTTCCTGTCTTGCTAGTTGTTTGACATAGAGTGTCCAGCACTGTAGCTTTCTGGTCATTGAGTGAAGCTGGGTGCTGGTGTTGAGGTGGAGATCTCTGGTAGATTTTCGCCGTTTGATATTATGTGGAGCTGGGAGGTCTCTTGTGGACCAGTGTCCTGAAGTTGGCTCTCCCACCTCAGAGGCACAGCACTGACTCCTGGTTGAAGCACCAAGAGCGTTTCATCCACATCGCTCAGAATAAAAGGGAGAAAAAGTAGAAAGAAAGAAAGAAGCAAGAGAGTAAAATAAAATAAAACAAAGTAAGATAATACAAAGTTATTAAAATAAAACATTATTATTAAGAAAAAGATTTTTGAAAAGCAAAAAAAACAACAAAAAACGGACGGATAGAAGCCTAGGACAAATGGTGAAAGCAAAGCTATACAGACAAGATCTCACACAGAAGCATACACATACACACTCACAAAAAGAGGAAAAGGGGAAAAAATACTAAATCTTGCTCTCAAAGTCCGCCCCCTTAATTTTGGATGATTCGTTGTGTATTCATGTATTCCACAGATGCAGGGTACATCAAGATGATTGTGGGGATTTAATCCTCTGCTCCTGAGGCTGCTGGTAGGGATTTCCCTTTCTCCTCTTTGTTCGCACAGCTCCCGGGACTCAGCTTTGGATTTGGCCCTGCCTCTGTGTGTAGGTCGCCAGAGGGTGTCTGTTCTTCACTCAGACAGGACGGGGTTAAAGGAGCAGCTGACTCTGGGGCTCTGGCTCACTCAAGCTGCGGGGAAGGAGGTGTGCAGATGCGGGGCGAGTGTGCGGTGGCAAAGGCCGGTGGGACGTTGCACCAGCCTGAGGCGCGCTGTGCGTTCTCCCGGGAAAGTTGTCTCTGGATCCCGGGACCCTGGCAGTGGCGGGCTGAAGCGGGGTGTGGATAGTGACCTGTGCTGGCACACAGGCTTCTTGGTGGCTGCAGCAGCAGCCTTAGCATCTCATGCCCGTCTCTGGGGTCCGCGCTGTTAGCCGCGGCTCGCGCCAATCTCTGGAGCTCCTTTAAGCGGCTCTGTGAATCCCCTCTCCTCGGCACCAAGAAACAAAGAGGTAAGAAAAAGTCTCTTGCCTCTTCGGCAGGTCCAGACTTTTCCCCGGACTCCCTCCCGGCTAGCCGTGATCCGCCAACCCCCTGCAGGCTGTGTTCATGTTGCCAACACCAGTCCTCTCCCTGTGCTCTGACTGAAGCCGGAGCCTCAGCTCCCAGCCCCGCCCGCCCCGGCGGGTGAGCAGACAAACCTCTCGCGCTGGTGAGTGCCGGTCGGCCCTGATCCTTTGTGCGGGAATCTCTCTCCTTTGCCCTCCGCTCCCCTGTTGCTGTGCTCTCCTCCGCGGCTTCGAAGCTTCCCCCCTTCGCCACCCGCAGTGTCAGCCCGCGAAGGGGCTTCCTAGTGTGTGGAAACCTTTCCTCCTTCAGAGCTCCCTCCCACTGGTGCCGGTCCCGTCCCTATCCTTTTGTCTCTGTTTATTCTTTTTTCTTTTGCCCTACCCAGGTACGTGGGGGGGTTTCTTGCCTTTTGGGAGGTCTGAGGTCTTCTGCCAGCGTTCAGTCGGTGTTCTGTAGGAGTTGTTCCATGTGTAGATGTATTTCTGGTGTATCTGTGGGGAGGAAGGTGATCTCCACATCTTACTCTTCTGCCGTCTTCCCCCTCTCTCCCTCTCCGTTCTTAATAGCGCTGTTTCTCTTAAAGTGTATTTTATTTGATATTAATATAGGTAGTCCGGTTTTATTTTGGTTACTATTTCCCTGATAGGTCTTTTTCTATTGTTTCCCCCCAATATTTGTATGTCCTTTGCTTTTGATGTGTTACTTACAAGCAGCATTTATCTGTCTTCAACCTTTAATTTTCCAATTTAGTATATTTATATTGATTTTAATTGTTGATATACTTGGGCCTATTTTTACCTACTTTACCAGTTTATTATTTAAGTTTGTTCCTTTTCCTGTGTCTTTTTCACTCTATTACTTTTATGATTTGAGTTGATATTTAAACCTCTCTCCAAGTAAGACAGGAGTTTAGCACTTTCTCTATCAATGGATTTTCCACCCCTAAACCCAAATCAGTGCCTCTCCTCCCCTCTCTTAACACCCACCCCAAGCCTTCTACATATATACACATAAACAATAGTTAAAAATAAACTTTGTTTTTCTGGAGATTTCAGGGTTTTTTTTTGAACTTCAATCTCTATTTCTTTCAGGGTTGATGATCTTGGCCAAAGGATCCAACAGTTTTACTAGATTTACATCTTATCAGAATTGAAACCCTGTTTTTTAGAGTTGGTATGTATTATATAGCTTTTTTACTTCTAATTTGTGTACTCTTGCATAGCTGATTCCCTGAGGTTATTTGTGCCACAGTTAAGTAAAATTGGAATTATAACCAGTGTATTTTGTGTTTTGCTTTACATGAGGCACTTTGGATAGAGGGTACAAGTTGTCTAACTTTTTCTTCTTGTTGAAGGGGGTGGGTGTTAAACTTATTGTAAACTTTTTTTTAAAGGTTAAAATTTAAAATTTATTTCCTCATAATTTTTAAAGTAGCTGATCTTTATTTCAGATGTTGCAGAGATAGGCCAATTTGGATGTAGGAATTCCTATCAACTCTCACCATTTGGAGAAATATTTACAGTTACTCAAGACCATTGGTATAGTTTAGATTCACAGCTCTTCTTAGGTCATTTTTGTTCACCAGTTCTGTAACACATTTAGTAAGCACTGGCATGGGCTTTTTTCAATATCATGACAATATTGAGGTGTTGACCTCCATTACTTTGTTGAATTTTCCACTTTTCATTATCTGGTACTCAACCCTGTGGATCCTAAAATATGATTTTGTCTGCCCTTTAAGACACCTTTGTCTAGAGTGAACTCATTTTATTACCTTATCTCACAACTGATATTTTAAACCGAGTTTTCTGTTATGTCTGTTTATTAAGCAAATATTACCGCCACAGAGACTAAGTTACCCTAATAGTGTTTGGATTGCAGATTCTTAAAATTCTTTCAGTCAGAAAATATTTACTGAGAATATGCCATGTGTCAGACTTTGCCCTGGTAGTGGAAGATTTAATGATAAATAAGTCCAACTATTCCTGCCTTTTTAAAGACATATGCCTAAGAAACCGAGTTAATACCCTATGAGATTCAGACTTTGAATTTCAACTTTTGTTAATTTAGTATGAATATTTACTACACAGGAATAAGAATTTTAAAGTCTTTAAGATTCTCATATTCTCCCTCCCTGTGGGCATATCAGTGTAATCAGCAGGTAGCTGGTGTGCATGGATTCAGAAGACGGACTTTTCCAGTGGATGCGTATTACAACAGGGATTGTCCTATAAATTGCTCTTTTTTCCTTTTTTGGTTTTTGAACAAGAATGTGAGAATAATCATTGTCACAATCCTCTCAATCAATCCTCTCACATGGAGAAATCTCTCAAATGGAGATCAATCCTCTCAAATGGAGAAACTCTTTCTTTAAATATCAAATCAGGTGGTAACCCAGTCTTACTGGCTTTGGGACCAATTTTCTTCATTAAATTTGTATCTGAATTTGTTTTGATTTTTTTGTTATTAGTTGGTTTTAAACAGAAGTTGAACTCTCAGTAGGGCATTCTCATTCCTATTTTCTAGATTTTGTTTTTTTTTTTGAGGAGGGTTGGAACCTTACTATACATACCAAGTACACATAATTAACTTTTTCTGCATTATTTCAAAAGTGCTAGTAATTTTACACTTAATTCACAATAAATCTCTTTCAAATAGAATTGTAATTTTAATTTATTTTGAATTACTTTGGTATTTTTAATTTAGTTTTGTCTTTGAATTTTAGATAAAGGGATAGAATGCTCCCTGTAGTGAACTTCAGGTATGCAAGTATTCTGATAAAGTATTTGCAAATGGAACATTTTAATACATGGATTATAATTCATAGTTTATTCCTTTCCATACATTCATGCCAGACACTACATATATATATACAGGATATTTGGGTTTTTTTAAATTTTTATTGAAATATAGTTGATTTATAATGTTGTATTAGTTTCAGGTATACAGCAAAGTGAATATATATGTAAATATATATATATATAAAGTATATATCTATTACATTTTCTTTTCCATTATAGGTTATTACAAGATATTGAATACAGGTCTCTGGGTTATACTGTAGGCCCCTGTTGGTTATCTATTTTATATATAGTAGTGTGTATATACTAATCCCAAACTCCCAATTTATTGCTCCCCACCACTTTCCCCTTGGTAACCATAAGTTTGTTTTCTATGTCTGTGTAGATCTTTGATATGACCAGGCTCTTGCATATAGGACAGATGTAATCCAACTTGTTGTATGAATATCCTGGCTAGTATTAGAACCTGGAAATAAATATTAACTTAAGAAAATGCACATTAACTAAGGCTTGGAGAACTGCAGTGAAAATCAATCTTAGGAACATTCTGTCATTATTTCAGTTTTTTGTGCTCAATCTTGATTTCACTGTTCCTTACCTGAACAGTGCTATATTTGTGTTCCTTAGGTTTGTGTCATTTTAGAAAAATAGGTGGACCAGAACACAAGGACATAAAATTGGATTGTAACCATAACATGATATTTCTGTCATGTTATCTGTTTGTAGTTAAGAATCCATATGAACACCTTTGGTATAGAAAAAATGATGTTTTGTTTTACTCTGCTGAAATCAAGGGCTGAACTGTTCAGGAAGACAGAGTTGGTGGTATTGTCAGAGACTGCTCTGTGTGGGTGAAAAGCCTGATTTATTAACTGAAATTAAGTCCTAAACAACACATGAAAGCAGACATAGTGGAACCAAAATCTATCAAGATTTAATAGCTAAGCTCATGAATTTCCAAAGTAACCTGTGGATAAAAGTTTAATTTTTTTTTCAAAAAAGGGACTTACTGTGTACTTCTAACTTTAATAGTGGATCAAAAGGAAAAATGGTTTTTCTCTGCATGAGTGAAATGGGTAAAAGCAAGTTATGGAATTTGGTATAATGGAAAATTTTATGAAAGGAATGAAATTGAGATTGGTATCCCTCATTGGCAGTTTGCAGAGAGTTTGTACAGAAGAGAAACAAAGCAGAATGAAAGAAACCAGTAGAGTTCTCCTTAGACACATCAGAATGGTAAAGAAGCAAAACAGTGTGGACAATGCTAGGAAGCTGCACAGAACTTCTGCATCTTTTTCTGCACTAATGCAACCTAGACTTTCAGAGCCTCAGTTTTTACCTACCTTCTCTACTGATGTTTTATTGGTAAACCATGTTCTTAAATTCAGTTTAAATGTATCTCTTGGTCAAAACCTGTAACCAGAACAGAGATTGATGCCATGAAATGCAGAGAAGGATTGGGAGAAAACCTATCACAAATTGCAGGCCTGTGTTTCAATCCAGATAGTCTAAGGGTAGAGTGAATTCTAAAGTTTGCACTTGCAAGATCAAGATGACTGAGACTTGAAAGCAAACATCCTCCCCATTTGCCTTTATCTGCTTTATGTGAAAATACCCAAATTAACAGTGAAATGACTGTCCTGAGAAACATACTGTGTGTGTGTGTGTGTTTGCCTGTGTTGTGGTAGATTGGTGAAAATAAAATTGAGAAAGAGGGAAAGAGCTTAAATGTTTATCTTTTGATACATACCTGCCTATTTTCAGGAAGAATATAGTGTATGTCCCATTTAAATGCTAGCGAGACAGGTTGTGTGATTAGGGTTTACACAGAGAGATTTGTATGTGAAAGCTTTGCACTGTACAAGATTCTTTAATTAAAATAGCCCCTTAGGGGGAGACCTTCAAGATGGTGGAGGAGTAGGACGCGGAGATCACCTTCTTCCCCACAGATGCATCAGAAATACATCTACACGTGGAACAACTCCTACAGAACACCCACTGAACGCTGGCAGAAGACCTCAGACCTCCCAAAAGGCAAGAAACTCCCCACGTACCTGGGTAGGGCAAAAGAAAAAAGAAAAAACAGAGACAAAAGAATAGGGACGGGACCTGCACCAGTGGGAGGAAGCTGTGAAGGAGGAAAGGTTTCCACACACTAGGAAGCCCCTTCGCGGGCGGAGACTGCAGGTGGCGGACGCGGGGAGCTTCGGAGCCACGGAAGAGAGCACAGCCACTGGGGTGCGGAGGGCAAAGTGGAGAGATTCCCACACAGAGTATCGGTGCCGACCAGCACTCACCAGCCCGAGAGACTTGTCTGCTCACCCGCCGGGGCAGGCGGGGTTGGGAGCTGAGGCTCGGGCTTCGGAGCTTAGATCCCAGGGAAAGGACTGGGGTTGGTGGCGTGAACACAGCCTGAAGGGGTTAGTGTGCCACGGCTAGCCGGGAGGGAGTCCGGGTAAAGTCTGGAGGTGCCGAAGAGACAAGAAACTTTTTCTTCCCTCTTTGTTTCCTGGTGTGCGAGGAGAGGGGATTCAGAGCGCCGCTTAAAGGAGCTCCAGAGACTGGCGTGAGCCGCGGCTATCAGCGTGGACCCCAGAGACGGGCATGAGACGCTAAGGCTGCTGCTGCAGCCACCAAGAAGCCTGTGTACAAGCACAGACAGGTCGCTATCCACACCTCCTCTCCCAGGAGCCTGTGTAGCCCGCCACTGCCAGGGTCCCGTGATCCAGGGACAGCTTCCCTGGGAGAACACACGGCGCACCTCAGGCTGTTGCAACATCACTCCGGCCTCTGATGCTGCAGGCTCGCCCCGCATTCCATACCCAGCCCTCCCCCCCTACCTGAGTGAGCCAGAGCCCCCTAATCAGCTGCTCCTTTAACCCCCTCCTGTCTGGGTGGGGAACAGACGTCCTCAGGTAACCTACATGCAGAAGCAGGGCCAATCCAAAGCTGAACCTCAGGAGTTGTGCAAACAAAGAAGACAAAGGGAAGTTTCTCCCAGCAGCCTCAGGAGCAGCGGATTAAATCTCCACAGTCAACTTGATGTACCCTGCATCTGTGGAATACCTGAAGAGACAACGAATCATCCCAAAATTGAGGCAGTGGACTTCGGGAGCAAATGTAGACTTGGGGTTTGCTGTATGTGACTGAATGGTTATTGGTTTATCTTAGTTTAGTATTTAGAGTTTATTATCATTGCTGGATTTGTTTATTGATTTGGTTGCTCTCTTCCTTTTTGTTATATATATATTTCTTTTCCTTTTTCACTTTTCGTGAGTGTATATATGTATGCTTCTTTGTGTGATTTTGTCTGTGTAGCTTTGCTTTTACCATTTGTCCTAGTGTTCTGTCTGTCCTTTTTTTTTTTAATATAGTTTTTAGCACTTGTTATCATTTGTGGATTTATTTTTTTGTTTGGTTGTTCTCTTTTTTCTTTTTTTAAATTATTTTTTATTTTCAATAATTTTTAATTTTTTTTATTTTAATAATTTTCTTTCTCTCCTTTCTTTCTCTATTTCTTTATTTCTCTTGTTCTCTTTTTCTTTCTCTCTCTCTCTTTTTCTCTTTCTTTCTCTCTCTCTCTCTCTCTTTTCTGCTGAGCTGTGTGGCTGACAGGGTCGTGATGCTCCGGCCAGGTGTCAGGCCTGTGCCTCTGAGGTGGGAGAGCCAAGTTCAGGACATTGGTCCACCAGACACCTCTCAGCTCCACATAATATGAAAAGGCAAAAGCTTTCCCAGAGGTCTCCATCTCAAGGCTCCACTCAACAACCAGCAAGCTACAGTGCTGGACACCCTGTTCAAAGCAACCAGTAAGACAGGAACACAACCCCACTCATTAGCAGAGAGGATGCCTAAAATCGTAATAAGGTCACAGACACCCTAAAACACACCAACGGACACGACCTGCCTACCAGAAAGACAAGATCCAGCCTCATCCACCAGAACACAGGCACTAGTCCCCTCCACCAGGAAGCCTATGAACCCACTGAACAAACCTTAGCCACTGGGGGAAGACACCAAAAACAACGGAAACTACGAACCTGCAGCCTGCAAAAAGGAGACCCCAAACAGAGTAAGTTAAGCAAAATGAGAAGACAGAAAAACACACAGCAGATGAAGGAGCAAGGTAAAAACCCTCCAGACTAAACAAATGAAGGGGAAATAGGCAGTCTACCTGAAAATGAATTCAGAGTAATGATGGTAAAGATGATCCAAAATCTTGGAATTAGAACAGAGAAAGTACAAGAAATGTTTAACAAAGACCTTGAATAACTAAAGAGCAAAATGATAAACAACACAATAAATGAAATTAAAAATTCTCTAGAAGGAATCAATACCAGAATAACTGAGGCAGAAGAACGGATAACTGACCTGGAAGATAAAATCGTGGAAATAACTACTGCAGAGCAGAATAAAGAAAAATGAATGAAAAGAATTGAAGACAGTCTCAGAGACCTCTGGGAAACATTAAGTGCATCAACATTTGAATTATAGAGAACCCAGAGGAAGAAGAGAAAAAGAAAGGGACTGAGAAAATACTTGAAGAGATTATAGTTGAAAACTTCCCTAATATGGGAAAGGAAATAGTCAAGTCCAGGAAGCGCAGAGAGTCCCATACAGGATAAATCTAAGGAGAAACACGCCAATACACATACTAATCAAACTATCAGAAATTAAATACAAAGAAAAAATATTAAAAGCAGCAAGGGAAAGAAAACAAATAACATACAAGGGAATCCCCATAAGGTTAACAGCTGATCTTTCAGCAGAAACTCTGCAAGCCAAAAGGGAGTGGCAAGGCATATTTAAAGTGATGAAAGGGAAAAAATTACAATCATGATTACTCTACCCAGCAAGGATCTCATACATATTTGACAGACAAATTAAAACCTTTATAGACAAACAAAAGCTAAGAGAATTCACCACCACCAAACAAGTTTACAACAAATGCTAAAGGAACTTCTCTAGGCAGGAAACACAAGAGAAGGAAAAGACCTACAATAAACAAACCCAAAATAATTTTAAAAATGGTAATAGGAATATACATATCAATAGTTACCTTAAATGTAAATGGATTAAATGCTTCCACCAAAAGACATAGACTGGCTGAATGGATACAAAAACAAGACCCGTATATATGCTGTCTACAAGAAACCCACTTCAGACCTAGGGATGCATACAGACTGAAAGTGTCGGGATCCAAAAAGATATTCCATGCCAATGGAAATCAAAAGAAAGCTGGAGTAGCAATTCTCATATCAGACAAAATAGACTTTAAAATAAAGACTATTACAAGAGACAAAGAAGGACACTACATAATGATCAAGGGATCGATCCAAGAAGAAGATATAACAATTGTAAATATTTATGCACCCAACATAGGAGCACCTCGATACGTAAGGCAAATGCTAACAGCCATAAAAGAAGAAATCGAGAGTAACACAATCATAGTAGGGGACTTTAACACCCCACTTTCACCAATGGACAGATTATCCAAATTGAAAATAAATAAGGAAACAGAGCTATAAATGATACATTAAACAAGATGGACTTATTGATATTTATAGGACATTCCATCCAAAAACAACACAATACATTTTCTTCTCAAGTGCTCGTGGAGCACTCTCCAGAGTAGATCATATCTTGGGTCACAAATCAAGCCTTGGTAAATTTAAGAAAATTGAAATTGTATCAAGTATCTTTTCCAACCACAATGCTATGAGACTAGATATTAGTTACAGAAAAAATCTGTAAAGAATACAAACACATGGATGCTAAATAATACACTACATAATAATCAAGAGATCACTGAAGGAATCAAAGCAGATATCAGAAAATACGTACAAACAAATGACAATGTAAACACGACAACCCAAAACCTATGGGAGGCAGCAAAAGCAGATCTAAGAGGGAAGTTTATAGCAGTACAATCCTACCTCAAGAAACAAGAAACATCTCAAATAAACAACCTAAACTTACACCTAAAGAAATTAGAGAAAGAAGAACAAAAAACCCTCAAAGTTAGCAGAAGGAAAGAAATCATAAAGATCAGATCAGAAATAAATGAAAAAACAATGAAGGAAATGATAGCAAAGATCAATAAAACTAAAACCTGGTTCTTTGAGATGATAAACAAATTCATAAACCATTAGCCAGACTCATCAAGAAAAACAGGGAGAAGACTCAGATCAACAGAATTAGAAATGAAAAAGGGGAAGTAACAACTGACACTGCAGAAATACAAAGGATCATGAGAGATTACTACAAGCAACTATATGCCAATAAAATGGACGACCTGGAAGAAATGGACAAATTATTAGAAAAGCACAACCTTCCGAGACTGAACCAGGAAGAAATAGAAAATATGAACAGACCAATCACAAGCACTGAAATTGAGACTGTGATGAAAAATCTTCCAACAAACAAAAGCCCAGGACCAGATGGCTTCACAGGTGAATTCTATCAAACATTTAGAGAAGAGCTAACACCTGTCCTTCTCAAACTCTTCCAAAATATAGCAGAGGGAAGAACACTCCCAAACTCACTCTATGAGGCCACCATGACCCTGCTACCAAAACCAGAGAAAGATGTCACAAAGAAAGAAAACTACAGGCCAACATCGCTGATGAACATAGATGCAAAAATCCTCAACAAAATACTAGCAAACAGAATCCAACAGCACATTAAAAGGATCATGCACCATGATCAAGTGGGGTTTAAACCAGGAATGCAAGGATTCTTCAATATACACAAATCAATCAATGTGCTATTGAAGGATAAAAACCATATGATCATCTCAATAAATGCAGAAAAATCTTTCAACAAATTTCAACACCATTTATGATAAAAACCACCAGAAAGTAAGCATAGAGGGAACTTACCTCAACATAATAGAGGCCATATATGCCAAACCCACAGCCAACATTGGTCTCAATGGTGAATAATTGAAATCTTTTCCTCTAAGATCAGGAACAAGACAGGGTTTTACACTCTCACCACTATTATTCAACATAGTTGTGGAAGTTTTAGCCACAGCAATCAAAGAAGAAAAAGAAATAAAAGGAACCCAAATCTGAAAAACAGAAGTAAAGCTGTCAGTGTTTGCAGATGACATGATACTCTACATAGAGAATCCTAAAGATGCTACCAGAAAACTACTAGAGCTAATCAATGAATTTGGTAAAGTAGCAGTATTCAAAATTAATGCGCAGAAATCTCTTGCATTCCTATACACTAATGATGAAAAATCTGAAAGAGAAATTAAGGAAACACTCCCATTTACCATTGCAACAAAAAGAATAAAATACCTAGGAGTAAACCTACCTTAAGGAGACAAAAGACCTGTATGCAGAAAACTATAAGACACTGATGAAAGAAATTAAAGATGGTACAAAGAGATGGAGAGATATTCCATGTTGTTGGTTTGGAAGAAGCAACATTGTGAAAATGACTATACTACCCAAAGCCATCTACAGATTCAGTGCAGTCCCTATCAAACTACCAATGGCATTTTTCATAGAACTAGAACAAACAATTTCACAATTTGTGTGGGAACACAAAAGACCCCAAATAGCCAAAGCAATCTGGAGAAAGAAAAATGGAGCTAGAGGCATCAGGTGCCCAGACTTCAGACTATACTACAAAGCTACAGTAATGAAGACAATGTGGTACTGGCACAAAAACAGAAATATAGATTAATGGAACAGGATAGAAAGCTCAGAGATAACCCCACACACATATGGTCACCTTGTTTTTGATAATGGAGGCAAGAACATACAATGGAGAAAAGACAGCCTCTTCAATAAGTGGTGCTGGGGAAACTGGACAGCGACGTAAAAGAATGAAATTAGAACACTCCCTAACACCATACACAAAAATAAGCTCAAAATGGATTAAAGACCTCAATGTAAGGCCAGACACTATAAAACTCTTAGAGGAAAACCTAGGCAGAACACTCTATGACATAAATCACAGCAAGGTCCTTTTTGACCCACCTCCTAAAGAAATGGATGTAAAACCAAAAATAAACAAATGAGAGCTAATGAAACTTAAAAGCTTTTGCACAGCAAAGGAAACCATAAACAATATGAAAAGACAACCCTGAAAATTTGAGAAAATATTTGCAAATGAAGCAACTGGCAAAATATTAATCTCCAAAATTTACAAGCACCTCATGCAGCTCAATATCCAAAAAACAAACAACCCAATGCAAACATGGGCAGAAGACCTAAATAGACATTTCTCCAAAGAAGATATACAGGTTGCCAACAAACACATGAAAGCGTGCTCAACATCACTAATCATTAGGGAAATGAAAATGAAAACTACAATGAAGTATCACCTCACACTGATCAGAATGGCCATCATCAAAACATCTACAAACAGTAAATGCTGGAGAGGGTGTGGAGAAAAGGGAACCCTCTTGCACTGTTCGTGGTAATATAAATTGATACAGCCACTATGGAGAACAATATGGAGGTTCTTTAAAAATCTAAAAATAGAACTACCATATAACCCAGCAATCCAACTACTGGGCATATACCCTGAGAAAACCATAATTCAAAACCAGTCATGTACCACAATGTTCCTTGCAGCACTATTTACAATAGCCAGGACATGGAAGCATCCTAAGTGTCCATCGACAGATGAATGGATAAAGAGGATGTGGCACATATATACAATGGTACAATGGAATATTACTCAGCCATAAAAAGAAATGAAATTGAGTTATTTGTAGTGAGGTGGATGGACCTAGAGACCATCATACAGAGTGAAGTAAGTCAGAAAGAGAAAAATAAATGCCGTATGCTAACACATATATATGGAATCTAAAAAAAAAAAGGGTTCTTAAGAACATTGTGGCAGGACAGGAATTAAGACGCAGATGTAGAGAATGGACTTGAAGACACGGGGAGGGGGAAGTGGAAGCAGGGAAGTAGTGAGAGCGTGGCATGGACTTATATACACTACCAAATGTAAAATAGATAGCTAGCGGGAAACAGCTGCATAGCACAGGGCGATCAGCTTGGTGCTTTGTGACCACATAGAGGGGTGTAATAGGGAGGGTGTGATGGAGATACACGAGGGAGGAGATATGGGGATATATGTATACATATAGCTGATTCACTTTGTTAAAAAACAGAAACTAACACGCCATTATACTTCAATAAATATGTTAAGAAATAAATAGCCCCTTAGTCACTTTGATTCCGAGTTTTCTTGCCTTCAGCCAAATAATTTCCTTGATTAAGTCTCCAGGAAGAGCTGACACAGTCTAAGTGTATGGCTCTGTCTGTAGGCCCATCTTTCCACAAAGTCATAAGTGTCTTCTGTAAACCTGGAAGGAAGCCCCTCCCCTACCTTTTCACACACACAGTTCTCTTGACATCGTCCAGTTCAGAGACTTCAGGCACAATTGTCAGATATGGAAACTAGCCAAATCATCCAAACTCCATTTACTGTGGGAAACTAGAGGACAGAATACCCGTGAGAAACATCTGATAGCAAAGATGAACAGTGTGTGTTGTAGATGTCTGCAATTTCAGGAGACGCTGAGATTGGAAGAGGATAAGGAGAGCTATAGAGAAAAACTTCAGAAGTTAGTGAATATATTGGAGGGAAAGACGTGTCCAAGAATATGTTGATTTTGGAGATGGAGAAAACTGTGACGAGTTAAGCAAGGAGACAGGATCTGTGAGATGATGGAGCCAATGCATGTGAAAGTGTGTCATGTTGGAAAGATGGAAGAAACCTGGCTTAGCAGGGATTAGTTTGGGATTGTGGAGGATGTGACCAAACTGAGAGAGCCAGGCAAGTTCCTCCTCCCACTAGAAGGCTCCCAACACTCCTTACAGAACCAGTGGAATGATGAAAATGGTTCATGATCGCTTTAGGATGTGACAGCTGAGTTATGGCTGCTTCCTCGTAAGAGTGCAGGTACCACAGGCTGACAGATACCAGGTGGCCGGTGTTAGGGAGATGCTGGGAGCATTTAAAAGGATCTAATTCTAGGATATGGAATAGATATGAAACTCTCTTATAGCTTGGTTCTCTTATTCTTATATGTGATAGGACTTTCGGACCTAATTGAAATCTAATGAGCAGAACCAGTAGGTTTCATTCAGATAGAGCATTTTAACTTTGACCAGAAGGCATTTTCATTGATTTTTAAAGACTTTATTGTAGTTTTGTGTTTTTATTACTGAATTTAAGACAAATTCTTCCACAAAAGCTGGCTGACAAGTTTGTTGAATCATTTTTTTTGTATTCACATGAATTCTCATTGAATATTCTATAACCACATATTGATATAATGCCATTTTTTGGTCTAGTTATTACCTATCTCCTATTGTGCTAAGTGAATCAAGATGATGTGATCAATTATGTCTTTTTCTGTAAATAATCAGTTAGAGCTTCTAATGTGGAACATACATTTTTCTAACAAAAGTGTATTTCTGCGAGGAAAGGGTGGTAGATTCTGTGGGGTGATAGAAAGGGGGTTTTCACCTCCTGCCAGGCGGTTTCCTGTACTTACTGATCATCACCAGCTCCCTGGGATACTGCTCAGTCATTCAAATGCAAGTCTCCCAATCCCTCTTGTAGTTTAGTGTATTGAGGGTGGAGGAGGTAACTTGAGAGCCATTTGCATCTAACCAGTCAGTCAGGTGGATGCCAGTGGGCTTCTCTTATTCCTATATATCCCACTGCAAGCATGTATGATCCCCATCTTTTCCAGCAGAAAGACTTGCACACTCTTTGAGTTGTGGTTCCCTATTTCATATGCTAGCTAGTTTTCAGGGATTCCTCAACATTTTGAGGTCCCTCTGACACTTATTGATTTGGGGGGGCTGTTATAGACTTAATTTATATATAATTTAATGTCATTTCTAGAGAATCTGGTGAGAAGGAGAGAAACATGAATGTGCTCAGTCCATTACTTTACTCCTCTCCTGCAGATAAGATGGATTTTGTTTCTCTGGATGGAAGTAATTTGGGCATAAAAATAGGTTTCTATTTCCAATAGTATGCAAGTGCTCTCATATACACAACCGCTATTATTGTCTTATTTTATTTTGTATATATTTGGCATCTTTCTCCAGTCTGATTAGAAGAAGAATTATCCACATTATTTTCACTTCTCTAAGGAAGAGGTGGTCCAGTAAAAAAATAAAACTGAAGGAGAGACCAGGTGGCCAATTGTCTTCTGAGTCACTTGCATTCTGTTTATTTCTCCTTTTTATGAATTTCTCTGAGTATACATCACACTGAATTGGCATGTCATGAGGTAAACAGCCACAGAAATACAGATGCCATTTCCATTTTGGGGCAGCAGAAATACACATTCTAGATCAGCAGTCAGCAATCATCCTGGAGTCAAAAAGTGTGGTATTTTGTTAGGGTTGATTTAGTAGTCTTTAAATAAAAAAAAACCCATTGTATGTTGAACTTAAATTATTGTAGAATTCATCCTATTTAATCCTATTTAATATTCTATTTAGGCCTTTTTTTGGGGTGAGGTGTTCCTTACCAACCAACCCTGTTTGCCCAGGATTAAGTGTTCTGTGCCCTGGCAATCTGCTCAGTGTATCCAGTGATAACTGGCATTTTTAATTTACCTGAGACCTAGCTACTTTGTTTTCAGTCTTTCACTAGATCTGTGAAAATGTGTTTTCTATAATCTAATTCCTTAATATATATCAGGTAGCAATAGAGAAATAGCTATAGAAACATAAGGCTGAATTATCCATTGGTTTGGAATGTTCGAATTTTCTCTTTTTTTATTGTATATCAGATTGCAAGGAGTGACATAGATGAACAATGAAATTTTTATTTCTGTATTTCTGAGAAAACAATACTGTAAGATTAGCTATCACTTTAGAATGTTATTTTAATCATAATATGAAACTTTTAATTTTAATTTTTCTTTTCTCTGATTTTCAGTATTAGAAAATATTGCATCAGGATGATTCTGTATGCTTCAGATATGTGCTTTTCTGTATGTTCATCTTTTATTGCTTATTATCTTTTAACTATGTATTTGAAAACTTATAAAGAAATTCTGCCAAAGAATTAGTATGTGAAGGGAGTTCATACTCAATGATATTATAGAAAAATATTTTGGAGTACTGGAAAAGAAAACTGTAATATTCTTATAAACAAATATTTGTTGGATGTGTCCTTTGGGAAAGGCCCTGTTGTAGGAGTTAAAAACAAAGATATTAAAAACCAAACCTGTGCCTTTATGAGCTAACATTCTATAGAGAATAAATGAAACATATACACATACAAAGTGAGACGACAAAAATGAAGTTGCTAATAACATAAAACAAATAAATAAATCTATATACAAGTAAATTGTCTAACTTGACTAAGTTGAGGCTAATTTTTACTTTATTTCAGTCTCTAGGAAATTTATTCTATATCCGAATTCTATAAATGTCTAAAAGCGTTTGCACACTACTGACATCTTTTGGGGGGGTAAAACATATTTTCTGAGTAAAAGTTTATCAGGAAAAGCTTTATAAATTTTTAAACTATGTTGAAATGGTATTATGCTTGGTCAGTCTCCAAATTTTTTTATCTTGATATCTCACTTTTTAACCCTCTTTGAACCATCTAACCTTTTAGGAGTAGCTCTCCCATCCTTATATTTAATATTTGTTTAGTGCTTACTATAAGGCACATGTGCTTTATGTACTTAATCACTTTTTTTTTTTTTTTTTTTGCGGTACACCGGCCTCTCACTGTTGTGGCCTCTCCCGTTGCGGAGCACAGGCTCCGGACGCACAGGCTCAGCGGCCATGGCTCACGGGCCCAGCCGCTCCCCGGCATGTGGGACCTTCCCGGATCGGGGCACGAACCCGTGTCCCCTGCATCGGCAGGCGGACTCTCAACCACTGCGCCACCAGGGAAGCTCTTAATCACTTTTAGTCCTTGTGCATGATCACACAAAAAGGATGGATACAGTTGGGAATTTAAGCACTGAAGTTTACCATTGATTCAACAGCATGATGAGTCACCCTAACAATGAATCAAATGATATTTTAGTTGAATATTTTGCATATAACATGTGGATGTCCAGTACACACTTGATGATTGACAAACCGGTGGCTGCTGATGACACAGAAAGTCCAGTGCAATGTTTATGTCATCTCGGTTCCATTTTTAACACTTCATCTGTGTTCATTTTAGCACAAGAAATCTAATAAGTCTTGTTGACTAGCCTTGGTGGGCCCTGAGAAAATTGGAGAGCAGGCTTGGTAGATATAAGTTTCAGGGTTTGGGAGCTATGTAAAAATGATCAAAAGGGTTGCCTTTCCTTATTTCTAATATCCTAATTCCCTCTTGAAATTTCCCTAATGCTTATTTCAGGATATGTGACCTCTTAACTGGTAATCGATTGGTTCTTCTGTATTAACCAATCTGTCTTGACAGTTCAGTTAATAGTTCAATCAGGTAGTAACAGATTTTTGATTGATAATCTGTGGGTTAGGTCAGAATAGTAAAGATGGCTGTACAGTTAGTGAAATACCATTTTGAGTACACATTCATATGATCTTTCATGTGAGTCATGGGCTTCTCCTTTAAACTCTAACTCTGCTCCTAGCACACCTTGTCTCTTGTGTACTTAAAAGTGAAAAATCACTAGATTCCTAAAGTAGGTTTAATTTATCCCATACAGTACAAGTCTTTTCCCCCACAGATGTTTAGAGACACAGCAGGAAAGATTGCATATTCATAATAGCATGAAAGAGCAGATCCTGGCTAAATATTATCAACATAGAGTATTTCTTCTGGCCCATGTTTTACCATTTGTCTTGAATTGCTAAACATACAAGGCAGCATGTGAAGTATATTTATGCAGCTGTAATTGTGATGATGATTATTTTTTTCCCCAAGTCCTGCTGGGCAGTAGATCTTTCTAGAAGAAATAAAATCATCTCCTGTTTCTGATTAGTATACTGCATAATCTGATTTCAAGCTAACAAAGAAGATATACTGATTCAGTTTAGCCACGTTGGAATATGGTCCTGTGGATTTAATGAAGATGCTTTCAGGAATTAAAAATAATCTGAAAATAAAGATGGAAGTCATGACATATTTTAAAACTAAAGAGATCTCTTCATGTAAGCTGGCCAGTTCAGTTTCTGTCAAGCCTAACCACATGCTATCGTGATATTAAATCAAAAAACAAGCACATTTCAGTGGCACAGATAATAGAAAATGACAGGGTTCGGATGCACTTTTGCTTATGTGTTGTGTTATCTGGATAATTTCTAAATTTTTCCAATCAGACATCAAGATAGATAAAAGTCTGGCTTGATTTTTAAAAATCATATTTAGTAGATCTAAGGCAGTTTGAAGACAAATGGAATCTTTGAATTTCTGGTGGGCAATTTCTAGCATAGACTTCTCGTTTTCAATACAAATTGAATTATATGAATAAGTAGTAGCTCAACAAGCTACAGAAATAAAATAGCAAACATTTACACATACATCGAATCCTCCCTTACCTCCCCTATCATCAGAAATGGAGTTATTTGAATTGAAATTATGTAATTATTGCATATCTTATGGTGCTGAAGAGTTTCTTCCCATGGAAACTGAGGATATCTGCTTCTTTTAATATTGACAAAATTAATTTTATTAGGCTGTGGAATTCGACGAATTTGGGGTTGACTTAGAAGTGAGTATCCCCTGTTATACTTCAATCCCTATCATATAGTGGTATATACAATAGCCATATTGTATTAAGATAACTATTATCTAGAGCAGATCATTCATTTGATTTACATTTCTATTTTCTTATCTGGAAAATGGGGATAATAATACTTAGCTTATAGTGTTGTTAAGAGGATTTAAAAAGTTAAACTTAATAAAGTGCTTAGCAGAAGGTAAGTTTGGTTAGTCTTACTTCTGTGGTCTCAATTGCCTATTTCGGGAAGTTCTATCACTTTTAGGTCCTTAGGTGACTACTGTATTGAACTCATACTGAAGAGTTCATTAAAAGAGATCTCAGATCTGCTTAGATACATTATCTAATTTAGTCCTAGATCCCGTTAGAGAGAACACACGCAATATGAACACTGGGACATGAATTTATTTGGTTGGGGTAAAATACCAAAGAAACAAGGTTAAAGATTTAATTTCTCTTTGAACTGGTCACCCATGAGGGCACAATTAAAATTTATCAGTTATCTATTATATGCCAGTCATTGCTTAAGGTATTTTATTTTTGTAAATTATCTCAGGAGAGCCTCACCTTATGACTGTTTTGCAAGGTGAGAATCTGAACCTCAAAATGTGAAGTAACCTCTACTAAGTCAGAAAGTAAGCAGTGAAGCCTAAATTCAAACCTGGATTTTACTACATTTGTAGTTTAGTCCCCTGACTCTATGACATTGGACTGAAATTACAAATACTGCACACTGTGTTACAAATGCAAGTTATTTAGCACAAAGGCAACTATGCGACTGTGTGAAAGGACCTGAATAGATATTTAGAGCCAATTGCAAATCTTAGACAAGAAAGTTCTATCAATTTGCTCTCTGATTCTCTATCAGAGAATTCATTGTTGCGTTTGCTGGTAATCACCCATATTACAAGTCTCAAAAGGAATCTGAAATAATTCTAAATTGAATCATTTAAACAATCCATTCAAATTACAAAATTCTTAGTTATGTTTTGAAAGATTTTATTCAAAGTTGGGGCAATTTCGCCCTATATTACAAGTGTTCTGAATTCTTTAGTGAAAATGGCATTCCTTTAACTTAGATATAAAAGAAGAATGACCTTTAATGCAAATGAATAAGAAATCTAAAGAACCATATATATGATATGAACTTAATATTTTTCCTTACTTTTGTTCCTCATTTAAAAGTTAAAGTTCAACTCTACTATTCAATGAGTTCCCAAATTTTATAGATCAAATTGTCCTCTGTCTTTAGGCTGTGTCTCTCATTGGGATTACAAACCATATGCAAGGATTTCAACCCATTGAAGGAATCATCGTGCAGTCTGAAGAAGATTCAGCCCAGATACAGAGCTTTGTTTCGGTGGTGAGCTTGAATCATTTTCCTTCATTGTAGTTTCATTCTGAAATGCTCTATAATATTGCATCTGATAAATACATGCAACCTCTCTTTGCTTAGTGGATTCCAAGTGAAGTGTGTGAAATATATTGTCTTGAGCTGGTATTGTCCTTTTGGTCATCTGGTCCACCATCTGACTTTCTTATTCTGCCTTGTTTCTTAGGAAGAAATCTCTAAATTTCATGAGATCCCTGTGTAGCTGGGGGTATATGTAGGTGGGGGTAGTATGTGAGCAGTTGCTCAGAAGTTGAGTAATGTGGCAGTAGGGTACCTGTTAAAAGGAAAAGTTTGAAATCCTGGAAGAAATAAAATATGAAAATTATATTTAAATGAAGTTTTCCAGTTTTGTCTTTGATATTAAACTGATGAGGTAATCTGCTTTCAGAAGTTAAAATAGAGATCTAAAGGTTATAATAATATCAATGCAAAAATAGCACAGAGAGAGGAAGAGGTGGAGAGTTCATTTAAATATGAGAATCATTTGCGGAGATGTAATGGCTCTATTAATATTAATTACGCCATTATCATTCACTGCTCTCAAAATCAAAAATTGCCAGTCTATACCTTAAACTGGCAGAGAGACTGAAATGTAAACAGAAGTTGACAACCTTGCTTCTGTGCACACAGGTTGTCCATGATTCTTAGTTTAAAAACATTCTAACCAATCTAACATTGAGAAAAGTCTAGGTTTGGCAGAAAAGCTCTGGAGGTGAAGAATTTGTTACTTCCAAGTGTTGCTCTTATGGTACCTTGAGCTTGGCTTTCCACTAGTTTTTGAAGTGCTGAAGTTGCCTCGTCTCAGGTTCTAGTTCCCTCATAGGTCTGCTTAAACTCCTTGGTGAGGGGTAGGGGAAGAAAGAGAGTGCTGTCTAGCCTCCAAAGGGGCTCTTAACAGCAAGGAGAAAACCAAAGGGACAAATGTCTGTTTCTAGCTAGCCGGGATAGAGAGTATGGCCTGTTTAGAAAACCATTACTTAGACTAGAAGGTTTTCATAATTTGAGGATGGGTGATGGTGGAGATAAAGATTTTTATGCCTGAAAAACTATCCCATCTGGGATAGGATAGTCTTTTAACTCTGCACATTGATCTTTTTTTTCTTGAAGCAATTGACATTTAACAAGGAAGAAAACAACATTTTGAAGGTTGTATTTATTTGTTTAATAGTGTCACTGACCTAGTGTTTGGAAGAGAATGTTTTTATGTGCAGTTTAAAATGTTTAATATTGAGTCCTAAACAGATCCATTTCATTAAATTCTCAAGACTTTGATTTTTACCCCATTAAGTTCCATTATTAAAATTACCAGGTGATATCTGAAAAGTTATATCTCTAATAATTGCACAGGTCTCTTCCTCCTTTTTAAATGTAAAATGCTATTTTAAATGAATCATAGCATGTATTTAGCTGCCAGTTTGAATCCCCACATCTGGGAATCGTCCCAAGATTACGCACTTCCTGTCTGGAGGAGGTCACATTCTCGGTATGAGCCTCAACAGCAATGATTTGATGCAGCAGTAAAAAGAGGTACCCCAAGTGAGTCCATGTGATAAAATATGGGAAAGGGGTATGGATGTCTGGGGTTCTCAATGGATGATGATAATTAAACCTCCAAATTTGAATTTCTCCTCTTTTTTTATAACTATGCCTACCCTGAAAAAAAAAAAAAGATTTGAAATATGGGCAGAGGGGTGTGGTGCCATATGGCATCACAAACAAAATTACCCAAACACTTCAGAAACAAGCAGGGCGCATTTCTCCCTCCATTCAGTAACCATATGAACTCAACACGTTAGAAGCTCCCTTCAAGTTGATTCAAATGAGCTCTTTGTCTTTTGGGCTCCAGTGTGTTTCCTTGAAACAAAAACCAGGGCACCTTGGAGAGGAGTTACAACGAGGTCCTTGCAGGGTCTGAATCCAATATTGCAAAGGTTGTAGAACTACTTTTTAAGTGAAAGAATTTTCTGAAGGAGCAAGAAGATGTATAACAAAAGAATCATTGTCACCAACAAGCAGCAAGCCTGCTTTTGGCACAGAACTGTTCTGGGAGTTGTTTATAGAAAATTAAAGAGAACTATTTTTGCCCTAATGGGGTTTATCATTGGAGAAGGACAGTTTTGTTTTATGATAAACAATGGGCACACAGACATTTTTATAAAGTCCTGAGAATAAATTGATAACTAAAGAAGCAGTGAAATATCCAGGAAATATTAGTAAAATGTGGATATGGGTTATTTGTGGATCCTTGATTCCTAACCTCTGAACCCAAACTTTCTGTTCCTTCTTGCATGACCTATAGTTGCACATGTTTTCTTGCTGATATCCGTCACAACAGCTCTTTTGATTTTTTTCTTTGAAGTTACCGTTTGGCTTATTTAAAACATACAGACTGCCTAAGGACCAGGAAACCTTGTGCCATCTATGGGATTGCATACTCAATATATAAACTAAACACCTAAAATTGAATTGAGAATATAATATAAATCATAGGAAAGAAAATCCCAAGAAGTATTTACCGGAAGTAATTAGAGCAAAAAAAGAGATTTCCAGAGGTCTAGAAATGTATCTGACAAAGCTGAGAGAGAGACAAAGTTTAGACATTTAAAAGGATCCTGTATTAGTTCTAGATCCAGTTTAAGTGCTCAGTCGGAGACCACTGATTTTCAGTTAAAGTAACTATGTTGATTTGAGTAGTTGGTGAAAGTTTAAAAGGTAAAGTTAATGAATGAATAATTAATTTAATAAATACTTTTGAATACATGTTAGGAAACCAGTTTAGTCAACATTTTAAGTGGCCTCACTACAGGACAATTGGAACAGAATAAAAGCACGAGTTACTTCATTTTTGTTAGCTACACAGTTTCCAAGGTATTTAATCACTTTTGGAGTTTTAATTAGACAAGTTTTAATATTCAGACATTTTTTGAACTTTGGACACCACTGATTAATTTTAGTTCTTTATTTAGCATATATAGCATCATGCTAGTTACCAAAATAATAATTGAGTTACTGTAACACTTCATTATTGAAAAGTCAGACTCTTGACAGCCTCAAAACTATTAAGATTTGCAATAGGTTGAATTTTTTTCCTTTCCATTATGGTTTATTACAGGATATTGAATATAGTTCCCTGCGCTATACAATAGGACCTTGTTGTTTATCCCTTCTTTATATAATAGGTTGCATATGCTAGTTCTAAACTCTCAATCCAGCCCTCCCCTCTCCCTCCTCCCCCTTGGCAATCACAAGTCTGTTCTCTATGTCTGTGAGTCTGTTTCTGCTTCATAGATAAGTTCATTTGTGTTAAATTTTAGATTCCACATGTAAGTGATATCATATGGTATTTGTCTTTCTCTTTCTGACTTACTTTACTTAGTATAATAATCTCTAGGTCCATCCATGTTACTGCAAATGGCATTATTTCATTCTTTTTCATGATTAATATTCTATTGTATACATTATATATACCACATCGTCTTGATCCATTCATCTGTCCATGGACATTTAGGTTGTTTCCATGTCTTGGCTATTGTAAATAGTGCTGCTATGAACACTGAGGTGCATGTGTCTTTTTGAA
The DNA here is from genome assembly GCF_951394435.1 of Stenella coeruleoalba. NCBI lineage: Eukaryota > Metazoa > Chordata > Mammalia > Artiodactyla > Delphinidae > Stenella > Stenella coeruleoalba. Next base: position 97,013,639 of record NC_137148.1, on the reverse strand, counting down.
TTATAGTTTTGTCATATATGCCCAGAAGTGGGATTGCTGGATCATATGGCAACGCTATTTTTAGTTTTTTGATGAAACGCCATACTGTTTTCCATAGTGGCTGCACCAATTTACATTCCTGCAAACAGTGTAGGAGGGTTCCCTTTCACCACACCCTCTCCGACATTTGTTACTTGTATACTTTCTAATCATGGCCATTCTGACCAGTGTGAGGTGGTACCACATGGTAGTTTTGATTTGCAATTCTTTAATAATTAGTGATGATGAGTATCTTTTCATGTGCCTCTTGGTTATCTGTAGGTCTTCTTTGGAGAAATGTGTATTTAGGTCTTCTGCCCATTTTTTGAATCGGTTGTTTGCTTTTTTGTTATTGAGTTGTATGCGCTGTTTGTATATTTTGGAAATGAAGCCTTTGTCAGTCGCATCATTTGAAAATATTTTCTCCCAGTCCATTGGTTGTCTTTTCATTTTGTTTATGGTTTCTTTTGCTGTGCAAAAGTTTATAAGTTTAATTAGGTCCCATGTAATAGATTGAATTTTTAAATGTACTCACACATACAACACAGCACACACACTTGGGTCTAACTATCCATTCACACATGTTTGAATATTACCTTATTAACAGCTTGAAGATGACTTTATTTAAAAGTTAAGAACAAAGAGGGCTTTGAAATATTTGCTAGTCCAGAATATTAACCACTAAATACCCATCTTCTTTTCCACATTTCTTCCATCATCCCTGACAAGCTTATGAATGTCCTGGCTTCTGTAGCATAACCTAACCCTAAACTTGCTGGAACCACAGAGTTAAGCCATCTGTGTTGCCAGAGAAGCAAGTGTGACTCTGGGTCACTGAAGTGCAGTCTCAGAGTCCAGAAGCAGGCCTTTCTTCCCTTGCCTGTTTATTTTTAAACTCTTTTTTGAAAAATCAAAGTTTGCAATTGCCAAAGCGGTTCAACAGCTAACTAATCCATAGTTCATTTCAATTGATCTTTAAAGTTCACAAAGATACATTTTTCTAAGTGGCTGGCCCCTATATACATGTCAACATAAATCAGTGTAGATCACACAAGTGACCCAGAGCTCTGAAGGTAAAGCTCTGTATTGGCCATCTAAAAAGTTGTTGGAACAGACTTGCCCTTTGGTAGAAACACATTGGGATGGAATAACGTTTCTTGTGCCTGAAGACAAACAATCAAGTGATGTCATTCGTGCTTGAAGAGGGCATCAAAGCATCTTCTATTTAAACAAATGGAGCAACAGATTCTAATAGAAAAACAAAGTTACTTTCTATGACTCCAATGTGCTTTATTGATGGAAGTTGTATAGTTTGCTTCCCTTAAGATTGTTTACTAAAACAACTTGCAATATGACTTGAAAATGTTCCATATTTATAAACTGATTTTTTTAATTATGCAATTTTCATATCAATTTTACTTTGGAAAAAGCAATATAAAACATAAAAACTCATTACATTCTCCAACTCTAAAGGGTCTGTAGCAAAAAAATGCTAAATACTATTTCTAAGCCATAGACTTAGGGACAACACATTGGGGAAAAATAATGATAATGCGTTCTATATGATATAGTGTGAGGATTACCTAAATTGATAAAGTAGTGATGTGCAGCTTAACTACAAGTTAAGATCTATATCACTTGATCTTAAAATTGTTTACTTGAAAATCAACTTTATTGTTAAGGTAGTCAAAAGAAGTATATGCATTTCTCAAGCATTAGCCATAAATTGAGAACTTTGATTGTGGACACAAATTAACTATTGGAGGCTTCTCCTTTTTAAAATTATGCTTAATTTTGCTATCTTTATCTAGGTTTTTTATCATCTTAGTTAGAGTTTAAGGAAAATATATCTTATTGTATTTTAGTTACCCCATGAATGCATAAAAGCTAAAAATAGTCAAGAAAAAGGATAAAAGTAAAGGTGTTAGAAATGATATATGATGGAACAGTGGAAACCTCTTTGAGACCCCTTTATTTGTTATCTGCCATTGTTCCTTTATGGTTTATTGCTTTAATGTTGGGTTTTAAACCTATAGGTCTTTGTGACTGCTTTCTTGAAATCAGTTTATTATGTACTTAATTGGCCTGACTCTACTATTTGTACTTGTATATTTATACAGGTGGTAGACCACAACCTAGAAGTCTCTACACATCAAGAATCTTAGACTTACTGTGACTTTACTTTGAATTCTTAAAATAAATGAGTTTTCTGCTTTCCTTTTTTGCAAACAATCAACATTTCTCAGTTGTAAGGCAAAGAGGCATAACCAGGGCTTGAATGCTAGTTTTCCCTATTAACATAGTTAAAGAAAGTGGTTAGTGACTCCTCTCTCCCAAGATTGCTGAGTGGGGAATAAATATGAAGGGAAAAATTATGCTGTTTAGTAAGTAGTTAATGAAGCAGTAAGTAGTTAATTTTAGTAAGTAGTTTTAGTAGTTAATTTTAGTAGTTAATTTTAGTAAGTAGTTTAGTTTAGTAGTTTAGTTTAGTAGTTTTAGTTTAGTAGTTTAGTTTAGTAGTAGTTTTAGTTTTAGTTTAGTAGTTTTAGTTTAGTAGTTTAGTAGTTAATTTTAGTAAGTAGTTAATTTTCTTGGATGAAATTGCTATCTGTCATTATGATCCTTTTGCCGTTTGTGTGGGGGATCTGTTACAAAATTATTCAATGTGTATTAAACTCTTGATATTTATCCTGTGTATCTCATCCTCCTCCAAGCTTCCTTGCTTGAATAAATATAACTTCTTTTGACCCAACTGTACAAACCAGAAACATGGGAGTGATCCTGGACTCTCTTAGCCCCAATATACATATTGAATCCATCTACTTCTCTTCATCTTCACTGTACCCCTAAACCAAGCCACAGTCACTTTTATTTAGACTATTTCAGTAGCCTTGTAACTGGTCCCTCCATCTTGCTCTTAATTTCTTCCAATTCATTTGTTATGAAGCAGCCAGGATAGTTTTTGTTTCTTGGGGTTTTTTTTAAACAATAAAAAAACTTAAAATGCCCCAGTGACTTTCTGGTGTATTTGAGATACGTAAAGTAGAATATCCTTAAGAGAGTTTTTTAGGCTCTGCACAATCTGGTCCCTATCTACTGTTCTGTGTTCATCTTGAGCCATTCTCTCCTTTGATTCATTGCTATTTCAAATACACTGGCCTTAATTTAGTTTTCCAAAGGGACAAAGCTCTTTCCCACCTGAGAACTTTCAGACTTGATGCTCCCTCTGGTTGAAACACTTCTTCCACTACTTCCAGTACTACAGACTGTGCCTACTCATTCTTCAAGTCTCAGATTAAATGCTACTTCCTCATTGAGGGGATCCCTGGAGGACCAATTTAAACTAGATATACCCTGTTATTCTCTTTCGTAGTGTGCTGTAAAGTGTGAATTCTGCAAGCCAGGGTGCTAAAACCCTGCACATTCCAAAGAAAGGTCTGTTATAGGACTGTCTCATAAAAGATGAATACTAGGCCTTTGGGGATATTCTGCCTGATAAGAAATTTTTGTATGCTTGAGGCCTTAAACTTACACAGTGCCATTTTGGTTAGATAGCTTATCTAAACAATGCTATTGATGATGAATGTCTGCTTTTGCCATGAGGAATAAAATCTGAGTAGTTGAGGTCAGTCATACAGGAGTTACATATCTATGTGACTGGATCTCAGTTAAAACCCTGAACGTTAATGCTCAGTGAGTTTCTGTGGTTGGCAGTGCTTTAAATGTGTTGTGTCACATTGTTGCTGGAAGAGTGAAGTGCACTCCCATGCAACTGCACTGTGAGGGATCTCCTGGAAGCTTGCACCTGCTTTCTCCTAGATTTTTCCCCATCTGCCTTTTCCCTTTGCTGATTTTAATTGTGTTCTTTCTCTGTAATAAACTGTAACTGTGAGCATAACTGCTCTCCTGAGTACTGTGAGTTTTTCTAGAGAATCATTAGGACTGAAAATAATAGGAACTCAATATCTTGTTTTTTTCCTTCAAAACAATGATCTCCATTTATCATTATATATAATTGTTTATTTAATTTTTTTCTTGATTTCTACACATTCTACTGGAAATTAGGAAGTGCATTATTTTCTTTCTTTCAGTTTACCTTATTCTTGGCATAGCACAGTAGGTACTCAATAAATATCTGTGGAATGCAAAGTATATTTATAGTATTGGGTGAAAACAAAAATTTAAATAGCTCTAAAGAAGTTTAAATAAGATATGATAATGTTGTCCTTCAATTGGATTTTAGCCTTTAAATATTATGATTTAGATTTACTACCCCAATAATTAGTATATAATTGGAAACAGAAAGTCACCAAAAAGGCCACGACTAGAAAAAGAAATTTACAAAGGAAAAAAATCTCATTGTTAAAGGCAAATACACAGTAAAGGTAATAGATCAACTATTTGTAAAACTAGTAGGAAGGTTAAAACAGAAAAGTAGCAAATCACCTATAACCACAATAAGTAGTTAAGGGATACACACAACAAAAAGATGTAAAATATGATGTCAGAACAATAAATTTGGGGAGGCAGTAAAAATGCATGGTTGTTAAAAGTCATTTGAAATGATGAGATCCGCAACTTAAAATGATCATGTATATATGTGTATATCTACTTACCTCATGGTAACCACAAACCAAAAATATATAAAAGATACACAAAAAAGAGAAAGGAATCCAAACATAACATTAGATAGTCATCAAATCACAAGGGAAGAGAACCGTAGAAGAATAAAGGGGGAAAAAAAAGCTACAAAAACAACACCAAAACAATTAGCAAAATGACAGTAAGTACATAGAATTTCTTTAGATGTAAATGGACTAAATGTTCCAATCAAAAGACATAGAGTGGCTGAATGGATCCAAAAATAAGACCCATATATATGCTACCTGCAAGAGACTCACTTCTGATCCAAAGATGCACAGAGACTAAAAGTGAGGGGCTAGAGAAAGGTATTCCATGTAAATGGAAACAAAAAAAAAGCTGAAGTAGTAAAACTCGTATCAGACAAAATAGACTTTAGAACAAAGATTGCAATAAGAGACAAAGAAGGACATTACATAATGATCAAGGGATCAGTCAAAGAAGAAGATATAACCAATGTAAATATGTATGCACGCAACATAGGAGCACCTAAATACATAAAGCAACTATTAAAAAATGTAAAGGAAGAAATCGACAGTAACACAATAATAGGGGACTTTAACACCCCACTTATATCAGTGGACAGATTATCCAGACAAGAAATCAATAAGGAAACAGTGACCTTAAGTAACACATTAGACCAGAGGGACCTAACTGATACTTATAGAGCATTCCATCTGAATGCAGCAGAATACACATTGTTTTCAAGTGCACATGGAACATTCTCTAGGACAGATCACACGCTGGGCCACAAAATAAGTCTTAGTAAATTTAAGAAGATTGAAATAATATCAAGCAACATATCTGATCACAACAGTATGAGACTAGGAATCAGCTACAAGAAAAAAGTGCAAAGAACACAAACATGTGGAGGCTAAACAATATGCTACTAAACGACGAATGAGTCACTAAAGAAATGAAAAAAGAAATAAAAACATACCTGGAGACAAATGAAAATGAAAGCAAAATGATCCAAAATCTATGGTATACAAAGAAAGCAGTTCTAAGAGGGAAGTTTATAGTGGTACAAGCTTACCTCAGGAAACAAGAAAAATCTCAAATAAGCAATCCAACCTTACACCTAAAGGAACTAGAAAAAGAACAAACCCAAAGTTAGTAAAAGGAAAGAAATCATAAATATCAGAGCAGAACTAAATGAAATAGAGATAAGAAAAACACTAGAAAAGGTCAATGCTAATAAGAGCTGGTTCTTTGAAAAGATAAACAAATTGATAAACCGTTAGCCAGACTCATCAAAAGAAAAAAAAAAAGAGAGCCCAAATCAGTAAAACAGAAATGAAAAATAAATTATAACTGACACCACAGAAATACAAATGATTGTAAGAGATTACTATGAACAATTATACACCAATAAAATAGGCAACATAGAAGAAATGGGAAAATTTCTAGAAATGTACAATCTCCCAAGACTGAATTAGGAAGAAATAGAAAATATAAACAATTTACCAGTAACAAAATTGAATAAGTAATAGAAGAAAATCTACCAACAAACAAAAGTCCAGGACCGATGGTTTCTCACAATTCTACCAAAAGTTTAGAGCAGAGTTAACACCAATTCTTCTCAAACGTTTCCAAAAAAATTTGGAGGAGGGAACACTTCCAAACTCATTCTACAAGGCCAGTATCACCCTGATACCAAAACCAAAGATATTCCAAAAAAAAAAGAGAAAATTATAGATCAATATCACTGATGAACATAGGTATAAAAATCATCAATAAGATATTATCAAACCAAATTCAACAATATATTAAAAGGATCATACACCATGATCAAGTGGGATGTATCCCAGTGATGCAAGGATGGTTCAATATTTGCAAATCAATCACTGTGAAACACCATATTAACAAAAGGAAGGATAAAAATCACATGATTATATCAATAGATGCAGGAAGCCTTTGGGAAAAAGTCAGCATCCATTTATGATAAAAAACCTCAACAAAGTAGGCATAGAGGATACATACCTCAACATTATAAAGGCTATATATGACAGACCACAGCCAACATCATACTCAATGGTGAAAAACTGAAAGCATTTCCTCTAAGATCAGGAATAAGACAAGGATGTCCACTGTCATCACTTTTATTCAATATAGTGTCAGAAATCCTAGCCACAGTAAAGAAATGAACTTTTGGAGAAGAAAAAGAAATGAATACAAATTGGAAAGGAAGAAGTAAAACTATGACATGATAGAATGCATAGAAAATCCTGAAGTTACCACCAAAGAACTACTAGAACTGATGAATGAATTCAGTAAATTAGCAGGATACAAAATTAGCATGCAGAAATCTGTGTTTCTATATACTAATGACAAACTATCAGAAATAGAGATTAAGAAAACAATCCCCTTTACAATCACATCAAAAACAATAAAATACCTAGGAATAAATCTAATTAAGGAGTTAAAAAACCTTTACTTGTAAAACTATAAGACACTAATGAAAGAAATTGAGATGAGAGATTGGTTCAAGATGGTGGAGTAGAAGGATGTGTGCTCACTCCCTCTTGCAAGATCACTGGAATCACAACTAACTGCTGAGCAATCATCAACAGGAGGGCACTGGAACTAACCAAAAAAGATGCCCCACATCCAAGAACAGGGGAGAATCCACAGTGAGATGGTAGGAGGCATGCAATCACAATAAAATCAAATCCCATGGCTGCTGGGTGGGTGACTCACAAACTGGAGAACACTTATACAACAGAAGATGACCCACTGGAGTAAAGGTTCTGAGCCCACGTCAGGCTTCCCAACCTCAGGGTCCAGAAATGGGAGAAGGAATTTCTAGAGAATCAGATTTTGAAGGCTGGTGGGATTTGATTGTGGGACTTTGACAGGACTGGGGAGAGCAGAGACTCCACTCTTGGAGGGCACACACAAAGTAGTGTGTGCATCAGGACCCAGGGGAGGGAGTGGTGACCCTATGGGAGACTGAACCAGACCTACGTGTTAGTGTTGGAGGGTCTCCTGCACAGATGGGGGGCGGCTGTGTCTCACCACGGGCACAAGGGTACTGACAGCAGAAGTTCTGGGAAGTACTCTTTGGCATGAGCCCTCCCAGAGTCCACCATTAGCCCCACCAAAGAGCCAGGTAGGCTCCAGTCCTGGGTGGCCTCAGACCAAACAACCAACAGGGAAGGAAACAAGCCCCACCCATCAGCAGACAAACAGATTAAAGTTTTACTGAGCTCTGCCCACCAGAGCAACACCCAGCTCTACCCACCACCAGTCCCTCCCATCAGGAAGCTTGCACAGCCTCTTAGATAACCTCATCCACGAGAGGGCAGACAGCAGAAGCAAGAAGAATGACTATCCTGCAGCCTGTGGAACAAAAAGCAGATTCACAGAAAGATAGACAAAATGAAAAGGCAGAGGACTATGTACCAGATGAAGCAACAAGATAAAACCCCAGAAAAACAACTAAATGAAGTGGAGATCAGCAACCTTCCAGAAAAAGAATTCAGAATAATGGTAATGAAGGTGATCCAAGACCTCGGAAAAAGAAAGGAGATAAAGTTCGAGAAGATGCAAGAAATGTTTAATAAAGACCTAGAAGAATTAAAGAACAAACGCCTAGAAGAAATAAAGAACAAACAGAGATGAACAATACAATAACTGAAATGAAAAATACACTAGGAGGAATCAATAGCAGAGTAACCGAGGCAGAAAAATGGATAAGTGACCTGGAAGACAGAATGGTGGAATTCACTGCCACAGAACAGGATAAAGAAAAAAGAATGAAAAGAAATGAACACAGCCTAAGAGACCTCTGGGACAACATTAAATGCACCAACATTCGGCTTATAGGGGTCCCAGAAGGAGAAGAGAGAGAGAACGACCTGAGAAAATATTTGAAGAGATTATATTCAAAAACTTCTCTAACATGGCAAAGGAAATAGACACCCAAGTCCAGGAAGTGTAGAGGGTCTCAGGAAGGATAAACCCAAGTAGAAACACACTGAGACACATAGTAATCAAACTGACAAAAATTAAAGACAAAGAAAAATTATTAAAAGCAACAAGGGAAAAACCACAAATAAAATACAAGGGAACTCCCATAAGGTTAACAGCTGACTTCTCAGCAGAAACTATATAAGGCAGAAGGGAGTGGCATGATATATTTAAAGTGATGAAAGGGAAGAACCTACAACCAACATTACTCTACCCAGCAAGGATCTCATTCAGATTCAATGGAGAAATCAAAAACATTACAGAAAAACCAAGCTAAGAGAATTCAGCACCACCAAACTGGCTCTCCAACAAATGCTAAATGAACTTCTCTAAACGGGAAACACAAGAGAAGAAAAGGACCTACAGAAACAAAGCCAAAAATAATTAAGAAAATGGTAATAGGGACATACACATCAATAATTACCTTAAATGTGAATGGATTAAATGCTCCAACCAAGAGACACAGGCTTGCTGAATGGATACAAAAATAAGACCCATATATATGCTGCCTACAAGAGACTCACTTCACACCTAAGGACACATACATACTGAAAGTGAGTGGATGGAAAAATATATTCCACTCAAATGGAAATCAAAAGAAAGCTGGGAGTAGCAATACTTATATCAGATAAAATAGATATTAAAATAAAGAATGTTACAAGAGACAAGGAAGGACACTACATAATGATCAAGGGATCAATCCAAGAAGAAGATATAACAATTATAAATATATGTGCACCCAGCATAGGAGCACCTTAATATGTAAGGCAAACGCTAACAGCTATAAAAGACGAAATCAACAGTAACACAATAAGAGTGGAGGATTTTAACATCTCACTTACACCAATGGACAGATCATCCAGACAGAAAATTAATAAGGAAACACAAGCTTTAAATGACACAATAGACCAGATAGATTTAATTGATATTTATAGCACATTTCATTCAACAACAGCAGACTACACTTTCTTCTCAAGTGCTCATGGAACATTCTCCAGGATAGATCACTTCTTGGGTCACAAATCAAGCCTTGGTAAATTTAAGAAAATTGAAATCATATCAAGGATGTTTTCCAACTGTAACACTATGAGGTTAGAAATAAGTTCCAGGGGAAAAAATGTAAGAAACACAAACACATGGAGGCTAAACAATACATTACTAAATAACCAAGAGATCACTGAAGAAATCAAAGAGGAAATCAAAAAATACCTAGAGATAAATGACAACAACAACCCAACGATCCAAAACCTATGGGATGCAGCAAAAGCAGTTCTAAGAGGGAAGTTTATAGCTATACAAGCTTACCTCAAGAAACAAGAAAAATCTCAAATAAACAATCTAACCTTACACCTAAAGCAACTAGAGGAAGATGAAGAAGCAAAATCCAAAGTTAGTAAAAGGAAAGAAGTCATAAAATCAGAGCAGAAATAAATGAAATAAAAACAAAGAAAACAATAGCAAAGATCAATAAAACTAAAAGGTGGTTCTTTCAGAAGATAAACAAAATTGATAAACCTTTAGCTAAACTCATCAAGAAAACGAGGGAGAGGACTTAAATCATTAAAATTAGAAATGAAAAAGGAGAAGTTACAATGGGCACTCCAGAAATACAAAGCATCATAAGAGACTACAAGCAACTCTATGCCAATAAAACGGACAACCTGGAAGAAATGGACAAATTTTTAGAAAGGTATAACCTTCCAAGACTGAACCAGGAAGAAATAGAAAATATGAATAGACCAATCACAAGTAATGAACTTGAAACTGTGATTAAAAATCTTCCAACAAACAAAAGCCCAGGAACAGATGGCTTCACAGGTGAATTCTATCAAAAATTTAGAGCAGAGCTAACACCCATCCTTCTCCAACTCTTCCAAAAAATTGCAGAGGAAGGAACACTCCCAAACTCATTCTGTGTAGCCAGCATCAACCTGATACCAAAACCAGACAGAGATACTTTAAAAAAAGAAAATTTCAGACCAATATCACTGATGAATATAGATACAAAAATCCTCAACAAAATACTAGCAAACAGAATCTAACAACACATTAAAAGTATCATGTACCATGATCAAGTTGGATTTATCCCAGGGATGCAAGGATTCTTCAATATATGCAAATCAATCAATGTGCTACACCATACTAACAAATTGAAGAATAAAAACAATATGATCATCTCAATAGATGCAGAAAAAGCTTTTGACAAAATTCAGCACCAATTTATGATAAAAACTCTCCAGAATGTGGGCATAGAGGGAACCACCTCAGCATAATAAAGGCTATATATGACAAACCCACAGCAAACATCATTCTCAATGGTGAAAAACTGAAAGCATTTCCTCTAAGATCAGGAAAAAGGCAAGGAAGTCCACTCTGCCACTATTATTCGACATAGTTTTTGAAGTCCTAGCCACAGCAATCAGAGAAGAAAAAGAAATAAAAGGAATACAAATCAGAAAAGAAGAAGTAAAGCTGTCAGTGTTTGTAGATGACATGATACTATACATGTATGCTACCAGAAAACTACTAGAGCTAATCAATGAACTTGGTAAAGTAGCAGGATACAAAATTAATGCACAGAAGTCTCTTGCATTCCTATACACTAACAATGAAAGATCAGAAAGAGAAATTAAGGAAACAATCCCATTCACCACTGCAACAGAAAGAATAAAATACCTAGGAATAAACCTACCTAAGGAGGTAAAAGACCTATACTCAGAAAACAATAAGACACTGGTGAAAGAAATAAAAAATGACATAAACAGGTGGAGAGATATACCATGTTCTTGGCTTGGAAGAATCAATATTGTGAAAATGACTATACTACCTAGATCAATCTACAGATTCAATGCAATCCCTATCAAATTACCAATGGCATTTTTTACAGAACTAGAACATAATATCTTAAAATTTGTCTGGAGACACAAAAGACCCTGAATAGCCAAAGCAATCTTGAGTGAAAAAAATGGAGCTGGAGGAATCAGACTCCCTATCTTCAGACTGTACTACAAAGCTACAGTCATCAAGACAATATGGTACTGGCACAAAAACAGAACTACAGATCAATGGAACAGGTTAGAAAGCCCAGAGATAAACCCACACACCTGTGGTCAACTAATCTGTGGCAAAAGAGGCAAGGGTATACACTGGAGAAAAGACAGTCTCTTCAATAAGTGGTGCTGGGAAAACTGAACAGCTACATGTAAAAGAATGAAATTAGATCAGTCCCTAACACCATACACAAAAATAAACTAAAAATGGATTAAAGACCTAAATGTAAGACTGGACACTATAAAACTCTTAGAGGAAAATATAGGAAGAACAGTCTTTGACATAAATCACAGCAAGATCTTTTTTGACCCACCTAGAGTAATGGAAATAAAAACAAAAATAAACAGATGGGACCCAATGAAACTTAAAAGCTTTTGCACAGCAAAGGAAACTATAAACAAGATGAAAAGACAACCCTCAGAATGGAAGAAAATATTTACAAACAAATCGACAGACAAAGGAGTATTCTCCAAAATATATAAACAGCTCATGCAGCTCAATATTAAAAAAACAAACAACCCAATCAAAGTATGGGCAGAAGACCTAAATAGACATCTCTCCAAAAAAGACATACAGATGACCAGGAGATACATGAAAAGCTGCTCAACATCACTAATTATTAGAGAAATGCAAATCATAACTACAATGAGGTATCACCTCACACCAGTTAGAATGAGCTTCATCAGCAGATCTACAAACAACATATGCTGGAGAGGGTGTGGAGCAAAGGGACCGTCTTGCACTGTTGGTCAGAATGTAAATTGATACAGCCATTACGGAGAACATTATAGAGGTTCCTTAAAAAACTGAAAATAGAATTACCATATGACACAGCAATCCCACTACTGAAAATATACCTGAGAAAACCACAATTCAAAATGACACATGCACCCCAATGTTTACTGCAGCAGTATTTACAATAGCCAGGTCATGGAATCCACCTAAATGCCCATTGACAGATGAATGTATAAAGAAGATGTGGTACATATATACAATAGAGTATTACTCAGCCATAAAAAGGAATAAAATTGGGTCATTTGTAGAGATGTGGGTGGATCTAGAGACTGTCATACAGAGTGAAGTAAGTCAGAAAGAGAAAAACAAATTTCCTATATTAATGCATGTATGTGAAATCTAGAAAAATGGTACAGATGAACTGGTTTGCAAGGTAGAAATGGAGACACAGATGTAGAGAACAAATGTATGGACACCAAGGGCGGATAGTGGAGGGGCGGGCATGATTGTGGGATGAACTGGGAGGTTGAGGTTGACATATATACACTAATATGTATAAAATAGATAACTAATAAGAACCTGCTATATAAAAAATAAATAAAATTCAAAGAAAATTGAAGATGATACAAATGGATGGAAAGATATGCTGTGCTCATTGACTGGAGAATAGTATTGTTAAAATTACCATACTACTTAAAATAATCTACAGACTCAATGCAATCCCTATCAAAATACCATTGGGATTTTTCACAGAACTAGAACTAATAGTTCTAAAATTTGTGTGGAAATTCAAAAGACCTCAAAGAGCCAAAAAAACCTTAAGAACAAAGTTGGAGGTATCATGCTCCCTGATTTCAAATTATACTACAAGGCTACAGCCATCCGAACAGTATGCTACATGTACAAAAACAGACACATATATCAGTGGAACAGAATAGAGAGACCAGCAATGAACCCACACTTATACTGGCGTTTAATTTATGACAAAGAAGGCAAGAAAATACAATGGGAAAAGATAGTCTGTTCAATAAATGGTTTGGGAAAACTGGACAACTATATACAAAAGAATCAAATGAACTACCTTCTCATACCATATACAAAAATAAACCCAGAATGGTTTAAAGACTTAAATGGAAAACCTGAGATCATGAAACTTCTAGAAGAAAATATAGGCAGTATGGTCTTTCATATTAGTCTTAGCAATATTTTTTTGCATATGCCTCCTCAGGCAAGGGAAACAAAAGTAACAATAAACAAGCCGAACTACATCAAAGTAAAAAGTTTTCGTACAGCAAAGGAAGCTATCAACAAAATGAAAAGGCCACTTAGTGGGAGAAGATATTTGCAAATGATATATCTGACAAGGGGTTAGTATCCAAAATATACAAAAAACTCATACAACTCAACATAAAAAAGAAATTCAATTGAAAAATGGACAGAGGACCTGAATAGATATTTTTCCAAAGAAGACATAAAGATGGCCAACAGGCACATGAAAAGATGCTCAATATCACTAATCATTAGGGAACTGCAAATCAAAACCACAAGGAGATGTCAACTCACACGTTTCTGAATGGCTATTATTAAAAAGAATAGAGGGCTTCCCTGGTGGCGCAGTGAGTTGAGAGTCTGCCTGCCGATGCAGGGGACACGGGTTCGTGCCCCGGTCTGGGAAGATCCCACATGCCACGGAGCTGCTAAGCCCGTGAGCCATAGCCACTGAGCCTGCGCGTCTGGAGCCTGTGCTCAGAAACGGGAGAGACCATAACAGTGAGAGGCCCACATACCACAAAAACAAAACAAAAAAAAAAAAGAAGAAGAATAGAAATAAGTTTTGGCAAGGATGAGGAGATAAGGGAATCCTCATACACTGTTGGGGGGAATGTAAGTTGGTGCAGTCTTTATGGACAACAGTATGGAGATTCCTCAAAAAAACTTAAAATAGAACTACCATACAAATCCAGCAATTCCAGTGCTGGGTATCTATCTGAAGAAAATGAAAACACTAATTCATAAAGATATATGCACTCTTCTGTTATAGAATTATTTACAATAGCCAAATTGTGGAAGAAACCTAAGTGCCCATCAATAGATGAATGGATATAGAGGATATGATGCACACACACACGCAACACACACTAGAATATTACTTAGCCTTAAAAAGTAAAATCTCACCATTTGCAAATACATGGATGGACCTAGAGCATTTTAGGCTAAGTGAGATAAGTCAGGCAGAGAAAAACAGATACTGTATGATTTCACTTATATGTGGAATCTACAAAACAAAACAAAGTAACAAACACAGTAAAACAGAAACAGAGTCATAGATACAGAGAACAAACAGGTTGTTGCCAGAGGGGGAGGGGTGGGGGAGGAGAGAAATAGGAGGTGAGGGAGTTTAAGAGGTACAAACTTGCAGTTACAAAATAAATAAGTCATGAAATGTACAGTGTGGGGAATATAGTCAATAATTATGTAATATCTTTGTATGGTGAAAGATAATGATTAGACTTATCATGATATCATTTTCAAATGTATAGAAACGTAGAATCACTATGTTGTGTACCAGGAAGTAACATAGGGTTGTAGATCAATTATACCTGAAAAACAAACAAACTCATAGAAAAAGGGACCAGATTTGTGCTTCCCAGAGGCGAAAGGTGGAGGGAAGGGGGAATTGGATGTAGGTAGTCAAAATGTACAAACTTCCAGTTATAAGTAAGTATGTACTAGGGATGTAATGTACAACATGATAAATATAATTAACACTGCTGTATATTATATGTGAAAGTTATTGAGTAAATCCTGAGAGTTCTCATCACAAGGAAAAAATATTTTTTTCTGTTTCTTTTGTTTTGTATCTATATGGGATGATGGATATTCACAAACTTATTGTGGTAATCATTTCATGATGTTTGTGAGTCAAATCATGATGCTGTACACCTTAAACTTATACAGTGCTCCATGTCAATTATAGCTCAGTAAAACTGGAAGGAAAAAAAGACATTCAAAAACTGCAAAGAGTCACCAAGATTTCACCTGGCTTTACAGATTTGTGGTAATAACTAGTAATTCTAATAACTGTTTTCACTCAGTTCTCTGAGTTAGTATTTGCTTGTCACATTTGTATAGAATTTCTACAATAATGGTTAAATTTAATATAGAGAATTTTGGGAATATAAGGGAGAGACAAAACAATGCAATTTTTCAGGTTGGCTTATGAAAACAAAGTGACAGTATTGTATATTAGATCTCTAGGACTTATTCATCAGGCATAACTGAAACTTTATACCCTTTGACCAATATCTCCCCATTTCACTCTGCCCCCAGCCCCTTTTAACCACTGTTCTATACTCTGCTTCTATGAGTCTGACTATTTTAGATTCCATATATAAGCGAGATCATGCAGTATTTATCTTTCTGTGTTCTGCTTATTTCATTTAGCATAAAATCCTCCAGAGTCATCTATGCTGTTGCATTGGCAGGGTTTCTTTCTTTTTTAAAGCTGAATATATTTTATATGCATATCTATGTCAATCTCTATCTATCTATATAGCTATATACCTATGTGTCTGTCTACCTATTATCTGTCTCACATTTTCTTTATTTATCTGTCAGTGGACACTTAAGTTGTTTCTTTATCTTGAATTTTGTGAATAATGCTGCAGTGAACATGGGAGTGTTATTATCTTTTTAGGATCCCAATTTCAATACTTTTGGATAGTACCCAGAAGTAGGATTGCTGGATCATATGGTAGTTTTATTTTTAATTTTTTGAGAAAACTCCATATTGTTTTCCATAATAGCTATACCAGTTACATACCCACCAACAGTGTACAGTGTTCCCTTTTTTCCACATTTTCCCCAGCATTTGTTATCTGTTATCTTTTTGATGGTAGCCATTCTAACAGATGTGATAACAGAGGTGATATCTCACTGTGATTTTGCTTTGCATTTCTCCAATAATTAGTGAAAATTAATGATAGCATCTTTTCATATACTTTCGGTGATTTGTATGTCTTCTTTTGAGAAATGTCTGTTTAGGTCCTTTGCCTATTTAAAAAATTGGGTTATTTGTTGTTTTTTCATTTTTTTGCTCTCAAGTTGTATAAATTTCCTATATATATTGGAAATTAACCCATGTCAGATAGATGGTTTGCAAAATTTTATCTCATTCTTTAGGTTGCCTTTTCACTCTGATGATTGTTTTCTTTGCTGTGCAGAAGCTTTTTAGTTTGATGGAATCCCACTTTTCTATTTTTGCTTTTGTTGCCTGTGATTTTGGTGTCATATTCAAAAAATTATTTTCTAGACCAATGTCAAGAAGTTTTATATCTATGTTTCATACTAGTAGTTTTACAGTTTCAACTCATGTGTTTAAGTCTAATCCATTTTGAGATGATTTTTCATATATGGTTTAAAATGAGGTCAATCTCATTCTTCTGGATGTGGATATCATTTCCCCAAGAACATTTATTGAAGATACTATCCTTTCTCCATTGTGTGTTCTTGGCACCCTTTTCAAAGATCAGTTGACTATAGATGTGTGGGTTTATTTCTGGGTTCTGTATTCTGTTTCATTGGCATATATGTCTGCTTTTGTTCTTGTATCATACTCTTTTGATTACTGTAGTTTTGTAATATATTTTGAAATGAGGTAGTACAATGCCTCCAGCTTTGATGTTCTTGCTCAAGAGTGCTTTGACTGTTTGGGGTCTTTTATTGTTCTATACGGATTTTAGGATTTTTTTTCTATTTCTATAAAAATTTGGGATTTTGATAGAGATTGCCTTGAAGAAAACAATGTTCTGGAGATCTACTATACAATATTGTGACTATAGTTAGCAATAATGTATTGTATACCTTATAGTGGTTAACAGGGTAGATATTACATATTCTCACCACCACCATAACAAATATAGGATGATAAATAAGTGAGGCCATGGATATGGCCTTAATTAGCTTGATTGTGATGATTATTTCACAGTGGATACATATGATAAATCATCAAGTTGTACACCTTCAATATATAATGTTTTTAATTGTCATTTATACCTCAGCAAAGCTGGGGGGGGAAAGAAAATAAAATGAGGAAGTAAGTGATGAGCTGTCACTGGAAGGAGAATTCTAAAGCTGTGAAGAGGATAATTAATTAAAGAATTTTTTAACTTGCTCTTGACCCACATTTTAAATTGCAGAGTTAGTAAACCAGGACTAGAATTCTCCAAAGAATGAAGTGGAATAGACACAAGCTTGACTTATAAATAGAAAGAATAGGGGTAATGAAAATTAATTTAGGAGGTAAAAATATTATCTATTGTAGTAACTGATAAGAAGCATCTACTATTTTTCTGCATGTCCTTGAATTTGTCTCCGTGTTCTGAGCAACTTGTAGTTATCCTTCCATTGTCCTACAACACTGCTGTTGGTGGAAACTGACATGGGAGGAAGTAGAGGGAAGAAGTCAGGGGGCTCTCAGAAAACCAGTCATGATATGGGTCTGGTAACTGAAAGTGAGTACCCATTTCCAAAGATTCTAGACCTGATGCTTCTAATACATCTTGTAATATTAATGTCAATATCACTAATTTTCCTAAATCAGATAGCCTTTGTTGCATGTGTTGAAATGCTCATTTTCTCTCTGTAAAGTAGGGGATACTGAAGTGGTCCTGTTTGGTTTTAGTCTGCATGGCATTCGTTCCTCTTCTTGTAAAGCACCTAGATTTCCCATTAAGGATCTGTCTTTCCCTGGCCATGGCCTGGGCCTGTGACATTTGCTGTTCCAGTCAGATTTACACCTGGGACCTTAAATCTAGAGTAGAAATATCAGCCAGGAACTGGTTTTTCCCAGCTGCTAAGCCCTGAAGAAACAGTCACTAATTTTCCTATCTGTGTTCTCAGAAGTGTCCTAGGTCTTCATTTTTCTGAGGCAAAATACCTGTGTTGAGTCCATGAGATACCAAATCCAGGCAGAGCTGGAGCCTCAAGGTTGAGGAGTATTAATCTCTTGCTGCCAGGAAGGTCCACCTAGTGAAGTGAGGTGTGGCGTGGCAATGTGTTTGTGGGCTGATAGAGATGTGTACAATCAGTTGTGGGCTGATGGAGATGTGTACAATCAGATGTGTTTATAGGACCTGACAATGTCCCTTATGGAAATAGTGCTTTTATTCTAATTTGTTAATACATGGTCTATCACTGAAATAAACGCTTCTTAGTATACTTTTAACTGATAAACTGGATCTGGTAACTGTTGCTCCACAGTAGAGTGAATTTAGTGAAAGAAGCTTCCGGATTTTGGCTACTGAACTACTCTTTTTTTTTTCTATTCACTCATTGTCATTCAATAAACATTTAAAGAGTATATACTATATATAACACACTGTGCTATGGCCTAATGGAGCTGCCTTCTAGCACATTTTTGTATGACCAAAATGATTAGTTTTGGTAGAGAGAAGCTTAGAAGACTTGAGGGAAAATGTCATTTCAGACAGATAGGGATCCATGAAGTTTTAAAGACGTTTAAGAGATTGTGGTTCTGCAAAACGACTGCCCTTGTTGACAGTTCCCAAATACAGTCTAGTATTTAACTTCATAAGATTTCAAAAGATTCTCTTACTAACTAACCTTAATTCTTCTCCTAAAATCCATTTCTGCCCTCTCCCGCATCATTGCATCTATAGAATAGCTGATTCCTTATGATAATCCTTCATTTAGTTGATAGTGTTAATGAAAAATCCTTTATATAGTTAAGGCAATTACTGAGTCACTTTTCAGCTTTTTTCCTCTTCAGGGTAAGTAATCTAATTATGTCAACCTTTATATCATAATTAAACTAAAGATTGCTTTAGAAGAGTTTAATCACATTAGTGAAATATCCTCCAGTCAAAGCAGGTGTCTGGCGAGGAGAACTGTAGTTAGTGGCCTTGTAAAGCTAAAGAGGTTTCCAATTATGTGCTATTCTGTGCTGTAAACTTCCATCTGGCAAAGACCTGGGGGAAACAAACAAACAAACAAAAATCAGGCACAACTGTTGGCTCTCAGTGGGGCTTGACACTTGAGTAAACTATCTAAAACAGGTCTGAATCATGCCCCATTGATTAAAAAGATCCCAAGTACAGGATACTCAGTGTTTTTGCAATAATATGCTAGAAAATCAGCTTTCAAATTAAACAAGTTTGAATCTGATATCTGCCCAGTGAAAGTGTAGAACCACCTTAGAATTATCAGGCTAAGTGATAATTCTAGATAATTTCGAGATAATATGACATGTCTTCTGCCCTCTGCTGGGGACAATAGTGGGGCATTGCTGTATGACCTTGCCATCTTGCCATGAATCAAGGTATGTTTTTGCCATTAGTACAGTGGTCCCCCCTTGTTCTTGGGGGATACGCTTCAAGTTTCCCAGGGGATGCCTGAAACCCCTGTGGATAGTACCCTGTATATGCTATGTTTTTTCCTGTACATATATACCTATGATAAAGTTTAATTTATAAATGAGACTCAGTAAGAAATTAGCAACAATAGCTAATAATAAAATAGAACGATTATTACAATATACTAAAATAAAGGTTATGTGAATGTGGTCTTTGTCACTCTTACAATATCTTATTGTACAAAGTTAGTGTCTTTTAACTAAGCACTTATCATGCACTGTGGCCATAATTTTTGCAGTTTGAGGCGTGACAGGAAAACTAGCACACATTTCTTTTTCCTTTTTCACAATTTCATGGATAGAAGATTTGTTCTTAGTGTAGATCTTAGCAACGTCAGCATACAATTTTTTTCTTTCCTTATTAAGTCGAGAACTTTCATCTTTTCACTTAAAGGAAGTATAGCTTTAAGTGTACAGCTTCTCTGGCAGATTCAAATTGCCAGAATCGCTACTCTTGCACTTTAAAGAGGGCCATTATTAAGTAAAGTAAGAGTTACTTGAACACAAGCGCTGCGATACTGTGACGGTCCGTTAGATAACTGAGAGGACTACTAAGTTACTAAGGGGTGGGGTACCCTGGATAAAGGGATGATTCATGTCCTGGAGAGACAGAGCCGGTTGGCTTGAGATTTCGTCATGCTACTCAAAACAGTGCAAAATTTTAAACTTATGAATTGTTTATTTCTGGAATTTTCCATGTAATATTTTCAGACTGAAGTTGACCACGGGTAACTGAAACTGTGAACAGTGAAATCATGGATAAAGGGGGACTACAGTGACTCTTTGACCATAATTGTTCCGCACTTTTTTTTTTAAACTACCCATTTCTTACCTTTAACATAGATAGAGTTTAACATATTCTCTACATATCGTAGACAAAATGTATGCTCCAAATAACTTTATGTCCATCAGTCTCTTTGACCATCTCTATTACTTCCTCTTCTGACGGCTATCGAAATCTTAAAATGGGAAATTATTGTGGTGGTCCCACACTTCCCTGAAGGGAAGACGAAGCTGACTTGAAATTTGAATCAGAAGCTGTATGACTTCTCAGCTTCAGCTCTTTCTGGTGCTATTGTCCTAATCATAGGATGTCCTTGGGCCGAGACTAGGATGAGCCAAGAGAGCTATCCAAGGTGCAGCCTTCAAGGGGGTGCTGACTTTCAGAGTTCTGCAAGTGCCAACTCTGAGTGCCTCCTAGCCCTGGCTCTGCAGACTTTGTCCCAGTGATGGATGCCAGCGGCATACGGACGTATTAGAATATGGCTGGGAGAGGAGATCACACTTTTGCTGCAATTCTATGGCAGTTTGACCCATGTATCAGTGGAATACGAATTCTGTGGATCCAGTAGAGGGATCTTATGTATCAGCAAACTAGGACTAAACCGAGATCTGTATTCTGGTCCCTCTGATTTTTTTTCTTCTCTTTTGCCTTGTTCTGACATTACAGACTGAACTGTGTTCTCCCAAAATTCACGTTTTGAAGTACTAACCATCGATATATCAGGATATGACTGTTTGTGGACATAAGGCCTTTAAAGAAGTAATTAAGGTGAAGTGAGCTCATGTAGGTGGGTCCTAATCCAGTGTTGCTGGTGTCCTTATTAGAAGAGGCAGAGATACCAGGAATGTGTGTGCCCGGAGGAAAGGTCATGTGAGGCCATAGCAAGAAGGTAACCGTCTGCATCCGAGGAGAGAGGCCTCGGGAGAAACCAAACTTGTCAACACCTTGGTCTCAGACTTCCAGCCTCCAAAACTGTGAGAAAATAAATTTCCGTTATTCAGGCCACCAGTCTGCTATTTGTTACGGCAGCCCTAGCAAACAAATACAGCTGATCATATAGCCAACGCTATGCTGGAAAGGTCTTAGTACATGAAAAATGTTCCCTTTCTAGCCCTGCCTATGACCCTTCTGAGATGCTCACACATGAACACTTAGTTTATCATTTTATTTTTTAACTTCAAAGAAGCTATTCTTGGATTAAGAAATCCCTTTATGAGGCATAATTAGAATTTGAGGCCAAGCCAAGGAAGATCTCTAGAGGTTTCTCTTTGCTTTTGGAATAGGACTGTAAATTTTAATGGGTTGGTTCAGTGTTCTTTAAGTTCGAGGCCATGCTCAGTCCCTGCTGTTATTACCTACAGGAGAAAAGAAATCAACTCGATGTCATCCTTGAATGATGGACTATGCCTTTCTTAAAAACAGAAAGCTGGCTAATTTCCATAATGTACATTTAATGATTGGAACCATTTATTTGTCTTCCCAGTTCTTTGACTTAATTTCAGGTTAAAGCACATCTATCCTCTTTTCTCTTAAACACACACACACACATATAATATGTATACATATGTAATATAAATATATTAACATATAATAAATATATATATAATATTTATACACAATATGTCTATATACATATATACACATATATAGATATAAACTTCAATAGCAATAAATTAAAATGTTTAAGAATGGACCAAAAGAACACTTTTTTCAGGGAATGAAGACAACCCTTAATAGTTTATCAGAAGTTGTGGTGTTGAGAGCCAGTAATGTATGAGAAAACCCCACGACTAGAGTGCTAGGGTTGATTCCACAGCCAACTGGGCTTAAGTGTCCGTATCTATAAAAAGAGGGTGTTGGGCTAGATCATCTCTAATTCTGTCATGGAAGAA
The DNA here is from genome assembly GCF_951394435.1 of Stenella coeruleoalba. Lineage (NCBI taxonomy): Eukaryota > Metazoa > Chordata > Mammalia > Artiodactyla > Delphinidae > Stenella > Stenella coeruleoalba. The sequence goes on along the minus strand of NC_137148.1, from coordinate 96,991,114 downwards.
TTCTATAACAAAAGGTAAAAAAAAAACCAAAAAAAACACAATAGTTGGAAAACTAGCTGGTTTTCCACATTATCTGAACCTCTACTTTATCCTAGCTGAGTTGAAAAATTCTAAGTGAACCTCTTTCTGATCCAGCAACTATATCCGAGCCATACCTCCAGGTAATCTATATTCAGCATTTGAAATTCACACTCTAAGCCAAATTTTCAAACCCAATACCTCTAGGCCAGGAAAAGGGCTGAGTGGGGGTAGTGGTGAGCTGAAGACCAGAGCTCGTAGACTGTCTAAAGGGTCCCCCCAGGATTCTGCCCTATATGACATGGCTGTCATGAAAGAGGATAGGATCCATGGTTCCAGAGTTTCAGATTTTCTAAGAGAAGCCAGACATCCAAATTTTAATATCAAATCTCCTATTTTTTAAAATGTTGGCAACCAATAACAGTTTGGTTTTTTTAAAATTTTGTATAGGGCAAATAAACATACCCACCATTACTCTTTAACATAGGAGCTATGCAGGCATTCCCTGGCACTGGGTTCACGGTGTCCACCTCTGTGCAAAGTCTGTGACAGTGGTTTAAAAACTCTGTTTCCTCAGAGTCCAGGAGATCCTCAGGGCTCCTTATGTATAGTTGTCTTACTATTATTTTGACTTGGCCTAAAATTTCATTTGAACTAAGGGTTGTTTCCATAAATATATGTAAAGTGTTTGAAACTGTACTGGGCACATAGCAAGAACTATTTAACCGTTAGCTACTGTTACTATTATTAGTAAATAGTTTGTAAGACGTTTTATAGGAATCATGAGGTATTGTCCTAATTATTCTACCATGTTGTTCTGAAGAAAGACCATCTTTCACTTTCATGAAATTCAAAAGCATTTTAAAGCATCTTTAAAGTTTTTATGATATTCAGAAATAGCTATACCTTATTATGTAAGGCTTTAATGGGCAAAAATCCGGAGAGAGCCTTTGCTAGTTTGCAACCTCACTTTTGCTGTTTTTGCTTTTAGATTAAAATTTACAGTTTCATTATTTATCTAGGTTACCCACAGCTGGGACTGACTTGGCGGATTTTACCTTTGGATCTGAGAGTACAAATACATCCATCAATATTCGATTTCCCAAAGGTCTGCTAATTCTCATGAATAATCACTACAATCATGGCAAATTTTCAGAGATTGTAACTGGATCATTCTCCTGCAATTGCCGTGAAGAAAGTCTGTATTAGAAGCTACTTAACTTAATGATCCTCTCACATTCTGGCCCCTGACCTACCTTTCTAGTCTTGCACTCCAACAATGAGGAGTATTTCACTTTCTTCCTTTGCTTACAGCATTATTTGTGCCCAGGATGCCTCTTATCTTCCTTCGATGGTCATAATCTTTCCCATCTTTCAGTGCTAGTTTCAAATTCTGCCTCTTCCAGGAAACCTTCTTGCTCCTTCAATACTAAAATCACCTTGCACCAGCCCTGACATTTTCTTCCTTTGAGACCTCTTAGCTGTTTATTGTTGTCTCTCTTTTTTTTTTTTTTTGCGGTACGCGGGCCTCTCACTGTTGTGACCTCTCCCACTGCGGAGCACAGGCTCCGGACGCGCAGGCTCAGCGGCCATGGCTCACGGGCCCAGCCGCTCCGCGGCACGCGGGATCCTCCCGGACCGGGGCACGAACCCGCGTCCCCTGCATCGGCAGGCGGACTCCCAACCACTGTGCCACCAGGGAAGCCCTATTGTTGTCTCTTTTAAGGTACTCAGCAAGTTCTTCTTATGTGTGTATGTATACTTTTTATAGCGCCTTACTAGATTTTCTGCTTCATGAGAATATGTAGATAATCAACATTTTCTGAGGCAATATTACACATATAATTAAAGGAGGAATGTCCCCGTACCCTGGCTTAGAGATCTTGGCTCTTGGTCCCCTTTTAACTTTCAGTTGTTAAACCTTTCTATAGCCAGTGGTTGTAGTAGCACCTCATAAATTTTCTTTCATTCACATTTGAGCTCAAGTGATATGGGGACAAGCCATTTTCTCTTAATTTTGTTCTTACAGATAGTACCTTTTCTTGGCTCTGTAACATTCCATATTCTTAGTGATATCTTAAGTTCGTAGGTATCCTAGAATGTTTTGGAGATCCCTTTTGGATCGGGGTAAATTCAGATTGTGAAGCCTACCATTCTTTAATATTGCCATAATTTCCCACAGAAGGCTGTGTAAACCTTGAAATTCACTTTGCTTAGGCTTATGGGAGAACCCTTATAGAATAAGCTAAACACAAAGTGGCTTTCAGATGCCGACGCTCTGGTGTCTAAGGGCTCACAGATGATAAGTGAGGACAAGAATCTCAGAAGCCACTTGACTCTCAGGGAGAGCTCTCTTTGCCACAAATCAGGTGCTCACACACTCCTGTTTAGCTGGAACAGAACCCAGTTGTGCTCGTTGTTCCTGTGTAAAGATTAATAGTGACCCCTTGTACCCTCAAAAAGTGTCTCAGTTTAGATAATATATAGTCCCTCTACTCATAAAATAGCTTACTTATTATGAAATGTCAGTACACTCTTGGAGACCTGTGAATCAAGAGGGAATCGGTAACTAAATTGGAATGAAGAGAAGACTTACTCCTTAGAGCTGGGATCTTTTTCTTTCTGAGTTCAGTACACTTACTAAGATCCTGCAATTTAGAGTGATTCCTTATCTTCTTAAGATGTTTCTGATGACTCCACAGTGCTCTGGCAATGTCTGTGTGTCAGGGCGGGGCGGGGGATGGATGTGGTGAGGATGTAGAGGTGGGTGCTCCTACTGGTAAGATACAGAGTCATTGATTTTCTGTTATAGTGGGGTTGGCACAGTTAACTGTGGTAACAGGGAACCCAAAGGCTTTGCTAGCCAGCCTTGGTGACAGTGGGACGTGCCTGAACTGATGACTGTGGCAGAACGGGCATCTTTCTCTTGACTACTCTGTGACAGTGCTATGCAGGCTGAGTTGGAGACAAAAACTCAAGGTATGTTTGAAAAGAGACAGAATGTAATAAAATTACAGTTATCAGAAGACTTACTTTGAAGTTTGACTGCACAACTCCTAAGTCAGGAGACTTTTCTCAGATTTCTCAGTTTATTCTTAACTCCCAGTCACGCAGCAGATTCTCCCCTGTGTTACCTGAACACAAACTGTTCTCACTGATTGGCTTAGGAGCCTGATAACCTGGATTTGATTTGGGGGCTAATGGAAACATCCTGGAAAAATTAAAGTCATCAATGATATTTCCTGAATTTTCTGAGTAGATTCTGTAGTGCAGTGGTTAAAAGCACAAGCCTTGTAGCTAGGCTGGAGAGGGTCAAGTTCTTATCCCCCCACTTACTAGCTGCGTGATTCATGCTACGTTCCTATTGTCTCTAAATCTCAGATTCCCCATCTTTAAAACAGAGATGATGATGCTGATGGTGAAGATGATGATGATGAATTTACTTGGCAGGGTTGTTAGGAGGTATTTGTAAGATAACGCATGTTGGGAATTTAGCACCGTGTCTGGCCCTTAGGAAGGACCAGGTATTTTTATTAAACCTGTGTTTCTGATGCTATGACATCCAGGGCCTTGCTGACCCTGGAGAGACTACTCCTCCCAGGGGGCTGGCCAATTCCTAGACATAGTAAGTGACTCACTTGCAAGGGTGCCTTTCATATATGTGAACTCATCAATCCAGAACCCACACCTCCACCACCTCCTCTCTTGGTTTTGTACGCTCAGAACCAGTATTCCTCTGCCTTAATCATCCCAGGACCAGGCATCAGACAACTAGGCACAATCCTTATGCCCCAGAGTGTGCTGACGCTTTTCAGACTACCAATCCTAACCTGCTTTCTCTGCCTTACCCATTCCTTCCCATGGAAGCCACAATAAAGGCTCTTGCCTGCATTTTCCCCTTGCTCCTTCTGCCTCCTGAGTGACTGGTGCTTCTGTGTTGGCCCCTGTGTGGCAGTGGCATGCCCCTTCCTTTTGGGAACTATGAGTAACAAAGTAATTTTTCCATAGCAATTGTCTGCTGATCTATTGGCCTCACTATACCTGTATAATAATAAAATCTACATCTTAAGACAGTACTTTATTTATGATGATGATGATTTTAATAGAGAGGACTTAAACGGATTCATTAACCCTATAGCTGCTGCTTATTCACTAATGTTTTCATACAGATAATTTATCAAGATATAAACACACCAAATTTTGAATTTTTGCTTAGAAAATTGGAGGACTTAGAAGGCAGGGGATTTGAATTCTAGAGTTAAAAACATCACAACAAGGGGGCTTCCCTGGTGGCGCAGTGGTTGAGAGTCCGCCTGCCAAGGCAGGGGACACGGGTTCGTGCACGGTCCGGGAAGATCCCACATGCCGCGGAGCAGCTGGGCCTGTGAGCCATGGCCGCTGGGCCTGCACGTCCGGAGCCTGTGCTCCGCAATGGGAGAGACCACAACAGTGAGAGGCCCGCGTACCGCAAAACAAAAAAAAAACAAAAAAAAAACCCATCACAACATTTTACTTGAACAAATTTCTCAGCTTCTTGATGTGACAGTCTTTGCTTTTAAAATAAATAAATAAAATATCACAGAGTCCTTGTCAGCTTCTTGATGTGACAGTCTTTGCTTTTAAAATAAATAAATAAAATGTCACAGAGTCCTTGTTTTAAAAATAAATAGATAACACAATCAGGTTGATAAAAATTGACTATTTGAAGAATAAAATAAAGTGTTTTGACAATACAAGTTGGGAAATGTTATGTTACATAGGGAAATCTGTGACCCAATTTGACAAAGAATAAAGAGCCATCTTATTTCCATTGATAAAGAAATGTCATATGTCTCCATCATTTTATGCAAGAAAAAATGAGGCAAAGCTAATATAGAGACCACATCTAGGGAAATAAATTCTAAACTATAAGTGAACAATGCATGTGATGAATTATGCATGATTTTAAATTAGTTAATGAAATAGATTCATATTAAATGATAATGAAGGATTTCTGGGCCTAGTTTTGAATTTGATGTTGAAGTAAATCACTGGGCTAGAATTCCTACTGACAGCCATGGCAGTGTAAATCTCTCCATGTGGCCTGTTCAATGCATCCTCCTTAATGAGGAAGGAGGGAGGAGGGCGTTGGAAGTGTTGCAACACTGAAATACAGAAGTGAGGCTGCAGGTGGATAAGGGACTAAAATACGGACAGAGAAAATAGCATGTAGGTGTTTGCTTATGAATGAACATTTTCAGCTAAGTCATTTACAGGTCAGTCTCCACATGACCTTAGAGTGGGGGTCTGTTTTCTCCTTGACTGATCTGACCTCTTCTAGCCAATTTCCCCATTCCTTCTTTTTTGATGTTTCTTTAGTCACATAGGTAGTGATTTGCCTTCAGCGCTTCCTGTTTTCCATGCTTGTTGGCCAGTTAGCTCAGCTGGTGGTAATGAGGCCATCGGTCAGTTCTGGAGGCAGCAGGGAGGGTCATTCGTCCTTTGGCGATGTGTTTCCATGGCTGGAGCCAGCTGTCAGGCTTTTTTGCAAGAATAGTGGATTTTGTTGTTGTTGTCAGTACCTACTAAATATCAGGTGCTTCACATGCCTTGTCTAAATGAATCCTCACAATTTCCCTTTGAGCTGAGTGTACCCTTCACATATCCTTCACTCGTCAGGACACCTGGACTCATGGAGGGCAAATGAGTTGGCCAACTTCCCATACTTAGTAAGTAACCAAGCTAGAAAGTAAGATCAGAGCTATCTCACTCCAAAGCTTGTGCTTTTAACCAGTGATTACTTTGCAAATGTCTACCTGGTCACAGGGAGACATGGGTAAGAGTAAAGCTAAATGTATCAGGAGCATTTGTCACCACTGGGAAAAACTCCAAGTATTTTGTCTATTTATGGCTTCATCTTTATATGTTAAGGATGGCACACTCACATTTGGCTTCATGTGTTTGTACCTGGTTCTCTTTCTTGACCTTTCTAGAGGTTAGAAATAAACAAATGAGCAAACAACTGCTAATCCTAGTAACTTCTAAACAACCTCTGTGAAGTGAATGAATATAAATATTCCCTTGAATTCAGTATACAGAAGTAGATTATTTTTTACCAGGTTTTCTGAATGAGACCTGGTGGGAATAGAAGCTAGCTTTTCCTCTCTGGTTTATTACTTATGTTGTTTGAGTATTTTTTTCCCTCTCAGTTCTTCATAAACACCTACTAACCGATTCCCCATTGTACTCTGGGGAAAACATATAATTAAAGTAATTTAAAAAAAATAATGGAACAGAAACACTGACGATACCCCAGTTTTTTGTTACCTTCTCATACCCTTCAGTTATAAATCTATTTCCCATGCACTATTACTAGAATCGCACATTGTGAAAGTTTATGACTTCATTTTAGGATGATTTCTTTAAGATACTCTATTAGAAACTGTGAAAACATGCCTCTGAACATAATGTTTTCACACAGCATATGTACTATTAATTTTTGAAAATGCACCTTCCAAAACCTATTACATTTGTCACACTGTGATGGAAACATTTACTCCTGGAAATGGTGTTAAGGCCATAAAGGCAAGCAGCCTCAGAAGGTGCGTCATTATCGTTACCTTATCTGTATGTACGTCCTCTCCTGCCAGACACCAGCTTTCATCAAGTTAGCAACTACACGACAAGGCAATGACAAAATTAGGTTTTCAAAAGTTCATTTTGGGAGTTGGCATTTTGCTTGAGCCCTTCCCTCCTGTGTTAGTCAGTTTGGGCTGCCATACAAAATATCATGGACTGGCTGGCCTCAACAACGGGAATTTATTTCTCACATTTTGGAGGCTGGGAAGTCTAAGATCAAGGTACCAGCTAGTTTGGTTTCCTGGTGAAGACTAACTTTCTGCTATGCAGAGGTTCACCTTCTTGCTGTGTCCTCACGTGGAAGAGAGAGAGAGAGAGAGAGAGAGCGAGCGAGCGAGCGAGTGAGTGCACAAACACTCTGGTATCTTTTCTTATAAGGGCACTAATCCCATCATGAGGGCCTCATCTAAACTTAATTATCTCCCAAAGCCCCATCTCCAAATACCAACACATTAGGGGTTAGGGCTTCAACATATGAATTTGGCGTGTGTGTGTGTGTGTGTGTGTGTGTGTGTGTGTGTGCGCACGCAGGGGGGTGGGCACAATTTAGTCCATAGCACCTACTCTAACTATTGCAGCTATAATAGAAGGCTAATAGTTCAAGGAAACATAAATGTGAACTTGGCTCTGAGCTTTCCTCCAGGCCTGGCCTCCTTGGGTCTCATCAGGCTTCCTTTCCACTATACATTCTACCCATCTCCACCTGTGCTCAGACCAGTCCCTCTGATGGTCTTTTCCCCTGCTCCATCATTCATGTCTAAATTCTGTCTGTCATTCAGCATACACCTCAAATGCTACTCCTTCTAAGCATTTTCTGCTGCTTACAACCAGAAATCATTTATTTACACTCTGGTGTCCCTGGCTCTTGAATCTGTCCCCTTGAGGTTCCTACCATTTTCAAGTATGTATTACTCTTGCTCACATGTGAATCTGGCCTTCTCTTTTAACGGTAGCTGGATTTGTTTTAATCAGATATGGTAAGACACACAGACATAGAAATGATTGTCATGAAGACAGAAGTTGTTATTACACTCACAGTCCCCTGGAGACAGGCATAGCACAGCATGCAGGGTCTCATGGGAAGCAGAGAGGAGAGATGAGCAGGCAGAAAGAGAGGGGGTAGTAGGCTGAACCCTTCCTGTGGTTTCCTCAGGAGGAAAGAGGAGAAGTAGGGGAAGCAGAGGTAGGATTTGGGGTAGTTTGCACGGTTGCTGTGGGCTCTGGGCTCTAGGGGCTCTATGGGCTCCCAGGCAAGTTGTTTTACTATCTCTAGGAAGTAGCTAGTTCTGGGAGGGGTAGTCCCTCTGGGGTCATTGAGGCTCCAGATAGCAGAGCATCAAAATTACAGAATACAAAAGAGTATAGTTAATATACCTTCCTTTGTTCAAAATCCCTCTTAAATAACTCCATTAACAGAGGTGCTTATTGGGAAGATCAAGAATGAGGGTCCTTGGTATGTGAAACTTTAGGTAAAATCACAATGTCAGGCCTGGATGATAAGAGGGCTGAGCGGGCTGAGACTGGAAGATTGTTGAAAGACACTCTCAGATCCTCCATCTCTTGCTCTGTCTGCCCCCTTCTCTCTCTGCCCACTTCTTCCCACTTCTCATGGACTGCCTCACAGTCTTACTCTAGATTGTTTTCTTCCTTGCAGCTTTTTCCTACTCGTGTTTCTTCTCATAATTCATATAAATTTCCACTCTGATCCCTCATGGCCCTGTTGTAGCTGTGTCCTCCCTTTGATACAAACCCTCAGCTACTGCAGACCCACTGATTCTTTCCATATCACAGGATTTGCATTCCTAGGAGAGGTCTATGTTTGGCTTTACAGCTTCGTAGAGCAAAGCTCGTGGGACCCGAGGAGACAGAGCAGCTTCCCTCAGAAGAGGTGGTGCATGTGGCAGGGCCCATGATTAACAGGTGCGATTGGTGTTGAATTAAGAAGGAAAGAGCTCACAGATGTTCATCCTCAAGAAGCTCCAATCTAGAAGAGGGGAAGTGGTTCATATGAACAGTGTCATTCATGCAAATAAGCTCTGTGCAGAACAGCAAAGTGATATATGGGTAACATTTCCTTTCTTTTTTAAAAATTTTTATTGGAGTATAGTTGATTTACAATGTTGTGTTAGTTTCAGGTGTACAGCAAAGTGAATCAGTTTTTTATTTGTAGTGATAATAATAACAATAGTAATAATAAAATCTAACATGTACGGATTACTTATAAAATGCCAGAAAATTGTGCTGTACATATGTATCCTCATTTAATCCTCAAAACAACCCCTTCAGGGAAGCTTTATTAACATAATCATTTTCTAGATTATAAAAGTAAGGCATAAAAAAAAAAAAGGTAAGGCATAGAGAGGTTAAGTTACTTGCCCAAGGACACACAGATAGTGTCAGAGCTGAGATTGAAACCCGGAAATTTTGACAGTTGTCTATGCTGATAACCATTATATGCATAAGTGGACAATATTTTCCATATTCTTCTGATGTGACGTATCAGACTTCATATGAGACAAGCTAAAGGCCCATACATTAAGCGATTCTGTAGAACATGCAAATCATTTTACTTGATCTATAACTTGTCTGAATATTAGTAAAGTTATTACTGCTGACAAATGACCTTAGTCTAAGGAAAGAATACACCTGTGTAAGAATGCAAAGATGATGTGGATCATATGCTTGGTTGACATTTTTGGAGACATTCATAGCTTTCAGGGAATGGACATTTGGGAAAATACACATAATTTTCCTGGTAACTTAGGCTTACTCATCCCAGGAAGGATAAGAACTGCCATATAAACAGGATTCACTTGCTTCTTGTTGAGAAGCAACATAGCCTTCCATGGGGAAAATATTACTTTGACAAGCAACAGAAACTTTCATTTCATGAATTTCACTGAACCAGTCACACTCTCAACACTGCCTTGTTCAAACAAAAGAACTCTCTCCAGCTCTCAACCCAAACAACCAGATGGTAAGCTAGTACTTTCTATACATGTTGCTATTCAAGTATGTTTTCCAGCATCTTGGCTGCCAGGGGATGCCATTGCTAGTGTAAATATGTCATTGATAATTTGTCAGTTTGCCCTACTAATGACGGAAACTGTGACTGTCAAAATGATTAAAAAATTGTCTAAGCAATAGCTGTTAACTCAGAAATTTTGAAGAGTATCTTTGCAGGGGAACAAATATGAGGATGGCAAGTTGATCTGGATCTTAGTAGGCATCCCTTTAGCTACATGGAGGCCATACAGTTCCCACCGATGGCTTAGAAGAGGAGCCCTATGAGTTCAATGCCTTTCTTACGCTGGTATATGTGGGAAAAAAATGACAAGGCTTCCATCAACATTTTAAAGTATTCTAGAAGTTCACATTCTCATTGCTATATTTTCTTTTTTCTTATTATTTGTATGCATGTCCCAAATCTAACACACAGAGACAGATTATTCTTTAAAAAGAGAATTATTTTTATTTTATTGAACCAAGATGGAATGTCACCTTTTAGAAATGTCCATCCCATGTTTTGTTTGTTTGTTTCATGTATAAAATGAATTCAGTTGTGTGCCTTGAACAAAGCAAGAGACACATGTAGTTACTTCAAGAAATACACTGAGTTGAAAGATATACAAACAGAAAGCAACCCAAGGAAAAATAAATTGTTGATTATGTTGTTTCAGAAAAGCTGGGTCAAGAAAGCGGGAATAAAAGAAAAAGATAGGGCTTCCCTGGTGGCGCAGTGGTTGAGAGTCCGCCTGCCGATGCAGGGGACAGGGGTTCGTGTCCCGGTCCGGGAGGATCCCACATGCTGCGGAGCGGCTGGGCCCTTGAGCCATGGCCGCTGAGCCTGCGCATCCGGAGCCTGTGCTCTGCAACGGGAGAGGCCACGACAGTGAGAGGCCCGCGTACTGCAAAAAAAAAAAAAAGAAAAAATAGAAAAAAAAGAAAAGGATATACATTTATAGTAGAAGGCAAAAAAAGAAAAATCCCCATCTTGAAAGTCACCCCCATAGTATAGAGAAATTGATAACAGTCTACTTGCAGTAATCCACAGTTCTTTGGCAATATTTTAGTATGTTCCAGAAAAATCACTACGATGTGCTAGGCATATGATTCTACTTCAGCTCCTTCCCAACTGGCCAAATTTCTCCTTTTATTTTTGAGTTTGATAATACTGTTAACAAAAATCACAACTAAACCCGAATAATTTATGGGCCTGGCAATAAGATATATAAACCGCAAATAAATGTATTTAGTAAGATATTAGTATCTTGCATCAGAAATACATGTTAAAATATTACTGCACTGGCCCTTTGAAAAGGAAGTTGGTTCTGTTACTTTATTTACTTACTAGGTTTTATTGCAGGCTGTATTATATTTTGACAATTCTGTAGTGAAAGTGTATTCTGATGCCACTTAGGACTGTAGAGTAGTGCTAAATTCTTAGATAATGGAATAAAACTGCTTGGAAAACATATGTTTAAGTAAACTATGGTTTGTCCAATTTGGTTTAGAAGTGTCTTTAACTCACAAGAAAACAATGCAATTCCATAAAAGAGCAATAATTTTAAAAAATGGGAAAAGTTGTTGGAGATGTTAATTTTACCTTTTAGAGAGGCTGCCTGTGGCAGGCCAGGAGAGAAATCTTAGCCTGGAGGGCAGTCACTCTCCTGCAGAAAATGCAGGGAGTTGAGTGCAGTGTGGGCTGCAGAGAAGTGCCTTCTTTTTTTTTACTTCTCATTTTTATTTATTTATTTTTTTATTGAAGTGTAGTTGATTTACAGTGTTGTGTTAGTTTCAGGTATACAGCAAAATGATTTGGATGAATATTATATATATAAAATATATATTATACATATAAAATATAATATATATTATACATAGATTCTTTTTCAGATTCTTTTCCATTATAGGTTTTTACAAAATACTGAGTGGAGTTCCCTGTGCTGTACAGTAGGACATTGTTGTTTATCTATTTTTTATACAGTAGTGTGTATATGTTATTCCCAAACTCCGAATTCATTCCTTCCCCGCCCTTCCCTTTTGGTAACCATAAGTTTGTTGTCTTTTATTCTTTTCTAATTTTTATTGGAGCATAGTTGCTTTGCAATATTGTGTTAGTTTCTACTGTACAGCAAAGTGAATCAGTTATATGTATACATATATCCCCTCTTTTTTGGATTTCCTTCCCATTTAGGTCACCACAGAGCAATGAGTAGAGTTCCCTGTGCTATACAGTAGGTTCTCATTGGTTATCTATTTTATACATAGTAGCAATAGTGTGTATATGTCAATCCCAATCTCCCAATTCATCCCACTCCGACCTTCATACATTTGTTTTTTCTATGTCTGTGGGTCTATTTCTGTTTTGTATATAAGTTCATTTGTATCATTTTTTTAAAGATTCCACATATAAGTGATATCATATGATATTTGTCTTTCTCTGACTTAGTTCACTTAGTATGATAATCTCTAGGTCCATCCATGTTGCTACAAATAGCATTATTTCATTATTTTTTGTGGCTGAGTAATATTCTACTGTGTGTGTGTATATATATATATATATATATATATATATATATATATATAGGCTAGTGTAAGTGGTGCTGCAGTGAACACTGGGGTGCCTGTACCTTGTTTGCCTTGGGCCTTCTACTGGGCCTTGGGGAAGGGCTCCAGTCGTATCAAAGGACTTTGTTTTTTCCTCTCAGATCACAGATCTCCTGCTACCATACAAACCTAGAAAACTTCCTAAGAGGGGATTCTTGTGTAAGCGCCTCAGTGGCCTTTAATATGCCAGCAGGCTGCTAAGGGGATTGAAAGTAGGACCTTGGGTACTTGTATCGCCACCCTCTTATTTCCTCTATGCTCCTATTTTTTTTCTCATCAGGTTCTCATGAGGTTTATATTTGGACTGTTAGTCTTGGTCTTCGGGTCTTTCAAACCATGCAAGAATGATGTCATTGCCCTTGGTCCTTCGGTCTTCTCTCATTCCTCAAACCTGATCTACAAAGTGTGACTACAGAGTCCTAGTCTTAGTCCCACTATGGGATGAAAGGTCATTCTTAGCATATAAAATCCTGATCCCTTACTCTAAAAAACTTTTATCTCCCAGTATTAAAGTCTTACTCTAAAATTTACCAACTGTGCAATTTTCATGAACTTGTGAAAGCCATGTATGTTATCATCTACTGACAAACAATAAAGACTGTATTAGAATATGTAGAAATATGTTTAAAAATAAATTTATTTGGTAATGTGAGTGACTGTTTCTGCTGATAGTTATTCTTGATTTATGGGCATGAAAATTCTTTTGACAGACTATTGAGAAGGGACTGATAAAGAGATCAGGAGATGAACTCCTGAAGTTTACTTGGGTGAGTTTCTTTTTTTGAAACTATATCAGGATTATCAGTTCTTTGAGAAATACCACATGAATTAAAGTAAATTGTCCTGGTTAAATCAGAAAAAAAGGCCATCAACAATTATAATTTTGAATACAATTTGAAAATATGATTAATATGATCAATAGTTTATGTACCAGACATATTTGACTTACTCTTTTCAGTGTCTTAGCCACTGGGGTACTGATATAGGAAGGAGTGGTATAAGTATTTTCAGCTTTAAAAATAATGATGGTTTGGTTGTGTTATATTGGCAAAAACTTGTCTTTAGATGTATAGTTCACCTGATTGAAGCCTTATTAATCTCTACTCTGGGTAGATGATCTTGAGAGACATTTGGCAGTGGAATGTGTCATGGTTAGGTTAAGGCTAGGTTAAAATACCTAATTTTAGTACATTCCACAGTTATTAGTTATTGGGAAAGCAAAGGCACTGATATAGAACAATAGAGAAATTATTCCATGTCTTGCTTGCTGTAAGTGTAGATCTTAATAGCAAGCAGAGATCTCCGATGAAGTGTTCATGACAGGGTAACACATTGGTAAGAGTGGGAGAGACATAGCTTCTGCTTCCCTAGCACAGTTTGTTGAGGAGTTTCCTTGTGCTCTCAGCTGCTCAAGAGGAAAATAAACTGATGGGCAAAGCAAAAGAGAAATACAGAAGATGACAGAAGACATACAAAATTGCTGTACTGCTTCAGCTAAGCTTCCATAGTGGCATATCAGGTACACAGATGAAGTACATCATGGTGTTTTGCAGAAAGAAGCTATCCAAGTGTATAAGGTCACACACTGGGGAAATGGAACCACCTTAAACTGAGAAATAGACTCTTCCTTCCTTTACCAACATTTGATTGCCTATTGTTGGTGAGTCCAGCCTGTGGGTTCTCTCCTTTCTCACACTGACCTGGAGGATGGGTATAACTTTTGCCTCTGGATTCCTCTGTAGACCAATAAAGTAAGTAGAAATCCAACGGTGATATAAAAGTGGTTCTGGAATTTTCAGAGTACGCAGGATCCTGTGAGTCTGGGGAAGTGGACTCCAGAGTTGTTGAAGCAAACTCGCACATGCTGAGTCTCCTTTCAGCTTCTCCTGAAGTCCTGGCTGTGAAGCAGTGCACTGCCTGGACGCCCTGAGGCTGTACCAGCCCCTGGTCTCCCAGTCCCACAGTCTGTGAGCTGAGTAAATATGCTTTATCCTCCAAGAATAGTGAAGGCTGCCCCTCAGAAGCAGAAGCTGCAACACCTGGAGATGCTGGACAAGACGACAGCAGGGCCAGCAGGGCAGGTGACTGAGGAGGTGGATAGAAACAGGAGGCAGGGAAGGTGGGATGAGATCATACATGACAGGGAAAACTCAGTCAGAGGCATATCTCTGGAATCACAACTGCTTCAGAGAAGAAAGTGTGTATGGCTGTAAGACAGTAAGGAAAGATATCCAGGTTGAAGCAGGTCAAAGCAAAATAGGATAGGAAAAGAATTCTTTGGTAAAATGAATTGCTTAAAGAGTGTCAAGTGGTCCAACAAGGAGATGTGAGTGGCATAATACCACTAATAGAGAGCATTGAACCCTCATAAGACAACTGACATGTGCTTGACCAATTTATGAAAAAATACTGGAGAAAAACAAAAGATCTCATGTTGAAGAACATGCTGTGATCAAGGACTTTATTCTCTGTGTTCTCCCTCCCAGGAAAACACAGAAAATTATTTTAAAATTAAATCACTCATAGTATATATAATTACTATTAACATTTTGATATATTTACTTCCTCTGTTTTTCTATGTATACCTTAGTTCTTTTCTTCATATTCTATTATGCAAGTAATTTTATATCTACCCTTTTCACTTAATATTATCATATGATTTTCCCACATAACTTAAACTATTGGTAAACTTCATTTTAAATGACGCATTACATTGCATCCTATGAATGTATAAGATTAACTTAGCTATTATCCTGCTTGTTGATGTTTACATTATTTCTATTTTGTTTTTATCATTAATGCCATGATAAATACATTGTTCATGTAACAACTACATCTTAAAATTATTTTCTTGGGTGTGATTTCTAGTTGTAGAATATTAAGTCAGGAATTTATTGTAAAGGCTCTTAATTTATCTGACAGTTTTTGTACCAGGAGTCTTCCTATACAGCTGTTTACAGGAGGGCCTGTCTCCTTCCTTGCTTAATGATGTTGAGTATTTAAATTTCAAACTCTTCGTTATTTAAGAGAAGAAAAATGGTATCTTCTTTGAAGTGTTTTCTCTGAATACCAGGAAGGGTGAACATTTTTCGTATATTTTATTCATATATCCAGCATATATTTATGAGGAAATACTGTGTCTCAGGTAGTGAACCAGGAGCTAGGGACACGAGGGGAAAAAAAAAGTCCTTCATCTCATCTAGAGAGTGTAGATGACAAAGGAAAATGAAGCAGGGTAATGAGATAAAATATAAGGTAGATGCCTATTTTTGAAAGACAGGTCAAGGAAAACCACTCTGAAAAGATGATAGTTGAACAAAATATAAATGCAGTGAATGGATAAACCATGGGAACATCTGGGGGCAAATCATGCCATGCAGAAGGACCAGTTGGACAGTGGCTTTGAGGGAGGCATATGCCTGGTACATTTGAGCAGTTGTGAGGAGGATGGCATAGAGGGTAGAGAGTGAGGGGTATGGGTAACAGTAGGAAATTCCTTTAGAGGAGTAGCTGGGTGTAAGATGCTGTAGACCATGATAAGGAATCAGAATTTTATTGGAAAGTCTATTCTTTCCCACTGATCTGCAGCACTTCCTCTGTTGTATATTAAGTCCATATATGTGTGTGTCTGTTTCTGTTCTACTTCTCTTTATGTCTATTCTTGTGTTAATGCCACATTGTCTTAAATATTTGGGCTTTAAAATAAATCTTGATATTTGGTATTACAGAAATTCCCATCTTGTTCTTTTTCTTCAAGGATGTCTCGAAGACATTGCACTTTTATATACATTTTAAAGCTAACTCGTCAAGATGAGTAATATGACAATAACAATAAAAATTGGCTGGGATTTGGTTGGGAATAAATTCAAGCTATAAATTGATTTGGAAAGAATGGAAATCTTTAAAATAGTGAGTCTTTCAATCTGTAAATATGGTACCTCTCACAATTTATTAAGACCTGCTTTAATGTTTCTCAGTAAACTTTTTATAAGTTTCCTTGCAGAGGTTTATATATGTTTTGTTGTATTTATTACTAGATATTATATATTTTATACCGTTATAAATAGTATCTCTTACATTTCGTTTTTATTGTATATAGAAATAAAATTTATTTTTGTAAACTTACTTTGAATCTAGCAATCTCAATAAACTCTTTTATTAAATAAAAATACTTATGTGTATATTTTAGAAATCCTACGTATACAATCACATCATCCAAAAGTAATGAGGCTGTTGTTCCTTCTTATCTAATCCCTATAATTTTCATTCCATTACCAAACTGCATAGAACGTCCAGTATGAGATCCTCATGTGGTGCATTCAAGGAAAATATTTTTACTGTTTAATCATTAGTATGATATATAGTTTAAAAAAGAGTTAGCTTTTATCAGATGAAGGAATTGGCTCTATTCTTAGTTTGATAAGAGGTATTTTGTTTATTCTTTTAATAGCATATTCATTATAATTTTGAATTTTACCACTTTTTATTACATCTGTTGAGATGATAGGATAATTTTCTCTTTAATCAAATAACTATTGATTGATTTTTCTCATATTTAAATACCTTGTCTTCTTGTCACATGATCAGTTTGGTTATAATATATTAAGCTTTTTCTATATTGTTGAATTTCATTTGCTATTTTTTGTTTTTAAGGTTTTTCACATGTGCGTTCATAAATGAAAATGACAAGTACTTTTACTTTCTCATTTTTTCCTTGTTGGATTTTGATTTCAAGGTTATTATGGTCTTGTAAAATGAGCTGGGAATATTACCTCAATTTTTGTTTTCTGGTAGGTTATGTAAGACAGGAAATTTTTTTATCTATTAACTTTTGGAAAATTTTCAGTGAAGCCATGTGAGACTAAAGATTTCTTTGTAAAAAGGCCTTATTTTTAAATATTACTGATTCTATTTCTTTAATGGTTATAGGATAATTCAGAATCTCTCTTCCCTTCTCTCTCTCTCTCATTTTGGTAAGCTATTTTTTTAAAGAAACTTGTCCATTTCACTTAAAATTGCAAACTTATTATCGTAAAGTTTAAAAATATCCCACATCATTTTAATGTCCATAATATAAAGGGTGGTAATCTCTTTTTCATTCGCGATATTGGTTTATGTATATCTTTTTTCATAATCACTCCCTTCAATATTTATTTATATTTTAATTATTTTTAATTAACCTCTTTCTTTGCTATTCCCCTCTATTGTATATTTGTTTTCTATTAGTTTATTATCTTTTGTTATAGTCAGTATTTCCTTTACTCTATGTTCTTTGAAGTTCTTTTGCTGTTCTTTGATTTACAATACCTTCTTGAGATAAAAACTCATTAATTTTCAAACTTTGTTTCTTCCCAAAATTCAGTTCAAATTATTTTCTGTTTACTGTTTTAATTTATTTTTTTTACTTATGGCTTATTTATGAATAGTTTTCTTAATTTCCAAGAGATTTTCTAGCTATTTGTATGATTTCAGTACTTTGGAATTTGCTGAATTTTGCTTTAAACTTAGTATTTTCAATTATCAGTTTAAAAAACTGTTTTACATCTGCTTATATTATATATTAGTTATATTATAACTAATGTTTATTCTGCAAGTTTCTATGTATATCCAGTAGGTCGATTATGTTTGTTATTTTTGTTCCTTTATATCCTTTTTTTCCCCTCTCTTTCCTATGAGTTACTGAGAATTATGTGTTAAATTATGTGTTAAATTCCATAATCCATGATGATGGATTTTTCTGTTTCTCTTTGTATATTTTGAGGCTCTTTCTTTAAGAATAAGCACATTTATAACTGTTATATCTTCCTGGTCAATTAAACCTTTTATAATTATTAATACAGGCACACCCATTTTTTTCATCCAGTTTATTAATCTTTGTTATTTAACTGAAACTTTTAGGCCATTTATATTGACTATAATTACTGATGTATTTGGAGTTTAATCTAGTGTCTTATTTTGTGTTCCTCAATTATACATATATATATATATTTTTCTTTCATTGTTTTCCTGCTTGTAGAATGACTATTCGTTCACTTTTTTTCTGCACTAGTTTAGATGTTACATACTCAGTTTTTATTATTTTAGCAGATCCTAAATTTACAACACACATTCCTAACATTAACACCTAAGGTTAATCTATATCTTTATTCTCCTTCTGGAAAATACAAGGACCATTTTATCCAGTGTCCAGCCCTTTGGGGGTCTCAGCTTGAAGCAGGGTGGATATCCTGACACTCACCACCTTGAGCAGACTCTAGGTCATTATTTCTGCCCTTGTAACTTGATGATGCTGCCTAACTTCAGCACAAATTGGAAGATTTATGAAAATGCCTTCAGGGCAAAAGCAGCTTTGGTTCTCTTAGAATTCTGCCTACCCCTCTGGGTTTATGCTTCCTCCCAGAAGTTGGCCTGATAGTTCTTTGCTATCTGGGCGGCTCTTCAAAGCTCTTAAAGTATATTTTTAAATACATTATTTAATTTACCTTAGGGGAAAAGTTGGTACAAATAATGGACTCCATTAGAATGGAAAAGGAAGGCTAAATTTTTAAATATATTATTTAGGTAGTAACCTTTTCTTCCTATATTTGTGGCAAAGTTTTGAATTTTTATTTAACCTTTTCTTTGAGCACTCTGCCTTTCCACATGTGCTTAGAAAGGTTATTCCAACTTGTAATCAGATATTTATTCACATTTTCTTCTAATTTGTTACGTTTTTAATACTAAATCTTTAATCCATCTGTATTCTTTGATGTAAAGTATGTCCCGAGGAATTAAATGGAGTCTTTTTTCCCAGATAGCCCTAAAAGCTTACCAGAATATTTTGTTGAAATTATCTTCCAGTATTCTATCAACTTGTAATACCTCCCTAATTTTATAGATTTTCCTAATTTTCTTCCATTGATGTAATTGTTTATACTTGTATTAGTATCACACACTTAATTGTTGCACTCTTATAGCGTATTTTAATCTCTTAAAGTCCAGTCTCCATTTATTGTTATTCTTATAAAAATCAGTATGCATACTTTAAAATTTGCAACTTCAAAATATTAATTTAATTAGAAATGATAGGAACCACCATCAAACTCTTAGAGGAAAACACAGGCAGAACACTCTATGACATAAATCACAGCAAGATCCTTTTTGACCCACCTCCTAGAGAAATGGAAATAAAAACAAAAATAAACAAATGGGACCTAATGAAACTTCAAAGCTTTTGCACAGCAAAGGAAATGATAAACAAGACCAAAAGACAACCCTCAGAATGGGAGAAAATATTTGCAAATGAAGCAACTGACAAAGCATTAATCTCCAAAACGTACAAGTAACTCATGCAGCTCAATATCAAAAAAAAAACAACCCAATCCAAAAATGGGCAGAAGACCTAAATAGACATTTCTCCAAAGAAGATATACAGAATGCCAACAAACACATGAAAGAATGATCAACATCATTAATCATTAGAGAAATGCAATCAAAACTACAGTGAGGTATCCCCTCATACAGGTCAGAATGGCCATCATAAAAAAATCTACAAACATAAGTGCTGGAGAGGGTGAGGAGAAAAGGGAACCCTCTTGCACTGTTGGTGGGAATCTAAATTGATACAACCACTATGGAGAACAGTATGGAGGTTCCTTAAAAAACTAGAACTACCATATGACCCAGCAGTCCGACTACTGGGCATATACCTTGAAAAAACCGTAATTCAAAAAGTGTCATGTACTGGGGCTTCCCTGGTGGCGCAGTGCTTGAGAGTCCGCCTGCCGATGCAGGGGACATGGGTTCATGCCCCGGTCCGGGAAGATCCCACATGCCGCAGAGCGGCTAGGCCCGTGAGCCATGGCCGCTGAGCCTGCGCATCCGGAGCCTGTGCTTTGCAACAGGAGAGGCCACAACAGTGAGAGGCCTGCATACCGCCAAAAAAACAAAAAAAAAGTGTCATGTACCAAAATATTCATTGCAGCTCTTTTTACAATAGCCAGGACATGGAAGCAACCTAAGTGTCCATCAACAGATGAATGGATAAAGAAGATGTGGCACATATATACAATGGAATATTACGCAGCCATAAAAAGGAACGAAATTGAGTTATTTGTAATGAGATGGAGGGACCTTGTGTTTGTCATACAGAGTGAAGTAAGTCAGAAAGAAAAAAACAAATACCGTATGCTAATACATATATATAGAATCTTAAAAAAAAAAATGATCAGAAGAACCTAGGGGCAAGACGGGAATAAAGATACAGACCTACTAGAGAATGGACTTGAGGATATGGGGAGGGGGAAGGGTAAGCTGGGACAAAGTGAGAGAGTGGCATGGACATATATACACTACCAAACGTAAAATAGATAGCTAGTGGGAAGCAGCCGCATAGCACAGGGAGATCAGCTCGGTGCTTTGTGACCACATATAGGGGTGGGATAGGGAGGGTGGGAGGGAGGGAGATGCAAGAGGGAAGAGATATGGGGACATATGTATATGTATAACTGATTCACTTTGTTATAAAGCAGAAACTAACACACCATTGTAAAGCAATTATACTCCAATAAATATATTTTAAAAAAAGGATGAGGGAAGAGCATTGGAGATTTCTATGGATTTTGCTGCAAGGGGGAGCAGGAAAATGAAGTGTTAGCTAGCAGTGGGAGGAGTAGGATAAACAGTTTTTTTTTTTTTTTTTTTCCGGTACGCGGGCCTCTCACTGTCGTGGCCTCTCCCGTTGCGGAGCACAGGCTCCGGACACGCAGGGTCAGCGGCCATGGCTCATGGGCCCAGCTGCTCCGCGGCATGTGGGATCTTCCCGGACCGGGGCACGAACTCCTGTCCCCTGCATCGGCAGGCAGACTCTCAACCACTACGCCACCAGGGAAGCCCAAACAGATTTTTTTAAAATGATGGAACTGGTCCAGAAAAGAGGGAAAAATTGATGATGCAGAAGAGAGAGGGGAGAATTACTGGAGCAAAGTCTCTGAGTAGGAAAAGGGCTAGGATCTTTTATACTAATGGGAGGATTGGCTTAAAATAAAACATGGATATGTCATCCCTAGCGTCAGTCAAGAAGTCTATTAGGTGGGTAAATGTGCTGCTGGGTTATCCATAAACAATATGTAATAAACTTGTGTTTAAATTTTTTTCATAAATGATATAATGTGAAAAAAAATGATAGGAACATATTTATCCCATAGTTACGATACAGTATAGTGTCTGTTGACTCGTGTACTTACAGAAAGTGAAAACATTAATAATTTTTCAATGTCTATAATTTAGGATATATTATCAACTTATTGCTATAGATATTGTTGGCCTGAGGCAGACTGGAGGCACATCTTGAAGTGCACACATTTATAAAATGTATACAAGTCATTCATTTGTTCTGAGCATCCTAAAACCAAAGCAGGAAGAAATAAGATCCAGAACTTTCTCACTGTTTGGATTTATAAAAATAGAAAAAAATATATGGGTTAGATAAATAATTTTAGACAAATTACTTATGCAATTACAAATACTAGTAAAGAATACTTTGTCATCTAGTTTTCAGTGCAACAATAGAATACAGTTCCTGGATTCTTGGTTATTTTCAGAAAAGCTGATGTACCATTCAGAGAACCTATTTATTTTGTAATGGTCAATAAAAGAGTATTAAAGGAAGAACATCTAATATAGACAATTATAAAAATCTATTGACTGATTTTTGACAGGAGGTTAATTAAGAGATCTATCAATGTTTATGTGATTATAGAAGATACTCTCTTTTCATTCAGGCTGACAATTCTGACAGAATAATAAATAATCTTTTTCAGATATATTAGAGCATAGCATAGAAACTTTTCTTCAGAAAAATCTTTAATTCAGGAGAAACGTGTTTCAGGTTCCTTTAGTTGATTAAAAAAGGTCTTAGGAAATATTATGATGGATGTGTAGCGAAGCTTACATCATTGTCAAAAAAAATCCTCCATTAGGTTGTCTGCCTTTAGTTTCTTATTTGCAATCAGTTTAAGAGCTCTATTAGGAAAGTCAGAAATCCTTTTCTTGATTTTAAATTTATATTCAGAATGTTTAAGAGTCTTTTAAAGAAAGGCTTCTGCCCTGACCCTGCAGTGAGTGTACCGTGGTTCCTGTAGAGAAGTGAGACAGCTATCTGAGGAAGAATTTTTCTTCAAGGATCAGCATATTCATTATTTGTGACAATCAGAACTTCTAAGAAAATGTGTTCTAAAAGATAACATTTAGGCAAAGATTGCATGTGAAAGAATAGGATATCTAAACTATCTTGTAGATCAGAGAGCGTGGTTATTGTTATTGTGATGCTTAACACTATTCGTGCCTCTTTAAAAAAACAACAAATACGTGTCACTGTTTACTTTTTATATAGTGTGAAAAAACAAAATAATAGTTTTAAAGTGCCAGTCAAAAAAATTCTATGAAAATTTGTAGAAATATTTCTTGAGAAATCAGTGTCTTACTTTTCATATCTAGGATAAGAATTCATTTTGAGGAAATATATGCTGTACCACGCAATTGTATATTTGAAGTAGTCAAGGCTGAGGCAAATACAGGACAGAAGAAATTCTGACATCAAATGAAAAGTTCAGAGAATATATAGCCACAGCTGTAAATTATTCACTTTTTTTTTTTTTTTTTTTGTGGTACGCGGGCGTCTCACTGTTGTGGCCTCTCCCGTTGTGGAGCACAGGCTCCGGATGCGCAGGCTCAGCGGCCATGGCCCACGGGCCCAGCCGCTCCGCAGCATGTGGGATCTTCCCGGACCGGGGCACGAACCCGTGTCCCCTGCATCGGCAGGCGGACTCTCAACCACTGCGCCACCAGGGAAGCCCTATTCACTTTTTAATCACACAGGATCTTCCTGACCTCAAATTTGTTCCTTTGAACAGTATTATCTTTGCTTTTCTGAAGTACCTTTTCCAGAAAATTTGTTCTTAATTAAATTTTAAGAGATCTCAATTACCTAATTCACCTTAAAAAGGACCAATGTACAAATCTATCCAGTAAGCATTCTCAGGTTCTCAGGGCTTCAGGGAAGTAGTTCATAAGGTTTTCATAAGAAAACCATTTTATCATCTACCCCTCTTGATGCTGTGTTCCTTTACACTTTACGTTTGGGATGGCTTTGTGGACACCTGGCCACCTCTCTGTGGAGGGTGTCCAACTCTCAGATAGACGCAATGTGAGTGTAAATCAACTCCTATATATCATAAAAGGCAATTTGAAATAGTGGAACCAAGGTGGTTTTGACAGAAATTGTATAAGGAACCAGAAAATGATAAAGAGAATTGAGGTTTGGGCCACAGAAACAGTATCTTTGAACTTATCAAGTATGGCCTTTGGGAATTTATTGAAAAAACAAAATAGATGTCATGGAGAGGCATGGTCTGAGTTGACTTGATACAGAATTACAGAAAGGATACTTTCATAGTATAATATTTTAAATGGGAAAGAACTCTACATGATAGTAGTCCATCAAAAAAGTGTATTTGAAAATCCAACACCTTAATGTTAAAAGAGATATAGTCATACATGAAAACCGTTCATCAGAAACTTAACAGTGTTCCATACTATTTATCAGTATCAGGATAAACAGTTAAAAAAAAAAAAAAATGTACTCACGTGCACTGGAAGGCCTGAAATTCCATGCACTGCCTTGACGTTTTTGAGCCTCACAGGCCCCCCAATGCCTAGTTGTGAGTTCCCTGCTCTCGTCATTTCTGCCCCTACCTAGGGAGAAAGGCTCCCACTCAGCTAGTTCTCCTGTCACCTGGACCAGCTGCACCCCACCGGGACCTCAACATAATAGATTCCACTTCCCTTCCCTGCCAGCCAGAGAAATTACTCAGGCCAGTCCCATCCCCCCGTGGGAACCAGGGTCACCTCACCCTCTTGCCACTACAAAGCCTGTCTCCCACAGGCCCTGCTGGTTCACTCTGCTCTCAAGTGCGGCCCTATGTGACCCAGCACAGCAGGCGATATTCTCCCCCCACAGGCTGAGTGTGTGACAAAGTGCTGGTGTCATCTGTCCGGTGTAAGGTGTTTTGTATTTGGCTATCTCAGATCTCTCAGGGCCTGAGATCCCTCCTTCCCCAAAAGAGTAAGGGGGTGTGGGCGGATGATGAGAATAGCATGTAGATATAAACTCCTGTGCTGCTCTTATCCTTCTCCTCTCAGCTTTAAAGCAAGGTCAAATCAGGAGTTAGTCTCTTAGGAAGTTTTCGTTTTATTGCCAGTTTTTGCAGTGATTTGTGGGACTTCTCCCAATGCAGTGCAATTTACTATTCTTTCTCTACCTGTAAAAGATAGTTCATCAAGTTCAAATCCGATAGTCCAATAGAAAGGGAACAATAGAGACATAACAGTGGAAGAAACTATAATGCTTTTTATGACTATTCCTTGAATCCAGTCCAAACTGGACTGGTTAGAAATCACTTTCTAAGAAGAAACACTATTCTTTAAAAACATAATTTTTATGAACCCTGGTTAGTATGCATGGTGCAGAACTTGTGGCACTGTATGAAGAAAATAAATCATTCTAATATGTTTACCAAAGCTTATAGATACCAGTGACAATGAGAATGGGAGTTAAGTCCGTAGATTAGGGGTTACAAACTCAAATAGTGACAGGAACCAGGCAGGTAATTAAATGGGTGAAGCAGGGTGGATGATGATCTAATGTTAAATGTTGGCAACTAATTAAAATGTTATAAAAATGCTGTGTAAGCCAAACAAAACACATCTGTGGACCACATGTCCAAGGGCGACCCTAAAACAACTTTTAAAATCCTACTAATTCTTCAAGGCCAGCACTGTATGCCTGTTTTTCCAAGAATCCTATTAGAGCAGAGGAGGCCCAAGCTAATCCTGACTTTCTGGGGGCTTTTATTGAACTAATTATCAGAATTAAAAACTATAGCACCTTTGCCATCTCACTATTTCCTCAGTGGTGTTTTTATTCTTCAAGAGACTGAAGGTCTTTGGGAACAGAGACCATGTATTATGTTGCCTCCATTCTCCTAATAGCGGCAGCATTTTTAAGTACTCAGTTGATAATGATGATAATAATAATAATAGTAGTAGTAGTAGTAGAAGGAATAGGAGTAGCTAACATTCATGAAGATCTTTCCATGATTCTGACCTATTTCTATTAGCTTTTACATGTGTTACTTAATCTTAGAGCAATCTTGTGAGGGAGACACTACCATCATCCCATTTTACTGATTAGAAAACGGAGTTACAGCAAACTTAAGTGACTAGTCCAGGTCACACAGCTGGTGAAGGGTGAAGCCAGTAAACCTCGCCATTCTGATTCTATAACCTGTTCGCTTAGCCTCTATGCTACAACTATTCAACAAAATTAACTCTAGCTAAATGTACCAAAATGTTTACTATAGAGTTAATCAGTCTTAAGATGGCAGGCTGAACTACCATTCTGTTTTATTCCCATTCCTATTCCCTGTTTTTTGTCCATTTTTGATCCTAGTAAGAAATGGAATAGTAGAGTTAATTAACACAGTCATACCCATAAGGTATCAAAATAGCTAGGTGATTTGGTCTAACTCTCTGTTCAAAATTAAATGTAATGTCAATTAAGTTCACCAGTCTGGTAATTTTATGTGTGCAACTGGCACTTTAACAGACAAGAAATATTGAATAGTTTTGTGAGAAAAACTTAGGGGAAAAGAGGAAAGTCCTCAGTGGTAAGGAAATTGCTTTCTGTAATTTTGCTGCTCTGAATCAATTATTGATGGGATGAATAGGTTTTCTGCCTCTGGGTGTATCAATGTTTGACCCCTGCTTCATTTGTTTCTTCTCTACATGGAAAAGAAACTATTAATGTATTGGGCCATCTCAGTGTGCAATCAGGATTAGAAAAATATCTGATAATCATTTATGAAAGCATTTATGAGATTGTATTACTAATTGTTACTATTCTTTGCTTATGTAACAATAGAGCTCATGTTGTAATACACAAACAATGACTGTATCCTCCCTCTTGAATTTAATATGAAACTTTGCCCTTCACACCGAGTCATGTATTTCCTGGTATGTTCTGACACCACTTGAGAATTCGCTTGGCTCTATGGCTAAGCGAGAGAAGTCTCAACAGTTTAATTTTCAGTGCCAGGATATATGCACTATAGGAAGCTCCAGAAAAGAAAAAGGTAGAATCCCTGGTTTTATCTATTCTAAGTCTTCTCCTGGCCAGATCACTTTCAAGATGTGTTTTTAATGTCTGTACAGCTGCACACACATATGGCACATGGCCTTTGGACAACCCTTTGACATGGCTGTGGACATGATGTAGCTAATTTGCTATTTGTCCTTAAAGTTTCTCACAGATGGTCAGGCTGAAACCCACCAGCACCCCACCACATACCTGCACCTGACATTGCATCATCACCACCATGTGTCTCAGCCCTTCTGCTGCAGTCAAAGCTTGTCTATCTACCGCGGGCTTCTCACTATTGTGGCCTTTCCCGTTGCGGAGCACAGGCTCCGGACGCGCAGCCTCAGCGGCCATGGCTCACGGGCCCAGCCGCTCCACGGCATGTGGGATCTTCCCGGACCGGGGCACGAACTCGTGTCCCCTGCATCGGCAGGTGGACTCTCAACCACTGCGCCACCAGGGAAGCCCAAAGCTTGTCTATCTTAAGGGTCATTCCCTTAGGACCGTGTATTCTTTTAAATGATGATGGGTGCTAATGGAATAATTTGATAGACAAATCTCTGATAATTTTACTCTTCTCAAGTAAAAGTCAATTTTAGGCTAGTTAAAATGCCCAGCACCTTTAGAAGGTCTTTAAGGAGCGACAGAAAAATTAGAAATTTCTGACAGACCAGTCAAGAGGAGATATTTTGGTGAGTGAGTCCTTTTATAACTCTACAACTTATGCCAGCTAAGTAGAGACTGGCTCCCTACAACTCTTGGGGTGCACATTGATTCAGGTAACAGTGAACTGGCCATTGTGCCACAAGTAGTGTGCGCATGCACGCACACATACACACACACACACACACACACACACACACACACACACACGTGTACAACCTGCCAGGGTGTATAAACATTAACAGACTTGTGGACTGACTGACTAAAAGCATAGCAATGAAAAGATATGAATTCAAATAGTATAACAAAGCACGTGTAGAAGATTTTATCCAATTTAATTTGACATACAAATTTTAATTTGGCATAATCCGGTGATACACAGAAAATTTTGACAACAGAAATATTTGACTGTTGAGGAATGTTTGAATATATTTTGTTATACCCATCAATGAATGTTATATTATGCAACTATTTAAATAGTCACAAAACAAGGTTAAGTGAAAAAAAATTCAATAAGTGTGTATAAATGTGTGTGCACACACATGAACACACACATATATATCCTACATATTCCACTATATAAGATAGGAAGTCTATAAAATGATACCTGAGCAATGTTTCTGTGTTTCTGAGGATGGCTTTAATGTTCAGCTTTAT
Source organism: Stenella coeruleoalba (assembly GCF_951394435.1). Taxonomy (NCBI): domain Eukaryota; kingdom Metazoa; phylum Chordata; class Mammalia; order Artiodactyla; family Delphinidae; genus Stenella; species Stenella coeruleoalba. The sequence goes on along the minus strand of NC_137148.1, from coordinate 96,963,372 downwards.
ATTTCTTTGAAGTTTGGACAATTTACTTGTATTATTTAAAAAATACTTGATAGACAAATGTGATGGTAATGAAAGAAATTGACCTATATGTGCTATGACAACATCAGCATTTGGTTTGCTGATAGATGAAGAGGCAAACAGGCCTCCAGTCCTGCTTCTCCCTAACTACAAGGCTGAAAATTTTTAAGCCAAGGAGGCTACAATTTGCAGGGCAGAGTACTCGAGAGGAGATTTCTGCACAAAGAGAGAGAGCTCTGGAGATCCTCTCAGAGCTTCTCTCGAGTCTTCAGCTGATACTGATCAGTTCATGAGGAAATTATTTAAGCCCAGTGAAAGAACTGCTCGTAAGGGCAGACAAAAATAATCCACACAGCTTGCAGAGGGCCAGGAAGGGTTCATGTTCTTCCAGACAGCATGGGGAAAACTTGTAAAGCGTGGGACACCAGACAGAGCACTCAAAAGGGTGCTTGGCCAAGCGGGGCCTAGACTAAAACTGCTCTGATTCCACCAAACAAAGCTTGAACTATATCCTTGACAGGATTAAACTGTTTCTCAATAAATTAACTGTACCTAAGAACAAAGCTCAAGGACATTTAAAGGAATATAAATGTATACAACACACAGGGTAAAATTGTCAAAGTCTGGCCTCTCATCTAAAATTACTAGTCATGCAAAGAAGCAAGAAAATGCAACCTATAATGAGGAGAAAATTAGTCAATAGAAAGAAACAGAAATGACACAGATGGTAGAATTGATAGAAAAGGAAAGTAAGTTATAAATATATTCCATATATTCAAGAAAGTAGAGGAAAGAATGAGCATATTAAGGAGGAATATGGAAGATATGAAAAAGGCCGTACTTAAACTTTTAGAGATAAAATAATACAATGTTTGAGATGAAAAATACACTAGATGAGATTAATAGCAGATTAACTGCTGATTAAACATTGCAGAAGAAAAGATAAGCGAATATGAGGGCATAATAAAACAAACTAACCAAAATTTAACATAGAGAAGAAAAGACAAAAAAAAAACCCCAAAAACTATGTAAGCTCTGGGATGACTCCAAGTGTCCTCATATATGTGTAATGCAGAGTCCCCAAAAGAAAGGAGGCTGGTGCAGAGAAACTATTTAAACAATAACAGCTCAAGAGAATGAGAAGACAAGCCACCAACTGGGAGAAAATATTTATAAAAGATGAATCTGATAAGGGATTGTTATCCAAAATATTAATTTTAAATTAATTAGTTTTAAATTCTTAAAACTCAACAATAAGAAAATGAACAACCTGATTAAAAAATGGGCGAAAGATCTGAACAGACACTCATCAAAGAAGATGTACAGATGGCAAGCAAGCATATGAAAAGATGTTTGACATCATGTCAGTGGGGAAATATAGATTAAAACTACAATGAGATACCACTACACACATGTTAGAATGGCCAAAATCCAATACACTGGTAACACCAAATGCTGGTGAGGATGTGGAGTAGTAGGAACTCTCAGTCATTGCTGGTGGGAATGAAACATGATACAGCTACGTTAAGAGATAGTTTGGCAGTTTCTTACAAAATGAAACATACTTTTTACCATGAAATCCAGCAGTTTCAACCTTGGTATTTACTGAAATGAACTGAAAATTTATTTCCACACAGAAACCTTGCATGAATTTTTTATATATATATACTTTAAAAATTTATTATTATTTTTTGGCTGTGTTGGGTCTTTGTTGCTGCGTGCGGGCTTTCTCTAGTTGCAGCGAGCGGGGGCTACTCTTCATTGAGGTGCGTGGGCTTCTCATTGAGGTGGCTTCTCTTGTTGTGGAGCACGGGCTCTAGGTGCATGGGCTTCAGTAGCTGGAGCACACGGGCCTCAGTAGTTGCGGCGCATGGGCTCTAGGGCGCGCAGACTCAGTAGTTGTGGCTGGTGCACTCTCTAGAGTGCAGTCTCAGTAATTGTGGCTCATGGGCTTAGTTGCTCCGTGGCATGTGGGATCCTCCTGGGCCAAGGATCGAACCTGTGTTCCCTGCATTGGCAGGTGGATTCTTAACCACTGTGCCACCAGGGAAGTCCTGCATGAATGTTTACAGTAGCTTTATTTATAATTGCCCCAAACTGGAAGCAACCAAGATGTCTTTCATTAGGTGAATGAATAAGTAAACTGTGATAGGTCCAGACTATGGAATGTTATTCTGCACTAAAAACAAATGAGCTATCAAGCCATGAAAAAACATGGCAGAAACTTAAATGCATATTACTAAGTGAAAAAAGCCAATCTGAAAAGGGTACATACTGTATAATTCCAGCCATATGACATTATGAAAAAGGCGAAACTATAGAGTTAGTAAAAGGATTAGTGGTTGCCAGTGGTTGTGGGGAGGAAGGGATGAATAGGAGGAGCACAGGGGATATTAAGGACAGTGAACTGTTCTGTATGATACTACAACAGTGGATGCATGTCATTATATATTCATCAAAACCCATAGAATATACAACACCCAGAGTTAACTCTAATGTTAACTATGGACTTTGGATGATAATGATGTGTCAATGTAAATTCTTTGTACTTTTTGCTGAATTTCACTGTGAACTTAAAACTTCTCCAAAAAGTGAAGTTTATTAACTAAAACACAGTGGCCAGAATTTTTCCAAATTTGTTAAAAATGATAAAGACAGAGGTCCACAAAATTCAACAGGGAATAAATATTAAAAAAATAAACAAAGAAAACTGTACCACAAAAATCCTAGTCAAATTATTTATAACTAGTGATAGGGAGAAAATCTTAAAAGCACTAAAAGAAATGCATTATGTACAGAGGCACAAAGATAAGAGCAGTAGCAGACATTTTCTCAGCAGTAATAGAAGCCAGAAAAAAGTGGAGCAACTTATTTAAAATATTGAGGGAAACAAAAACTGGTCAACCTCAAATTCTATGTCCAATGAGAATATCTTTTAGAAGGAAGATAAAAGATAGCTGCTTTCAGATATACAAAAGCTAAAAGAATTGATCACTAGATTTGTACTTACAGAAATGACAAAGGAATTCCTTTGGACAGAAGAAAAAAATGTTACCAGATACCAATCGGAGCATAAACAAAGGAAGAGAATTGGAAATAGGAAAATGATAAAAAAGGCCTGTGTTCTTACTTTATCTTAAAAAAATCTCTTTAAAATATAATTGAGTGTTTTCATCTGCATTTCTCTAATGATTAGTGATGTTGAGCATCCTTTCACGTGTTTGTTGGCCATCTGTATGTCTTCATTGGAGAAATGTCTATTTAGGTCTTCTGGCCATTTTTGGATTGGGTTGTTTGTTTTTTTTTGATATTGAGCTGCATGCGCTGCTTGTATATTTTGGAGATTAATCCTTTATCAGTTGCTTCATTTGCAAATTTACTCAGCCATAAAAAGAAACGAAATCGAGATATTTGTAGTGAGGTGGATGGACCTAGAGACTGTCATACAGAGTGAAGTAAGTCAGAAAGAGAAAAACAAATACCGTATGCTAACACATATATGGAATCTACAAAACAAAAAATGGTTCTGAAGAACCTAGGGGCAGGACAGGAATAAAGATGCAGATGTAGAGAATGGACTTGAGGACACGGGGAGGGGGAAGGATAAGCAGGGACGAAGTGAGAGAGTGGCACTGGCATATATACACTACCAAATGTAAACTAGATAGCTAGTGGGAAGCAGCTGCATAGTACAGGGAGATCAGCTTGGTGCTTTGTGTCCAACTAGAATGGTGGGATAGGGACAGTGGGAGGGAGACGCAAGAGGGAGGAGATATTGGGATATATGTATACATATAGCTGATTCACTTTGTTATAAAGCAGAAACTAACACACCATGTAAAGCAATTATACTCCAATAAAGATGTTAAAAATATATATATAATTGAGTGTTTAAAATTAACAAGGCTGAATTGTGGAATTTATAATGTATGTAGACGTAAAATGAATGACCACAATAGAGCAAAAGCTGGGAGAGGAGAAATGTAAGTATAATGTGGTAAGGCTCTTTTATTGCATGGGAAGTAGGTTAACATTAATTGAAGGGAGACTATGATAAGTTAAAGAAGTATGCAAAAATCTCTAATGAAACCACACAACAAAAGAAAACCAACAAAAACCATCTACAAAGGGGCATAGCCTGTAGGTCAATAAGGAAGATAAAAAGGAATCATAAAAATATTTTATCCAAAAGAAAGTTGAATAGGAGAGAAAATGGGACAAAAAATAAGTGGGGCAAATAGAAAATAACAAGCAAGATGGTAGAGTTAAACACAGCTGTACTAATAACTACATAATATGTATATGACTTAATGCTCCACTCAAAAGGCAGAGTCATATGCTTCAAAAAGCAAGTTCCCACTATAAACTGCTTACAGGATACATATTTTAAGTATAAAGGCACAAGTAGGTTAAAAGTAAAAGGATGAAATAATATATGACATGCAAACATTAATCAACAGAAAGCTAGAGTGGCTTGGGTTTAGCTAAGGTATGTTAAATTGAACACCAAATGCGTGAACTAAAAGTGATTGAATAGTACTTCACAGAAAAAAGAAAGTGATTAAATAGCACTTCATGAAATTGAAGAGTTTGCTTTTTAAAAGACATTGTTACAGAAATGAAAAGAGAAGTCATTGACTGGGAGAAATAACTTCAAAATATATAGCTGACAAAGGATTTGTTTTTAGACTATACAAAGAGCTAAATATTATATAATTCAATATTAATAAGACAAACAACCCAATTTAAAAAGGGCCCAAAGACTTGAACAGACACTTTACTAGAGAAGATACATGGATATCATATTGACATTTTACAAGTTGCTCAATATCAATAGTCCTTTATGGAAATGTAAATTAAAACCACAAAGAACTACTCACACATAGCCTCTAGAGTCAGTAATACTAAAACACTAATTATTTCAAGAGTGGGCAAGGACTTGGAAGAACTGGAACTCTCATACACCCTGGTGGGAATGTAAAATAGTAAACATTTTAGAAAACTGTTTGCCCATTTCTTCAAAAGGAAAACATACACCTACCAAATGACCAAGATATTTTACTCCTAAGCATTTATCCGAGAGAAATCAAAGCTTTTGTTTACAGAAAGATTTACATAAATGTTCATAGCAGCTTTATTTGTAATAGCTAAAAATTGGAAATAACTCAAATATCCATCAAGAGACGAATGGATACACTTTGTGGTATATCCATATAATGGAAAACTGATTAATGACAAAAAAGAATGAACTTTGAACAAACACAACAACATGGATGAGTCTCAAAATAATTATGCTGCATTAAAGAAGCCAGTTGCCCCCCCAACAAAAATGAATACATATTATATGATTCCATTTATATAAAATTTTAGAGAAGGAAAATTAATCTATTTGAAATAAGACAGATCAGTGGTTGCCTGGGAGGAGGGTAAGTCATGGAAGGTGGGGGGGAGATGCATAACAAAGGGGAACAAAGAGACTGTGGAGATAAGAGTTATGTTCCTCATCTTAATTGTGGTGATTCTCTCATGAATGTGTACATATGTCAAAACTAATCAAACTGTAGTCTTTAAATATGTGCAGTTTTGTATATGCCAGTTATACCGCAATAAAGCTGTAATTTTTTTTGAAGATTCCAGATGAGATGTCTGTTGAGTGGGAAGGGCCTGAGAATACAGCTACCTGAAACCAGAGTATAACTCTCTGGATGCTGGTTAGCCTCTACAGTGGGTTGGGGCTTCCAGGTTGATAACAGAGAGCTGCCTAGTGAGAGAGCTTCTTTATGAGTCCTCAGGGTTTGGCTTTTCGGAGCAATCTATTGTACTGTTTAGTTTAATACGGTTTATGTTCCATTGCATTGCAATATAGATCAATGGAAAGAGGAAAGGCAGATTATTTGTAGGTTAAATCAGAGGTCCCCAACCTTTGAGACACCAGGGACCGGTTTCGTGGAAGACAGTTTTTCCACGGACCAGGGGTGAGGGGGTGAGGGCACGGTTTGGGGATGATTCAAGCTCATTACATTTATTGTGCACTTTATTTCTGTTATTATTACATTGTAATATGTAATGAAATAATTATATGACTCACCAAAATGCAGAATCAGTGGGAGCCCTGAGCTCCTTTTCGTTTGCCACTCACTGATAGGGTTATGATACGAGTCTTCAAGCAATTGATTTATTATGGTCTCTGTGCAGTCAAACCTCTCTGCTAATGATAATCTGTATTTGCAGCCACAGATTATTTGCAGATAATCTGTATTTGCAGTAGGGTTTGCACTCCTATGAGAATCTAATGCCGCTGCTGATCTGACAGGAGGCGGGGCTCAGGCAGTAATGCGAGTGATGGGGAGCAGCTGTAAATACAGATGAAGCTTCACTGGCTTGCCCACTGCTCACCTCCTGCTGTGCGGCCTGGTTCCTAACAGGCCATGGACTGGTACCGGGGGTTGGGGACCCCTGGGCTAAATAGCAAGGTAGCACAATACAGCTACCAGGCACTAGCTTTGATAGTTACGACTTAGAGCCAAAACATAGATAATAAAAATGTGTGGGAAATGATCTGGGACTAAAAATCATGAAGAATGGTTTTCTAGAGCCACATATAAAAAGTCACCTCATCATTCAATATCCAAATATGCCCCTATACCGTTACAATGTGGTTAACATTAAGGTGGTGTAAAGTATAAATATTTTGTGTGAAATAGATTAATTTTATCTAAAAGTTTCAGCAAAAATTTATTTTTATTTTTTTTTTGCTTTATTATTGATATCTTTCATTAGTGTAGTACATCTATTACAAGTGATGAGCCAATACATTACCAGTAGTGTCCATGGTTATATGAGGTTCACACTTTGTGTTGTACATTCTATTGGTTTTGACAAACATATGTATCCTGTTACCTGTATCCACAGGATAATACAGAGTAATTTAATTGCCCTAAAAATTCCCTGTAATTTACCAATCATCTTTCCTTCCCTTCAAATGAGGTCCTGGCAACCAGTGATCTTTTCACTGTCTCTGTAGTTACATCTCTTCCAGAATGTTGTTATGTTTGGAATCATACAGTATGCTGCTTTTTCAGATTGGCTTCTTTTACTTAGCAATGTGCAGTTAAGATTCCTCCATGTCTTTTCATGGCTTAATAAGTCATTTCTTTTTATTGAACAGTAACATTCCATTTTATGGATGTGGCACAGTTTATCCATTCGTCTATTGAGGGATGTTTTGATTGCTTCCAAGTTTTAGCAATTATGAATAGAGTAGCTATAAACAAAAAGATGATTTTAAAATATCCATGTTATAATATCTGTATTGTGTTGTTCTAAGAAATATGTTAATATCCCTGTACATACCTTGAAAAAGATGCTGAGGGGAAAGGTAAGCCTTTAGAGTTTGTTTGACTTTATTAGTAGAACTAAAACTTAAGGAGGGACAAGCTGAACTCAGCAATTGAGACTTAAATATTATTGTTTGTTGTATTATTATCTATGTTCCATGTTTTCAGAGTCTTCAGAGTCCTACATTAAATTCCAAAGGGGATTGGATAAAGGGCCCTCAGAAACATGGTAGAAAAAATAAACTTGTCAATAATGTATGACGACAAAAATTACTGTGGTTACTATTGCTATTAAAACATTAGCATGGAAGTGAATAAGTGTAAAACATTCTCCAAGGCTATGGGGAATGTTTATAACTGCCCTAAGCATACTATGTAATTATGGAATATGTTATGGTTCAATTTGTTCTAAGACATTATAACAATTGCAATATTTCACTCCTCAGGAAAAAAAACAACTACCATGTACACACCTTAAATATTGCGGACACATTTCACCTTTGTACCATATGTGTCAGGCTATGGGCTGTGGGTTTATGGTAACTGAGAGCAGACACTTCTGTCTAAAATATAACTCACTTGTCTTGATTTTACTAATTTTGATATGTGATGAAATATTTGTTTTTAATAGAGAAAAACAGATTGGGTTTGCATGAGTAAGACTTTCTTTAATTGTAATTCCTTTTTTGAAATTCTCTGTTAAATTTTATGGTATAGACCTAGAATCCAGAAATTACTTATTAGTGATCCATATTTTCTGTGCAAATCTATGCAGAGATTCTACACAGCTGAGATTCACACAGTGGATGCACAAAAGATAAAACCATGGATTGTCATTATAAAAATTTTGACCAATTAAAGTTATTTTTAACTCATAAATATTTTATCAAGGGATTTGTAACAAGATCTCTCAACTTTGTTTTAGAAAATCCTTAAAATGATTTAGTAATTATGAAAATATATGAGACAGAATAATGATGAATTCATGGAAACACTGAAACCATAACACGGTTACATGTTAAGGTACAAAATGTAATGTGCTCCATGGGATAAAACTCTCTTCCTGCCCAGTATGATATTGAGTCCAATATTGTCTAAATGTGCAGGTGAGCACAGGCTTGCCTTGACGCCACAAATTACATTTGGTATCCTAATCATTTATCACCTCCTTGCATATCTTCAGGAATAATGGCTAATTGAACAATATTATCACACAGAATATTGCAGAAAATTTTAATGAGGCAGAAAAATGTCAACATTTCATTGGGTGATAGGTTTTGTTCAGAGCAGCTGGAAGTTATGAATTGCCAATTAGGAAAACTTTGGTAATCTGTAATCTATGTTGCTTGTCCAGGATTTATCTGAGTTTGGCAGCCATAAATTTGGAAATAGAATAATGACCTGGGGATATTCCCTTATGTTGTCTAATATATTTGTGTAAAATTTTCAATTTCACGTGTTACAGATTGAAGCAACATAAAACTCAGCATTTGAAAGGTGAATCTTTATCATTTTAATTAGTAAAACTCATTATATTGGTTTATTAACTTTTTTCCCTCTGTGCAATATAAGGTAAAGAGGAAAATTAAAATTAACACTTAACCAGTTGATTTGATTAATGTAGACAGCTTAAGTAGTTATTCCAGGTCTCAAAAGCAGATTGTTTTCCCTCAAAGAATTGTATGATCTGTATGATGAACAGACTGTATAATTGTAAAATAACTTGTTAAATTTCTGCTGTTTGAGCCTAATTTCACCAATTGCCCACGTAACAACTAATTTTGCAGAATCTTCATGGGAAAAAAGTGCTCACTGAAGAACTCACAAATAAAATGTGTAAATGATTTCTTTATGTGAGTAAATAATTTTGATTAAAATTTTTCCTAAATGGAGAATAAGGGTATCTGGAATCTTCCATGTACACTTCTGCTTCTGTGATGGCTCTTTTGGGGAACAGTTCTCAACATTGCAGTTAGAACCATGCACCTTTGATCCTTTTAGATTTGGAAGATATCTTATTTGATTTCTATATAAAAATCTTGTTTTAGTTTACCAGAAGGTAAAAATAGAAGGAATGAAAAATTATGAGATGGAAAAGTACATGAGTCATAATATTTAAAAGACAATTTATTCTGATCAGCTAAATTGCCCTAATTAAAATGCACAAACTCTGACATTAAAATTTTGTTCTCCACATGGAAATTATTTCTGTCCTTGGAACTTGCCCCACTTGTTACAAAAGAATATTATAAAAAGATCATAATTACCTACACGCTTTGTCACGGTGTCCATTTTTCCCACCAAGGGAATGACCAGTGTCACCTGAAAACAAAAAACTCTCTTATTTACTAATGATGCCTATATTTTTCCTTTTTGTCATTTTTTTTCCCCCTTATGTATGTGGCACCTCGAATTTTTTATGCCTCTATGCTATCCTGCTGTGAGAAAGAATAGTAATTACATCTAATTAGAAAAGATTAAAATGCTATGACTCACAGAAATAATGAAAGTTGATTATGTTTTATACAAGGCATAAATCCCAAACCTACATTTTACACTTGAAATTAGCTTACCACCTGATCAGCGGCGTAATAACAGTGTGGAGAATGTTCATCACGGTGCTTGTTTTGCTAAGTGCACTCCAGTCACTCCTCGCCCCCCAGGTCTCAGCCTTGTCACCAAACATCCATCTTTCCTTAAGTCGAAAAAGGAGAGGCCAGTTTGATTTTTCTTTAAACCTTAGTTGACTTTATAATGTTTTGATTTTATTTATTTTAGGTATGTTTAGTCCCAGTACCATGAGCGAACTAGGTAACATCCATAGTCTAAAAAGAACTAGCCAAACAATTTCTTAGTTTTCTCTTTGAACAGGCTCCAGCACCAAAGATTTTCTAGGTTAAAACAGATAAAGTGCAATCTAGAGCTGATTGTTTCCTGTTAAACAATGAGGATCTTTTCCCATCATGGACTCAGCATGAAAGTTCATTGCAGTTCTAGTCCAGTCCACAGAGATCTTTCCTGCACACAGGCATTGTTGTCTAACATATGCAGTTTTATAGTAGAGCAGAGGGAGACATTACACACAAATAGACTTGTGCCGTAAACACATATGGGCATAAGGGATTGTTTAGAAGGAAAGAGAAAAAGAAGCCAACATCAAAACTTCAAAAGGACTGAACTGCAATTCTAGAATGCAAGAAATTCTCTTTTGTCTATCTACCTATCTGACATGAATATCATAACGTTCTGAAGTATAATGTGTTAAAATATGTTTAAGTCCCATAAGATATTTCTGACAACGCATGGCGTCATGTGAACATGGCCCCATTACTCTGAATCAGATCCCCCCTTGGGGAGATAAGCTGCTTTTACTCCACAGGTGGAGGTATGTGAGCAGCAGCCGTATTATGTGTAGCCAGGTCTGTGGTCTCGGTAACTGAGAACTGACAAGATTAGATACTATGAGGTGTATTTATGTGATGAGACCATTTTTCTGTGATCTCTTCTCAGTGTGCAACGAAGAAAAAAAAGTTATTGAAACTTCTGTTAACAACTTTGCAGTCAAAAAAAGAAAAAGAAAAAGATTGGAAGCATGGCAAAGAAATGTACAAAGTTATCTCTAGGGAGAAAACATTGGTAAATATGACTCCATTCTAAATGAAGAGAAGGAAAATACAGTGCCTTCCAGAAATTGAGCATGGCTGTTTTTAAAAGGAGCAATTCTTTTATTGTAATACTTGTAGGCTCACCTCTTTGATTGCTTCTTTTGCATGGAGGAGTTTCAATGGAAATAAAAGCGTATCACAAACCAAGAGTGGCATTTCCAAATGGATTCTGTGAAGGTTATAATATAGGAATAATAATCTAGTATTAGTTCTATGTTGGAAAAAATGAATAAATATGTGTTCTTAAATGCTATCTCATATAGAAGTAGAGTCAGAGTTCAAGTTATTCCTATAGCATATATTTATGTACGTGTACTTCTCTCCATGTCTTTCCTTTCATGTAAACTTCATAGTCAATCATTATAATGATCCCTTTGCAAACATCCCTGATTCCCTTCAATCTCTCTTGCTTTGTCAGACTCATTTGGTAAAACTACAATCCAGGCAAAATCTCTCACTCTGCTGTGTACCTGCAACTGCGTAGATGAATGTGGCTTCAGAAAACTGAAAACAAAACAAAAGCCACAACTCTGCTGCCTTTCTCAATGACCGCAAACTTTAAATGCTCGTGCCTGGGTCTAGCACTTGTCCCACTTTCTCTCATGTTTTATACTATCTCCCTTCTCCTCAAACCTCCCAATTCTCCTCCCTTCTCAGATGATGTCCTTGCATCCTATTTCCCTAAGAAAATTGAAATAGTCAGAAGAGATATTTCACAGCCTCCCAGCACCATGCTCTGCCTTCTCACTTTTCAAAGTAAGAAATGTCTGAAGCGCTTTGTAAAGCATGTCCCTTAAATTTGTGCACAAAATCTATCCCATCTCATTCACTCAAGAACATCATACTAACAATTCTCCCCTCCTCCTACATCATAAATTCCCCCCTCTCTATGTGATCATTCCTATGAGTACACTAATTTGTAATTTTGCCAATATTTAAAAAAACCTCTTTACTTACTCCATTTTCTCCATCAGTTAACACTCGATTTCTTTGCTCCCCTTTATAGCAAAATTCCTTAAGCAGGCTTATACACGTGGTCTACAATTTCACTCCTCCCATTCCCCCTTCAGTTCATTCCACTCAGTTTCTCACCTCTGCCTTTTCCTAAAAATTGCTTTTGTCAAATCACCAGAGACCACGCAAAGAAAAGTCCAGTAGTTAATTCTCAGTCCTCTCTTACCTGACTTATCAGCAGCATTTGACACAATGGATCATTCCTCTTTGATACACCTTCTTTACTTGGCTTCCAGGGTAACATATTGATACAGTTTTGGTTTTGCTCCTGTAACACTCTTGTTAGTCTCCTTTGCTGGTTGCAGTATGTTTTTCCTTTGCTATTTAAGAATATCTAATACTAGCATTAAAAAAAAAATAGAGAAAAAACAAACAAGGATAACTTTCTTTGCAAGATAATGGCCAGGAGTAAAAGCCTCTAAACCTTTGAATAGAGGAAATGTGTGTTTGCTCTGGGAAACTTCCATCTACTAAGCTTCTTGCTTTCTTTTAGCCTTAGTCCTCATATCCACAGTCCGCAGGAAGGCTGACATGGCCAGGAGAAAGTAGTGTAAACATTACATAATATAAGATTTAGGTAGTGTGGTGTTTACAGCGTGTTTGCATCCTATCCTAACCATTAATAGGCCTTGTTTTCCACCTTGCTTTTCATTATATGTTTTAATTGATTGACTAAAGCAATGCTTTGAATACCTTTATATGGTTTGTGAGCCATTCTGTTTCATGACCTTTGGGATAGCTGCCTAGTGGTGCACTTGGAGGCTACCACTGTCTGGAAGTCATTTCTCCCTTGCAAAAAAAGAAAAAACAGCTTTTTCTCCCTAATCTTTTATTGTGGGAATGCCTTTGGGCTCAGATTCCTTTATGTTTTTCTCTATCTAAGGTATCCCTTGGTGATCTCATTCATTCTCATGAATTTAAGAACCATCATAGGTACTCAAGCCTCCCCAATACATAGTTCTAGTACAGACCCCTCTAATGAACTTTACACCTTCCTGTTGTATATCTTGATATGTAAATATCTCAAGCTCTAGATGTCTGAAACTGAACTAATTCTCCAAATCCTTTTTGACCTATAGACTCTTTCATCTCAGTTGATGACAACTGTCTTTTCAATTGCTTATGCTTAAAACCTTGAGGTCACTGTTTTTTCTTGTGGTTTTTTTTTTTTTTTTATGTCACATCCAATCACCACCACACTGTTACCATCCTAATCTAAGCCATCAGCCCTTCTCACCTGGTTACTCCTCTGGTCTGCAGCCTGGTCTTCTAATTTGACACCTGCCAACCCCTATAGTCTACTTTCAACATAGTAACCAGAGGGATTTTTAAGAATACAAGACAAGTTATACCACTTCTGCTCACAAGCCTAAAGTGATATCTGGTCTTACTGAGAGTAAAGCCAGGCCTGTCAATCAGTTGTAAGCTTCTACGTGGTTTGGCCTCTAGACCATGGTCTTTCTGATCTCATCTCCAGTTCTCTTCTCCTTTCTCACTCTAATCTTCATGAATTTCCTTATGACTCCTCAAATACACAAGGGCCTTTGCACAGGTTGTACCTTTGTCTGGAATGTTCCTTTTCCCAGATACTTATATGGCTAGATCCCTCATCTTTATCAAGTCACTGGTTCAAAAGCTACCTTCTCAATGACATCTACCCTGTGCACCCTATTTTAAATTGTAAATTGGTCCTTGCCTGATACTCCCAATTTCCTTCTCCTGCTCTGCTTTTTCCATTACTCTGGTGAAAATACATTATTCACTCATTTTGCTTCTTGTCTATTGTCTGTTTTACCAGCTCCCCAGGGAAAGAGATATTTGTCTGTTTATTTCACCTAAACCAGAGGGTCTCACACTTTAGTGTGCAACAGAATCACCTGGAGGGCGTATTAAATCACACATTGCTGGACCCTACTACCAGAGTTTCTGATTCATAAGTATATTGTAGGATCCAAAAATTTGTATTTCTAACAAGTTCGCAATGGTACTAAGGCTGCTAGTCCAGGAACCATACTTTGAGAACCACTGAACTAGAAAATTCCTGGCGTATCATAAGTGCCTAATAAATAGCTGTTAAATGAATTAATAAAGTATCTCATTTTAATTTGTATATGTGAGTACTGTTTATATTCAATACTTCTAATGTGATAATATTCTGTTTTTCTTTTATAAATTTCTTATTTGTTTTCACTATCACTTTGTTATTAGGATGTTTATTATTTTTTTATTAATATAAATATATATATATATTTTTTCACATAAGCTTTATTATAATTTAAGAAAAGTTGATTTTCAGTGCCATTCAGTGAGTCCAAAATGTCATAGCAGTGTAACAGCATCAACAAGAAATGTTCCAGTTAGAGGTCTAAAGAACATTTTAAAAACCATGTTAGGGATTAATATGCTTATTGAGAATATTAACTTTTGTCTGCCATATGTTTGGAAGGCATATTTTCTGTTTTGGCTTCTGCCATTTAATATTGTTTATGCTTTCTTTATGATGACAAATTTAAATTTGGGCCATCAAAATTATTAATGACCGTGTGTAAATTTTGACTCTGTATGTTGATTTAGAAAATCTTCCCCCTTCCTGAGATTAGATACATATTCATCATCATTTTCTTATTATTATTGTAATATGTTATATTATTACTATTCTTTTATTTTCTTTATGCTTCCTCACTTTCTATTTTACTCTTTAATCTATGTGATATTTCACATATGGCGTTTAAAAAAATCTTTTAACCTACTTTCTATATATAAGCCAGTAGGTTTACATTATCATATCTTTATGGTAGCTTTTGATATTTGATAGGGCAATTTCTTCCTTATTTAGTTTCCTAAAGAGTTTGATAATTCGTTTTATTTTCTTTAGGGGAAACGTCATCAAATTAAAGTACTGTTAAAAGTTTTACTGAAATTACATTCCAGCTATAGATTAACATTTGGGGAATTTACATTTCTACAAAATAGAAATACTTTTGCTATTTAGGATCACAGAATAGCACTGGTTGTCATAATTTTTGTGTTCTTCAGTATATTTTTATAGTTTTCTTCATATTTGTTAGACTTTATAATTCTTACTTTGTTTAATCTTAAGCCTTATGTCATTTGTGAATATGATCCAGTTTTCAGTATATCTTCTAATTGATTATTATTTGCACATATCCAAGTGATTGATTTTTACATATAATTTTAGTAACAGTCTGTCTTATTGAACTATCCTATTAATTTTTTTTCTGTTGTCCCTTCTGTGTCCAGAAAGAGTATCATAACATTTATAAATAATGATGATATTCTTCCTCCTTTTTAATTTTTTAAATGTTTTATTTTCATATTTTATTTTCTTGTTCTGTTGCATTAGCTAGAAATTTCAACATTTGTTAACATAATAGTAGAGTTAGTGACCATCTCTTTTGAAGTTAATTATTTGCTGAAGGATATTTTTCATTTTTATGTTATCCAACTATATGTCTATTATTAGTTTACAGAGATATTTTAAAATTAGAAATAAAATTGAAATTTTTTCAGTTATACTATAAATTCATAAGGCTCTATACTTGGGAGATATGAGAGAATGCTATGTCTGAATTTTTGTGGGCCCCACCCCCCAATTGATATGTTGAAATCCTAGTCCCCTAAGGTGATGGTAGTAATGGGTGAAACCTTTGGGAAGTGCTTATGTCATGAGGATGGATCCCTCATGAGTGGGATTAGTGCTTTTATAAAAGACATACCACAGAGCCCCCTAGCCCTTCCACCATGTGAGAATACAATAAGTCTACAACTCAGAAGAAAGTCCTCACCTGACGTTACTGGCATCTTGACCTTGAATTTTCAGACCCCAGAAGTGAGTGAAATAAACTTCTGTTGCTTATAAGCTACCCGGTCTGTAGTATTTTGTGATAGCAGCCTGGACAGACTAAAACAGGAATGTATGTACTAAAGAATCTAGCATCGATGATAGTCTAGAAAATTATTTTCTGTATTGTTCAAAGGTGAAAATGAAAACACATGATGGATTTATAAGTTTGTCATTGAGATTACTTTCAGTTATTTAAAAAATATGGGCCAGGCACACACACACACACACACACACAAACACACACACACACACACACACACACTCACACACACTCACACACTATGCATGTACAGTTTAAATAGTTGAAAAGGAGTGAAGAGACAATACATCACACTCAGGCATACCCACAGCATGGGATGGTTCATTTTAGAAATATGATCATATTTTATCTTTAGACCAAAAATGCTCTAAGACATTTAGGGTAGTGTAAGCTTAGCTTGGGAGAAGATAGCTGGCTTTCAGAATATAGGTGTGTATAAGTTTTGTAGCCCAGGCACCAAGCTGACCCAGAGGAAGTCAAAATCTTGGATAGCTCTGTGGGCCCTCAGGGTCTTTGGCTGGGAGGATAGTATTTATTCCTTCTTGTAACCGGTAGACAAACAAGGTTGGCCTGGTTGTGTTTGTTTGAAACTCTAGCCTAGTTCAAACACAGCTATCCATCAGAGATCAGTGGAATACTCTGGAGCATTGGAAGGTAGAGTTGTTGGGATGGTGGTATTTTGCCTTTTTCCTCTTCAAGTTTGTCATTTCTTAAACCAGGATACAACTGTATGCTAGTCCATGGATGAGTTTTGGACTTTTTGAGAGCGCTCTGAAAGTAATTACAGATTTTGTGTATGTGTATGCGTGCATATGTTAAGGAAAACTACCATGGACAGAAAGATCCTTGATGGGAAATTTCTCATCTCATTCCATTTTGTATTCTCAGTCTCTAAGACTATTCCTTAACTGAGGTGCATATCAATCAATGAAAGAAAGAAAGAAAGAAAGGAAGGAAGGAAGGAAGGGAGAAAGAAAGAAAGCAAGAAAAAGAAATGAATAGCTCATGAGAGAGATTGTTAATATATCTCTCAGTATTACAATGGCTTCAAGTTATAAATATTGTTCTTTCACTGTATCTTAAAGAATTTTCTAATTTATATTCTTGACTTGAGAATATTTTTAAACCTTTGAGAAGTGTATTTGTAAACATGTTTCTGAGATTCCCCTGCCTCTAGTTAGTTCTTTTCCTTTTCTTCTCTGGTAATAATAAACAGTATAATTATTTACCTTTACTAAATAGTCGATGCCTAATCAGTTCTACTAACGTACTTTGTTCAGACTTTTACCATAAAAAATGAATGAATGAATGAATATAATACAACAACGAATTTTTCAATGTTTACATGACATTCTGATGTTGTTTTGATATTAAATTCTCTTCATTTTTGGTAAAGACTGCTTTACTTCCTATTAGGAATTCTGTAATAGTGTATTCTCAATTACAGTCAATTATCTTATTACTTAAAATAGTTTTCACCTTCAGGTAAAAATGCATCTCTTAAGCAGATAAACAAATAATCTAAAAGTCCTATATTAATATTTAAGTAACTTTTTCTGTCTTAGTCTCTTTTTGCTCTGCTATTTAGCTTCTTTCACAAACATCTAACTTGCCTTCATTTGAATTAAGCAGGCAGAATAGTTTTCGGTAAAATTTGGGTTTTAATTTATGCATCATCTTCTTTAGAACTCTGGAGTATCAGCATTACTGCATTGCAGGTTTCAAACATGACTCTTAATGTAGCCAGATTTTCATAGCATGCTGTCTAGTTCTGGAATTCTGTGAATAAAAAAAATAAATGCTAATTGTATTCTTTCTTTGGCTACTAAGTAGTAAGTAGTAGTAAGTAGGCAAAAGAGAACCCTAAATTTTATATAATATCACTTTTAGCTCTCATCTTATTAGTCCTCATTATTTACCACAGAGTGTTAATAAGTTGATATGTTTACCCTACATGTAGGCATTAATAAAACTTAGAAGTTTGTACTCCCATTTAGCTAAAATGTTGATAAGTTGATGACAGTTAAGAAATAGATCATTGCTGCCAGGAGGGAAGGAATTTTTTCAAAGAAATTCTCTAACACTTTTTCTTCAAACCTATTATGGAATGGGTACAGCTGCAAAACGTCAGCACTCACAAGGGGCTTTGCTCATGACACCATGTCTCAGATGTCACTCACAGAGTTTCCCGCACAGAGAACGCACTGTAACGGCTCTCCCCTTCTTGAAATAAGTACTTTATGGAAACAGTGGAGCAGGTGTACTGAGGCCAATGAGATGACAAGATACAAGGAGGGTCCCAAGTTCAAGGGTGAGCTGATTTGCCCATGGGGAAGTAATGCCACTTAGGAGTGCACCCTGGTTGATCGAATCCAATTGTTGTTTCTCCTTGAAAAGATTCAGAAAAATTGGTGGAAAAGGATAAGGGCTTTGTGAGAGTTCTTGTACAGAGTGTCCTCACACTCAAGTAATGGGTAAAAGCAAGTGGAAGCCATAGCAACATCTACTCCTGCAAATCATGCTCTGTTTCTGTTCTGTTGTTGTTGTTAATTGGTCCTGTAGAGGGAATGTAGTTTGTTCAGAATTAATGCTATCATCTCTCTCATAAACTATTGCAGCAGCCTCCTCTGTGTTATCACTCTCATGTTTGTGATTCTTACCCCACATACATAGTAGACGTAATATTCTTTTTTGTTTGTTTGTTTTTTAATCTGCCTGATCATTGTCACTGTAAACTCTGTAGAATTTTAAATTGTTATCCTGGCCTCAAGGCCCTGAAGTGTCTGCCTCCTTCTGATTTCTCTGACATCATCTTGTACAACTCTGAGACCTATTCATTATCATCTAGATATCCTGGCTTCCTATTATATTTTTCTCCAAGAATTCAAACTTGTTTATACCTCAGACTTATTTTTCTCATCCCTGAAGTAACCTGCCTTCCCCCCTGTTCTGCCACACCCCCCCCAAAAGTTCATTGCTTTGGTGGTTCTTCAGAATTCAAACCTCAGCTCAAACACCTGTTTCTTAGATATGCCTTCCTGATCTACTCATTTTAAATTAGCATCTCTTATTCATTATTATAATACTTTTATTCTCTCCATATCCTTTACAAGTAACAGGCATTACATTTTGATTTACTTGTTTCCTTTTTCTTTTCAGGTTTCTTTGGCAAGAATGTATACCCCATGTGAGTAGAGTACATGTCTGGCTTTCAAGATGGTACCCTAGCATCAAGGACAGTGCCTGACATACAGAAGGCACTCGATAGATGCTTGCTAAGTATGTAACTGAGTAACTCCATTATGAATAAATAAATGTAGTGATTTTTAGTAACCACATTCTGTGAGTAGTACAGAGTTTTCCCTGTGCCAGTCACCAACTCTGGTGTGCCCTCGATATCATTTGTCTAAAAAAGCCCAAAGTCATTTCTTGGTTTATATTAGGAAAATCTTACCGAAAACCAAAATGAGTGGTTCATTTATTTATTCATTCAACATAAATTCATAATTCAACACCCAAAGGAATATAGAGACCCTGCCTTTTGCCTCCGTAGACAATTGTTAATGGTTCTTGGAAATGTCTTGACGAATAGGAGTTAGCACTGCTGATCAAAGGTCTTGAAGAATAGGAGTTAGCACTGCAGATCAAAGGTCTTGAAGAATAGGAGTTAGCACTGCAGATCAAAGGTCAACGTGGGCAGTAGTTCCAGGCAGATAATGCAGGAAGAGGAGAGACAAAAGGGTGCATTTTGGAGATTTCAGGAATCTGAGGGTGTCTGATCTGAGAATGGCTGTGGAGTGGTGATGAGTTTGGAAAGATGGAGAGGAAGTAATTTGGAGAGTCTGTTAGTATTGATAACAAACTTGGCATCCAATTTCATAACAAATACCAAGGTTGCAGAACTCTGGTGGCCAGGGCAGGGTTGTGCAGATCAGAGGTGGAAGTGAGGATGAGATGTACAGAGCATGGATGAAACTTGTCAAAGCATTACAGAGAAGTTCTTTGAACAGCTGAGGGGATTTGTCCTGGACTGGGCAAAGTATAGCATATGCATTTGTTGGAGGAGGTCATCCAGAGGATATGAAAGTGGTTGACCTGAGAGCTGGACCCCTTCCCCTGTCCTTGGACTGTCTGTTCTACTATTCCCATGCTAGCAGCCATTTCAAGGATGCAGGCTT
Source organism: Stenella coeruleoalba (assembly GCF_951394435.1). NCBI lineage: Eukaryota > Metazoa > Chordata > Mammalia > Artiodactyla > Delphinidae > Stenella > Stenella coeruleoalba. The sequence goes on along the minus strand of NC_137148.1, from coordinate 96,943,255 downwards.
GAGAGAACGATGTGTTGTTGAGGCCATCTGGATGGTACATGTGACTGAACCCAGGTAAGGCCCCCACATAAACTTTAAAGATTCTGGCATGTGGGTTTGAAACCATGGGTTAAATCCATTTCACCTGCTTTCGCTAATCAAGGTCGTCTTAAGACTCGCATGCCCTCCAAGCAGCCTGTTGCCGAAACAATAAGATGTTTGCTTGAGTTATTTTCCAAGAACTTGGAATCAGCTGTGTCTAGTTCCAGCTGCGCTGGTTAAGACTAGATTAGGACCCCTGACCTTTCAACTTGGTATGCACGAGAGTCTTCAAGGCCCTTTTGACTTCAGAGGGCTGAAAACTCCGCCCTCAGAACGTGCGGACGCCTGGAGCCTAGTTACGCCTGCGCAGGAGGACGATTACTGCGCCTTTTCCCAGTTACATTTCCTGAGATCCTCTCACCATGCTGCTTTTTCATTCTTTATGACACAAATACCTTGCCTTCAGGGAGGCAGATTGGAGATTCATTCTCCCGTTTCATTCCCTGCCTGTTTTGGCTTAGGGGATGTCAGGCAAGAGCAACCTGGTTTGGTAAAAGGTTCGGAGATCCTGTCTTTCGACTGCCCAAGACAAACCTGGTGAGTAACTTCCCTTGCTTATGAAAACGGCCACCAGCAACCAACTTGGAGTGGGCTGCCCCTTCCTGTGGTCTACTTGCCCTCCAGTGCAGGGTTCAGGAGTTTGAGTGGTGTTGCTTACTGGCTGTGTGACCTTTGTCCCATTAGCTCGTGTGATCCCCGGTTTCTAGGGCAAGAGTGACTGAGACTGGTTCCTGGTATCACCGCTTGTACGTTTTATAGAGGTTGTGTTAGAGAAATGCCTAAGATATGAGTCATATGCTACATTGCCATTTTAAATCACTCATGATAGCTGTGTAAAGAAAATATTGACATTGCTTGCTAGAGCTGTGTTGTGAATGAGCTGTGGAGGAAGTTGGCTGAGATATTAGAGTAGGCACTTGCAGAAAAGCTGAGACGAAGGTATAAAGGGGACCGTGCAAGGAAAATCATGGCTGGGGTCATCCTCAGTAGCAGATAACAGTTTGACCTTATTTGCATAACTAAGGTAATTAAAAACCCTCTTCGTGCCTGGTAGCTCATGTATCTCTTGAGTCCTGGTGGACACATCTGTGGGAAGTGGCCTCGCTTTGGAAGAGGGGCTGAGCACTTGTAGTGGCTACCTGACTCTGGCAGCATCACAAACCCTTAAATTGAGCCTCCTTAAATGAAGTATTGGATGAATGACTGTATTTTTTATGGGGCATTTAGGAGCACCGGATGCTTCTGCCAGAATGTATGAATTCATTTGTCCTCACAAGAATCTTATGACATAGGTATTATTAACTACTCCCATTTTGCAGGTGAGAAAACTAATCTAGGAAGAGATTAAATAGCTTGTGTGAGGTTACACAACCCACATTTGCTGGAGCTGGAATTCAATCCCAGGCGTGATAGTCTGAGTAGGCTGCTTGACCACTGCTCTACGTTGAGACCACACTATTTCAGCAGATCTCAAATTTTAATACGTATCAGAAACACTTGGGGACTTGATTAAAATAGTTATGTGGGCCCAACCTCAAGGAACCATTTTTCTTTGCCCAGTATCTGCAGGTGTCCCTGGTTCTCGGGATTTTGCTGAATATCCAATTAAGGACCATTGCTTTTGCCTGTGAGGCAACTGCCTTGTAATGAAACATACTCCTTTCCATAAAATAGTAATGATAATGAAGTTTAGTCAGGACTGGATTGAGAAACTAATGGGAGAACACACATGAAAACACTTGGCAAATCACTAACTCTCAGACTGGCCAGAAACACCTAGGTAGTTAATTACAATGAAGTCCCTGGTGCTCACCTGTAACTACTTGATAAACAGTATCGTTTGATAAAGAAGGCAGTGCAGTTGGGAAGCATAAGTGTTTGAGCAAGAATGATCTTAGCTCAAAGCTGTGTGCAGGTTACACTCTATAGTGCGTTGAATATCACCTAAATGCTTTGGGTCACGGTTTTTCCTCAGAAAAGTGCAGGTGGAAATTCTTCTGCAGACCTCCACAAAGATCAAAGGAAGGGGTACATCTGTGGTACTTGAAGGTGGGCATCACACATTAGTTGCTTTCCTTTAGAAGTGAGCAGAAATCCCCCATGACTTTAAAGTCCAAAGCATTTGTTTTCAATGATAAAATATGCATTAGCTCCTTTTCTCCTGCTGTTATAATATTCAGTCATTATAATTTTACAGAAAGAAATTTTCTCGTACTGACTTTAATGGTTTATCTCTCAAACTGCCAGATGGTTCCATCAACAACTTAAGAAATTTATGAAATTAATCCCTTCTAAACTTCACATTTAATTCTGTTTCAGTGGCTTCAAACCACAGCTTTAATCTGAATTCTGAGAAAATTGGAGAATGATTTTCCTCATAAACTCCAAAATGCTGTTTTGCTCGCCTCCTTTGAGCAGTGCCTGATATAGCTACAAAGGGATAAACAAGTCTGGCACACAATTTTGCATTAGGCTCCAAGAGATTTCATTTTTCTTCATAATCCTAATGAAACAAACATGAGACCAGCAGAGAGTTGGGTGGGAAGGGTGGGACTTTCTATTAGGTGTTGTATTTCTTCTTTTGTTTTTGCTTTTGTTTCAATTGTGTTCTTCAGCTAAGAACTAAAAAGAGGTTAGAAAAGTTCACCATTCCCCAGTGCCATCCCACCACGGCTCCATCACACAAGGCATTTCAGTTTCACTTCAATTAGATCAAGGAGTTAGAGTCTGAACTACTGTGACCCAAGAGATATACTCAGGTCTAAGGCAGACCCTCACCCCTTGCCATTCTGACTCATACAGATCCTCAGCATGGAAGGATTTTTCCTCAGGAATTATTATATGAATTTTCCTAAAGGGGCTCATTCCCTTTTTTTTTATATTTTAAATAAATGGCTCGTAGTCATCATCAATTTCTATGTTTATTTAGGAGAAATATTGCTTCTTATTCTGGACTTGGAGAATATAGACTGAGTTCCATTTTTAGCTGTATGACTTATTACCGTGAAGCCTTGATTAAGTCAGGCAGCCTCATTATTCAACTGTTACATATCATATAATTCAGTGTTTTCTTAAGAATTCAAATTTGCCACGTGGGGAACAAATGTTAATGGTTAACTAGACATCTGGAGTCTGAGAATCCTTACTGGAGAGTGGCAAGTTAACTGAGAAATGACTCGGAGTTATGAATAAATCCTGAATGATACTTCAGTTGATAGGTAAACCAGATCGATCACTAGGGCTGAATGGGTAGAGCACTAAGTCATTGATCAGTTACTGCAAAGAATTATATTATCCCAGTATGAAGGACAATTGTAACACCAGCACTCAGTCGATTGACTATGCATTTATATTGTCTTCCCACCACGGATGGACTCCCTGCCACGTTCTCTGCAATGGCTTTTCTAACCCTTCTCATTCAAGCCCATTCCCTCCTGCCTTTTTCTGAACAGTCTGACTTCCTACTTTAATGAGAAGATCAGATCACCTGAGTTGGCCTCCCTCAAAGTCTTTCCTCTATCATGTGTGTCTCCATTTCTCCACAAATCTTCTGAGATGAACGCTGCAACCTATTTTTTTTTACTTTGTCTGCTTTCAATTCTCTGGGACCTTGCTCCTTTCTCATCTTTCACCTTTAATCTCTCTCTCTTCTTAATAATTTCCCTTCTACTTCAAAATATGCTTATACTTTTCTATGGTCTATAAACGCAATAAATAAAAAGTGCTTCCTTCTCCCTCAAACTATTTTTATTTTATGCCTTTACCTTCAAAGGTAGTCCCCATGTTCTGGTCTTCCTAACTCTCCATCTCCCCTTTGTGACATGCTGTGTCCTGCCACTGTGACTCCCATGCCACACAATCTCCTCTCTCACTGATCATAGATGACCTTTTAGACACAACTTTCTGGTTTATTTCAGTCCTCTTCTATCTCCTCTTACTCCTCTCTCTCCGCCAGCAGTTCTGCAATGTTTGAAACTTCCTTCTTTTTAAATTCTCCCTTGTGCCTTTCATATTGGCTTTCCTCTGTCTTTATAAATCATCATTTTTTTTTTCTTTTTTTGCGGTACACAGGCCTCTCATTGTTGTGGCCTCTCCCATTGTGGAGCACAGGCTCCGGACGCGCAGGCTCAGCGGCCATGGCTCACGGGCCCAGCCGCTCCGCGGCATGTGGGATCCTCCCGGACCGGGGCACGAACCCGTGTCCCCTGCATCGGCAGGCGGACTCTCAACCACTGCGCCACCAGGGCTGCCCTAAATCATCATTTTTGCTCATTTATTTACTGGCTTCTCTTTCCTTCTTAGGCCTTTCATATGTTTACCTTTCCATGGACTTTTTTTTTTTTGCTTGTAACAACAAAATTTTATGTCTCATCAACCTATATGCCCATCGCAGATTAGCTGGAGTTTCTGTTTCTCATGGTCACTGATGAACACAAGCTGATGGCCAGGGGATCCACCTCAACACATACATTCAAAATCTCCAGGGCAAGGACAAGAGAATGTGATAAATCATAAAATGGTGCTTAAAGCTTCTACCTAGTAAGAGATTCATATCACTTCTGTGCATATTTCACTGGTCAAAGACAGTCATGTGGTTAAGCCCAGCTTCTGAATGCAGTCCTATCGTACATCTTAAGAAAGGTCACTTCAATGTTCAGTCAGTGGCCCTAACGACTGCCACACAAAACATAGGCATCCTGCTTTCAAGGATCTTTTGTAAGGTCTCTTATCTCATGTCTCCTCATCAGCTCATCCTTTTCTCCTTTTTCAAATATTGTCTCCATGAAGAAGTCTTTGACATGTAGATTTGCCTTTTGCTCCAGTCAAATGATTCTCTTCCCTAAATTATTGCAAATCATTATTAATATTCATCTACAAGACTTAACCTGTTCTCATGATATAGGAATTAACATTTTTGTTCTTGACTTATGTATACTATCTTAGACTTTATATATATCTTTGACAGGATCTGGGTCTAAGTTATCTTTTTGTAGTGTTCTATCTACATTGAATGCTACGGTTGTTGAAACTCTATTCTCAACAAGGGACTTGACTTTACACAGTGTATTCTAGATATTCATTAAACTTGATGAATTAAATTGAGGGCACTCTGGACACGGGGAGGGGGAAGGATAATCTGCGACAAAGTGAGAGAGTGGCATGGACATATATATACTACCAAATGTAAAATAGATAGCTGGTGGGAAGCAGTAGCATAGCACAGGGAGATCAGCTCGGTGCTTTGTGACCACCTAGAGGGGTGGGATAGGGAGGATGGGAGGGAGGGAGATGCAAGAGGGAGGAGGTATGGGGATATATGTATACGCATAGCTGTTTCACTTTGTTATACAGCACAAACTAACACACCATTGTAAAGAAATTATACTCCAATAAATGTTAAAATAAATAAGTAAATAAATAAACTGAGGGCACTCTGAATCACTTTAAAAAATTGAGGCTATAGATCAAGAAATAAGAGAAGCAAAATTCTTTGCTATACAACATTCTTTTCTTTGCAATTTACTCTCATAGTATGCAGTGCATAATGTGACCAGGAAGATGCAAGAAGAAATAAGCATAATAGGTCTAGTGAGCTTTCTTTACTTACCAAAATGGCTCAAAGATACTGTGAAATATGCAAGTGCTGATATGGATTGGCTAAGCCTTTACCATTTCCACTTAAGTCCTATCCTTAATAATGTTCTGGTCCCCCAACCAATCTAACACTCTACTGTCAGCATTCTTCACTTGGAAGGAATGGAGAAAGTTGGAGAAGGAAGTGAAATTCAGCACTACACTTGATTCACTGTCCTCAGCAGCATGGGCCTGGATATATTCTCATTCTATACTGATTTCCACCTTATTGCTTCTTTTTTTCTGGCCTCAGTTAACTCCCCCAAAATAATAGGACATACTTTATTATGTATGATATATACATAATCTGTGTACAGTAATAAGCACATTTCAGGCTCTGTTGAATGTTTTTAAAATTTAGGAAATACCAGCTTATAGTAAACTTTCATAGTTACCTCAAGTTTTTTGTGGAGTAAAGCAAGAATATGAGTAAATCAGATGAGGCTCTTAGATCTGTAAATGAATACACTAATGGAATGAACTGTGAGCTGTGCCTTAATGGAAGCTGGATATTCAGATCAGAGGCTTATTTTTTTTAACAGAAATGAAAAAAGAGACCAGATTTGGACCAAAGAATCACAGTCGAAAGTGGCGTTAAGTAGAGATGCCTCCACAAGAACAGGGAGTCTGATTCAGCATAATGAGAGACAGAATTCAGTAGATAGAGTGGGAACTGGTTCAGAAGACATCTCTGCTGATCTGAAGGAAGGTGGGATAGTTACCTGAAAAGAAAAATAATTTTTTCTTTTTTCCTAATGTAGAACAGTGCATTAAATGATTGGCCTGAGATAATTCTGTCTCTCTCTGTCTCTGTCTTTGTTCCCCTCCCTCTTCCTCAACAATCTATTGCCCCTACCTGTGAGTAACTTATGAAAAATCTCTCACTACTGTTACAGAGTTAACCAGATGACTCCAGTATGACTGACATAACCTTTGCGAATCTACTCAGTGCTTTCTTTTATCTTTGGCTCTCCATAAAAACCACTCTTTGCTGGGAGGATTTGGGGAATGGACTGAGCAGTCAAAGAACCAGTTATTTAGTTAACCTGGGTAATTGGCATCAGTATTTAGTGATTATATAATAATAATTATTAAATAGTAGTTCTTTTTCAGTGATTTATAAAGTAGTGGCTTATAGCCCATTTCTTTTCATGTCTTAGTTGCTGTGTTCCCTGAAACTTGGTTTGTCTGTTCTTTGTCTTAAACTTAGTAGTAATTTAGTCAGTATGTATCTAATTTTGACATGTAAATCAGTCTGAATTTTCTTCTGAAACATGAGCAGAGTGATTTAGATTGAACAGAAAGGAGAAATTTATTTTTTTTACTGAAATAACTTCTGCAACCATCATACCCACCAATTGAATGGCTTTCTATTCAGCAGAATCACTTATATACAAACACAACTTTCACTTTAAGATTACCTTGGTTTCCAGTTACAAAATTGGATTCATGAGTCTGCATGTTTTCCTTGCAAACAGTTTTTTTCCAGCTTGATTTCTGAACAGGTGAATGAACAACTGGGTAATATAATTTCTCCTTCCCCTTCAAAGAAATAAAAAAATTGAAGCAAAATAGAATTGATTTAATGGTGAATGATTGACTCTTTATACTAGTAAAAAATGGAAGGCTCTGAAAATGTGCCTCCTATCTTTTGCTTATTTCCCAAAAGATGTACCTGATGTCTCTGTATTATATTGTGGGTTGGCAAAGGTGATTTATGTGTAAGCCAAATGCAAAGCTGTCAGAAATTGCTGTCATAGAATATTCTTCTTCTAAATAGTTGAAATGGACAGTGTCTCATAAGACCCACACCTGGACACATGAATGTTTAATCAAAAGAAGGAATTTAAGTACTAGACTCTGTCTCTGATCATCCTGGAATGATAATTTAAAAAAATAGATTTAAAAAATCTCTCTTGAGGAGGTCCTTCAAGATGGCAGAGGAGTAAGACGTGGAGATCACCTTCCTCACCACAAATACATCAAAAATACATCTACATGTGGAACAACTCCTATAGAACACCTACTGAATGCTGGCAGAAGACCTCAGGCTTCCCAAAAGGAAAGAAACTCCCCATGTACCTGGCTGTGTGGCTGACAGGGTCTTGGTGCTCTAGCTGGGTGTCAGGCCTGAGCTTGTGAGGTGGGAGAGCCGAGTTCAGAACATTGGACCACCAGAGACCTCCTGGCCCCACATAGTATCAATTGGGGAGGGCTCTCCCAGAGATCTCTGTCTCAAGGCTAAGACCCAGCTCCACTCAATAATGAGCAAGTTCCAGTGCTGGACACCCCATACCAAACAAATAGCAAGACAGAAAACAACCCCACCCATTAGCAGAGAGGCTGCATAAAATCATAATAAGTTCACAGGCTCCCCAAAACACACCACTGGACGTGGTACTGCACACCAGAAAGACAAGATCCTGCTTCAACCACCAGAACACAGGCACCAGTCCCCTCCACCAGGAAGCCTACCCAACCCACTGAACCAACCTCACCCACTGGGGACAGACACCAAAAACCATGGGAACTACGTACCTACAGCCTGTGTAAAGGAGACCCCAAACACAGTAAGTTAAGCAAAATGAGAAGACAGAGAAATACGCAGCAGGTAAAGGAGAAAGGTAAAAACCCAACAGACCAAACAATTTAAGAAGAAATAGGCAGTCTACCTGAAAAAGAATTCAGAGTAATGACAGTAAAGTTGATCCAAAATCTTGGAAATAAAATGGAGCAAATACAAGAAACTTTTAGAAGAACTAAAGAGCAAACAAATAATGATGAACAACACAATAAATGAAATTAAAAATTCTCTAGAAGGAATCAATAGCAGAATAACTGAGGCAGAAGAATGCATTAGTGACCTGGAAGATTAAATAGTGGAAATAACTACCACAGAGCAGAATAAACAAAAACGAATGAAAAGAATTGAGGACAGTCTCAGAGATCTCTGGGAAACATAAAACACACCAACATTCGAATTATAGGGGTCTCAGAAGTAGAAGAGAAAATAAAGGGACTGTGAAAATATTTGAAGAGATTATAGATGAAAGCTTCCCTAATATGGGAAAAGAAGTGCAGAGAGTCCCATAGAGGATAAATCCAAGGAGAAACATGCCAAGGCACATATTAATCAAACTATCAAAAATTAAATGCAAAGAAAAAATATTTAAAGTGGCAAGGGAGAAGCAACAAATAACATACAAGGGAATCCCCATAAATTTAACAGCTGATCTTTCAGCAGAAACTCTGCAAGCCAGAAGGGAGTGGCAGGATATATTTAAAGTGATGAAAGGGAAAAATCTACAACCAAGATTACTCTACCCAGCAAGGATCTCATTCAGATTTGACAGAAAAATTAAAACCTTTACAAACAAGCAATAGCTAAGAGAACTCAGCACCACCAAGGAAACACAAGAGAAGGAAAAGACCTACAATAACAAACCCAAAACAATTAAGAAAATGGTAATAGGAGCATACATGTTGATAACTACCTTAAATGTAAATGGATTAAATGCTCCCACCAAAAGACAGACTGGCTGAATGGATACAAAAACAAGACCTGTATATATGCTGTCTACAAGAGACCCACTTCAGACCTAGGGACACATACAGACTGAAAGTGAGGGGATGGAAAAAGATATTCCATGCAAATGGAAATTAAAAGAAAGCTGGAGTAGCAATTCTCATATCAGACAAAATAGACTTTAAAATAAAGACTATTACAGTAGACAGAGAAGGACACTACATAATGATCAAGGAATTAATCCAAGAAGAAGATATAACAATTGTAAATATTTATGCACCCAACATAGGAGCATCTCAATACATAAGGCAAACACTAACAGCCATAAAAGGGGAAATTGACAGTAACATAATAATAGTAAGGGAGTTTAACAACCCACTTTCACCAATGGACAGATCATCCAAAATGAAAATAAATAAGGAAACACAAGTTTTAAATGATACATTAAACAAGATATATTTACAGGATATTGCATCCAAAAACAACAGAATACACTTTTTTCTCGAGTGCTCATGGAACAATCTCCAGGATAGATCATATCTTGGGTCACAAATCAAGCCTTGGTAAATTTAAGAAAATTGAAAACGTATCAAGTATCTTTTCTGAACACAACGCTATGATACTAGATATGAATTACAGGAAAATAACTGTAAAAAATACAAACACATGGATGCTAAACAATACGCTACTAAGTATCCAAGAGATCACTGAAGAAATCAAAGAGGAAATCAAAAAATACCTAGAAACAAATGACAATGAAAACACGACGCCCAAAACCAATGGGATGCAGTGAAAGCAGTTCTAAGAGAGTTTATAGCAATACAATCGTACCTCAAGAAACATGAAACATCTCAAATAAACAACCTGACCTTACACCTAAAGCAAATATACAAAGAAGAACAAAAAAACCCCAAAGTTAGCAGAAGGAAAGAAATCATAAAGATCAGATCAGAAAAAAAGAAAAATAATGAAGGAAACAACAGCAAAGATTACTAAAACTAAAAGCTCGTTCTTTGAGACGATAAACAAAATTCATAAACCATTAGCCAGACTCATCAAGAAAAAAAGTAACATTCAAATCAACAGAATTAGAAATGAAAAAAAGAAATAACAACTTACACTGTAGAAATACAAAGAATCATGAGAGATTACTACAAGCAACTCTATACCAATTAAATGGACAAACTGGAAGAAAAGGACAAATGCTTAGAAAAGCACTACGTTCTGGACGGAACCAGGAAGAAATACAAAATTGAAATAGACCAATCACAAGCACTGAAATTGAAACTGATTAAAAATCTTCCAACAAACAACAACCCAGGACCAGATGGCTTCACGGGTGAATTCTATCAAACATTTAGAGAAGAGCTAACACCTATCCTTCTCAAACTCTTCCAAAATATAACAGAGGGAGGAACACTCCCAAACTCATTGTACGAGGCCACAATCACCATGATACCAAAATGAGACAAAGATGTCACAAAAAAAGAAAACTACTGGCCGACATCAGTGATGAATATAGGTGCAAAAATCCTCAACAAAATACTAGCAAACAGAATCCAGCAGCACATTAATAGGATCATACACCTTGATCAACTGGCGTTTATCCCAGGAATGCAAGGATTCCTCAATACATGCAAATCAATCAATGTGATACACCATATTAACAAACTGAAGGATAAAAATCATATGATCATCTCAACTGATGCAAAAAAATCTTTCGACAAAATGCAACACCCATTTATGAAAAAACTCTCCAGAATGTAGGCATAGAGGGAACTTACCTCAATGTAATACAGGCCATATATGACAAACCCACAGCCAACATCATTCTCAATGGTGAAAAACTGAAACCGTGTCCTCTAAGATCAGGAACAAGACAAGGTTGCCCACTCTCACCACTTATTCAACATAGTTTTGGAAGTTTTAGCCACAGCTGTCAGACGAAAAAGAAATAAAAAGAATCCAAATCTGAAAAGAAGAAGTAAAGCTGTCAGTGTTTGCAGATGACATGATACTCTACATAGAGAATCCTAAAGATGCTACCAGAAAACTACTACAGCTAATCAATGAATTTGGTAAAGTAGCCGGAAATTTGGTAAAGTAGCAAAATTAATGTGCAGAAATGTCTTGCATTCCTATACACTAATGATGAAAAATCTGGAAGAGAAATTAAGGAAACACTACTATTAACCATTGCAACAAAAAGAATAAAATACCTTGGAATAAACCTACCTAAGGAGACAAAAGACCTGTATGCAGAAAACTGTAAGACACTGATGAAAGAAATTAAAGATGGTACAAACAGATGGAGAGAGATACCATGTTTGTGGATTGGAAGAATCAGCATTGTGAAAATGACTCTACTACCCAAAGCAATCTACAGATTCAGTGCAATCCCTATCAAACTACCACTGGTATTTTTCACAGAACTAGAACAAAAAAATTCACAATTTGCATGGAAACACAAAAGACTCCGAATAGCCAAAGCAATCTTGAGAAAGAAAAACGGAGCTGGAGGAATCTGGCTCCCTGACTTCAGACTATACTACAAAGTTACAGTAATCAAGACAGTATGGTACTGGAACAAAAACAGAAATATAGATCAATGGAACAGGACAGAAAGCCCAGAGATAAACTCACGCACATATGGTCACCTTATTTTTGATAAAGGAGGCAAGAATATAAAGTGGAGAAAAGATAGCCTCTTCAATAAGTTGTTCTGGGAAAACTGGACAGCTACATGTAAAAGAATGAAATTATAACAGTCCCTAATATCATACACAAAAATAAACTCAAAACGGATTAAAGACCTAAATGTTAGGCCAGACACTATAAAACTCTTATAGGAAAACATAGGCAGTACACTCTGTGACATAAATCATAGCAAGATCCTTTTTGACCCACGTCTTAGGGAAATGGAAATAAAAACAAAAATAAACAAATGGGACCTAATGAAACGTAAAATCTTTTGCACAGCGAAGGAAACCATAAACAAGACGAAAAGACAACCCTTAGAATGGGAGAAAATATTTGCAAATGAAGCAACTGACAAAGGATTATTCTCCAATATATACAAGCAGCTCATGTGGCTCAATATCAAAAAAACAAACAACCCAATCCAAAAATGGGCAGAAGACCTAAATATACATTTCTCCAAAGAACATATACAGATTGGCATGAAACACATGAAAGGATGCTCAACATCACTATCATTAGAGAAATGGAAATCAAAACTACAGTGAGGTATTACCTTACACCTGTCAGAAAGGCCATCATCAAAAGATCTAGAAACAATAAATGCTGGAGAAGGTGTGGAGAAAAGGGAACCCTCTTGCACTGTTTGTGGGAATGTAAATTGATTCAGCCACTATGGAGGACAGTATGGAGGTTCCTTAAAAAACTGCGAATAGGACTACCATATGACCCAGCAGTCGCACTTCTGGACATATACCCTGAGAAAACCATAATTTAAAAAGAGTCATGTACCACATTGTTCACTGCAGCACGATTTAAAATAGCCAGGACATGGAAGCAACCTAAGTGTCCTTTGACAGATGAATGGATAAAGAAGATGTGACACATATATGTGATGGAATATTACTCAGCCATAAAAGAAACAAAATTGAGTTATTCGTAGTGAGATGGATGGACCTAGAGTCTGTCATACAGAGTGAAGTAAGTCAGAAAGAGAAAAACAAATACTGTATGCTAACACATATATGTTGAATCTAAAAAAAAGAAATGGTTCTGATGAACCTGGGGACAGGACAGGAATAAAGACGCAGACGTAGAGAATGGACTTGAGGACATGGGGAGGGGTAAGGGTAAGCTGAGACGAAGTGAGAGGGTGGCACTGACATATATACACTACCAAGTGTAAAATAGATAGCTAGTGGGAAGCAGCCGCATAGCGCAGGGAGATCAGCTCCGTGCTTTGTGACCACCTAGAGGGGTTGGATAGGGAGGGTGGGAGGGAGACACAACAGCGAGGGGGTATGGGGATATATGTATACGTATAGCTGATTCAGTTTTTTATACAGCAGCAATTAACACAAGAATGTAAAGCAATGATACTCCAATAAATATGTTAAAAAATATCTCTCTTCCTTTGTTTTCATGTGTTTATTTCAGCTTGTAGTGGCAAAGTGGGGAGAGATATTGCTTGTTAGTACATTGTGAATGGAAGGTCAGTTTTTCTTTTGCAGGCAAATGGGAAGTGAATAAGTTTGTGTCACTTAGGTTGAGAAAACCGTTAGAACTGCACTGTGGATACTATAGAATACCTTCCGATTCCATCAATTCTTTTTTTCTAAATTTATTTATTTAATTTATTTATTTTGGCTCTGTTGGGTCTTCACTGCTGTGTGCGGGCCCTCTCCAGCTGCGGCAAGTGGGGGCCAGTCCTCACTTCAGTGCATGGGCCTCTCATTGTGGTGGCATCTCCCACCGTGGAGCATGGCCTCCTGGCGCACAGGCTTAGCCGTTGTGGCTCATGGGCTCTAGAGCACAGGCTCAGTAGTTGTAGTGCACGGGCCCAGTTGCTCTGCAGCATGTGGGATCCTCCTGGACCAGGGCTTCAACCTGTGTCCCCTGCACTGGCAGGTGGATTCCCAACTACTGTGTTACCAGGGAAGTCCCCAATTCCATCAATTCTTGATGTCACTTTGGATAGTATGTTATTGTAGGGTAGTCTCAATGTGATGTCTGTCCTCATTTCTTTACTTTGGCCTGTGGAAGATTTGAAAGTAGTGGCTTGGTGAGTTAGGCTAACCTTGATCTCCAAGATACCACATTGCTAAGTATGGTATGTGATAATAAAATCTTGTCCTATTTTGAACTATTAGTTTAATGCTGTATTAACAACAACAACAAAAATGGTTTGCTTTCAGTATTAAAACTATAATTCAGATGTATTTTTGCATTTGTGGTTGTAATTTTACGAGCTATCAATATTTTCTAATAAAGGAGCCAGCATAGGGATATTTTAAAAAACCTGCCTTCAGGTAGATTGTCTCACATTAGGCTTTCTGCTTAACTCTGTGTGTCCTTCATGGGGCATTGCTTGAATTCTAAATACTCCACACGTGTTTAGTTTTGCAAGGAGGCCCTGAACTCCACTACTACCCATTTTATGCCTTTTAGGAAATAATTGTCTTTTTCAGTCACATTCAAATAAATATTTTTGGTACTCAGTACAACCTGATTCTGATTATGCAGCATTCAAAATTCAAGGGATCAAATCACCAGCAATTCGCTTCCCCAAGTTGCTTTCTTAAATCAGCCTGTAAATAGATTTATGTTGCCTGTGGATATAAAGCAGTAGAGTAAAACTAAACCTTCCTGATTTCCAAATCAGCATTTAAAGAGCTATAATTCATATTTAATGAAGAAAAACAGCTAAATAAGCAACCACAAGCATTTAACTAGAGACTTCATGCTCATAAAGTTTTTATCCCCTGCTAAAAGCCTTTTACCATATCTTTTTATTATACTTTGATACAAAATGCTAAGAGGAAGTTGGATATTGTTAGACTGCTATTAAATTATAAGAGAACAAATATTAGGAATAAATTTCAGCTCAGTTAACTAGGACAAGATTGGTAATTTTCCTAACTTGTACTCAACGTTTAAGTCTTCAAAGAGAGAAAATGTTTTATTGCCAACAGAACATGAAACAATATTGATGCCAGATGTCTCTGACCTTTTGTGAAAGAATAAAGCACTTTCTATTTCAAGGTTGGTCATCCTGTTTATAAATAGGTACAGTGTGGTGAAAACTGACTTTGTTTTACCTGTGAGATTGGGTTCGGCCATTTCCCCTGAAATAAAGATGGGCTGCTGAGAGCTGCTGCCTGAAAGCAAAATACACAATTGACAGCATAGTGTACGTGTATTTGGGGGTTTGTCGCTGCTCAAGTATTCATGCCTCAGATCTCCATCATTGAAAAACATCCTATCTGAATGTCAAAACCAAGATCAGCACTAGCTGAAATGAAAGAATACAGTGTTTGAGAGCTAGCTGATTCCCTAAGACATGGTTTTCTTGGTTTCAGGTCTCCATTTTGCTTCACATTTGGTCTTATTTTCTAAACCAGACTAGTACTGAAGAGGAAAGATGAGACATGTTTAGAGATTATGAATCATCAAGAATGTTACTTTAAATAGACACAGATTTCAGCATGTTTACTTGGCCACCATTTACAACCACACTTAAGAATGAATGTACCATCCGTTCTTCCAGGCATGACCAGTTATTCTGGACAAGTAAAACTGGCACCGTTAGGCCCAAACAAATTCAGTTGCCTAATCAGCTTCAAGCTCAAAAAGAGTCCTACTAATATTAAAGGCATTTATTGACTTTTACTTATATCCCCAACTCTTTCTTTAACAAAGTCATCACATATAGCAGTTTGTAAATTTAATCGTTTTGAAGAACAAGAGGACAGCAGATTATTTTTCTGTGCGTGGTGTGTTTCAATCTTCTAAACCGTACTTGCCTTTCCGGAAAGGACAGCAGCACCATAGCAACCCTTTCCTTTCCTTCCTTTCTGTGGCACAGTCTGATCAGTGTCCAAAGACTAGGTGATCCTATGAAGAATTCTCCATATACTTGGGAATAAAATTTAAACTGACCTCTGACTCAAAGTCCAGTGCAAAAGAAAGATGACTTTGGATTTCTTCTGAGTTGAATGGAGTGCTCTGTTGATCTCTGCAATGAAATATAAGTGGTACCCAATGGACTGCTATTTTAATGAAGCAGAGCAAATTCAATGAATTGCCCAATTCTCTTGGGCCCTTTAGAAAACTACTCAGCGCATGGTTTTAATGGAGAAATGGCACAAGGAAATTGAGTACGTGGTCTCCCAATACTCATCCATTATGGCCATATATCTGAATCACTGCTTCAGATTATGTAGGTCCTTAATAAAAGAGTTTAAGACTGGAGTGGGGTCTGGTATTCAAGCCATGGGTTATATGTGTAGAATGAATGACTCTGACTCCGAAGGACATCTGCATCCAGTGACCTGTTGATTCGTTTATGAAGATGCTTGAATCCTTTAAGTATCAGAATCTTCCATAGAGATTATTCTCATACTCTTTCGCTGCTTTGGGCAGTCAGCTTTGGTGTGCCAGGTTAGCACTTGTGGGCTTACCTTACATCTACACTATAGTACTCATCATTAGCTTAGGTGGACCATTCTTAGGAATGAAATGAGTACAATTCTGATAATCTAACACAGGAGTGCATTAATTTGGTTTAGCATTCCTATGATATAGCATTTTAAAAATAGCTATGGTACTAAACAGTTGATTAATGCATGTGTGTCTGGGGCATTGATGCTGCTCCAGTAACATGCTATATATGCCTTGAATCTAATTATGAAAACTGTATATGTTTATTATAGAAATTTGGAACCTGTGGGAAAAGTACAAAGGGAAAACTCTTACAGCTTATATATATATCAGAAATATATGTTATATATTATGATATAATTTATATATTTAAAGTTCTGATTTTCCTTCCATTTTTATGTTTTAGTTATTAATGAGTATATTTCTGCACTACTGTTTTTGTTTTATCACATTCCATGTTGATATAACTTGATTTATTTAACCAATTCATTAATTATAGACATTTAGATTGTTTCCAAATTTATAGCATAATAAATAACGCTGTAATATGAATAACCATTTGTAGAAATGTTTGTGCAATCTGCTGCTTCTTCAGGATGATTTTTAAGAGTAGAAGTATTCTAACAACTGAGTAGCTCATTACAGTGATTCTTATATATATTGCCAAGTCGCCTTCCATGAAGGTCATACCCATTTTCATTCTCACAAACATATCATGGGAATTTGTGTCCCCGTACTATAGCCAACACTGAGAATTCTTATTTTTTAAAAAAATAATGGCCAATGAATAGACAGTCAATGCTATTTCACTGTAAAGATTCACATTTGATTGCTTAAAATGTTGAATGATTTTCACTTGCTTATCAGCAATGTACACATCTTATTCAGTGTACTGTCTGCTTCTGTCATCTGCTCAAGTCTTTCCTACAGGATATTTGCTTTATTCATATTGATTTTAAGACCTCTTTATATATTAATAATATCAATACATCTTTTTGTCATATATATTAAAATATCATTTTGTGATTCAGAAAGGGGCATTTCCCAGAAGGTTTTGTTTCCTACATTTTACTTAGGATAACTTTAAAACGGGTGGGCACAGTGACTCAGCATTTGGGAAAAGAAGCCAAGGAATGTGCTGCACATGGGAGAATAGAGGAATGAAGAGAAGTGGTTGAAGACCAGAGTTGACATTTGTATATTTGAACTCATATAACGGAGGCAAAGAATTTACTGGATTTTCTTACATAACCACTCGAGAACCATTAAGAATTTCCCCCCTCAAACAGTAATTTGTGGTAGGAAAGGTTAATATGTGATTGATAGGTCAGGTAAGGTGAGTGAACTATTCTATGTGATTAAGGTGATGGATGGTTAGAAAGGTACATTAACTCTTAAGGTCATTAAGCTTCCACATGGTTGAACCCTGCAGTTGAAGTTTACTTTAAAAGAAGGTGATCTTTTAGATGTCTTTTTTAAAGAGAGATTTACTCAAGCCCACCCAATGGGGCTTGGGGTAAGTGTGTGGCCTGTACACACTAGCTTTTTGGATCCCATATCCTGGGTTAACAGCATTAAAAATGATCAGATTACTGAAGATGGTGCCTTTCGCCACTAACATTGTCTGTCTGGTATGTATTTAGGAGTTGTTTTTTCTCCAGAGCTCTTCTGACTTTAGCTTGAAAAAATTTTGTCCCCTCCTGGGAACATTGTTTATTTACTTTCACTGTGTTATCCATTATTCCAAGGACTTTAGAACCATTAGGGAGATGGATATTGCATGTTCTTCCATGGCAAAGAAATTCTAATCAAGAGGATGTCACTTTTTATTCTGTTCATTGAAGGCTGGAATGTTGAGCCGACTTCACTGACAGCTTTCACGAGCCCATCATTTAAGATAATGGATAAAATGGAACACTTTATTGAAGCAGGATTCATTTCTTAGCAGAGCAGGAATACACTACATCACTTATGTTTGCAATACAAATGTGTGGTCAAGGGGGGATATATTCACAGATATATTCACAGATATATCGTGATGTTTTTATGTTCTTTAGTAAATTTTAATCTTTCTTCTTCCTATTAGTACAAATGTGGCAGAGGCCTTTTTTTGATCTCAGCATGCAATCCTGGAAAAAAAACTTGGGCAGCTGAAGTATGTACCATACAGGGTTATGAGGATTAAAAATGATAAAGCTTGGGAAAGTGCTTTGAAAAAATTGTGAAGCACTTTATAAATACTGGGTACAGTGATGATTATTTCCAGGCCAAGTACATGTTGGCCTTTGCTCCAACTTTGAAAGGTCACTAGCAGTGACAGAAAGTGAATGATAACACTGATGAAGGTGAAGATTAAGGATAAAAACCTCAGGACAGGGGAAGCATATCTGCTAAAACCATTAAGCTTGGAGGAGGAAGAATTTGTTCTTGGGGTGTGGTGGGCAGTAGGGTTGCTTTGTTTTTGCTCAGACACCTGTATAGACCCCATGTGATGATTAAGAATCTAGCAGATCAATGTATATTAGAATAAATATAATTTGTCTGTAAAGTATATAATTATGCAGATATTACTGCTAAGTGAAAAAAAGTGAGAAATTAAAAAAATGTTTAGTAAATAATAGTAGCAAGGGGATACAGATATAGTAAGAATCATGAAGAAAGGACATTTGGGAAATGCTGGGCTAGGTTATCTTTACTTTCATCTTAAGCCCTAATAGTTAAAGTACATAGTTTCTTAAGGATGACACGAAGGTCAGTGGGAACCATTACAATGGTATCTCTTCTGTATAGCATCAGTCACTCCAGAAATTGCAGTATGACTTTAGAGCACAATGAGTATAGCTGGCATGAGTCTCAATACGCATCAAAGACAGAACAAGAAAGAGACCTGCATCCAGTGCTAGGCCAGAGCAGCAGCACACTTCAAGTGCACAGAGAATTCAGGGGCTGCTGACCCTCCCTGGTCACTTCGTCACATCTTTTCTGTTATATTATCTCTACGTACAAGGCTGCCTGTGTCATTTCACTCATCCAGTGGGTTCTGAAAAGTCCAACCATTCCATTCTGGAAGGAGGGATATGTAAAGGCCGCTCAGTGACACCTTCCTTTGCTGCCTTTCTTGTGCTTTTTAATAGCCAAATGTTTTAGAAAGTCTCTATTTACAGAAGAGAATTCTTAAACCTTTTTCGGTACCATTTATAGGAGAATTTTGACCAACCATTCGACTGCTGCAGACCATCTTGAGCATCTGATTGTATTGCCTTATTATTCAGTGATGAGAAAGCAGTGAGACTGCGTGGTCTCCTGCTGAATCTGTGAAAGAAATGAGAAGCGACACCCACTGGGTTGCAGTCTATTCATCAATAGTAATCCAGTATTTTATAGAACTCTTACCAAAAGTAACAAAGTTACTTGTATCCAATACTTTTTGAAAAATAGAATTGCAATTGAATAACTACTTGTTTGTTTTGCTCTTTTTATTGGCTCTATCAGCCCCATTAGCAGTCATTAATGCTTTAGCTTGCAGTTCAAAATGCCCTTTTAATGCTCCTCAAGTGAAACACAGGCAGAACAAAAAGTGAAAAGAGAGTCTCTTTACCAATATTTTCTGCTAGGAAATTAATTTTTTTACAGATATATATGTATGTATATCTAGATATATTTCATAAATTATTACCTAGTTGTCTCAGTACCATTCATGGAAAAATCCTCTTTTCTTTTTGAATTGAAATGCATCATCAACTGAGTTATCATATATACTTCCCTCTGTTTATTTTTTTTAAATTGAGTAACATTAGTTTATAACATTACATAATTTTCATGTGGACAACACTATAGTTCCACTTCTGTATACACTATAGCATGCTCACCACCAGAAGTTTAATTTCTCCCTTTTAGTTGACCCCCTTTCCCCATTTCGAACCATACAGTTGACCCCCTTTCCCCATTTCATTTTGCCCCCAATCTTCTTCCCTTCTGGTAACAACTACTCTGATTTCTATATCTTTGTGTTTGTTTTGGTTTGGTTTGGTTTGTTCATTTCTTTTGTTATTTATTTTTTAAAATATTCCACATATGAGTGAAATCATATGGTATTTGTCTTTTTCCATCCAACTTATTTCACTTAGCCTAATACCCTCTAGGTCCACCTCTGTTGTTGCAAATGGCAAGATTTTATCTTTTTTCTGGCTAAGTAGCATTTCATTGTGTGTGTGTGTCTGTGTGTGTGTGTGTCTGTGTATGTATATATATACATATATGTATGTATACATACACACATACACACACAGACACACACACACACACACACACCCCGCATCTTCTTCATCCATTCATCTGTCAATGAGCACTTAGGTTGTTTCTGTATCTTGGCTGTAGTAAATAATGCTGGTGGCTCTTCTGGAGGCAAAATATAGTTGGGTCTTATTTTTTTAATCCAGCCAGCCACTGTGTGTCTTTTGGTGAATTAAATCCATTTACATTTAGGATGATTATTGATAAATAAGGTCTTAGCACTGCCATTTTATCTTTTGTTTTCTGGTTGCTTTATATCTTTCTTTTTTCTTTTTCCTTGTGTTTCTGTCTGCTGTTTTATTTTGGTGGTTTCCTATGATACTTTTCTTATTTTCCTTTTTCTTACTTTTCATGTCCCTCCTCTAGATTTTTGTTTTGTGGTTACCATGAAGTGTGTATAAAACATCTCATAGATGAAATAGTCTTTTTTCTGCTGATAGCATCTTATCTTCATTTACCTATACAGCTTCATCCTTTTTCTCTTCCCCCTTTATATTTTTCTTGTTTCAAATTATTCCTTTTTATGTTGTAATTTTGTTACCAAATAGAAGTAGTTATAGTTATTTTCACTGCTTTTTGTTCCCATTTAAACTTTCTGCTATAATTGTCTGACTACCTATTTTGATATAGAGTTGCAGTTTTCAGATTCTGTCATCTTCTCAAAGTTTTGTGTGTTTTGCCTTTTCATTTCAACATTTCCTGTAAGGCAGGTTTAGTGGTGATCTCCTTCCACTTTGTTTTTCTGGGAAAGCCTTTATTTCTCCTTCATATCTGAATGATAACTTTGCTGGATAGAGTATTCTTGGATGAAAGTTTTTTAATCTTTCAAAATTTTGAATATGTCATTCCACTGTCTCCTGGCCTGTAGAGTTTCTGCTGGGAAATCTTATGACAGCCTAATGAGGTTTCCTTTGTAGGTTACTGTCTTTTTTTCACCCCTGGCTGCCTTTAAAATTCTTTGTCATTGACTTCTGATGGTTTTAATACAATGTGTCTTGGAGAAGTTCTTTTCCATTGTGGTAATTAGGGATGTTCTCTTAGCTTCATGGTCTTGTGAACCCAGTTCCTTCCCCAGTTTGGGAAGTTCACAGCTATTATTTCTTTAAATAACCTCTGTTCCCTTTTCCCTCTTTTCTCCTTCTGGCATACCCGTTATCCTTATGAGTCAGATCGTTCCCAATAGAGTCAGATACTTTATCATAAAATTTCTTCATTTTTTTTAGATGTTAGTTTTCTGTCTTCTTCTACCCTTATTTCTAGAATTCTATCTTCGAGCTTGCTGATTCTCTCTTCCATATTGTCTGCTCGGTTTACAAAGCTTCCTAATGAGGTCTTCATTCCAGCTATTGAGTTCTTCAGCTCCTGAACTTCTGTTTGGTTCTTTTTTGGAGTTTCAGTCTCTTTGGTAAGGTATTCCTTCTGTTCGTTAATTTTATTCCTGAGCTCATTGAACTGCCTTTCTGATTTTCTTGAAGGCTGTTGAGTTTCTTCATGACAGCTGTTTTGAATTCTTTATCAGATTGCAATATTCCATGACTTTAATTTGGGTTTCTGGAGAATTGTCATTTTCTTTTTGTGACACCATATTCCCTTGGTTTTTCATGGTCCTTGATGAGTTGTTCCTCTGCTGGTTCATTTGAAGTAGTGAACACCTTTCTAACAACAGGTTAGTAATTAGGGTTCTTTTTTTTTTTTTTTTTTTTTGGTTTTCAGTAGGTGGCACAATAGCACAAATTTTTGATTTCTCTTACCAGAGCTGCCTCTGGCTATATTTGAGAATTCACAGTTTAAACCCTCCACTGCCTCTACCAGAGGTGTAGTCTAGTGCACCTGTTGTTGCTGTTTGTTCCTCTGGGATTGCTGGTGACTTGATGCTGCAGGTGTCACTACTGTTGCTGAGATGGTGGACACCTACATCTGGGGTTGCCTTCGTCTTGGGCTGCCCCACCATCGGGGGAGAGGGAGGTTGGGAGGGGAATTGGGGTCACTCATTGGCTTCTCGGAAGCTGGAGAGGTGGGGTTACAGCCCTCACTAGAAGTGAAATTGAATTTGTACTTAAAAAAAAAAACACTCCCAGCAAACAAAAGCCTAGGACTAAATGGCCTGGGGAATTCTACCAAACATATGAAGAATAGCTAATACCTATCCTTTTCAAACTATTCCAAAAAATTGAAGAGGATGGGACACTCCCAAATTCATTCTGCCAGGCCACCATTACCTTGATACTAAAACCAGACAAAGACAAATTTGCAAAAAAAAAAAAAAAAAAAAAAATTATAGGCCAATATCTGATGTTATTGATGCAAAAATCCTCAACAAAAATGTTAGCAAACCAAATCCAACAATATATAAAAAGGATCATACACCATGATCAAGTTGGTTTTATTCTGGGATCACAAGGATGGTTCAATATTCATGAATCAATCAATATGTTACTGTCAGGGGGCTAGGACTACAGGCACCACCTCTGCTGCTCCCCCAGTTATACCTCCTCTACGTGTTCCAGTCCATCCACCTTTAGATGCAGAGATGTGCAGAGCTCTTGGCATTCTGGTGTGCTGGGCAGAGGAAGCTCTGCTGAGTTATGGATGTTTCACTGGTTTCAGATTGAAGGGGAGACAAAGGGAATGTCTTAAGCCACCTTAAGCCATCATGATGCTGACATCACTTCGTACTTCCTTTCATTTCTTAGGCATAGCATAGCCCCTAAATCTTTTAATGTTTGGAAATAATACGTAATTTGTGATACCCATTTTTCATATGATATACTTTATTGATTTGTTTCATTGCTATTCTAATTGACAAGTGTTACACTCCTAGTTTATTAAGACCTTATTGTTATTCAGCAAATAGTTTTCTTTCTTTTTTAGATGAAGGATATACCTTAAGATTTGTGCATTGATGTGGTATAACGTTTGTTACATCAAAAGCACAGATAGGGGCTTCCCTGATGGTGCAGTGGTTGAGAGTCCGCCTGCCGATGCAGGGGACACGGGTTCGTGCCCCGGTCCGGGAAGATCCCACATGCCGCGGAGTGGCTGGGTCCGTGAGCCATGGCCGCTGAGCCTGCGCGTCCGGAGCAACGGGAGAGGCCACGGCAGTGAGAGGCCTGCGTACCTAAAAAAAAAAAAAAAAACAGATAATGGCTAGTTATTGTATTCCATGGCTTGATCATAAATGAATCACACACAGTGTTTCCAGTTAATTAATGTTTGTTGAAAGGTAAGGGATGGTTTATGTAGACAGCTTCATTTAGAATATTGGGATGTTATTGCTGAAAGAGAGAAGGAAAACTATAATTTCTAAGCTTTTATGGTGGTAGGCACCATGCCAGGTACTTTAGTGGCTTATTTCATTTAATCCTTACAACAGTTCTATAAAATGGCAATATTAGTACTGTTTTACAGATAACATTACAAACCAAGATATGCACATTAAGAAACATGCCTAAGGTCTAAAGAAGACCTTAGCTTGGACTGAAATCTGAAATCCATAGTCTTTGGTATTCCAGCCAGCTTAGAGAATACCTAGAACAACTTTTAAGAAATTTTTATTAGAAATGAACTTGGGAGAGTTGAATTCTTGCTCAGTTTTGTGAAGCAAATTCATGAAAGACCAAGGACAGAAATCCATTCTTCTGGTTCTTAGTTATTTACAATTTTTACATTGTCTATCTATTTTACCCAGGAAATTACAGCATAGACTCACTGCCTGATTTTGAATGCAGCTTTATCATTTACTGGATATGTGATCTTGAAAGTGTATGAAACAGAAATAAAAACAGAATCTACCTCTTAGGGACATTGCAACTAAATATATGTAAAGAGATTGTGTGCATGGTAAGTGCTCAGTTTTGAGTAAATTCTGCTACTAATGGTAACCCTGGGATCACATTCTATCTCTTATCAGTGTCAGATCACAAGAACAAACCAGTGGTCACTCTTTAATACACTGGTATAAATTTAAATCTATGTATTATCTTTTATATAGAGTACTTTAATTAGTTTGTATCTTATTTATCATTTTATCAAAGTTTGCCAGCTACAGTGAGAAGATGAAAAGAATATTTAGAACCTGTGTTGATACAAAGGGAGGGTAGGTACATAGGCATTTTAGAGAATTCCTGAAATCGTGTTAATTGACACAAGCCACCCACCAAGTTTATACCTGAGGCTTACAGTGGGATAAAGAAAGTCATTGTTTAAAGATCATTTCCCACATAGTCAGGAGCAGACATACTTAGAGCTGTGTGCTCTAATGACTGCAGAGAAAATGTCAGAGTAGTAAGCTACTTTTGGATGTTAGTGTAAAGCTCTAGGAGACTTCGTGTATGAAGGAGTAGTAACAGGAAAACAGATGTGACTTTTTATATGTGTATTAGGATGAGGGCCAATTTGATCCATACATTTAAGGAGTTTGGAAAGTCCTCTAAACTGAGATTTAGGGAACTGATTTTGAATCTTGACCTTGGTACTGACTAGTTTTATTCCTTTGAAAAACTGTGTAAGCTTGTATTGTCTAAAATAGTAGACATTATTCACACGTGAATATTTATGGTATTTTAATCAATATAAATTTAAAATTAAAAATCAGTTTTTCTGTTGCATTACCCACAAGTGTTCATTAGTGGATTAGTTACATGTGGCTACTATATTGAGCAATGCAGAGTAACATTTCCATCTTTGTAGAAAGTTCTATTTGACAGCATTGAAAATTTTCTGGCCTCGCTTTTTACCTCTGTAAAATAAGAGGGTGGGACTCCATTGTTTCTCTTAGTCTAATATTCTAAGACTTGTTTGATGACAACTCATGCTGGGACGGGTAAGCTTAGGTTGTGTTTTGCTCTACTCTCCATGAAGATTCCAGTAACAGTTGCAAATAAAACTTGGAAGAATTCTGTGATAAGCATCCTGCAGTGTCACCAATAGCCACTGCCTTTCGTCTTCTATCCCCTCCTCCTTTTCCTCCTTCCCTTCCTCTTTTTTATTTCCTCTTCCTCTTCTTTTTTGTCTTGAAAGAAAAAGGGCATTTGTCCTGAACCATAAAGTTAGCTTTGTAAAAGTGACATTATCTGCCACTCTTAACGTGGTGGTGATAAT
Source organism: Stenella coeruleoalba (assembly GCF_951394435.1). Lineage (NCBI taxonomy): Eukaryota > Metazoa > Chordata > Mammalia > Artiodactyla > Delphinidae > Stenella > Stenella coeruleoalba. The sequence continues at coordinate 96,917,484 of NC_137148.1, read as the reverse complement.
CCAGACAGGCTAGATTATATGTGGTAACAGATGGCTCCCGAATCTCAGTAGTTTAAAACAACAGGGTTATTTCTCTCTCATGTTCAATATCTGCTGAGGCTCACTATGGGCTTTGCTTTGCATCATCCTTACTCCTGGATCTAGGCTTCTAGAACAAATAGTTCTTCACTGTAGCAAAGGGGAAAACGGAGCAGGGAGTCACATCCTTGCATAAAAATTTCTTCCCAGGAGTGCCCATGTCACCTATGCTCACATTGCCTTGGCCAAGGTGAATTCATCGCCATATTTAACCTCCATAGTGTAGAGAGAAATACAAGGCTGCAATGTCCCTGGGAAGCAAACTGGAAAAATTTGATGGAACGTATGAATGACTACCACAATATTCATAGGTTCACATCCAATAAAAATGCTACCCACGGGACTAACAGTGGAGGATCAAACACTTCAGGGGCAGTAGCTGAGTGACACCACTGCTGTGAATTACAGTCTTCATGCCCATTGTCCTGCACATTGTTGCCACACAGAAATGCTTGATCCAGTTACTAGATTTCCTCTTCCTCTTCCTTTTCAGGAGAAGCTAGAGATATATATTGTTATGTGAAGTATCTTTAAAAATATTGGGTTACTGTTTATAAACATGTGGATCAAAGAATGTACAGTACAGCCAGATGGAGCTTGTGACTCCTGAACTTTGGAATGGAAGGGAGGTGAAAGCAGGTAGTGGAGAGACAATGGCTTGCGAGGAAGGAGACCCGAGTGTGGATCCTAGTAATATGATGAACTACCTGTGTGACATTGAGTGAGGCACTTACCCTCTCTTTCCTCATCTATAAAACAGGTAGATTGTGCAAGATTCATGACAACGCTAAGTATTTTGGACTGGTTCCAGCTGTTCTAGGAGCTACCTGAGGTCATAGACGAAGTTATTTCTCCATCTCTTTGCACCTGATAGTGTAAATTTGATATAAATTAAACCATACTTCCTTTCTCCATTCTGCTAGGCACTGGGGCAGGGACTAGAGATCTGAGATTCAAGTTTCATAGACATGTCAGTGCCCTAGGACAACATGATCTCTAATGTTCTTTTTTTTTTAAAACAGAAAAATAATGGCACTGTGTAAAGTATCTTGAAAGGTGGGTTGGTAAATTAAGAGCTTTGACTTCAATGTTAGACAGATTTGCTAACTGTATCACCTGACCTGATCTCATCACTCTTACTTCTGTGCTTCAGATTCTTCATCCACAAAGATGCAATAATAGGGAATTCCCTGGAGGTCCAGTGGTTCGGGCTCCTAGCTTCCACTGCAGGAGGCAGAGGTCCAATCCCTAGTCAGGGAACTAAGGTCCCGCATGCCGTGTGGCCAAAAAAAAAAAAAAAAAAAGGGATGCAGTAATAAAAAATGGCATTTACTTCATAAAGCTGTTGGGAAGGTTAAATAAGATAATACATATAAAATGCCTAATATTTAAGTTTTCTGAGCTATTGTTGTTGTGCCCCAACTTCTTCCCCTACCAACCTTCTCCCACATGTGATACCCCTGGAACCTAATCATGTGATCCCACAAGCGTTCACTGAGATTGTGCTCGACATGTGACAGAAGGAACTGTTAGTTTTTCATTTCCTAATTTTTTCTAATCAGATCTTATGTAAATGTAACTTTTGCCTTTGGAATTAGGAACCCACAAAGGGGATAGCTTTAGGGGCATTCTTGTCTTAGACTTGTTTTATATGACAATTTCAGTTTAAAAATTTTATCTATACTAACCAGAGGAGATATTCATTGTGCTACAAGTCTGGTAAGAAACATGAAATAAATGCTTTGATAGCACTGATGTGAATCCCATTGACATAACTAAGGCCAGCAAAATTGTTCTTCGGACTTTGTGTCTCCAAGTTAGAAACATGTTGGCAATTAGAAAAGTAAATATTTCTTGAAATTTATTGAAGTTGTGTTTTCCTTGTGATGAATTTGGAGACCTGTGGGTACCAAGGCTAACTGGAATAATTTCATCTTCAAAGAACATTAGGCTTGATTTAAAGCTCTGAAGACCCTCTGAAATTTAAACTACTGTGGCATCATTTTATTGGGCATTTATCTATATTATCATTGCAACAATCAGAGATGATCATTGCATTATTGAGTAGCCAGAAAATAATTAAATACGTCATATCTATGATCCTAGGCAAAGTTTATTTTCATTGGAAAAGATTCATTGCATGAACTAGGTTATACTCGAGTAAAATCTCTTTAACTGTCTGTTACATACACCATATGATTCTGAAACTACTTACTTAAAAGATGACTTTGGGTTCTTGTTTTTGTAGTTTTTTTTATCATGAACACTCTACTCATCTGTTAAAACATTTGGCTTTTATTACACTCACTTCGTCTGTGGAGAAAACCTACTTTGTTTCTCAAAGGCAAAATTGAGCTGTTTTTCTCTCGTTCAAGTAGATCTTGTCATAAATGCTAGTTATTAAGTTCAAAAGGAACATACACTTTTGGAATCAAGTAAAATTATAGTTCTTCATTGGAGCTGCTCACAAAAGACAAAATCTGTATCTTTTATAGAAGTACAATATGTTCTTTTTTTAAAAAAAGGCTTACTGTAGCTTTTCCCCCCGATTTAAAAATTACACATACCCCTTGCAAATATGCAGGTGTATCACATTACCCTATCATGCAGAAATAATACTGTTGATTTTTTGAAATATTACTTTTGTCTTTCCCCATGCACACAGAAGCATAAACATTACAGACCCAAATAATTCCAAATTACTTATAACAGATTTAAATAGGGACATTTTTATGTGGTCATATTTTATTCTACTTTTTCAAATGTCTGGGTTCCTGGTTACAGAGGACATTTGCTGGTGGAAGCTATAATTCTTTTTTTTTTTTTTTTCTTTCGGTACGCGGGCCTCTCACTGCTGTGGCCTCTCCCGTCGCAGAGCACAGGCTCCGGACGCGCAGGCCCAGCGGCCACGGCCCGCGGGCCCAGCCGCTCTGCGGCACGCAGGATCCGCCCGGACCAGGGCACGAACCCACGTCCCCTGCATTGGCAGGCGGACCCCCAACCACTGCGCCACCAGGGAAGCCCTATAATTCTTGTTTAAACGTTGAGGGTTAAAAATTTAGTTGATGCGTTTCTTTGCCTTTTACTTGCCTTTCCTCTTTTGAATGGACTAGCTTTCAGCCTTTTAGAGGGTGGGCAGAGAAAAGGGAAGACACTGATCTCCACATAAGTCAGTTTTGCTAAGAACCCAGAGCTGGAGGGGTAGAGAACAGATATTAGACACCAGGCAAACAGTTTAATACAGAATTAAATAGAGCACAAGGGTAACAAGAAAAATAAATAACACCTGTAATGTGTCTGCATCTTTTCTAAATTAAACAATCACTTTAAACTAATATACCAGTAAAATAGCAATAGCAGCCCTATTTTAATTGAAATGAAGATAGGTAACCATGTTAAAAACAGTCTTAAATCCAGATTTGTCCAAGATTCATATTTTTCCTGGAACAAGTAGTATACATAAAGTTTTGGTTTTCCTTCACCAGAGTGCTTATTCATTATTAAAAATTTCCAGATTCTGTGCCCATATCACTAGTGTACTGGTTCATTTTTAGAGTACTCCAGCGCATATCATTTTGTGTGGATTTCAACTGTTTGATTCCCCTTCCTTCTGAGATCAAATAGGTAGCTCCGTATTCAGAGCATCAGAAGAAGGGTACTGTTACCTTTGTCTGTAACTTAAAAATCCATAGAGTCTAATGTATTGTACTAGACGCAAAGAAAATGAAGCCCAGAGGATGACATGACACTGGGCAAGTTTTTGTTGAACTCATAAGGGAAAAAGAGAGCATCTTCCTGTTGTCATGGTGGGTGATTACGCTGTTCACACTGTTTCTTTGTCAGAGTCACCTTTTCAAAGCACTACCTTGAGTAACTCAACTCTTGGCCTGATGTAAAGTAAGTACTTAGGATACATCATTCAATTACTTGAGAATTATTAGGAACTCGACTCACTCAAGTCATTGATAAGACCAATTCTTTCGATGTCCAAGGTTAGGAGGAGATTCAGGACTACAATTAAGTTTGTAATGTTAAATTCCATTGCACGGTCTCATGGTAGAAACATCTCCCAGCAGCCTGCTGGGCAATCTTCCCAGTTCCCCTGCTTGATTTCCAAGTGGCTGAAGCCAGGAATGATTTTGCTTTGACAATCAGCTAATGAGCCTTTGCATCACCTTTCCAACTGCCTTGTACTCAGTGGAAGTGATCAAAACACCTAAAGAAGGTTCACATATCCAAAGGGTCTTCAGATTTCTACTCTAAAGTAGGTTACTTTGAAAATGGATTTGGCTTTTCCCTACCCTCCAATTCCTTATAATCTCTCTCTAAATAGGTAATAAACTCTATTTATGTTCCTCATCTCTTACTTTGTGCAACCCCCTAGAGCAATGAATTTCTATAAAATGAACACATGAATGAAAGAATGAGGGAGTTCTCCTTCAAAGAAATCTATAGGATAAGACGCGTGATGCCTGTCTGGAAAAGCACAGCAAGCCTTTCCTGAAGGGGTGTGAGGGCAAAGATCTAAAGCCAGAAAAGAGCATTCAAGGCGGGAAAGTCATCCATTTTGACTGAGGGTAGAGTGTGTCCGTGAAGAAAAGACTGGAGAGTTTGGTTCGCTGTACAGCACAGCTTTAACTATGTATATGTAAAATTGTCCAGAATTGACTTTTACATGTTACCATAACTACTAGACTGCAACAGTAATCGTTACACAGATGAATGCCATATAAACCTAGAATTCATGTGGTCTAATCTTAGCATGAAGCCAGGTAACAGCGGTCTAGTAAGGAAAAATGAAATATGTGTATATATATCTCTATCTCTATCTATCCATCTAACCAGCCAACCTGTTTAAAACTATAGCAGCAACAACAACAACAAACTAGGTTAGTACCTTAATGCTCAGCACAGCTTCTTAAAATTCCTAAAGGTGGTTCTCTTAATTCCAAACATTATTAAAGTCCTGGTTATCTTAAGGAGAAGATTCTCTATTGCCTTCCTATTTTCCACCTACAGTTGAACTCCTCGATCTCCCTTTCAGTTACACCCACCTCAGCTTTTTATTGTGAAGATTACCTTAGCCTCTGTGAATCTTAAGGTTTCCTTTTCCTTCCCCCCATTTCCGGAATTTAAACATCTTGGATCTGGTCCAGCAGAAGAAATCTTACCCCTTAGCAGGGGAGAGGCAGAAAAAGCAAGCTTTTTTTTTTTTTTTTTCTCTGATCTCTGCCACACAAAGAATTGCTAATTAAGAATAATGCGCTGTAAAGGATAACACATGGTATTTTGTGTCAGAGGACCAGGGCTTAAGCCAATAATTCCATTTCTTTCTAACTGGGTTACCTTGGGCAAATGAATTAACCACCACTTGGGTTCCTCATCTGTTAAATGGGGACGGTAATTATACTAACTTCACAGTGAGGAGGGGTGTGTGTATGTGTGTGTTCACTCGCAAAGAGCCACATAAATGATAGTTATTAGTGATTTTTGTTTTTTGAGATTATTGAGTCAGTTCATCAAGTTCTTTTGGGAAGAAAATTGTTCTCCTTTTCTTGTGAGATCCTGTCCTCACACTCCCAGTGTTCTCCTGCTCAGTCCTGCAGGAGTGTGTGAAGGCTCTGGGCTGCCTGAACATCTCTCTCTTCTGGGCCCTCAGTAACACTTTACTCTTGGGGATTTTCTTGTCCAAGACACATTGTTTAATGTAACGCCTTATTTTCGCTCTTTGTAACACTGCCACTATTGCTTCTCGAGATGTCTTTACAACGTCTTGTTAAGCTAAAGGCTATTTTGCCCATTTAAAGTTAAGCATGTGCTACCACTGAAAACTTAACCTTACCCAGTGCCTTCTCTTTCAGCTCAATCTAAGATAATTTAAATCAGTGACTTTTATTTTATCTGAGGCTGCTGTAACAAAATGCCACAGACTGGATAGTTTGTAAACAATAGAAATTTATGTCTTATAGTTCTGGAGGCTGGAAGTCCCAGATCAGGATGCCAGCATGGTCAGATGGGAGCCCTCTGCAGGGTAGCTGACTTCTCCTTGCATCCTCATGAGGTGGAAGGGGCTTGGGAGCTCCGTGGTGTCTCTTAAAGGCATTAATCTCATTCATGAGGGCTCCACCGTCATGCTTAAGTGCCTCCCAAAGACCCCACTGCCTAATAACATCATATTAGGGGTTTGAATTTCAACATAAGAATTTTGGGGGGACACAAATACTCAGACCATAGCAACTTTGATTTTAAAAAAAAGCAATGCAGAAGTAAACTCTATCAGCTTCCCTTGTGAAAAGCACCAGCTGAAGTTGTCAGAATACACAATTTAATTGCTTTTTGTCTATTTCCTGGTGAAGGGCCATTTAGGCTTGAGGAGCTATATTTTATTTTATTTTATTGGTTTATTGTTTTTTTTAACATCTTTATTGTGGTATAATTGCTTTACAATATTGTGTTAGTTTCTGCTGTATAACAAAGTGAATCAGCTATATGTATACATATATCCCCATATCTCCTGCCTCTTGCATCTCCCTCCCACCCTCCCTATCCCACCCCTCTAGGTGGTTACAAAGCACCGAGCTGATCTCGCTGTGCTATGCGACTGCTTCCCACTAGCTATCTATTTTACATTTGGTAGTGTACATATGTCACTGCTACTCTCTCACTTCTTAGTCCCAGATTACCCTTCCCCCTCTCCGTGTCCTCAAGTCCATTCTCTATGTCTGTGTCTTTATTCCTGTCCTGCCCCTAGGTTCTTCAGAACCTTTTTTTTTCCAGATTCCATATATATGTGTTATCACATGGCATTTATTTTTCTCTTTCTGACTTACTTCACTCTGTATGACACACTCTAGGTCCATCCACCTCACTACAAATAACTCAATTTTGTTTCTTTTTATGGCTGAGTAATATTCCATTGTATATATGTGCCACATCTTCTTTATCCATTCATCTGTCAATGGACACTTAGGTTGCTTCCATGTTGTGGGTATTATAAATAGTGCTACAGTGAACATTGTGGTACATGACTCTTTTCGAATTATGGTTTTCTCAGGTTTTCTCTTTTCGAATTATGCCCAGTAGTGGGATTTTTGGGTCATATGGTAGTTCTATTTTTAGTTTTTTAAGGAACCTCCATGCTGTTCTCCATAGTGGCTATATCAATTTACATTCCCACCAACAGTGCAAGAGGGTTCCCTTTTCTCCACACCCTCTCCAGCATTTATTGTTTGTAGATTTTTTGATGATGGACATCCTGACCTGTGTGAGGTGATACCTCCTTGTAGTTTTGATTTTCATTTCTCTAAGGAGCTATATTTTAAATAGACTTGGTGTACTCTTGTGCTCTCTCACGTCTATATTAACAAGGTCAAAATCAAACTAGTAGCCAGGAAATGCTAATAATGGGGCTAAAAGTGACTTGGTCTCTGACCTTATGCATTACTTGCTATTATTTTTGTCTTAGTCTTCGTTTTATCTACTGCTATTTCCCAAGGAAAAGACCTGTTTTGAGTCAACAGAATGGTTAAACCCATACCACTGATGTCATTATTCCTTAGTCATTGAGATTCTAATTTAATTTATGTACTACTTTAGTAGTACAGGAAATTAACTGATGAGTCAATTTGTTTTAGACAATTGTAAAGCACAGATGTATAGCAATGCTTTTGAATTAAGAAGAACATTGCTTCACTGCACCCCCTTTATGATACTTGGCATTTTATTAATATCGTAGAGATAAAATCTGATTACATGAGATTACCAAGACAGAAGCCACATTAAGTGAATGATAGCTACTGACTGGGTCTCTGGGATGTATTCATCAGGCCCATGATGAGGGGCAAAGCAGAGCCATCCATGGAACCTCATCTCTTATAAAATGGGGAGTGGCTTTCCCTAGGCTGCCTGCGGGTGCCATGTGGTTGCCAGGGCGTCAGGACAGGGGGCTGTTTAAAACTCTTACTTGCCTGCTGACAGCAGCTATCAGCTTACTGCAGGGACTTTTGTTCTGAAAACAGCGCTTCCTTGTACAGCATGCCAGGGGAACGCTGTGGCTTTCAGGACTGGTTGTCAGGGGTGGGGCTAGGGGAGTCCCGCACATACATGACACTTTGCATTTCATCATGCAGCTGCAAAGAGGGCACTGCATTGTAGGAACACGGGACTTAATTATTACAGTTGGGGTAGTCCTCGGAGAGGTCTGGAAAGAAAAATATTTGGAAATTATTCTTAAATATGAGTACAATTTCATTCTTTTAGTTCCCGCCCCATTCCAAATCATGGACTTTAGAGTCAGTCTAACTTGTAATTTGTTTTCTAGTTAAACCTGTTAATAGCTGTGTGACATAGGGGACATAACATTACAATTCTGAGCACAGTTTACTTATTTTCAAAATGGAGCTCGTGTGTGTGTGTGTGTGTGTGTGTGTGTGTGTGTGTGTGTGTGTGTGTGTTTTAAATAAGATTACAAGTCTAAACTAGGGCCTGAAACACAGGAGGTACTGAATACATGCAGTCTCTTTCCACCTTTAATTAGTCTCATCTTTAGTGATTGGCTCAGTTTGACCCTGCAAAACTGTTTGTAACATATTTGTTCTAAGCAGTGTGTTTTCTAGGATACTGACAATGTGAATAACAGGAGCTCTGAATCAAAGTACCCTTTATACAAGATTAGAAAGGGACAGACTCAGAGCTGAGAGGAAATAGATTAATTTCAGCTTCAATGTTTATAAGTTTATTGGTGTGACATAGTACAAATGGGCTGCCAAGGCTAACAAAGCGTTTGTGTCTAGGGACAGATTTTAGATCGCATCTCTCTCTGTCTTATTAGGTATCATCCCCTCCTCCACTCCCACATCGACTTCAGTATGGGCTGTAGATGTTTGGCTGCTGTTTTTTTTATAGCAGGGTTTCTCTCTTTGGAGAGGAGTATTTCTTCCAAGTTAAAGAATATAAATTGAGACATGGAGAGTTGAAATGTCTCAAAGAAAAGTGATGAAAGTGATGAAAAGGATGAAGGGTTGACTAAATTGATCTTTAAAGACAGTCTAAAGGCACTCTGATTATTGCATCTCATGAGAAGAGTTTAACGGTGATAGGGAACAAAACAAACCTCCAATAAATAACATACACGTGCCAGTGAATAGCTGTTTTCTATTTCCCTTCAAAGGGAGAGGAAAGGGGCTTCTTTTCAATACTAACACAATTTGGATGCAACTTTAAGATGCAGTTCTTGCCTGTAATGGGTAGCAGAGACTGGAATTCAGCTAACAAGTGAGCCTGTGAGATTTCTTCCTCAAAAGAGTTTTGTTAAAAACAAGACTCACAGTCTTTCTGATGTGGAGGAAGAGCATCTTGCTCTTCCATTCGCGACAAAAGAGTTGGATTTCTTTTTTTCCTATGACCTGTGGAGGAACCATCTAGGTACAGACCTCAAACTAGACTCTGCTTTTAACTAGTTTAATTGTCTATAGTTGTGTGTAAAATTTCATTTGATGGAAGGGTTATGCTGATAAAGTGTTTCACATCCACCAATCAAATGAGAGGTGGAAGAATTTACCTATCATTGGCTAAAGGAAATGAAAACCGTGTGCACAGCTATGATGCTTTCCATTTGCATTTCCATTTCTCATTGATTCCTCACCATAGTCCTATGAGGTAGGGATGATTATCCCCATTTTCTGGATGAGAAAACTGAAACTTAGAGAAGTAGATCACTTGTGCACGCTGGTGCCTGACTCTAAAGCCTGTGCTTGCTCCATAGTCCCACGTGGCCTCCGAGCTCCCCTAAGTACCTATGACTGAGGGCCTGAAGGCAGGGTGTGGCCCTTATCTTCCAGGAGGGCACAGTGAGAATAAGATGGAGATCAGGTCTGGAGGATGACTTTTGAAGAATTCACCTTCTCTTACATTTCCTATTTATTTAGAAATACTGTCTTATGAGTCCCTAATCAGAAAACTGACCTTTAAGAAATCAATATAGACCCTCAGATATTTCTGCAAATTGGAGAATTTAGTAAAGTAACATTTACACTGATTTCCTACTTTAATTTTATCGTTTGGGTAAACGTTTCTTCAGTGGTTTATTCTTCATTTTTGTGAAATTTGAAATAATCTTGAATGTTAGTATTAAAATGTGATCGTTGCTATTTCTCAGTCTATCAAACCAGATCTTTTCAGGTAGAGATTTTTGAATTATGGGAACATTTCATCACTGGATTAAACAGTTTGAGAACACTTTCCAGGTGACGGTATTATTGGGAAAGTAAAGGAAACTATGAGGAAAAGATAAAGAAGAGAAACTAAGCAGAGATAAAACAATCAAAGGTGGTAGCACTGGTTTCTAAACTGAGAAATCATCTGATTTCACGCAGTATTTTAGAAACAAAGCCTCTTCCGTTTGTGGCTTTAACCCCAGACTAATCCATGGCTTTGCTTGTATTCTCTTCTTGACCTTGGAAAATACACATGTTTAAAAAATACCATCATGGCTATATATCAGGAGAAGCTTCAGAATGAAATTAATTCATCTTTGTTAAAATATTTTTGCGTGTTTCATTTCCTAAACACACCATGAGGTGATCGTTTATTTCTAGAATAATCATTTTCCAGGAAAGCTGGTACTTACGGTGAAAATATGTGAAACTGGAAATTACCCACATGTCCGGAAATACTGGAATGGATAAGTGTGTTATGCTTATGCAGTGGAATACCACACAGCAAATAGAAAGAAGCTCTGTATCCACCTGCAACAAAAGGAATGAATCTCACAGTGGGATGGTGAGCAAACAAAGCCAGACACCAAAGAGTCCACAGTGTATAAATGTACGTGCTCTACAGTTCCATTTATACAAAGGTCAAAAACTGGCAAAACTAATCTATGCGGTTGCAAGTCGGCATAGGAATTTCCTCTGGGAAGGGAATGGCAGCTAGGAGGAGGCACAAAAGGAGTTTCTGGGGCGCTGCTAATGTTCTGATCTTTGGTGTGGGTGCTTGATATTATGGGTGTGTTGAGTTTGTGAGAATCCACCGAGCTGTGCAGTCAAAATTTGTGCATGTTTCTGTATCTATGGTTCTTCAATTCAGGTTCACTAATAGTCCAATCTAAATAAAACAAGCCACTAAACACGTAACAAACTTACTGATGGGAAGTTTAGGCATCAAAAATAGTCTTTTGAAATTAGAATGCCATGACGTAAGGGTTATCATACTTTATTGATTTTTACAGTGCACTTATTTTCAAATTATATCATCTTTAAAATTAAAGCATACATAATGATTTGTAGTATCTTATTATAATTAGCAGTGATTTCTCTCTCTTAATTGTAAATGGTGTCTTACTACTGATGTGTTAGATTTGATGAAATACAGTATTAAAAACTGTTACATGATATAAATAAATTCCTAAATAAATGGCAGATTGTTATTTGTATAGAAGAATTCACTGTTTTTATTTTAAACATACTAAGGGGAAGTTTTACAGCATTTTATAACATTTCTACAAAATTTGGAGGACTCATGTAATTAAACCTCACATATTTTTATATAAGAAAAATGGAGAAAATTTAATTTATCAGATTCTAAAATATATTCTAAAAGTACAGAATTAAACTGAAGTAGATAAGTAGAGTATATCCAAAAAATAACCAAATGCATATGAGAATATAGTGTATATTGAAAATGGCATTTAAAATCAGGGTGGAAAGTTCAGGAAAAAAAAAAGGAAATGAGTGAAATGTGGCTGGTCCTTCAGTCTGTCACTTTTAGTCTATGTTTCCAAAGATTATGCATGAGAGACAGGAACTATCTGGGTTTTGGCTTATGACAGACAAGACTGTCAGTCTCCATGTGTCAAGGGTAACTACTCTTCTCCTTGGGAAGTGCTTGTGTTTGCCTGAGAACCATATTTGGTTCCTTTCACTTCTGAGGTCTCCAATTATCTTCTGGATAGGAAGCAGGCCAGCCTTATGTGAATGTATTAGTCCATCAACCGAGAAAAATCTCAGCCCTGAAAAATGACTTAAACAAATGAAAAATACTGCCTAAAAGTCAGCCTACTAAATGTATTTCATGTTACGACCCCCAAATTTAAGAGGATCCTCTACTCTAACTCCTGAAATTAACTGATGCTCTAAGGGAGGTGGCAGCGGTGGTGGGGATGCTTGGGCTTTTTTAACGTGTAATTTGTTAAAGGGAAATGTTAGGGAAATTCTGTTTCCAGGAGAAACTATTTCTTATTAATGGAGTACATGAAACTCATAGGACACTGCACTGATTGCTCTCTTGTCAGCTAAAAAAAAAAGTTAGGTCAGGTGAAAAAAACAAAAAAAATTTCAATTACATTTACAGCAGCAGCTGAAGGGGAACAAAATCAATGAAAGGAGCATACTTATTAGAGACCTGCAGTTGCCATTAAACTGAAACTAAATCACAGTGACAGTGTCTGAACTTCAGATAAATTGCTTTGAATTCTGAATGGGAGCCTGGAGAAATAATGGAAATGATATTGAGGTTGGTGGAAAAAAGGGTTAGAACTTTTTATAGCCATTGCTTCTCTGGATCTTGTAGATATTGTCAAAATCAAATACCGATTTGTTCTCTTTTTTATTTTTCATTTATTTATTTTTTGTGGAGGGGATTCTGTTGTTTCTCCAGCAGATAATTCCACCTTCTATGTTCTCCTGGCATTGAAAGGCTGGAGAATTATGATACTCGGATGTTGAGAGTAGAAGCAGAGCTTGCTGGGAACCCAAAGCAAGGTAACCTCCAAGGAGAAAGCTGTCCTCTCTGAAGAGAGGGCAGATTGATAAAGGAGTGGGTGCAGGGCCAGCCAGCTCTGCCCTGCTCACTCAATGGAGACACACATCATTTTGGCCTAGAGGTCTCTCCTAAGCTTCATCTGTGTTGAAAGGCATGAGTCTTTTTTTCCCCAACTTTTGTGCTTCCTTGAGCTGTGCCTTTCATCAGGCTCACTAGATATGCCTCATAGTGGGCTTTCGAGCTTTGGCAAATGGGCCTGAAATGCTGCCCATGGCTTTATTGAGCACAGACAACTTACCAGCACTCAGAGGACAACACCAGGGGTTTTCTCACAACAAACAATGCAACATAAAACTGCAGACAAATCACCGAGATGATCATACTACCATCTATAAATATTACACCCATAGATAGGTGTAATAGGAAGATAGGAAGAACATTCAAAAGAGGTGAACAATAAAGTTCTAACATCACAAAGAGTGAATCTTCACAAACAGCTTTTCTGACCTCGTGGTCTTTCTTTCACAAGACCTCTTAGGATCCTGGCCATTTTAAAGTTTCTCATCATTGAGGGTTCACTAATTTACTGTTTTTAAGGGAAGGAAAATAGAGAATAATAACTAGAGGAAGAAAGCAGAAGAGGGATTTTATTTTTATTTTTCTAGGTAAAAGAGACTGAAGCATGTTTCCAGGCAAAGGAGAAAGACTTCTAGAGGTTGAAGGCACGAGAAAGACATGATGATTAGTAAACAGGGCAGCATCTTTTGGGAGACATGAGTGGGCAAGACATGAAACACACTGGAGGGATTTGTGTTGCAGGGGGAACATCCAGACACCAGGAGGGATGATGAATGCAGGGGAAAGAAGCAGGAGCTGAGGAAATTCTCACAAGATAGGCCTGCTTTTCTTAGTGAAGAAAGAGGCAAGGCCACTAGCCAAGAGTGGGGTTGAGGGGGTAAATGATTTGAGGAGAAGGGGAAACATTTGGGTTAAAAGACAGAGGGAGATTCACAAAGAGCTCATTAGTCAAGTCTAAAGACTAGGTGAGATAGAAGATCATGCACTTCTAATTGCATCAGTACATCCTATTGTGTGCTTTTTTTTTTTTCTTTAGTGGAGCTAAGTCAGAACGTACAAGAGAAGCTGAGGGGATGGTTTGATTCTCAGTCACAAAAGTACTGGGACATGTGATTTGATTCGCTGTTTTACCCCAGCACCTGGGATAGTGCCTGTATCAAGTAGGTGCTAGGGTAATGGAATTGAAGACTCCAGAGATGAAGCATTTCAAGATAATATTATATTGTTTTATGTCTTAACTTATTTATACATCTCGTCTCCTTCACTGACTTATGCGTTCTTTGAAGGTGGGACCTTTTATTTCTTGGCATTTTTCTTGGCACCTAGCACACAATCAATAAAGAAGGAATAAATGAATATTTATTATTATTATTACCTGCATAATATTGAGCCTCAGCCTCAGAGCTGACTTTCCATTCAACCACAAGTCATTCCCTCGGCAACCCTGCACATTAATTCTCTTGCCATAAAGCAACTAAGTCACTTTTTTTCCCATTCATGCATTCTGTGAGAAATAATTCAATGACTGTGGTAAATAACTCTAAGTTTCTGGTATTTTTGTTTTTATACCTCAGTATGTAAAAGACCAATTCATTTCTTAAGTATTACTTTTCATCTAGATCAACATATTCCGTGTTTTTGTATTACCTTAAAGACATGCAGCTTCTTAGATCCCATTTTGGGAAAGACTGTAGAAATTTGTCAGTGATCATGCATTAGATAAGAATTTATTGAGCACCCGTTGTGCTAATGAGTGCATAAGAAAGTACCCACTACAGATGGGCATTTAGAAGTATTAAGCATGATTTCTGAGCTGACTCTGATAGAAAATAATAGTGAACCATATGTGGTGATGCATCATTACATCCTAAATGACCTGGTGCATTGCATTGGTGCTGTGGGAATTTTAAGGAGCTGAGATCAGTGAGGACTTGCATATGCAGATGGGAATTTACTGATGAGGTGGGATTGGGCAGAGTTGAGGAATGGGTATAATCTGCAAAGATAGGAAGAACATTCAAAAGAGGTGAGCAATAAAGTTCTAACATCACAAATGTTTTGCTCCTCTTAGAAGTAAGGGTGTATCGGACTCTCCGAATGCTACCTAGCCCAGTGATGCCCGTCATTCATCAAAGTGGGCTCTTGCAGCTATATAGGTACTAGAGGCTCACCTGTCTGGTCTTAGTGGATTGGACCAGGCATAAACACCTGAACCAAATTGAGTGGGATTCTCTCGCTCGTGAATTTGTAGTTAGAATCAAGAGACTCATGTTTGGTTACCGGAACAGAGGATAAGAAAACTCAGGCCTTAATGATTTCTCCTTCAGAGAGAAAAAAATGAGGTAGCTTTGCAGAGAGAAGGATGACAGAAGACGTTGAGGTTTTTCAAAGCTTTCTTGCTTTTGGAGCTGGTCCTTTGTTCACAGTATTCCCTTATTCTTTTGATGTTTGCATAATCTGAACTGATATCCATTGTGTCACCCCTGATATTCATAATTTGGGTCTTCTGTTTTTATTCTTGTAATATATTTATGAATTTAATTGATCTTTTCAAATAACCAACTCTGTTTTATTAATTTTTTTCCCTATGTTTTTCCCCTAATTGCTTTTCTATTTCATAAACTTCCACTTTTACATTTATTATTTCCTTCCATTTGCTTGCTTTGGGTTTATTTTTCTTTTATTTTTTCTAGGTTCTTAAAATGAGAGCTTAGATTATTGATTTGAGACTTTTTATCTTTTCTAATGTATGCATTTAGTGCTATAAAATTTCCTCTCAGCAGTACTTTAACTTTGTTCCACAAATTTTCATAGACTCTATCCTCATCTTAATATAATTTAAAAAATTTACCTGAGTCTTTCTCTTTGACTGTGGGTTAATTAAAATTGTGTTGTTTATTTACCAAGTGTTTGGAGATTTTTCTGTTCTTTTTATTATTTCGAGTTTGATTCAACTCTAGTCAGGGAACACACTCTGCATGATTTCAAGTGTTTTAAATTCGTTTAGGTTTGTTTTGTGCTCAGGATGTAGTCTATCTTGCTATATGTTCCATGGGCCCTTGAAAATATGTATAGTGTTGTTATGTGGAGTACTCTTTAAATGTTGATTAGGTTCTGTTAGTTGATGGTGTTGAGTTCTGTATTACTACAGATTTTATGTCTATTTTTTCCCAAAATTGTTGAGGGATATGTGTTGAGTTTCTAACTGTAATTGTGAATTTGTATATTTCTCCCTTCAGTGCCATCAGTTTTTACTTTGAGGATTTTGTAGCTCTGTTTGGTTATACACATTTAAAATTACTATCTCATCTTGGTGATTTGACCCTTTTATCATTACATAATGTTCGTCTTTGACTCTGGTAATTTTCTTTGCCTTGAGGTCTACTTAATCTGGTATTAATGTGCTTACTCCTACTTTCCTTCAGTTAATGTGTGCATGATATACCTTGTTCTGTCTTCTTACTTTCAACCTGCCTATATATATTTGAAGTGAGTTTCTTGTAGACAGCAAAGTTGGGTAATATTTTTTAATCTGCTCTTTCAATATCTGTCTTTTAATTTGGGTATTTAGACCATATACATTTAATGTAATTATTGGTATTTAGAGGTTACTGTGTGATTTAATTTTTGTTTTCTGTTTTTTCTCTTTGGTTTCTGTTTCTGTTTTTCTACCTCTCTGTAGGTTACTTGAACATTTTTGTAGAATTCCATTTTTATGTATCTATAGACCTTTTTAGTGTTTCTTTTCATGTAGCATTTTTAGTAATTGCTCTAGGTATTATACTATGTATATATAAAAATTATAAGCTTACATTGTTCTTACTTTATCATTTTGAGTGACGTATGGAAACATTCCCTTCCTTTTTGCCATTTACCCTCCCCCATTTATAATATAATTGTTTTAGATGATTCATCAATCTATATTTAGAACTACATCAGTGTAATATTTTTTGCTTCCATGATGAAACATAATATAGAAAACACAAGAAGTGAAGGAAATCCTATTGTATTTACTAAATATTTTTTCTCATTGTATTCTTTCACTTTTTCATGTTCATTTTTTATAATTTCATTTCTGTTTAGAAAAGTTTCTTTAGCCATTTTTTCACTGTAGGTGTATTGATAACAACGTCTCTTACTTTTCTTTCATCTGAGAATGTCTTTTATTTCTCTGTAGGCATTGCTTTTTTTAAAATTGAAGTATAGTTGATTTACAGTATTATATAAATTTTAGGTGTATGACAAAGTGATTCACAGTTTTTAAAGTTATACTCCATTCATAGTTACTATAAAATATTGGCTATATTCCCTGTGCTGTACAATATATCCTAGTAGCTTATTTATTTTATACACTGTAGTTTGTACCTATTAATCCCTTACCCTTATCTTGCCCAAACTAGTTATCAATTAGCTTGTTCTCTGTATCTGTGATTCTGTTTCCTTTTTGTTAAATTCACTAGTTTGTTTTATCTTTTTAGATTCCATAGATAAGTGATAGCATACAGTATTTGTCTTCCTCTGTATGACTTATTTCTCTAAGTCTAACACTCTCCAAGTCCATCCATGTTGCTGCAAATGGAAAATTTCATTCTTCTTTATGGCTGAGTAGTGTTCCATTGTGTGTGTGTGTTGTGTATGTGTTTACCACATCTTCTTTATTCATTCATCTGTTGATGAAGACTTAGGTTGCTTCCACGTCTTGGCTATCATATAATAAATAATACTGGTATGAACATCGGGGTGCATATATCTTTTCAAATTAATGTTTTTGGTTTCTTTGAATATATACCCAAGAGTGGTATTGCTACATCATATGGTAGTCCTATTTTTAGTTTTTTGAGGAACCTCCATACTATTTTCCACAATGGCTGCACCAAGTTACATTCCTAACACAGTGTACAAAGGTTCACTTTTATCCACATCCTCACCAACATTTGTTAATCTGTGGTCTTTTTGATGATAGCCATTCTGACAGGTGTGAGGTGTTATTTCAGTTTTGATTTGCATTTCTCTGACGATTAATGATGTTGAGCATCTTTTCATATGCCTGTTAGCCATATGTATTTCTGCTTTGGAAAAATGTCTCTTCAGGTCTTCTGCCCATTTTTAAATTAGATTATTTGTTTGTTTGATGTTGAGCTGTATGAACTGCTTATACATTTTGGCTATTAACCCCTTATTGGTTGTATCATTTGAAAATATTTTCTCTCATTCCAAAGGTTGTCTTTTCATTTTGCCAGTGTTTTCCTTTGCTGTGCAAAAACTTTTAATTAGGTCCCTTTGTTTATTTTTGCTTCTGTTTCTTTTCCCTTAGGAGACAGATCCAAAAAATACTGCTATGATTTATGTCAGAGAGTGTTCTACTGTGTTTTCTTCTAGGAGTTTTATGGTTTCTGGTCTTTTAGGTCATTAATCCATTTTGAGTGTATTTTTATATATGGTATGAAAGAATGTTCTAATTTGATTCTTTTACATGTAGCTGCCCAGTTTTCCCGGAACCATTTATTGAAGAAACTATTGTTTCCCCATTGTATATTCTTGAATCCTTTGTTGTAGATTAACTGACCATAAATGTGTGGGTTTATTTTTGGATTCTGTATTCTGTTCCATTCATGTATGTGTCTGTTTTTGTGCCAGTACCATATTATTTTGATAACTGTAGTTTTGTAGTATAGTCTGAAGTCAGAGAGCGTGATACCTCCAGCTCTGTTCTTTCTCAAGATTGTTTTTGGCTATTTGTGTCTTTTGTGTTTCCACACAAATTTAAAAATTATTCTAGTTCTGTGAAAAATGTCATCTGTCTTTTGATAGGAATTGCATTGAATCTGTAGATTGCCTTCGGTAGTATGGTCATTTTTTTTTTTAACATCTTTACTGGAGTATAATTGCTTTACAATGGTGTGTTAGTTTCTGCTTTACAACAAAATGAATCAGTTATACATATACATATGTTCCCATATCTCTTCTCTCTGGCGTCTCCCTCCCTCCCACCCTCCCTATCCCACCCCTCCAGGCAGTCACAAAGCACCGAGCTGATCTCCTTGTGCTATGTGGCTTCTTCCCACTAGCTATCTACCTTACGTTTGGTAGTGTATATATGTCCATGCCTCTCTCTCGCTTTCTCACAGCTTACCCTTCCCCCTCCCCATATCCTCAAGTCCATTCTCTAGTAGGTCTGTGTCTTTATTCCTGTCTTACCGCTAGGTTCTTCATGACATTTTTTTTTCTTAAATTCCATATATATGTGTTAGCATACAGTATTTGTCTCTCTCTTTCTGACTTACTTCACTCTGTATGACACACTCTAGGTCTATCCACCTCATTACAAATAGCTCAATTTCGTTTCTTTTTATGGCTGAGTAATATTCCATTGTATATATGTGCCACATCTTCTTTATCCATTCATCCAATGATGGACACTTAGGTTGTTTCCATCTCTGGGCTACTGTAAATAGAGCTGCAATGAACATTTTGGTACATGACTATTTTTGAATTATGGTTTTCTCAGGGTATATGCCCAGTAGTGGGATTGCTGGGTCATATGGTAGTTCTATTTGTAGTTTTTTAAGGAACCTCCATACTGTTCTCCACGGTGGCTGTATCAATTTAAATTCCCACCAACAGTGCAAGAGGGTTCCCTTTTGTCCACACCCTCTCCAGCATTTATTGTTTCTAGATTTTATGGTGATGACCATTCTGACTGGTGTGAGACGATATCTCATTGTAGTTTTGATTTGCATTTCTCTAATGATTAGTGATGTTGAGCATTCTTTCATGTGTTTGTTGGCAGTCTGTATATCTTCTTTGGAGAAATGTCTATTTAGGTCTTCTGCCCATTTTTGGATTGGGTTGTTTCTTTGTTATTAAGCTGCATGAGCTGCTTATAAATTTTGAAGATTAATTCTTTGTCAGTTGCTTCATTTACAAATATTTTCTCCCATTCTGAGGGTTGTCTTTTGGTCTTGTTTATGGTTTCCTTTGCTGTGCAAAAGCTTTGAAGTTTCATTAGGTCCCATTTGTTTATTTTTGTTTTTATGTCCATTTCTCTAGGAGGTGGGTCAGAAAGGATCTTGCTGTGATTTATGTCATAGAGTGTCCTGCCTATATTTTCCTCTAAGAGTTTGATAGTTTCTGGCCTTACATTGAGGTCTTTAACCCATTTTGAGCTTATTTTTGTGTATGGTGTTAGGGAGTGATCTAATCTCATACTTTTACATGTACCGGTCCAGTTTTCCCAGAACAACTTATTGAAGAGGCTGTCCTTTCTCCACTGTACATTCCTGCCCCCTTTATCAAAGATAAGGTGACCATATGTGTGTGGGTTTATCTCTGGGCTTTCTATCCTGTTCCATTGATCTATCTTTCTATTTTTGTGCCAATACCATACTGTCTTGATTACTGTAGCTTTGTAGTATAGTGTGAAGTCAGGGAGCCTGATTCCTCCAGCTCCGTTTTTCGTTCTTAAGATTGCTTTGGCTATTGAGGATCTTTTGTGTTTCCATACAAATTGTGAAATTTTTTGTTCTAGTTCTGTGAAAAATGCCAGTGGTAGTTTGATAGGCATTGCATTGAATCTGTAGATTGCTTTGGGTAGTAGAGTCATTTTCACAGTGTTGATTCTTCCAATCCAAGAACATGGTATATCTCTCCATCTATTTGTATCATCTTTAATTTCTTTCATCAGTATCTTATAGTTTTCTGCATACAGGTCTTTTGACTCCTTAGGTAGGTTTATTCCTAGATATTTTATTCTTTTTGTTGCAATGGTAAATGGGAGTGTTTTCTTGATTTCACTTTCAGATTTTTCATCATTAGTGTATAGGAATGCCAGAGATTTCTGTGCATTAATTTTGTATCCTGCAACTTTACCAAATTCATTGATTAGCTCTAGTATTTTCTGGTAGCATCTTTAGGATTCTCTATGTATAGTATCATGTCATCTGCAAACAGTGACAGCTTTACTTCTTCTCTTCCAATTTGTATTCCTTTTATTTCCTTTTCTTCTCTGATTGCTGGGGCTAAAACTTCCAAAACTATGTTCAATAAGAGTGGTGAGAGTGGGCAGCCTTGTCGTGTTCCTGATCTTAGTGGAAATGCTTTCAGTTTTTCATCATTGAGGACAATGTTGGCTGTGGGTTTGTCATATATGGCCTTTATTATGTTGAGGAAAGTTCCCTCTATGCCTACTTTCTGCAGGGTTTTTATCATAAATTGGTGTTGAATTTTGTCGAAAGGTTTCTCTGCATCGATTGAGATGATCATATGGGTTTTCTCCTTCAATTTGTTAATATGGTGTATCACGTTGATTGATTTGCATATATTGAAGGATCCTTGCATTACTGGAATAAACCCCACTTGATCATGGCGTGTGATCCGTTTAATGTGCTGTTGGATTCTGTTTGCTAGTATTTTGTTGAGGATTTTTGCATCTATGTTCATCAGTGATATTGGCCTTTAGTTTTCTTTCTTTGTGACATCCTTGTCTGGTTTTGGTATCAGAGTGATAGTGGCCTCGTAGAATGAGTTCAGGAGTGTTCCTCCCTCTGCTATATTTTGGAAGAGTTTGAGAAGGATAGGTGTTAGCTCTTCTCTAAATGTTTGACAGAATTCGCCTGTGAAGACATCTGGTCCTGGGCTCTTGTTTGTTGGAAGATTTTTTATCACAGTTTCAATTTCAGTGCTTGTGATTGGTCTGTTCATATTTTCTGTTTCTTTGTGATTCAGTCTTGGCAGGTTGGTCATTTCTAAGGATTTGTGTATTTCTTCCAGGTTGTCCATTTTATTGGCATAGAGTTGGTTGTAGTAATGTCTCATGATGTTTTGTATTTCTGCAGTGTCAGTTGTTACTTCTCCTTTTTCATTTCTAATTCTATTCATTTGACTCTTCTCCCTTTTTTTCTTGATGAGTCTGGCTAATCGTTTATCAATTTTGTTTATCTTCTCAAAGAACCAGCTTTTAGTTGTATTGATCTTTGCTATCGTTTCCTTCATTTCTTTTTCATTTATTTCTGATCTGATTTTTATGATTTCTTTCCTTCTGCTAACTTTGGGGTTTTTTTGTTCTTCTTTCTCTAATTGCTTTAGGTGCAAGTTTAGGTTGTTTATTCAAGATGTTTCCTGTTTCTTAAGGTAGGATTGTATTGCTGTAAACTTCCCTCTTAAAACTGCTTTTGCTGCATCCCATAGAGTTTGGGTTGTCGTGTCTCCATTGTTATTTGTTTCTAGGTATTTTTTGATTTCCTCTTTGATTTCTTCAGTGATCACTTCGTTATTAAGTGGTGTATTGTTTAGCCTCCATGTGTTCATATTTTTTACAGATCTTTTCCTGTAATTGATATCTAGTCTCATAGCATTGTGGTCAGAAAAGATACTTGATACAATTTTAATTTTCTTAAATTTACCAATGCTTGATTTGTGACCCAAGATATGATCTATCCTGGAGAATTTCCATGAGCACTTGAGAAAAATGTGTTTTCTGTTGTTTTTGGATGGATTGTCCTATAAATATCAATTATGTCCATCATGTTTAATGTATCATTTAAAACTTGTGTTTCGTTATTTATTTTCATTTTGGATGATCTGTCCATTGGTGAAAGTGGGGTGTTAAAGTCCCTTACAATGAATGTGTTACAGTCAATTTCCCCTTTTATGGCTGTTAGGATTTGCCTTATGTATTGAGGTGCTCCTATGTTGGGTGCATAAATATTTACAATTGTTATATCTTCTTCTTGGATCAATCCCTTGATCATTATGTAGTATCCTTCTTTGTCTTTTCTAATAGTCTTTATTTTAAAGTCTATTTTGTCTGATATGAGAATTGCTACTCCAGCTTTCTTTTGGTTTCCATTTGCATGGAATATCTTTTTCCATCCCCTTACTTTCAGTCTGTATGTGTCTGTAGGTCTGAAGTGGGTCTCTTGTAGACGGCAAATATATGCATCTTGTTTTTGTATCCATTCAGCCAATCTGTGTCTTTTGGTGGGAGCATTTAATCCATTTACATTTAAGGTAATTATCGATATGTATGTTCCTATTCCCATTTTCTTAATAGTTTTGGGTTCTTTATTTTAGGTCTTTTCCTTCTCTTGTGTTTCTTGCCTAGAGAAGTTCCTTTAGCAGTTGTTGTAGAGGTTTTCCTTGTCTGTAAAGGTTTTAATTTCTTCATCAAATCTGAAAGAGATCCTTGCTGGGTAGAGTAATCTTGGTTGCAGGTTTTTCTCCTTCATCACTCTAAATATGTCCTGCCAGTCCCTTCTGGCTTGTAGTTTCTGCTGAAAGATCAGCTGTTAACCTTATGGGGATTCCCTTGTGTGTTATTTGTTGTTTTTCCCTTGCTGCTTTTTACATGTTTTCTTTGTATTTAATTTTTGACAGTTTGATTAATATGTGTCTTGGCGTATTTCTCCTTGGATTTGTCCTGTATGGGACTCTCTGTGCTTCCTGGACTTGATTAACTATTTCCTTTCCCATATTAGGGAAGTTTTCAACTATAATCTCTTCAAATATCTTCTCAGTCCCTTTCTTTTTCTCTTCTTCTGGAACCCCTATAATTCGAGTGTTGTTGCGTTTAATGTTGTCCCAGAGGTCTCTGAGACTGTCCTCAGTTCTTTTCATTCTTTTTTCTTTTATCTGCTCTGCAGTAGTTATTTCTACTATTTTATCTTCCAGGTCACTTATCTGTTCTTCTGCCTCAGTTATTCTGCTATTGATCCCATCTAGAGTATTTTTAATTTCATTTATTGTGTTGTTCATCGTTGTTTGTTTCATCTTTAGTTCTTCTAGGTCCTTGTTAAATGTTTCTTGCATTTTGTCTATTGTATTTCCAAGATTTTGGATCATCTTTACTATCATTATTCTGAATTCTTTTTCAGGTAGACTGCCTGTTTCCTCTTCATTTGTTAGGTCTGGTGGGTTTTTATCTTGCTCCTTCATCTGCTGTGTGTTTTTCTGTCTTCTCATTTTGCTTATCTTACTGTGTTT
Source organism: Stenella coeruleoalba (assembly GCF_951394435.1). Classification (NCBI taxonomy): domain Eukaryota; kingdom Metazoa; phylum Chordata; class Mammalia; order Artiodactyla; family Delphinidae; genus Stenella; species Stenella coeruleoalba. The sequence continues at coordinate 96,893,589 of NC_137148.1, read as the reverse complement.
GGGGTCTCCTTTTTGCAGGCTGCAGGTTTGTAGTTCTCGTTGTTTTTGATGTCTGTCTTCAGTGGCTAAGGTTGGTTCAGTGGGTTGTGTATGCTTCCTGGTGGATGGCACTAGTGCCTGTATTCTGGTGGATGAGGCTGGATCTTGTCTTTCTGGTGGGCAGGTCCCCGTTTGGTGGTGTGTTTTGGGGTGTCTTTGGACTTATGATTTTAGGCAGCCTCTCTGCTAATGGGTGGGGTTGTGTTCCTGTCTCGCTAGTTGTTTGGTATAGGATGTCCAGCACTGTAGCTTGCTGGTCGGTGAGTGAAGCTGGGTGCTGGTGTTGAGATGGAGATCTCTGGGAGATTTTCGCCGTTTGATATTATGTGGTGCTGGGAGGTCTCTTGTGGACCGGTGTCCTGAAGTTGGCTCTCCCACCTCAGAGGCACAGCCCTGACTCCTGGCTGCAGCACCAAGAGCCTTTCATCCACATGGCTCAGAATAAGAGGGAGAAAAAGTAGAAAGAAAGAATTAGTAGAAGGGGGGGGGGAGGGAGGGAGGCAGGGAGAGAGAGAGAGAGAGAGAGAGAGAGAGAGAGAGAAAGAAAGAAAGAAAGGAAAGAAAGAAAGAAAGAAAAAGAAAGGAGGGAAGGAGGAAGGGAGGAAGGGAGGGAAGGAAAAAAAGAAAGAAAGGCCTTCCCTGGTGGTGCAGCGGTTGAGAGTCCGCCTGCTGATGCAGGGGACATGGGTTAATGCCCTGGTCCGGGAAGATCCCACATGCCGTGGACCGGCTAGCCCCGTGAGCCATGGCCGCTGAGCCTGCACGTCCAGAGCCTGTGCTCCGCAATGGGAGAGGCCACAACAGTGAGAGGCCCGTGTACTGCAAAAAAAAAAAGAAAAAAAGAAAGAAGATAAAGTAAAATAAAATAAAGTATGATAAAATATAATAAAGTTATTAAAATAAAAAAAATAATTATTAAGAGAAAAAATGGACGGATAGAACCCTAGGACAAATGGTGGAAGCAAAGCTATACAGACAGAATCTCACACAGAAGCATACACACTCACAAAAAGAGGAGAAGTGGAAAAAATCATAAATCTTGCTCTCAAAGTCCACCTCCTTAATTTGGGATGATTCACTGTCTATTCATGTATTCCACAGATGCAGGGTACATCAAGTTGATTGTGGAGCTTTAATCCGATGCTTCTGAGGCTGCTGGGAGAGATTTCCCCTTCTCTTCTTTGTTCTCACAGCTCCCTGGGGCTCAGCTTTGGATTTGGCCCCGCCTCTGCGTGTAGGTCAGGTCGCCCGAGGGCGTCTGTTCTTCGCTCAGACAGGATGGGGTTAAAGGAGCCGCTGATTCGGAGGCTCTGGCTCACTCAGGCCAGGGGAGGGCGGGGCACGGAGTGCGGGGCGAGCCTGCGGCTGCAGAGGCCAGCGTGACGTTTCACTAGCCTGAGGCGTGCCGTGCGTTCTCCCGGGTAAGTTGTCCCTGGATCCCAGGTCCCTGGCAGTGGCGTGCTGAAGCGGGGTGTGGATAGTGACCTGTGCTGGCACACAGGCTTCTTGGTGGCGACAGCAGCAGCCTTAGCGTCTCATGCCCGTCTCTGGGGTCCGCGCTTTTAGCCGCGGCTCGCACCCATCTCTGGAGCTCCTTTAAGCAGCGCTCTTAATCCCCTCTCCTCGAGCACCAGGAAACAAAGAGGGAAGAAAAAGTCTCTTGCCTCTTCGGCAGGTCCAGACTTTTCCCGGGAGTTCCTCCCAGCCAGCCGGGGCGCACTAACGCCCTGCAGGCTGTGTTCACGCAAGCCGGAGCCTCAGCTCCCAGCCCCGCCCGCCCTGGCGAGGGAGCAAACAAGCCTCTCGGGCTGGTGAGTGCTGGTCGGCACCGATTCTCTGTGTGGGAATCTCTCCGCTTTGCCCTCCGCACTCCTGTTGCTGTGCTCTCCTCCGCGGCTCCGAAGCTTCCCCCTCCGCCACCCACAGTCTGTGCCCGCGAAGGGGCTTCCTAGTGTGTGGAACCTTTCCTCCTTCACAGCTCCCTCCCACTGGTGCAGGTCCCGTCCCTATCCTTTTGTCTCTGTTTATTCTTTTTTGTTTTGCCCTACCCAGGTACGTGGGGAGTTTCTTGCCTTTTGGGAGGTCTGAGGTCTTCTGCCAGCGTTCAGTAGGTGTGCTGTAGGAGTTGTTCCACGTGTAGATGTATTTCTGGTGTATCTGTGGGGAGGAAGGTGATCTCCGCGTTTTACTCCTCCGCCATCTTCCCGGAAACCCCAGTATGGTCATTTTAACAGTATTAATTCTTCCAATACATGAACGTGGTATATCTTTCCACTTCTTTGTGTTGTCTTCAGTTTCTTTTATCAGTGTCTTAAAATTTTCTGAATATAGGTTTTTACCTCCTTAGGTAGGTGTATTCCTAGGTATTTTACTCTGTTTGATACAATTGTAAATGGGATTGTTTCCTTAATTTCTCTTTCATATAGTTCATTGTTAGTGTATGGAAATAAAACAGATCTCTGTATATTAATTTTGTTTCCTGCAACTTTACCAAATTCATTGATGAGCTCCAGGTGTTTTTTGTGGCATCTTGAGGATTTTATATGTATAGTATCATGTCATCTGCAAACAGTGACAGTTTTACTTCTTTCTTTCCAATTCAGATTCATTTCATATATTGTCTGATTACTGTGGCTAGGACTTTTAATACTGTGTTAAATAAAAGTAGCAGGAGTGCTCGTCCTTGTCTTGCTCCTGATCTTAGAGGAAATATTTTCTGCTTTTCACCATTGAGTATGATGTTGGCTGTAGGTTTGTTATGACCGTTAATATATTGAAGCATGTTTCTTCTATACCCACTTTATTGAGACTTTTTATTATAAATGGATGGTGAACTTTTCTGCATCTATTGAGGTAACCATGTGATTTTTATCCTTCCTTGTGTTAATGTGATGTTTCACATTGTTTGATTTGCAAATATTGAGCCATCCTTGTGTCCCTGGGATACATCCCACTTGATCATGGAGTATTATCCTTTTAATATATTTTTGAATTCCATTTGCTAATATTTTCTTGAGGAATTTTACATCTATATTCATTGGCCTATAATTTTCTTTTTTTTTGTGATATATATACTTGGTATACGGGTTGGCCTCATAGAATGAGTTCAGAAGTGTTCTTTCCTCTGCAATTTTTTTGAATAGTTTGAGAAGGATAGGTCTTAACTCATCTCTAAATGTTTAGTGTGTGAAGCCATCAGGTCCTTGCCTTTTGTTTTTTGGGTATTTTTTAATTACTGATTTAGTTTCACTACTAGTAATTGGTTGGTTCCTATTTTCTGTTTCTTCCTGATTCATTCTTGGAAGATTATGCAATTGCAATTATTGGTCACCCACTTGGGGGTATGGGACTTGACTATATCACGACTCTGCCTCTTCTACCGTCTCGTTGTGGTTCCTTCTTTATATCTTTAGTTGCAGAAGATCTTTTCTGGTAGATGGTTGTTCTGTAAATAGTTGTAATTTTGTTGTGCCAATGAGAGGAGGTGAGCTCAGGGTCTTTCTACTCCACCGTCGTCGTTGATCTTTCCATCTAAGAATGTCTTGATTTCCCCTTTATTCCTGAAGAATATTTTTGCTGGGTAAATATCTAAATTGTTCCTTCAGCACTTGAACAATATTGTGTCACTGCCTTCTGATATCTATGGTTTCTAATGAGAAATTTGTTGTCATTCAAATTGATTTTTTTCCTGTAGTTTAGGTGTCCTTTTTCTCTTGCTGCTTTCAAAATTTTTTTTTTTTTTAATTTTCCCCAGTTCATGGTGTGTCGTGCAGTGGGTTTCCTTGTAATATCCTATTGGTGTTCACTAAATTTATTGAATCTGTAGGTTTATGTCTCTTGCTAAATTTGAGACATTTTCAGGTATTATTTGTATGGGTACTTTTTAGCTTTACTCTGTTTCTCCTCTCCTTTCTTATGACATAATATATTCTGACAGTATTGATGATATATTTATGTCACACAGGTCCCTAATGTGCTGTTCATTTCTTTCTCACAGTCTATCTTTCCTATGTTCTTGAGAATGGGTTCTTTCTATTGTTCTGTCTTCACGTTCACTGCTTCATTTGTTCATTGCATTCTACTGTTGAGTCCTTCCACTAAGCTTTTTATTTCAGTTATTGTATTTTCCAGTTGTATAATTGTATAATTTCCATTTAGTTCTTTGCTGATACTTTCTATTTCTTTGCTGAGGCTTTCTACTTTTTTTTCTCATTTGTTTATTGATTATTGTATAATGGTAATTGCTTATTGAAGACCTTTTTTTTTTCCCTCATGACTGTTTTCACATCTTTGTCAGATAATTCCAACATCTTGTCATCTCAGTGTTAGCATCTATTGATTGTCTTTTATTGTTAAGCTTGTGATCTTCCCGATTCTTGGTACGAGGAGTGATTTTTGGTTAAAAGTTACACAATTTAGTGTTACATTATGTGTACCTCAGTTTTATTCAACTCTTCTGTTTTAACTGGCTTTCTCTGACACTACATCTGAGATGGAAGCATGCCATCTCATTCTTTTCAAGTGTGGATAAATGTCCAGTTTCCCCAGTAGCCCTCTGTTGACACCCAAGGGCTGGAAGGTGGGGGCTCCTCATCAATGCCAGATGGAGGTGGAAGTCCAGGACCCGCATATGATTTCCGCTGACAACAACCCTGTTGGGGAGGGACTGGTTCCCTTCCATTGGTGGTGAAAGTTCCAGCTTCTTCCTCATTTTTCACAATCCAGCAGGGGATGGTGGTGCCTCATTATCGCCTGACCATGTTGGGGGTCTAGGCACTCCACCCAGCCTTGGCTGGCATGCGTGGGGGTGGGGTCACAGTTCTTTCTGTGCTGTTTGGCTGGGTTAGAGTGGCTGTTGTCTATAAAGTTTTCTATCTTGCTAAGCTATCCTTTCCCTAATTATTTGGCTACAGAGGGCAGGCTTTTGTTTGCCTGTGCTTGGTGGCATTTCTGGTTTAATGGCTTCTTCAGTTCCAAGTCTGGGGATATATGAAGTAAAAACAGAACAAAACAAACCAGGAAACTCACGATTCTGTTGATTTCTGGCCTCTGAGGTCCCTAGACCGTCTACGTTATTTTCTCCAGCTTTCAGTCTTCTTATGTTTGTGTTATATACAATGTCCAGGATTTTTAGTTATGCTTAGCAATAGAAATATGGAAAAGTATTATCTACACCATCTTTCTCCTTTAATATGTTTTTATTGAAAGTTTATTTTTCCATTTTAAATCTCTGCTTATCCCTTGTTAATTGTGTGCTGAATTTATGCTGCAGTCAATATAAAAAATGTCATTGATGTCGATGCCATTGTTAAGTTATTTCTGAGGATAAAGGCATTTTGTTACCTTGCCAAATAGAAATAGAGATAATTGGTTTGTGGGCTCCTAATGTGAGTCTGTTTGAGTCAGATAACACATGAGAGGTTGTATGAAGAAGTAGTGTTTGTTATCAACCTGATGTAAAACTGGGTGAAATGGCGTGCTCCTGCTAAAAGATTGTCATTGCTTGAATTTAGCATTGACACATTAAGGAATCACTCATTTAGAATGACATTCTTGTGGGTTCCTTGTTCATGGGTAACTGTTGATTTAGGCCATGTTTCTAGATCCTGCTTGGAGGGTATAAATATTCTAATATATCCTTCTTTATGTTTCTGAGACCATCTTGCATGACGTTGCTACTTTTATGTACTCCTAAAACTTGAAGATAATTTCCAGTTTTTTCTTCACTTTATTTTACACATCTTCTGTATTCCTAGTTAGAATTCATCTAAAGTCAAGGAAGAGTAAATATGCATGTATTTTTCCTTTTACGAGTCAAGTTGCAATGAACTCTTAAAACTTATTTGCAAATCTACTTCCCTGGGCTATATTCCCAAAGAAAGTTTACTTGAATTTACATAAGACCATAATGTTTGTCTTGAAAGATCTCAAGACTTCCTAGAATTGCTAAGAACACATTCACTGAATTTCCCCAAGAGGAACTAACTCTAGGCAAAGCTCCTAAACTAAGAGACTCAAATCTTTCCTGTTAGCTCATTTTCTCTGGAGGAAGCTTTCTCATTTATTTTCCATCTGGAAGACTTTGCTGAGATGGAGTTCATAGCAGTGCATCCTCATGGAATATATCAGTGTCCTGGCATATAACCTGCCTGTGGATAGATTTCATCAGAACTAATGGGAAGATGAATGTGTTTACCTCTGAATACAGAGTTTCTCCTTACTAAAAGTTGCTCTTTCATTTAGACACAAGTCAAAGGGAAAATTTATACCATGGACAGATTGAGAGTAACCAAGATGCAAATTTATTAATTATGACTTCTGTAATTAAAATGAGATATCACAGAGCAATCCTAGGCTTATGCTAGAATGAATGACCTCCCACTGCAATCTGTTTTTTGTAGTGTTGGCTGTATCTCAGGCATAAATGGATGATGGCTTCACTAGTTGTGTCAAAAGATCTATATTGAAAAGTGGTAAAATTTTCTTGGGCTTTGTGCAAGAGCATAATGTCCCACACCACTAATGACATGCTGTGTGAGCCATGGTAAGATTTATTGACTTAGGAGCAGAGTATCAGCAGGAGGAATGAGATAGCTCAAGCCTGGGTTGTTGTTCATCTAAGAACGTTTTCCCCGCCAGCAGGTTGGACGTGCTACAAGGAGCCCTCCAATAGGGGAACCCTACCCCTGCATTGACCGACTTACAGAGGTTTAGACTAGTCCAAGTGGGTGTGGAGGAAACAGTTTACTAAGTAAAAGTAGTTGTAACAGGTTATCTCCAGGCCCATAAGACAATCTTGGGAGACTTTGGGAGCTTATTTTGGGAGTTTTATACCAAGGTCACTAACATCAACCAGAGACCTTGCTGTATTTCTCTAGCCATCGAGTCTAGCTGGAGCAGGCTTCAGGGAAGGAGATCAAAAAGTCCCCATCAGTTTTCTTCTGAGACCAACATTTTGTGTCTTACTGGATTAAAATCATAATTCACTACGTGGACTTGGAAATTCTCAGGCTTCTGGCAGATAGGTCCTGTACTCTTCCTGCCCCAACATGTGAAGCTGCTCTCAGAGCAGCCTTTTCTGAGTACCAGGCCAATGCTCCATCAATCTCCACTTCTGAGTGCTCTCCTCAGATGTAGATTGGCTTTATACAACACACTTTAGTTAGTTTTTCTTTTAAAGAACACAGTGTGTGATGACTACCTATTTGCCAGGCACTAGTAGGTGCTTGACATGGACTAACTGCTTTAACTCTCATAATGCTAAGATGGAGGTATTCATTAACCCAGTTTACATGTGAGGAATTGTAACCCAAAGAGGTTAAATACTTGCCCAAAGTCAGAGAGCAAGTAACAGCAATGTGCCCTGCTGTCATAGACTTATACAAAGCTGGAAGTGATAAAGAAGTTTACAGATACATAAGCAACAAGTTCAGAGATTAAAAAGTGCTATGAAGGGAATAAAACAAGGTGATGTGATAGCATCCCTGGAAGGAGTGCTAATTTACTTCAGGTGGTCAAGATAATCTCATAAAGAAGTGGCACAGAATCGGAGACTTGGTCGATTAAAAGGAACCAGGTCAGAGAGGGTTGGGGGCTGAGTCTCATAGGAAGGGCAGAAGGTCAGGGGACTTAAGAAGGAAATGAAGCTAGCGTGCTTGAGAGAGACAGAGACCAGATGTGCGGGGGAACGAGACAATGGTAAGAGATGAGGTGGGAGAGGGGCATGAGGGTCAGACTTGATAAGGGCTTGACATTTCATTTGTAAACAACACCACCACACAGCTCTATATGACACTATCTGTGTGCCAAGCACTGTTGATACAACTTTATATATGTCATTCATCTTCATAGCTATCGAATGAGGTAGTGTCATTACTAGTCTCATTTTATAGGTGAGAAAACCAAAGCACAGAGAGTAAAGTAACGAGTTATTGGAATGCAGTGGGAAACAACTGGAGGAATTAGAGCAGAGGAGTAACACAATCTGATTTTAAAAATAGCACTGTGGCTTCTGTGTGGAAAATAGATTAGGGGCTGTGGGAGAAACTAGCTAGAACATCCAGGCAAGAGACGATGGTAGACCGTTCTAGGGTATTATTAATAAAAGGGGAAATTGAACGAAAGGGTTTGGTATATTTTGTACCTTCTACTGGAGTGGACATAGGTGAAATTAAATGAGAAGTTAAGTCTGACTTCTGGGTTTGTTTGAACAACTAGGTGGATGGCAGTGTCCTATATGACAGTAAATGATAGGGAAGACAACGGGAACGTGTTAGGACACAATGATTTGGCCATGTTAAAATCGTGGCATGTTTTAGACATCCCAGGGGAGATGTCAAGTAGAAAGATGGATATATGAAGTTCAGAACTCACAGGAGAAGTTATATAATGTTGGTGTGCACACTAGCCAAAGGCTTCGGTGGAGGTTTGTTTCCATAAATAAATCTGGGGCCAAAGTTTGTTTTTGTGGTAGAAGCCTGAACGGGGAGTTTCTGCTGTTTAAAGACTCATTAGGGATTCATGTGTTTCTTCTCAGAAAATAACAAAATTGTTTATGTTTCTAATGAAATGTCCTTCCTAGTGTCAGGAGAGGGAGAAGTCCATTCTTAGGCTTTTTTTCTTTTGGATACATTCAGCCACAGGATCTCACATTCTAAGATTTCATTGCTCTGACATCAGTCAGTACAGTTCTACAGAAGTTCAAGGAGAATGTTGTTTAAAGCATGTTCAGCTTAGTCTGCCCTTGGCAACAGGAAGGGTGCAAGGTGAGTACGAACTTCTGAAAGATGACAGCTGCCCAAACACAAATGGTATTTTCAAAGAGAGTTCAAACTGAGCATATTTAAAATGGGCAGTGCAAAGTTGGGGATTTTCTTTGTCCTGTGGCATGAATAGGGCAATGATTATTTTCATGAGGTCCTAGTTTATAGCTTGTTTATTTATGCCTGGATGGTTCTCCCTTAATCTGAATTTGTTTTTCAAACATTTAGCAAAATTTCAACATTGAGTAGATAGGATGTGTTGGGCTTGCCTTATATTACTTATTCTTTTCTATGGAAAGCGGAAATCTGATAAACATCTCTTCCTGAATTCTAAAATATGAATGCACTTTGATATGAGAAATAGCAAGAAAATGTCACCTACTGTACTCCACTTTATCTCCTTAGCTACTTCTAATACTAATGTTCTGTGAAGATCCAGAGATACTTTTTCTTCAGTTTGGGGAAGTGCATTTTCAATATTGTAATGAAGTCTCTGAAATGGGAATGTGTCTTAATAATTGTCATTGTGGTTTTTTCTTAGTAGTATGTAAAATAATGGTGTATTTTATAATTGATGACACTTTATATTGCTGAAAATCATTAGTGAACAGGGCTAACATCTAATAACAGGTAAAGGGCCATCACGTGGAAAAGGGAAATGGACATTTAGTGCCAATATTGGAATTAGGGTTATAAAATAAGAATTGTTGGTTGGGCATTCCTTGATTGTGATGCTTTTTGATAAATAACCCATATTTTTTGGGGGGGGACCCCAAAGCAGTGTTTTTATAATGACATATAAATTATTTTCTCAAAAAATTTTCATTCAGTCTTCTTAAGTTTGAATTCCCATGAGATGCATTTCAAGCTTTTGATTATGTTGCGGAGTTTACAGTTTATTCAACATTGCTAACTCACTTTTTCTTCAGTGAACTGAGAAATGAAACAGAAGCTACAAATAAAAATTCTCCAGTTTAAGAATCTGTAGACCCAGGTTGATCTCTGTTTATTAGATAGTCAAGAATTATTGGCATTTTTTTTGGAGGCTGAGAGATGCAATTAAGAGATTCTTAACAATAATTTGTAATACTCAATTGTTCATCAACATTTTCCTCTTTAAATGATGGGCTCGATAGCTCATTTCCCAGAACTTGTCAATTATTTTCTCTGTCCTTTGCTTTGCCGTTATGCCTTGATAAAGTCAACTTTGAGAAACAGAATCATCTGGACTGGGTAGGACATTTGTCAATATTGGATTTATGGGGGAGGGTGTCTGTCCCAGTCATGCTACTGTTCTAAAGCCTTGACATCTAGTCCATCAATGTGCCTGTAAAAGGACAACCCCATATCTAAAGCAACAGAGTCTATTTGTAGTTGTGCAGGCAGTTAGCAAAGCTACCTATGAAATACCCCAGAGAGGAAGAGGTGAGAGATAGAGTATAAATTGGTAAGATCCTCAGAAGAGCTCAGTTTCCTGAACAGAGCTACGTACTGTCCCTCCTCTCAAGACAATAAAAGCATTTCCAGGAGATAATCCTTTGATTCTCCCCCTCCCTGTCTTCCCTAGCTCCCATAAACCCACAGCAACTTGGCAATTTATTTGCAGATGTACTCCTGTTACCATTTGACTAGAGAAAAACTTTCAGGGAGCAATGGGCCTATATGATGTTTTCCTTACATTGTGTAGTGTGGTATGGTTGACAGGTTTTGCATATGTTGTTTCTGTTGTTTTCTCATATTTTTCTCTTCGCTTCACCCTTCTTGGAATAAGACCCTTTCCCCCTCTTCTCTGGGGCCACGGTCCATATGAAGATAAGATAATACAAGGGGCTTTTGCTAGAGAGAAAAAAAATAGATTGTTTTAGCATGATATACCAGAGTCTTACTGAAAGTGATAGACAATATTAGTCAGAGAAAGATGAGTTTCTGTAGTAGCTGTTTCATTTTGAGGTTAGGTCTGAAAGGACCATTTTTCTTCATTTCTTCCCCCTATAGGTGAGACCTGAAAGGTGGACCACCCCCGCCAAAAGGAGGCAAATGAGCATTTTAGTAATCCTAACCCCACAATGCCCATCAGCCCCTACTCTCAAAGCCGCAATAAACCACAACAAACAAGCAAGAAAACCCTGTTTGTTAATGAAATGCTTGTTTTATAAATGAAGCTTTAATAGGTCTACTAGGCTCCACCTCCCACTCCACCATCATTTAAAAGATTACTGCTCCTAAATAACATCTGTGTAGAGATTCTGGAATAGCCCCAACTCCTACCCATTCCATTGGGCAAAAAACCAGCCTTAATGGCAGCTGAGGGCAACGGCCGTGAGGACAAAAGGAGTAAGACCCTCTGGACTGGGCAGTGAAAAGTCTTGAGGGCACATATAGGGGACAGAGGTGGGGGATGATGTTGGAGAGTAGCTTCTCTCTGAGGCCTGCAGAAGTGGGCTCTGAATGGACTGAGGGATGACTGGGGAGAAAAAGAAAAGAACACAAAAATAAAATTTTGTGTATGCTTGATGGTTTAATTGTGAGGGCTTATAAATAACAGACTGACCCATTCTACTCTTCCAAATGGCAATCGGATCACATCATCTTAGGTAACGGATGATAAATCATGGTTGCTAAAGCTGGCAAAGGTGAATCATGTTTGTCACTAACTTGAAGTGAAGGAAAAATAACCTTGTACTTCTGAGATCTTGAATTGGTCCATGAAGTGATTTGATGACCTTCCATTTCTTCAGATGTAAAATAGGGGTATTGGATCAGATAACTCCTCCAGTCCCTCCATCTCTTTCAAATTTTCTGTGCCAATTTATTGGTTTAGTCAGTTATGACACAAATGGGTATGAGCAGAGAGTTTTTGCTTCTGAGACAAAACCAAAACAATAAAACCCATCTTAAGTGTCACCTCTATCAGACAGCATTGGTCTATCTGTTCTTTGAAATGTAACTGATGAGTGCTACAGGGGAACTAATCTATTTTAACTAGTCTCTTAGGTAGTCACTTTAATCTTAGGTTCATGTTACTCTTCTTATCACTCTTCATTTTACCTCTGAATTTATAGTTATCAGGTTTATCAAAGTGACCCAGAGGTCTGGTCATTACAGGTAAAATCAGTGGGTATGTTGCTGAGTCTCTTATCTGCTCTGTCTCTAGAAAAACTTCCCTTCCATCTATGATCTTAAATTAATTTAGCTATAAATATTAAATGTTAAAAATTTCTTTGGCTACAGACAAAATTAAAGAGAGATAACTGGTTCTTGACAGATGAAGTAAGGATTTTCATATCTAGAGATATCTCCTAGTAATGAGTTTCTTTACCTTTTACTATCTCAGAAACAAAGAAACAAACAAAACCAAGCATAGACAGAGACCCAGGCAAAGAATTGTTTAAGCAAAACAGTATAACAAGTATGAACAGAGGACCAGGGAGAGAATTAATATGGGTCTCAGTGATAGTCCCAATATTCTATTTTCAGATTTCTTTGAAATAGTGATAGATTTCTCTCTTTATCTTATTTTTTCTTAAACTTATTTATGTTTTTGGCTGCGCTGTGCAGCATGTGAGATCTTAGTTCCCCAAGCAGGGATCGAACTCACGCCCCCTGCATTGGAAGTGCAGAGTCTTAACCACTGGACCGCGAGGGAAGTCCCTATCTCTTTATCTAACTTAAATATTTTTCTGCATTTCATTCTGATTGCAATGGTGCCATTGGCATGTAAGGGTTTAGACCCAGGATTTCTCCAAAATTATCTTGGCCTATGGAGAGAGGAAGCTCCACAGTAAAGCTCATGTACATCCTCCCCTCATATACACGTATCACCCACCCATGGTATTTGATTTAATATTTCATAAAAATGAAGGACCAAGAACAAGAACCCAGCATTTTATTTGGTAAAGCATTATGCCTTCACACACTCATAACTACACCTGACAAGTCTCATTTTAAGAAAGGGAAAACATTTGGAAGAGAGTATCAAAGGAAAAGAAAAATCTCAAATTGAAGTTACCGTGTTCTTAAGAACAGTATAAACAATTCACTGTTGACATTTACAAAACAGTTAAGCATGTAGAAAAGCGAATCAGGGTTTCATATGGTATAAATAATACTCAACCATCATAAATATGCAGCCAGCCGCCAGCATGTGGAGTCACTTGGCTCCAGCACATTTTCTTCTCTCAGTCCTGTTCCTCTGACATCCTATAGTCACTTACCCTGGAGGTCAGATTTAGGTAAAATCCAGTAGAGATTGTTTATGCCATAGGAGGGCACGGTTTTATACTATATGTGGTATAAATAGGATAGTATTTTTGCATTCTGTAGCCATAGGGACAAAAGTTCCAGTGTTCAGTGATTATGTTGGATAACTCCAGGGGGCCCCGCTCACATGATATTCTACTTATATAGACTGGAGCAGGGTTTCTCAACCTCTTGACAATTTATAGGGAGGAGTTAGACATAGGGAGAATGAGGGACCACTGATGATGAATCCTCAAGGAATCTTTTTAATAAGGACCCTTTGGAAATTATTCTCCTCAAAGACAAAAAATTGCTGCTGTTCCTAAGATGCATGACAATTAAACACTGTGTAATATCAGAACCAAGTAGGCAGACATCCTCAGTATTGTCAAGAATTAGGGCATTGTTTGTTAGTATAAAAAAACCCCTACAATCTACATAAAAGGAGTCATAATTTAAGTATTCATTAATTGAAATTTTTAATTTTATCAATCATAAAGGTATTTCAGTGAACTTTATATATACTACTACTTTTATGTGTAAATAGTATTTAGGCTACACACAATGTTTCATAGTCTCATGGTTTTCTCTGTGGTCTGGTCTGCCAGAGGTTCAGGATCTGCAGGTTGGGAATCGCTCAGATAAAATATCGAATAAAAACGGGGGACCCTTCACAGATTTTGTTTCATGTTTCACTGCAAAGATAATACAGAAAATTCCTGTATAATATTACTTAATGGATTAAGAAAGCCTAAGACATAGAACTTACTGAAAACTCTGCCGGCAAACGCACCAGGCCTGATCAAAGAATAAATACGAGTTTTTAAAAACAAACAGTAGAAATTTATGTAATCTGCGTCTCATGCTGGAAGATAGTTCCTGCAGTGCTTGCACAAGGGGAGTAGTAACTAGTAGTTACATAAGATAGAAATTTCCAGAGTCAATAGACTTCTATAAATGTTTATTGTAATTTTCAAACAAGAGTAGAAAATAGCATAATAAACTGCCATGTACACATCCTCCAGCCTCAACAGTCATCAACGTTTTGCAATGCTGTTTCATCTGTCTTCCCAATTTTTTTCTACATTATTTAAAAACAAATTCCATATACCATAAATTCTTTAGAATATTATTACTAATGGGTAATCATTTTTTCATAAATATATTGCAATTATCATGACTAATAATATTAATATCTAATAACTAGTCCATGTTTAATTTGCCTAATTACTTAAAACATCTTTTTACTATTGGTTTAAGTCAAAATTTAAACAAAGTACATACATTACACATCCTCAATGTTTATAATTTTTTATTCTCTATGGCAGTCTCTCCTCTCCTTTTTTTCTCCTTGCCATTTATTTGTGGAAAAATGAACTAGATTTGGAAGAATTTTTTACATTCTGGATTTGGCTGCCTGTTTCTTTGTGACATCATTTACTAATTTATCTTTTTCATTCATTCCCTGTATTTCCTGTAAAGGGTCAATCTAGGGAATTCCCTGGCAGTCCAGTGGTTAGGACTCCACCATACTTTCACTGCTGAGGGTGTGGGTTCAATTTCTAGTCAAAAAAAAAAAAAAAGGTCAATCTAAAGTATTAATTTGATTAGGTTCTCTCTCCCTTTTTTTTTTTTCTTTTAGCTAAAGAACTTCAAATGGTACTCTAGGAAGTGCTGTGAACTTTCTAGTGCATCACGCTGAGAGGAAGCCCCACTTTTAGTGGTGCTAAGATGGGTTAGTGTTCTCATCCCCATAAGTGTATTATAAGGTTTCTCATCAGCCTTTCACCTAATGATTACCCGTTAATAATCACTGCCAAGATCCTTTTCTTCTTTAGAGGTTACAGTATGGTGATTTTAATTTTATAATTTCTCCTGCAGTTATCACTAAAATTCCTCTGTAGAGAATAACTTTCCTTCATATAATATTGTTACCTCAAAATACAGTTTTAACAAGAATGCAGAATAAAGATTTGATTACACGTCTTTATCAACTTGCAGTGTAATGAGTTCATATTTTAACATCTTTAAAGTTGACTAGAGATTTAAAAAAAAATTTTGATGTGCTCTAATCAGTTTCAGACATTTTTCTTTCTGGTGCTCAAATTACCCAATTTTGGACCAATAGGAGCTTGTTGGCTCTTGTATCTTTTTTTATGTCTCTAGTCTCTAATAATCTTTACAGTCTTTCTTGTTCTTTGCCACAAGATGTCCCAGCCTCATTTTGGATATTCCCAGACCTGGAATCACCCATTTTTACCAAATAACCTTTGTTCTTTTTGTAGGAAATGACAGTTTGATTTGAAAATGAGGACGCTAAATTTGCCCATTGTTTCTAAATTACCTTTTTTTTTTTAATTCCTGTTCAGTGAACAGGACTTGACACCCAAACTTCTTTATACAGTAGTCTCCCCTTATCTGCAGTTTCACTTTTTATGGTTTCAGCTACCCATAGACAACCATGGTCTGAACATATTAAATGGAAAATTCCAGAAATAAACAATTCATAAGTTTTAAATGGCGTGGCATTCTAAATTATATAATGAAATCTTACGCTGTCCTGCTCCCTCCCACCTGGAATGTGAATCATCCCTTTGTCTTGCGTACCCATGCTGTATACACTATTCATTCATTAGTATAGGAAAAAACGTAGTATGTATAGGGTTTGGTACTATCCATGGTTTCAGGCTTCCACTGGGCAGTCTTGGAAACATATCCTCCATGGATAAGGTGGGACTACTGTATAGAGAAAATATTTCATGAGTTCATAGAAATAGTGGTAATTCAAATTTCAGATATTAGGTTACTTAGCTTTGATTTTTATATTCATATCTTCTCCTTTTAGTTTGAAAATCTTGGTTCGTAGTGGCATAATTACTTGGTTCTTTTATCCTACAATATGCTCATAATAGTTTCAAAATAACATGCCAGCATTTCTACTACTAATAAGACCACTGAGTACAATTTAAGATTTCTTTCTCATTCTTTGTGTCCTTAAGATATAACCCACAAGGACTGTATAACGAAAACATTTTATTTTTAATCTCTCAATATCGTTGCTTTGTATGGTTGTTCCACCAACCTAACATACAGGTAAATTCATTTGCTTCAATTTCTTTTCAAAATACAAGGATGCTTTTTTGTTGTTTAACTTTAGTTTTATTAGTTATGTAAAACATTTACAATGCTCCCAAGTAAAAACTCAAAATAGAAGTACAACTTTCATTCTTATCCTTGCTCCTCTTATATGTAACAATTTTTGGTAGCTTTGGTATATCTTTCTTTTTTTTTAAATAATATGTATGCACACACATAGTATATATAGTGTATATGTATGTGAATATACGTGTGCATTGACTCAATACCCACACATGTGGGTATGTTTGTACCTACACACACACACACACACACACACACACACACACTCACTCACTCACTCACTCTTCCAACCCCACCCCCACCCAACAACTTGTCTTGGTGATCACTGTATAACAGTAGAGTGAGGTTGTCCTCATTCATTTTTCTAGCTACGGAGTACTCCATTAGTGTTTTATTCAAGCAGTCTCCTAATTATGGACATTGATTTTTCTCCAGTATTTGCTTATTACAAATACTGTTACAATGAATAATCTTTGTATATGACATTTTGTACTACTGTCAGTGTATTTTTAAGAAACTTCCTAGTGGTGGGATTGCTGAGATAAGGGTAATTGTATACATAATTTTGCTAGACATCAAATTCCCTTGGATTATATCATTTTGCATTCCCACCAGCAGTGTATGAGAGTGCCTGATTCCCTGCAGGACAACCACAGAGAATGTCAAAATTTTAGATGTTTGCCAATTGAATTGGTGAGAAATCATATCTGAGAATAAGTTTAATTTGCATTTTTTATTTGAATGAGCATCTTTATTCTTTCATTTTTTTTAACAAATTCTCAAGGGAGTTTTTGGTCTTTATTCTTCTCAAATGTTTAATGTTCTTTGTATTTCCTAGGGTATTAAACTTTTATCTATGATATGTTATTGATATTTTATTTTCTAGTCACAGTTTTTATTCTTATGGGGTGTGTGTGTTTGCTATGCAGACATTATTTTTTAAATTTACAGAAATTTACTAGTCACATCTCTATATTGATTTTAGACATTGATCATAATTAGGAAACTGTTCTCCAGTCTGGATTATAAAGAAAGTTACCCATTTTATTCTAGCACGTGTATGGTTAGTTTTTTTTTTTACATTTCAGTCTCTGATGCATTTGAAATTTATCATGATGTGAGGAATGATCCAAATATATACTATTCCATGTGACTGTACAATTTTCTAAGCTGATTTGAGTTGCTGTGTTTATTATATTTTAAGCTTCCCTATGGACTAGGATTCATTTTTGGACTTTCTGTTCCATTCTCCTAATAAGTCTGGTCATTCATGTGCCAGTACCATATAGTTTAATTATATAAGCTTTATAATGTATTTTAATATCTGGAAGAAGTACCCTTCCCCCACTTCTTAGGATTTCTCTGGCTATTATTTGGTTATTTTTACATACAGACTTTAAAATGAACTTGTATAACTTTAGAAACAATTCTTATGGTATCTTTATTGAGGTTGTATTAAATTTATAAAGTAATTTAGAGAAAATTACAATCTTCGTAATGTTGTGTTTTTCTGTTCAAGAACATGGAATGTATTTTCCCTTCTTCACATATATTTTTGTGTATTTTAGGAATGTTTTACAATAAAATATTATTTTAAGTAAAGCATTTAATGAAACATGTTACTATAGCCACACTTCCTTAGTTATATTGACAAGTGAGCTGAACTTTCTAACTTGAAATATTCACATTGATTGATATGAAGTCAATGGATGTCTGTCATAAGTTTCTATTGAAAAATATTCAAGGTAATCTTTAGCCCTTGTATTGCCATTCCTTGTTTCAATTTCACTGCACGTGCAATTAAATACAAGTATCTACTCCTTAAAATGCATCAGAACCTGAGCAAAAGTTCAAATTTAGTTTTATTTTCTTTACCTTATATTTTTATCTGCATAAACCTCTGTATTATTTTGATCAAGTTAAATAAATTGAATATTTAATAATGCAAAATGTCAGTTCATACAAAAGAAAAACAATCTACCTGAAGCTTGTGCAGGCCTTGTGGTTGGGCTCCTTTACTTAATGTGTAACAGAACTGTCTTTGTCACTTTGGTGATCTAGGTTAGAAGACCCTCCAGGACAGCGTTGTGTACAGTGGTTCTCAAATGGGAGTGGTACCTTGCCATCCATGGGGCATCTGGTAGTAGGTGGAGGTGTTTTTTTGTTTGACATATAAACAGGGGGGAGAGCACTGTTACCATTTTGTAGACAAGACTAGGAAAACAAATGTCTTGCTAGAAGGAGAGTCCTCGTGATGGAGAATTGTATTGCCCAAGTTCTGGGTGAGGTATTGGAAGTCTCTCAGGATATCTGGATTCCTTGTTTTTGTGTTCCATGGTTAAGATTCCATTAATTATTCGTGCAGAATTCCCACTGAATTTAGATTCCTATTGAGTGAGGGCATAATTCGAATCAGACCAGTTGCTTATTTGTCATATTATTTATGTGTGACCAGGAGCAAAGTTGTGTGCCTTTTTATAGTAGAGTCCATAAATCAATAAACACTATGTAATATTCCAGAGAATATGAAGTTATATTTGTGAAGGTCTGTTTTCTTAAGCTGAGTGCTTATATATTTTTGTGCTGGACTTTCAGATTGAACAGAAATTAATTAAAATTATGTTTTCCCCAATGCATCTTCCTGCAGGAGAAAAAAGCCATAGTCAAGGGAAACTGAGCCATTGGCAGAACTTTAGTATTTCCAGTTCTCACACTGCAGTAGTGACATGGCAAAAATACGGCCTTTGCTGAAGAATTCCAAACAGTATTTCACTATTGCTATGAGATTGTACTTTGAACACCCTTGGTTTGCTAGCGGGTCCTAAATATCTGATCCATGGTGTGGCAAAATTGTTCACCCTTTTCTGAAAAGGAATATTTTATCTAAGTTTATGCTTTTGAATCTACATACCAAAATCAATACTTTTCTTCAAGGTGCCATTTCTGGAAACAAGGTCATTAAACTTCAATTGAGAGAGCCGGTCTTATTATTTTAATGGTAATACTTGGCAAGATGGTCTTTGGAAAATAAATGTAATTGTTCTGTGTACTGGCTTAGGGAAGAACAAACAGTAAAAACCAAAAGAAAATATTAGGTAATCATTTAACTCTTCTAAAAGGAAGAAGATGTTAACTTCAAAGGTAAATGGACTCATCAGATACGTACTGAGATAGAAAACAAATGTAAGAAGATTAATGCTAAGTATCAACAGAAGCTTTTTCTTTTAGATTCCAAGCACCAGAGCCTACCCAAACTAAAAAGCCTTCAGCTCTGTGAGGCACTACTGCAGTTTTGCTTAAATATGTCAGAAGTGGGCACAGGAAATAAGAGTTGGCAGTTTTCCCACGTGTTATAGAAAGACGGAAGCCCATCATGAATGAGAGCACACAAACACTACATTTGCCATCTGCATAGCTTCCAAAGCTCTTGTATTTTAGAGCAGTAGCCTGCCAAAATCCCAGCAAGCCAAAACCAGAATAAAACCCCCAATCTGAAAGAGAGAATATGGCAAATAATAAAATCATCCAGACAGCAGAGAAGTAAAATTGCAGAAAATCAGCCTGAAACAACAAAACTGTCAAGCAGTGTTGAGAGAGCTAGGAAATGCCTACAAAAGAGGATTTGAAAGAAAACTGAAGACTGAGGATACTACAAACCATTGTTCAGTTGAAAGGTTTTGCAAAGCAAGTGTGCTGGCTGGTAAGAAAATATTAAGCCTTTCCAGAAAATTCTTACTTCTTCCTTGTTTCTAATATTTTAGCTATCTTTGTTTGAGGTAAAGCAAACTTTATGTCTTTGAACTGTTGGGTCCCATTTTATTTTGATAATAGAATGGACTTCTGAGAGAGATTCAAAATAAGTCAGGGTTTAATAGCTCTTAATTTGTTTTGGGGGCTATATTAAAAGTTAGAAACCAAATAAACACAGCTTTGCAACATTTAGAGCTAATAAACTTCAGGACATTTTTAAGCAGTTGCTAAGGTGATTTTGACTTTGATTTTTCATAGGTTAGTAGTGCACCTCTAGCAATCAAAATGTATCAAGCTCTTCCAATATATATTAATAAATCAATCAGGAAGAAACAGGTATATATAGGGTTTTTTTTGAAGTGACCTAAGCTTCATCTAAGGAATGAAAAGGAAAATTTAAATTAATTCTAGTTTTAGGCTGTAGACCACCTCTAATCTCACTCCCGCCCCCCTCACATTCACAATCGTATCCAAAGAGCAATATTGAAGGTCTCTCCCGTTTTCCTAAAAAAACGGAAGATAAAAGCATGATAGTAAGGTATTTGCCAAACAGATTAAAAATGTGTGTGTATATATCTTTTATTAAATACTCAGTTTATGCAGTCTTTTCCTAGTCTCTGGCTGAGGCATTTTTTTTCTCCAAATCCAGTTAAAGATGATAGGGGACAATTAGGTTTTCTATCCGGTTGATAATTGCACTGCAGGGCAGTGTTCTGCAGAAATTATCCTTATTAATGGTCATCTAGAATGGGAAGTGCCTCCATATTATATCACTAGACTCTGAGATCTGGACAGCCCTTCTGTTCAGTGCTCAAAGCCTATAGACAAGCCTTGTTCTCTTAGGTCCCAAGAAATGCTCAAGACATACAGAGATTGGGCACACGCTAGACTCAATGTGCTTTGAGATCGGAGGAGGTGAGTGAGCTTTGCAAGACTAGGAAACACAGTGGTGTTTCTAGTTTAGCATTCTTAAGAAGGAGGGCGGTTTGCTTTATCTGTTAGCACATCAAGAAACATGAAAATAAGGAGTGGGGAGAAGTGCATCGTTAGGGACAAAGAGAACGTCAAAGAGTAGAAAGCGGGCTTCCCTGATGGCACAGTGGTTGAGTCTGCCTGCCGATGCACGGGACACAGGTTCGTGCCCCGGTCCGGGAAGATCCCACATGCTGCGGAGTGGCTGGGCCCGTGGGCCATGGCCGCTGAGCCTGCGCGTCCGGAGCCTGTGCTCCACAACGGGAGACGCCACGACAGTGAGAGGACTGCGTACCGCAAAAAAAATAAAAAAAATAAAAATAAAAAAATAAAAGAGAAGAAAGCTATGAGGAGCTATTACTTTACTTTGGCCTCCTAGATCTTCACCAGGCAAGGGTGAGAGGGGGATTCATCCTTTTTCTGGGCACTTTTGCTCCAGGAAAGGGAAACAGAATGAGGTA
The DNA here is from genome assembly GCF_951394435.1 of Stenella coeruleoalba. Taxonomy (NCBI): domain Eukaryota; kingdom Metazoa; phylum Chordata; class Mammalia; order Artiodactyla; family Delphinidae; genus Stenella; species Stenella coeruleoalba. The sequence goes on along the minus strand of NC_137148.1, from coordinate 96,872,207 downwards.
TTTCTGCTCCTGAGTATATATTCAAGGTGTCTAGGGTCTATGTAGGAAGCTGGAGGAGCAAGACAGTTGAGTCTGGACTTTTCTCTAGGGACGGTGGCAACTCCTCCAAGATAGAAACATCTCTTAGCTGTTTTTCCAAGCAGCCCTCTGCTTGGAAAATCCTTGTCTCAAACCAGATTAGTGGAGAACAGGGACCTGCAGTTTGGTCCCAGTGAGAATGAACTTAGGGTACCCTGTGGAGTACTGAGGAGAGCAGAAATCAAGAGGCTGGCGAGATTACTGCAGATCAACTTGGCAGCTCACTATTTCCCAACTCAGTGCAAGAGCCCAACAGGCTCCTTACAAGCAGAGACTATATCTTAGACCCCTTTGTATCACTGGTTTTAATATGTTCTTTGATACACAGTGAGTGCTCAATAAATGGTTTTTTGAATAAATGAATATCCCAGTATAATGTGGCTCTGAAGTTATTTAAACTAGGCTTGAAGGCTGACTCTGCTATTTTTTAGGTGTGTAACCTTGGGCAAGTTAATTAATCTCTCTGCACCTCAGTTACTACATCTACAAAATTATAATAATCATACCTAGATTGCTGTGAATATTAAACAAGTATCTATTGAAAATATCTAGCGGGATGTCTCTACTTTTCTCTCTTCCATCATTTCTTCCCTGTGCTCACTCCTTTCCTTGAACTATCTTTAAGTTTTGCATTTTTATTCATTTGCCAAGACTGATCTCAAGCATGGTTTTCTCTGTGAAGATTTTCTCCTTCCCTGCTTTTTCCCTTTCTTCCCAATTAAGCGGGTATAAACTTTCCTTTAAGCCCGTGTACTATTTTATTTGCTTTGTAATCATAATTCAAAGTCAGTGTGGTTGTGTTTTATTCAATGACTCATATTTGTGGGATGGGTTGTACTTTTTCTTATTAAAATATCTTTTCCATATGAAAAATATATCAGTAAAAATAACAAAGAAAAACCATTATGCAGAAGAAAAGTTTAATCTGGAAAAGTGTTCTGTGTAGTTGGGAATCTATGCACCCTTAGTAAGTCAGTTTGCTATCTGAGATGAACTAGTACAGCAATCAATTTTAAAGGGTTGACATTAATTATAATTTTTTTTTCTGCTGCCCACCTAGAACTTATATTAATGAGTCTTTGTACTGTGTATCATTTGACAGTGACAAGAAACAAGATTCTTTATGAAACAATGTTATTCAAATATGCAAATTAGAAGAATAGATGAAGTTTCTAGTCCAATGGATGAGTCAACCTGATCCTCCTTTTTTGGCGAGTCCTGAGTATGGTTTAAGATGATATTCTAACAGCTTTTCTAATGGAGTATCTTTTGATATTGAGAAAGAAAATGAGAAGTAAAGAATTATGGATAATAGAGTCAAAATCTAACTAAAACTCCTTCGTTGAAATAGTCCTTACAAATGACCTAATTCATTGCCTACAATTGTTTTACAGGCAAGGAATCAGATCCAGAGAAGAGACTTCGTTGAATCGCAAAACTGGTAAGTAGCAATGAACAGAAGAGATTGCAGTTCTGGCTCTCTTTTCCCACCACCACCAGATACTATTTTTATTTCTACTTGTTTAACTAATTTTCTCACTTGGAAAGCCATTATTCCTACCTGTGTTTTAAGCTGTGTCCATCTGATGTCAAGACAAAAGGCTGAAGAGTAGAATATTCAGATAACTCTGTTTGTTATTAGGGGAACATATAGTTAATCATGGTTAATTGAATGGCTTTCCTTTTCTTAAAATATTACTTTGGGTAAGGGAGTAATAGATTCAGCATTCTCAGCTCCAGAGCACGTCCACGAGGAAGAATCCGAGGAGGTAAGATATTTGTGTTAATTCCTTCTTTTATGGTATGTTCATTGTGAAGATGGTTTTTACTCCATCATGCAATAGAAATGTGAGGACTGTTGAGTATTTAAATTGCAAATAAGATATTTTTTAATCCATTTTCTAAAATACTGCATAATTCAGAGTTGTTACTGTACTCGTATGGGGAAGAGAATCTTAGTATTTCTTTATTAGCTTTAGTTTCCAGTAATCAGTAATTACATAATAAAGAGGTAAAATTGGGTGTTTAGCACAAATATGTAACTACCACATTCCTGTATTATAAACAGCCCTTCCCCCTCAGTGGAGGGGGAAGTTTGAATACCATCTCTCTGGGACTCCCTGGAAATCCCAGCTGAGAACCTCGAACATTCACTTCTACTCTTGTTTCTCTCTGATGTGATAATGAAAGTGGTATATTAACTTCTTATTGTGAATAATTCCACTGCAGAATTATTTGAATTCAATAAGCTACGTCCTTGGCTACAGTGAATATATTCTCACTCTAGTTTGTGCAAAATGAGCAGACATTTACCTTCTTCTCTCCATTATATAACTGAAATGTTCAAAAGTACCCCCCGAGATTGGACACTGACTGAATGTTTGATAATATTAAGAATGAACTGAGGTATGATTTTTTAGAAGTGATAATGGTATTGCGGTTATGTTTTGTTAAAAACAAGACAACGTGCCCCAAATGGAGTTGCTTGTGCTAAATCCCATGTCACCAAACTGATGCTTAATTATAGTTTTGGCTGTCTCAGAAATGGAGTCATAGGTCAGGAATCATCTCATCAGCACTAGTTAGGTAATTGGCCTGATAGACCCCGTCATCCCCTAAAGGAAAGTGATCTTGCCATAACCAATCTTCTTTTCTGCGTAGTGTAACTTCCTTGTTCCTGCTCCTTTCTACCCATAAAAGTGTTTCATTTTGTACCGTTCCTGGGAGCTCCTTTCTATATGCTAGATTAAATGCTGCCTGATTCATGTTTTACTGAATAAAGCCAATATGATCTTTAAAATTTACTAAGTTGAATTCTGTTTTTTAGCAGTTTTTTAAAAAAAATAGTCCTTAATATTTAGAGGTATGTACAGAAATATTTATGGGTGACATAATATGACGTCTGTAATTTGCTTCAAAATAACTATGTAAGGGGGTAATTGGGAAATATGTGAAACAAGACTGGCCAGAAGTTGGTAATTGTTGAAGAAGGACAGTCATTATAATTTTCTCTTTACCTTTGCTAATGCTTGAAATTTTTCAAATAAAAAATTCCAAGAAATAGGTAAAATAATATTTTTTTCTTGCTTTAGAAAAGGCTGCCAACATGGTTGGTCAAACTCTACCAGTTAATACATTATAGGGTCATGAACTAAAAACTCATGTAACTCTAATAAAGTATCAATGCAAAAAAACAGGTTGGGGGTGGGGGAGATATCTAACAAAACAACAACGAAACCTACCTATTAATTCTTGACACATGTTAACTTTGTTATTATTGATAACATGAGGGCATATATTTCAATTTAATAAGAAGGTATATGACACTTTCTACATGCCATGTTAAATGCTGGGAATATAAAGGTGATTAGACATCATCTATAACTGTATAATGTGTTTTAAGTGGTATAAATAGGTTAGAGTAAAATGCTGTGGGAAACCAAATGAAAGAACAAGTTATTCTTCAGGGGTTGAGAATAAGGACCATGAAAAGGTGACAACTGAGGTAGATTTTGAATGCATTTGCTGTGTAGGAAAGGATTCTGTTGCTAAATAGGTTTATCAAGCACTATTTAATTTGTGTTACTCTCTCTATAAGGATATTTCCTGAGGGAGCATTCTTCCCCATGTTCAGTGGCTCTAGGTAGTCTCCATTGAACCACCATTGATAGGGGCTTTAGGCCACTCATTCATTTATTCATTTGATCAGGATGATTCCCTTAGGAGAAATAGGTAGATGAAAGGGGAAAAATGGCCCAGTAAGAAACTGAGACGGTGGTATGTTAATGGCAGTGTCATGGAAGAGAATCCCTAATTGATAAACTCTCTTACCCAGCTTTTATAGTACTTCACTCTTGATCTAGCATCCTCAAGGTTCACTCCTGGTGATACTCTCCTGGTTTTTGTTGCTAGATACAGGTTAGGTCCTACAGATCTTTCAACATGTAATCCTCTCCTTCTTTGGTACGCCCAGCATTTCTGGTTTGGGCCATGCTATGACTTTACCCTATTTATGGATCTGATGGCCAAGGGGGAAGGAGGGACAAATCCTGCAGAGGGCACGCCTTGTCTTAGGAACAACCTTGCTTCATTTGAGGTATTTAAGTCGTCTTCAAGCAAGGGTGGGGTTGAGGGGAGACGACTTTATCTTCTAACAAGAGGTGAAATCTAGTTCACTTCCGCATGAACAGAGGGTTCAGGTGAATCTGCAGTTTGTTTCTCAAGTGCATCTTCTCAAATAACCCTTTCTGAAATTTCCCATTCCTTTATTCTCGGGACTCTCAAGAGCCCTCAGAAGAAAAAGAGTGAGAGAAGTTAGGAAAGGGCATGGCAAGGAGCTAAACACATACGTAGTTTCCTTTGGATTCTAGCTTTAGCCAGATCCTTTGGGGAGCAAAAGGGCCAGAGGCTGGCTGTGGACTGCCCTGGGGTGAGTCAAATAGCTTCTTGGCTCCCGTTTAGTCAGGGTGAAACTCTGGATAAGAGGCAGCTGTGAGCTGTGAGCAACCAACATCTATAGCAGGGTGAGGGATGGGTGTGCTGGCCTGGTAAAGGGAATCTGGTTGGGCAAAACATCACCCATGTAGATGCAAAATAAATCAGTCGATCTAAGAACAAAATGGAAAATGTTATTAGAGCCAAACAGGATTAAAAACTGGGAACTGCCTTTCATAAAGCTGTGAGAACCGTTCTGCCCCTTAGAGGTGAAAGCACAGTTATGTAAGTTTTGGAAACAGAGGGCTGTACATTATTGACAGTTTCCACAATCCAGATCCACACATACAAAGCAAGTGGAGGGTCATGGGTCATCGTGGAAGGAAGGTTATCTCCTAAGGAGATCTGGTTAGTGCGGCTGCACAATATACACTAAAGGGAAGGGAGGAGTCCCAAATGGGCAAAGAAAAACTTTAAATTTTTCTTGTTTTGCCATAAAATATGAATTTTATTTCATCACCCACTAAAAACCTCATTCTAGCCTTCATTTTTTCCTGCTTCTATTCTTTCCATTGCTCAAATCATTTTATATAGTTCTTTAAAAAATTTTGGTCTATTCCTATTTATTCATTCAGTAAAGATAGAAGAAACATCTACCATCTGCTAGACACTGTTCTAAGCAATGGGGATACACTAATGCAGATACGGTCCTTGCCCTTATGAAACATGCATTCTAGTGGCCAGTGAGGATATTAAACACATCAATTTCAGATAGTTATACATAGCAGTGAGAAAATAAAACAGACATTCTGATAGCGATTGTGGTTTGTTTAATGAAGATGCAGTTTTATATGGTTTATTGGTTTATAAACCAGTCTTTCAGAAGTCTAGTCATCAGAAGTAGACATGATAGAGGGTGGATGAATAAAGAACAGAATAGCGGTGGAGAGAGCAAATCTGTGTGGGAAGTAGAGGTCTGCGGGAGATTGGTGTGTCTATATTCCAATGTATTGAATATATCTGAAATTCTTTAAAGACGATTGCTGAGTAGTGTCTTAATTTGATATTTATCAGTTATCAAGACATGAGAGAACATGCTAATGTGGTAGAGATTTACTGTTTTTTTCCTCGGAAGTAGTGAGAAGCTACTGAAGTTCTTTAAGCAGTAAATAGGTTGTTATAAATCTATTCAGGGAGAGAGTCTATGTTTATACAAATGTTTCTGTATACATGTTTATATGTAGGTATTTGTGTATGTACTTAGAAATAGATAAGTATAGATATACATATATATATTTTAAAATTAGACTATACACTGTTTTTTGTTTTTTATGTAGTACATCAGTAGATAATTCTGCCTTCCTCTTCTTTTTTAGATTAGATAGTATTCTGTTACGGATATAATTTACTTAACTTATTCACAAGGATAGATATTTACATTATTTCTAACCCTTTGCTAATACAAAGAGTTCTGCCATAAATATTTTTGACCATGTGCATTTGTATACCTATGTAAGTATATTTGTGGGATACATTCCTAGAAATTGAATGTAGTATCAAATCTTAAATTCCCCAGATTTTGCCAAACAGCCCTCCATAGAGTTTGTATAAATTTATGCTCCCACCCACAGGATATGATTGCCTTTTTTTCCTCATCTCTTATCCAAACACTGTTACCTTCAGACTTTTTGATGTTGATGATCAGACTTTTCCAATCTGAATTGGATGTGTGATATACCATTTGAATTTGAATTTGATTATTATGAGTGAGTTTGAGTACATATATATATATATATGCTTAAAAGTTATTGGATTGCAGAAGGGGGTATATTTGAGAGATATTTAGAAGGTAAAATCAAAATATCAAAGGAGTTAATGAGAGGGTCAGGCCTGCATCCCATAGCTCCAAAATTAAAAACCAATGAAAGTTACATTCCTAAAGTTTTCCTAGGATTCAGCTCAAAGGCTACCTTCAGTATGATAACTTCCCTGACTTCTCCAGAAATGTGAATCGCTCCTCTTGTGCTCCATTAGCCTTCTGCACATATATCTGCTCAAGTCCTTACTACACTATGTGTGTGTTTTTTACAAATTATTTGTTTCAAAGTCTTACACACTTGTAGCAAAAATCCAAACAATATAGGAATGCCTGCTGTATGTTATGTTCCCATTTTGTTCTTTTAAGCCTACCTCTCAAAGGGAATTCCTTAGGGACTGACTTGTACAAATCCCCAAATTTCCATTATTATATTCTTTGCTTATAAAAATATAAAATACATTTACGCATATAGTTAAAAACAATGTCATGATCAAATAATATATATATATAAACTTGTATTTTTTTCAACGACAGTAATCTTTTTTCCCAGTTGATACATACAAATCTGTCTAATCCTCTTTAAGAGCTCAGAGAATTTTTTAAATGGATATGACCTAATTAATCAAAATATTTCTTTATAAATGGGTACTTCAGACTGTCCCCAGTTTTTTTCCTATTACTTATAATGCTACTATAAATCTATCTATATCTGTCTATCTATCTGTCTATCCATACATCTATCCATCCATCTACCTATCTTGAAGTACTTGTACTTTCATTTCAGTTGGACACTTTCCCAGAGTAGGTTTTTTGGTGCAAAGGGTAGGCAATTTTAAAGTTTAATAGATATTTCCAGATGATTTTTCCCCAAAATTTGTCATAATTTATAAGCTTAATAAGAGTGTCTGGGAGAAAATATTTTCCTATGCCTTTACCAGGGCTGAACGTTGTGTCTTTAAAGATCTTGTCAAATTATTGGACAAAAGTTTGGTACTTACTTGTTTTTATAATTTGCATATTTCTCTATTACTGAGATTGTGATTCTTTAGCATTTTATGATATGTGAAACACCTTTTCATAGCATTTGTCCATTTTTATAGTGGGTAGCTTATGCATTTTAGAACTTTTTTGTTTATTTGGGATATTGTAGGTTTTTAAAGTGTTTTCCTCTAATCTTTTATTTATCTTTTGACTTTGCTTATGGGGTCTATGGCCTTATATATATATATATATATATTTCTTCATGGAGAGATATCTACATTTTCTTTTTTGGCTTATGAGTATCTACTGTTATTTAAGATCTCCTGAAGTGTAAGGTTATAAAATATTCTCCTAGATTTATTTTAAAATTTTTATATTTTTTCCTTTTATATGTAGTTCTTTGATGCACCTGTAGTGAAAATTTGATATGGTGTATTAATATTAAATTTTTCCGGCTAAAGATGGATTTTATTAAAAAAAAAATCCCTGAGTTCTAAGAATGAGGAAACCAAGGCTTACAGAAGCCAAGGGACTTGACCAAAATTACCCAAATGAGTTGTTTATTGTTAATATGGCGATGCTTAGACATTACACCATAGACAGGAGGGTTTCCCACTGTGGAGATGTCCAAGAAAGAAAAGCATACATGTTTCAGAACAGGATCAAGTGTCAGTGTTCCTAGCCAAGACAATCTCAAGTTTCCTTATAAGACAAAGGGAATCCAAAAGATTCAGAGAAAGGAGGAAGTGGTGCTGGGGATGAGATAACCATCTTGGCTAAGTAGAAGTGGCACCAGCCTCAGGTCCTCTGAATTAAATGCACACACATGCAGGCATGCACACACGCAGTAGTTCTGTATACTACAGGGAGGACTATACGCCATATAGGGATCTGGGATCTTGCTCTGGCTCCATCGTAAACAATCTCTCACTTAGCTTCAATGGGTCTGAGTTTACTTATTGCACAGAATTATTTCACTTTCTCTAGTGCCAGAATCCCTATCCCTCATATTTTTTTAAAAAACTTCATGAAAGAAATTTACATACATTTTGCAGGTGAGAAAACTGCATCTTTGGTTAACCCAAGGTCATTTAACCCATGAGTAGCAGAGTGAGTTTGTCTCCCCAGTTGTGTCTGACTCTTCAAGGCCACAATCTTTCTAGTTTTAATACATTCAGTTCAGTTAGTAGATGAAATAAACTGCACTGCCATTATCTGTCTGTATGTGGGCAGAAGTCCCTTGGATTTATCAACCTCTTTAGATTCTTCAGCACTTTGCTACATAGTAACTTTTTCATGGTTCAGATGCCTGCAGATGTGATGATCTTCCAGGTTTCTCTGCTTACAGTCTCGGGAAACTGGCAACTGCAGCAAATTGCATTACTGTTGAGATGTTGGAAACTAAAGGAAATAACGGTTTCTTAGCACATACCTTCCTAAAAGTAATTCCTCTCCATGCTCGTACTTAAAGCAGATAGTAGAATAGTCATAGATGGCTGAGAAGGTTGGGGATCACTACGTATCACCACAGCAATTGGAGCCCAAAGTAGCCATCATCAGCCTCAAAGTACTGAATCTACAGATGCCTTCAGCAGAGACTTTCTCCTGTTTTTAGTATGTAGTGCGGAAGGGAGAATCCAAATGCATAAAACATCATATGGCCATTTAGGTCCTAAGACTTAATTTTGTAGTTAGTAAAATAATGAATCATGAAGTACTGGCAGGTTTTCACATAGGTGCATCAGAGTTTCGCTCTGCCTTGGGATGTAGCAACACCTTTCCTCTGCATTTCTTGGGAACTGCATAATTGTGGTAGGTATTCCTAGTAGAAAACTCTATCAAAAGATGTACGCTGCCATCATACTGTACTGTGAAATGCTGTGATTTAAAATGGCAGCTGAAGGATCATCAGTCATTTGTCCAGATGGGCACACTGAAATAAATGAATATACTGAATTGTTTTAGATGAGGGCTGTGGCTTTGGTGTCCTCAGACATGTGGCTCAAGCATCAGTGTCAAATCCTGCTCGGCTGAATTCTGCTTAATCAAAGATTAGCCGTTTGTTTTGATTTTGAGTAATTAAGTAGAAAACCTGAAAGGCTGATTAGTATTTCATCTTAATTCTGAATATGGAACAGGAGATATTCATTCTAAAGGGTTCAGATATATTTATTTGAAGTAATTTTATTTATCTCAAAAGTATCTGTAGATAACGTTGACTGTCCCAGACTCTCTCCAACAGCTTGCCTGGCATTCAATCTTTTTGTTTCTATTTGCATCACAAAGATGCTAAAAACTGCAATAAGCAAATCCTATGTAACGGCAAATGTGTAAGTTTTTAGTTTTATGCTTGCTGTCACTCACCCCAATTTCTCTTCTCACTGTTCCTTCTGTTAGAAGCCTATGTCCTGATTAAAAATATGTAGGTGGCAGAGCCTCTGATTTCCTAGGATGGAGAAAACCAAGTTAGGTATAATTATTTTTCTACTGAAAGTTCTCTCTGTTTACAGACGAACTTTCATCTAATGAACTTGTAAAATACTCACCAAGAAAAATTAACTATTCTCTGGAAAAAGATTCTGAGGCAGGTGGTGTTAGTGGAAGGCTTGGGCAACTGTCCCGTGATACCAGCTGGGGTCACTGGTAGAGGGGTCAGGGATGCCCGAAGCTCACGTGGTCCATAGTCTTATGGATAGGAGCACTTAGGCCCATGTGCTGGATATATCCAGCTCTCGTTACACTCCATTTCTTTATAGGATGGGCATAAAGAGGAGGTCTTTGTAAACATGAGAAGAGTCTTGCAAACCAAGCCAGGGGCCTTGCAGATGGAGCTTCCTTCCAGCACCTGGAGACCTTGTGGAAAGTTGAGTCCATGGGCAGTCTCTCCTGCTGCAGTTTCTTGCCAGACAGCCAGGAAAGAGCCACTGAGACCATCTTGCGGTCCTTCCTCTCTCCACACAGTGACAACATAATTCTCATTTAGTAAGAAAAAATAATTAAGGAACCAGTTCCTGTCCTGGGTGGTTAAGGAAAACACAATTTACGGAAGTGTATCTTGAGGTACTTAATGCCTTGAACCTTTTCTCCCTGTTAACCATATTTTTCTCTCTACCTCGTGCAATGTGTGCCAGTGATTTTAACTCAGCTTCACACTAAAACAATCAATGGGTTTCTTTAAAAGTATGAAAATTTATGGCTTCAGTGTATGAGTATACACAGAAGGCCTACTCTTTCTCAATACACTTGAGTAATTCTCATTAATGTCAACAGGGTTTGTGAATGCATATCAAGGAAAAGTGAAATGCATTTGGAAACCCTTTAACTGATCATTCACACAAAAACACTGTTTTGTTATATATATTATAACATGATGAAATTTGCTCTTACTTGTTTCTCTAAGTTGAGGCAATATGCGTCAATGTTCATTTCTTTAAATGTCATGAGTGTACACTTTCTGCATTGGAAAAATTAATCAGAAATGTAGATGTAGCCAAAAATTAATTTCAGGCCAAGTTTCATGGTGTAAGAAGAGTACATGACTGATGGCATTTTCATTGCTGTGGTTGTGGGCGTGACTTTTTCAAAAACTGCAGTTTTGAAATTGACAATGCAGCATCATAATCCTTTTTTCATGCAGGAAACACCCACTTAAAATAGTTTTCATTTTTCTCTGAATTCCCGTAGGCAGATAATTTTCACAGTCAAGTTGCATAGAAACACTTCATTCGTAAAAGATAACATCTGAGATGTATCAATGAAACATTCATGACCTCTGCTTTTCTGAGCAGTAAGCATTGACTTTGAAACTGCCCAATTCTTTCCTTTGAAAAAGATCAAAAAACACCTGCGTGGAGAGGTGTGTGTGTTTGTGTGTGTGTGTCTGTCTGTCTGTCTGTCTCTACATGTAATTGTAATGAGAAGTCATGCAGTGATGGCTTGGAATCCTTGAGTGCAGTAGCCATGTCTGTTCAATCAGTAGTGTAGTCTTGATGCCTACGACTGGGCGTGGCATGTAGTAAGCACCTATGAAAATTTGGAAAATACATTTGCAAGTGGTGTTCTTGAACCCTTCAGGCTCTATGGATAGGCAATGTCAGCCTACCTGTCAATTCACCAGTTTATATTAATAGTTGAGAGTCACAGTGTTGTCCTGATTTTCCAAGAATATCCTGAAGCGGTCAAGACAAATGTGTAAATGTTTGCCTTATGGATTTTATGTTGTTTACGTTCCTGTTTATTAGAAGTGATACTGTAAAAACTGAATGATGACAGACCTTGTTATTTTGACATTATACTAAGAATGTTTGGTTAAAAGCAGAAGAAGAACTTGAGTGGAAAATGTTTTACTATTCAGGCAATACGTTGCAATTTATTTTAAAGAATACTCATAAAAGCATCATCAATAATTTTATGTAAAATGAACATGGAGATCGTTTACAATGTAGCTGTTTATCAATTAAAGTCCATGCAAGTGTAGCTGGAGCCAGCTACCTGATATACAGTGATGTCTTTGCTCTTCTTTTCCAGTGGGAAAAATCTATTGGAAATTCTACTTGTGATAGAAAAATAGCAGCAGCACTCACTGACTAGAGAGGTTGCATAAGGATTGGGGAATCTGGGTGTTTTCATTTCTGCCCTAGTTCAAACATATTCAGAAATGCCTGTCTCTGCTTTGGAAACATGCTTTATGAGATCTTGACATTTTACAGTCACAGAAGTTTCCTTAAGTACTTGCACAGAACTTTTTATTCAGATTGGGGAGAAAGAATATGCAGATTTATTTTATTATTGTAGAAGTTAGAATATAGGAAAACAGCAATTTAAGAAAGAACACACATTAGATATGTATAGTATTCTATTTCTCTGATTCCTTTTTTTAAGTAGACCTAAATTAGTATGGAAAACATGCAACTTAATTCCCTTTTTATTACCTTAAATGTAAGACATCATTATACAGTAGGAGATTAGGGGAACATTTTATGTAAGTTATATAAGATTAGAGAATGCTTCCTATAAGGAGATTTTGGGATTTAAAAGCCTGATTTCCTCCTGAATATTTCTGTCTTTTCATAAATGCACATTTTTCTGGAAACACATGGATAAGATTTGGTCACAAACAAGGTTGTTTTTAAATACAGATGAGGAGAGACTGTTTAATTTGGAATGTGAAGTTTTTTGGCTTGTTTTGTTTGCTTGTGTTGAGTCAATTTTACTTAGTCTAAGCTAGGACTGAGGAAAAAGTAGGTACGTTCCCATATGACCTTTCAGTAATCCTGCAGAATTGAAAGCTCCAGCAACTTTTATAGTGGTTCTGAATGTTTTCCCATAGAGCGAGAAGTCATCGTGAACCTAAGCATGTGAAAAAGTCTTCTAATTATGACCATGTTGGGCTCTGAAAAGCTATAAATTTTTTTTTTTTTTTTGCGGTACGCGGGCCTCTCGTTGTGGCCTCTCCCGTTGCGGAGCACAGGCTCCGGATGCGCAGGCTCAGCGGCCATGGCTCACGGGCCCAGCCGCTCCCCGGCATGTGGGATCTTCCCGGACCGGGGCACGAACTCGTGTCCCCTGCATCGGCAGGCAGACTCTCAACCACTGCGCCACCAGGGAAGCCCTATAAATCCATTTTTAAAGTTCATTTATTCCTATGACTAGTGACTAAAATGAACTTCACCTTGCTGGTTCTCCATGAATTACATTCAGTACTCATGCCTTCAATAAATATTTTTGGAGCATCTACTCTGAACTTGGTACAGTCATGGCCATTGAGGACACAGCAATAAAAGTATAGAAAGATATATCTTTAATGTTAGGAAATGAGAATGACTATAAATAAAAGTAAAATATGGAATGACCTAAAGAATGATAAGGGCTGTAGTTTTGCATTTGGTGGTCAGGAAAGAGTTCTCTGAGGAGGTGATATTTGAACAAAAACATGAGTGAGGTGATGAATAAAGTGAGGGTGTTAACTGTGTATATATCTGGAGAATTAATGTTCCAGAGAAGGGAAACCATGGGTGTGAACAGCTTAAGGCATGGCTGTGTTTAGCGCGTTGAATGGCCGTGAGGGAGGGGGAAAAGGTCTGAAAATGAAGTCAGAGCTGTAGTCAGGCTCTGTATCATGTAAGTCCTTCTAGGCGTGGTGAGGGCTTAGGATTCTGAGTGTTATCACTCTGGCTGCTGAGTTTAGGAATGTAAAAGTACAAGCACAGACTTTATTTAGGAGGCTAATGTACATCTCAACTAGAGATGGTAGTGGGTTCGACTGGTGGGATAATGGTGAAACTGGTAAGAAGTAATTAGATTTTGTTGGTAGATTGGTTGTGGGTTAGAGACTGGCAACTGACAATAGTCTGAGAATTTCCATCTCAATATTTTCAAGCTGAGTATTTTCAGATGTTGTTATTCTTGAGCCAATATATATTTTTAGGCTTTAAAAATATATAATAGAGTAGTTTTGTCTGCTCTGAAAAATCTATTAAGCTTGGTAAACACCCCCAGATGATCTCTGCTGTTCTTTGACCTTCGCCACGTGGCCTGCTCTTCCTTAGAGCCGTAGGCTTCTCTTAAATTATTATTAAGCTAATAGGTGCTCAAATGGCCCTTTATCTTCTAGCTCTACTCATAAAATCCAGTTCACAAATCATATTCCTTTATTGCTGACTCATCCTTCATTCTTCATTCTTTAACTCATTCAACAAATATTTATCCCTCTAACAAATAAGTAGGTATCTACTTACTGTGTGCTAGGTATCTAGGACTAAGCAAAACAGACAGAATTTCACCCTCAGGCAAATTACTTCCAAAGGAAGGAGAGAGAAACCAAATAGATGAGTAAATGTATATCGTTTACCATGTGCTGGTAAGCACTGTGGAGAAGACTAAAGCAAGAAGGTGGAGAGGATACACTGAGTTAGACGGGGAAGAAAGGAGTAATATGGTTTTGACTGAATGTCAAGGCCTCTTTGAAAAGATAATATCAGAGGAAAAGCTCAAAGTAGGTAAGGGAACAAGCCATGTGTGTATGAGAAACAAAATTGGTCCAAGGAAAGGAAGTCTTATGTGCAAAGGCACAGAGGTGGGAGTGTGCCCAGTGAGTTCTTGGAATAGTTAGGACACCAGCGTGGCGAAACAGCTTGAGCAAGAGGAAGCCGAGTACTAGGTGGGGCAAAAAGTACCAGATGGGGCACCTGGGGCTGGGGGGCAGTTATTAGATCTTTGAATGAGAAAAGAAGACACTGGAAGATTTTGAGTAGGGGAGTGACGTGTTATTGTGTTGGGATCAGTCTGTTGCTGTGTTCAGAATGAGAATGGAGGGTGGAGGTAAACACAGAAGAAGACAGATTGGGAGGTTGTGGCCTTATTGCCATTACTGGTGGCACAGGCACAGTGCCCCATACTTGTTCAAAGATCTGCTTGCTGTCCTTAAGAGTCATTCTCACTACTGAAAGATTTATCCCCATATACATGGAAGGTATTTGCTATTTTTTCACCAGCTCTCTTTCCTGTTGAGATTGTAAGCCTCCTCTTAGTAGAACTTTACATCTTCTGAGTATGTCTTTTTGTTTTGTTTTGTTTTACTAAGAGTTACAAAGGATAGAACAAATAATGCTTGCAAAACATCTCAAGACGAAGCCAAGCACTGTGAGTAGTATTCTGTAGATAAGGACCAATGTACAAATCTATAAAGATTCTGAAATTACAGGCACTAATGCTAATGCCATCTCTAGGAAGTGGGCAGATTGACTTCCTTTTTTGATAGAGTAAAATGAATATAATTTGGTTGGTATTTATGAAAATGTAGAAGTTGACAATTTTTTTTTTTTTTTTCGGTATGCGGGCCTCTCACTGCTGTGGCCTCTCCCGTTGCGGAGCACAGGCTCCGGACGCACAGGCTCAGCGGCCATGGCTCACGGGCCCTGCCGCTCCGCAGCACGTGGGATCCTCCCAGACCGGGGCACAAACCCGTGTCCCCTGCATCGGCAGGCAGACTCCCAACCACTGCGCCACCAGGAAAGCCCAGAAGTTGACAATTTAAGTAGAGCAGTCCCCGTCTGTATTCTTATTAATCCACAAGTATATAATTATACCTCTATATGGTTTTTACAGATATATTCACGGTGAAGTTTATTTGTCATCCCCAGATATTATAGCTCACCACTTTTAAAAAATGGACTGTATGGTAGTTCTTTATGATATCTCAACAGTAGCCAGATTTCTCAAGCCTCATTTCATGTTGTGTTCCTACATGTCTGACTGAAGGGTTTGTGTCAAGCTTCTCTACTAAGGAACAGCAAAAACTAAAAACGTAACAGTGGGAAGTTCTTTTGTTTACTTTCAAAGGATTGTTTATCTGAAGATAAAAGAATAGAAATACATTCGTAAGTAACTTTGGGGCTATTATTTTTTTTGCAAGAAAAACCTACCTATAGCAT
Source organism: Stenella coeruleoalba (assembly GCF_951394435.1). Lineage (NCBI taxonomy): Eukaryota > Metazoa > Chordata > Mammalia > Artiodactyla > Delphinidae > Stenella > Stenella coeruleoalba. The sequence goes on along the minus strand of NC_137148.1, from coordinate 96,856,463 downwards.
ATAGTATAGAAGGAAGAGTTAGAAATACAACATGAACAAAAAAAAAACATCTCTAGGAAATAAAAGACACCACCAAAAGATATAGCCCAATTTTCACATCCACTGGATAATATAAGGAATATGTCATGTGTGCTCAGGAATGATTAGGATTTACCTTCTAGAGACTAGACGACCTCATTGTTCCAAAGAATCCAGCCTGACTGTAAGTGGGCAATCAGAGAACTACTGACAAGCTCATTCCTCCTAAGCCCAGTGCTTCCAAACTGCAGTGTATTTAGCAACGCCCTTCCCTGGACATAGGGGAGCTGCCCTTTGTCTTGGCTCTCCTGGGGGAGACCTCTTTTGTTCCTGTCTGAATCATTGTGCAGCTGCTGGCTGGAGGGAGAGAGGGGGAAAGAATGAAATCTAGTGCAAAACAAAGGCAAATAGTTCAGGAATCTCAGAAAACAAAGGGTTGCTGGATGTTAATGAGAGCATATATAGGGGAAGTAGATTCTGACATTTAGGTGACATGCATGAAATGAGAATAGTATTAAGAAACACATGGACAAGCCAGCTTTCACCTGCTCCTGGATTTGGTTTCTCACTTAGGTCATCTGCCTTTTGTCCTCTTCTGCTAATAATATTTTCAAAATGGAGATATCCTTTAAAATCGAAAAGTATAAATGTCTGATATAAAAGTTAGGTCAAACCAAAAATATTCGACACGGAAAATTAAATTCTCTCCTAGTCCCCATAACTTTACTCCTCAGAGACAACCATTATTATTATTATCACCAATAGAATTTATTTTTGTGAGCAGTTTTAGATTCACAGCAAAATTGAGTGAGAAGATACAGGGACTTCCTACATATCCCTGCCTAACACATAACATAGCCTTCTCCACTATCAACATTCCCCCATCAGAGTGATACATTTATTACAATTGATGGACTGACACCGACACATTATTATCATCCAAAGTCCAGAGTTTACATTAGAGTTCACCCTTGGTGGTGTACATCCTGTGGGTCTTGACAACTGTATAATGATATGTGTGCACCATTACAGTATCATACAGAGGATCTTCATTGCCCTAAAAATCCTTTGTGCTCCACCTACTTATCCCTGCCCCCCTCCAATCCCTGGCAACCACTGATCTTTTTACTGAGAGACAGCCATTACTAATACATGTATATTTGTCACCAAACTCAGGTTTGGCTGCTCATCGCTCAAGAATCCACTACTGAGAGACAAAGTATTGGGTAAAAGGCAAGATCACTTTATTGAGGAAGCCAGCAGTCCTGGGGAGAAGGTGGACTCATGTCCCATAGCATCAACTCCTCACTGCCCATCAGGGGGCAAGAGCTTTTACAGGGGAGTTTCGGGGGCATATAAGTGGGGAGAGAAGGCTACATGCAGAACAACATAGTCAGCTCTGACAGTCGTCTTGAAATTGGTCAGGCAGTGGTCTGATCAGTGTCATCTTGATTGTTTTAGGTACAGTTAATCTTCAACTCTGGGGATGGTTTGTTCCCATTTCCTTGAGGCCTGTTCTTGGAATTGTGTAAGATGGAGCAGCTTATGTCATGGCTCCAGTCTGTTCATCATAGAGTTAACTTTTTTCACCTGGTGAGGATTTCAATATCTGTAAAACAGCTCCAAGGAGATGGCTCAGAATATTATCTAGAGCCCTTGAGGAGGAACTAAAGGTCCTCAGCTTTGTTTAATGGCTAAGTCATGTTTGCCTGCTTTCCTTTGCTTCTGCATTTTCTCACTTCTTTGATTAAATTTATTTTTTGACTAAAGTTTTCTACAGACAAGAGGAAGGTGGAGAACATGGGTGTGTGTGTGGGGGGAGTCTTTCTTGGGACAGCCCCGTAGGGTCCTGCTCCTGTACATATTTGTAAATACCTTACCAAGACTTTTTAATTCATCTATAAACATACCTAGAGGTGTAAACTATAAGCTGATAGCTTATTCAACACCATGAACATCTTTCCATGTCCATTTCTTGTTCATTATGTTGGCTGCAATGATACCTGATTATATAAAAGTACTAAGTTAATTTTTAACCCACCCACTACTGCTGTTGGAAAGTTGCTACACACATTTTTTTCATGTAAACAATATTACAGTGAACATTCTTATATATATACATATTTGTTCTTATCTGTGACTTCTTTATAGATTAAATTCAGACAATATACATATTTTAATTTGGATACATACTTACATATTGTCCTCTAGAAAAGCTAATATTAATTTACAGTCTGACCAGAAAAGAGTTTATGAGAGTGCCTTTTTATATCAAAGTCAGCATTGAAATTTATCATTATTTTCTGGATGTGTAAAGATTTAAAAGATTGATATTTCACTGCTATTCTAGTTTGATGTATTCAATTATTAGTGAGATTAAACATATTTTATTTTCCATTGATCACAGTATGTCTTTTTGAGACTTGCTCATTGATGTATTTTACCCAGGTTTCTAATTGTGCTTTCATTATACATCCTACTCCTCAGAAATTTAAAATTTTAATTAGTTGATCCACCAGTCTTTTCATTGATGGCCTTAAATAATACTTTGGAGGGCTTTTCCTGACCCAAGTTCAGACAAAAAAGCTATCTCTGGTGTTCTTATGCTATATTTTTACACTTATAACCCTAAGTTATTTATAAATTATCCTTGCCTGGGCTTTCATTCTAAATGCCAGAGAGAACCCCAATGTTTATGCTGGACTTTTGGTAAGACTTCTGTTTCCGTATTCCGTTTGGCTTAAATAAATTAAAATATAATGACCAGTTTTTTCCTTCTAAAATAACACCTAAATATCAGCCATCATTGGAGACCATAAAGCTAGTCCAGAACACACCTGCGAGTGTCAAAAACATAGGAACGAAGAAACAGGAAGGGAGCATTCAAGTGCACATATACTCTGGAGCTAAGTCAGCTGCCCAGGCCTGTTAAGCCAGGACCCAGCTGCCAGGCTTTCATTTCAGAGAAGAGGAAAGACCAAGAATGAAAAGAAATGTCTGGGGCTTATTCAGGAGGAAGCAGCCTTGATTACTACCTTATTTTTGCCAGAATCCTGATAAGAACAGAGAAAGAGAAACAGAGAGATCCAGGGCTTCTCTGCTAAGAGCCAGACTATAATACTTTAATAATGTTGATGGGACTCATTCATTTAACAAAAAATTATCACAAGCCTATTCTGACTGTTAATGTTCTAGGTGCTGTGGCTACAAGAGTAGACAAAACAGAGAGCTGTAGTCATGCAAGTTTATATTCTCACCAAGTAGACAGACAATTAATAGTATAAGTGTATATAATATGTTTTGTTAAATAATGGAATATTTATGGAGATAGTGATTTGTGTTAGAAAGCAAAACGTGCCAGCGAGGATGGATAGTAAGGGTTGCCTGGGTGCTATTTGAGATATGTTGGTCAGGGAACGCCTCACTGAACAGGGACATTTAATAAACCCTATAACCTCGTGGTTTTCCAGTTAGACAACCTGACATATGGTTGCATCTTGAACACATCATATGTGTGATGCCGCGGTATTTTTGCTTAAAACTCGCTTCCCTTTATTGGCTCAGATAATTATGAAGATGATGTGGAGCATTCGGAGAGCGTATTTGTCAGACTAAAAGCAGTATTTTTCTGGAGCTGTTTATAAGACAGACAAAAAACGTCAAAGATGCCAGCGCTAACATATAAAACTCTGAAGGATGGTGAAGTAGCCTGTCAGCTGCTTTACTTGGAGGACAGTCATATTGGGCTTACAAGTTATGAGATTTCTATCTTTATTTTTACATAAAGGTGCTGGGAAGAATATTTACTAAATTAGTGATTTAATTTTATGGAAACGAAAAACAGTTAATTTATTTTAGGAAAGATTTGTGTGTTTAAGAAACCAGAATTTTAAAAAGATTAGGAAGGATGGGAGAACCTAAGAAAGTTCTTTCCTCTCAAATATCTTCTCCATCAGCTAGTAGGGGTCTAACACACCATTTATTGCTACCTTGAAAGAATGCAAACACTGTTGGGAGAGGATGACTTCAGCCAATGTCCGTGAAAGGAGTTATTGTAACTCATGTCTTAAAATCCTAGTGAGCATGGATACAAGCTCAGAATTATTTTTAAGTTACTACTGTGGGTGAATATTAGCAACAGATGAATCAACCCTTGCAGTGAACATATGTATTTATCCCTTTTATATATTGTTTACCCATTATATCCATCGATGAACTTATCAAACGTATTCCTGAGAGTTGATTTGTGATAGAAAGCAAGGGAAAGAAAGCAGGATTACATAAAGGGAAGCTAGATAGGTATCCAAAATAAACTTTTTCATACTTTTGTAAAAGATTTTAGCGAAGAATTACATCTTGTTTCAGGAGTCCAGAATACTGCCGTTTTTATTCTAGGAAATCTGCTGGAAGAAAAGTATTACCAGTATCTCCTATAGCTAATTCTACATATTGGTAAAGGAGGAGAGAAAAATTAGGGTGGAGGGGGAAGGAAAGGAAGGGAAACTTGGAGAAACATGAGAAATATGAAACTTTCTGTAGTCATATGAAAAAGCAGAAATCAAATGGAAAATTCTCTCAAGTGATTGGTAAGAAACACATGTAAAAGGAATAATTAATGTGAAGATGCTGATAAAAATGAAATGCTTATTTTTGCAATTGAAAAACCAGTATTCATGTTTTTAAACTATTTCTGATTAGCAGATATTACTCCAGACCAATTTTTATACTACAAAATCCAGCCAAAAGTACTATTTCAATATAGTTCCCTAGCATTTTAACTATTACTTAATTTTGTTGTCATCACACTCTACCAAAGAAGGTACATCATTCATTGTTACATCCATTTTACAATAGAGATATATACACACACATTCAATCACGCATATATGTATACTTACATATATATGTGTGTATACTCCTGAGTCATCTCCCATCTGTGGTTTCTGGGCCCATCTCTGCAGAAGAGCGCTTAGTGCATAAATAGACCCTGAACGGGTGAGAGAGAAGCACAGCACAACCGTTTCCTGTGGTTATTGAGTCTGTGCTCTTCAATAATTTCTCTGATACTGAGACTCAAAGCACAGTAGAAGATTCTGCTGTCCTTGAAAACTTAGCGATCAGGGGGAAGAAACTGCCCTTCCATGTCCCATATATAGATGTATCATTGATTAGGTCTCTCCCTCACCCCTCTCTCTCACACCTGCCTGATTCACACCAGTAAGTTAAGATAAATTACACTATCTTAATATTCATTTTATTGTGCTTTACATTCACCTTCAGTATTCACTTTGTGTTGTTTTTACATCTGTCATCTATAGGGAAATGAGTACACATAAAAATACATATGTGATAGAAGGAAAACTTGATAATAGTCAAGGATGCTTATTTCTTAAGGCTCAATGAATACAAAAGCAAGAGTAAATTTTATGTAGAGAAGGTACTATTTTTATTTTTTGAGGAAGATAATGTACACAGAATTACAAACAATAATATATCCAACACCTAGAGTTAATAGTGGTTGACATTTCTTCATATTTGCTTCTAGATGTTTTTAATCTAAAGAGATTATTATTACTATATACTATGGCTATTATAGATATGACTAACCTTTCCTTTTACCAACATCTACATTCCTATTCTTCTTCAACTCCAGAGGCAACCAATACCATACATTTAGTATTTATCATTTTATTCCATTTTACCCATAGAGGAATGCATTCACAAACAATCCAAGAGTATTATTTTTGGTGTATTTTTTAATTGCCACACATTAAAAGATGATGTATAGATCATTTTACTTCTTGCAGCATTATATTTTTGAGATGTATCCATAGTTTCTCTGCTTTATAATGTTCCATCCTGAGATCATGTCCTAACATATGAATGTTTTTATCCATTTCTCTACTTGTACACACAGAGGTTATTCCCTTAATTTTGCTGTTAAGGAGAAATGCTTCTTTGTGTGTGTCTCTTTGTATACGTGTGTAAGAGTTCTATTAGGTATGCACTCAGATTGCAAATGCTGCATTGAGCCATGTGGTACACATGTTCTTAAATTCACTGCTGAGTGCCAAATTATCCTCTAAGTGACTGTATCCATTTATGCTTCTACAAGCTATATCTGAGAGAACCATTTTTTCCCCAGATCTTCCCAATAGTTGATATTATCAGACATACCAGTTTTTACTATTTCAGTAAATTAAGTGAAATGTTGTTGTGTTAATAATTCATTTCTTCAATATTATTAGTGAGGTTGGATGACTTTTCATAATTTATTGGCTGTTCTGATTTCCACTTTTCATCTCTTTTCTGATTGACTATTTTTTAAATTATTGATTTGTAGGTGCTCTTTACAAAGTCTAGAGTTTAGAGGCGTTAAGGAATAAGTCTTAATGCTTTTGGCTTGAGAAACTAGAAGTAGGAGCTGTTATTTACTAATAAGGATGGGGTTTAAGTTTTTCTTTCTTTTTTTTAAAGTATCAATACATCAGTTTATTAGAATAGTGATAAAACTATTTCAGATAGCTTTCTTCATTCTTCTGCAGATTAATTCTATAGAGAAAGCAGCACTAATTTTGGTTGGCTCTGAAAGCCAAGAGCAATACAGATTCTGATTCCTTCTTAGCTCGGGATGAAGCTGATTACGTTCAGCCGGCATTATTGGTGGTGGCATGAATCGCATCAGTGATGAAAATGGCACCAACTAACATAGACATCTCCATCTCTCTTCTAGAGCTCCCTTTCTCCCAGTGGCTTTGGGCCCACTTTAGGGAGGAATTTGACTTTGGCTAGGGGTGAGTCTCACAGCAGTTAAAAATGTCAATGTTATTTTCTAGAGGATGCCACACATTGTTTGATCTATGAAGAATCTAGCTCAGCTGATGCTCCCCTAGCTTTAGATGGTATGTGATGTAGATAAGATTGCAGATATCACCAGAAAATCTAAATGTGTTAACTCTGAACTAAAGAGATGGATACCAATTCTTTGGCTGTTACACATGTTGTAATACTTTTTTTTTAATATGAATTTTATTTTATTTAGTTTTTATACAACGGGTTCTTATTAGTTATCTATTTTATACATATTAGTGTATATATGTCAATCCCAGTCTCCCAGTTCATCCCACCACCACCCCTGCCCCTGCTTTCCCCCCTTGGTGTCCATATATTGGTTCTCTACAACTATGTCTCTATTTCTGCCTTGCAAACTGGTTCACCTGTACCATTTTTCTAGATTCCACATATATGCATTAATATACAGTATTTGTTTTTCTCTTTCTGACTTCACTCTGTATGACAGTCACTAGGTCCAGCCACGTCTCTACAAATGAACCAATTCCATTCCTTTTCATGGCTGAGTAATATTCCATTGCATATATGTACCACATCTTCTTTACCCATTCGCCTGTTGATGGGCATTTAGGTTGCTTCCATGACGTGGCTACTGTAAATAGTGCTGCAGTGAACATTGGGGTGCATATGTCTTTCTGAATTATGGTTTTCTCTGGGTATACACCCAGTAGTGGGATTGCTGTGTCATATGGTAATTCTATTTTTAGTTTTTTAAGGAACCTCCATACTGTTCTCCACGGTGGCTGTATCAATTTATATTCCCACCAACAGTGCAAGAGGGTTCCCTTTTCTCCACACCCTCTCTAGCATTTGTTGTTTGTAGATTTTCTGATGATGCCCATTCTCACTGATGTGAGGTGATACCTCATTGTAGTTTTGATTGGCATTTCTCTAATAATTAGTGATGTCAAGCAGCTTTTCGTGTACCTCTTGGCCATCTGTATGTCTTTCGAGAAATGTCTATTTAGGTCTTCTGCCCATTTTTTGACTGGGTTGTTTGTTTTTCTAATATTGAGCTGCATGAGCTGTTTATATATTTTGGAGGTTAATCCTTTGTCCGTTGATTCGTTTGCAAATACGTTCTCCCATTCTGAGGTTTGTCTTTTCTTCTTGTTTATAGTTTCCTTTGTTGTGCAAAAGCTTTTAAGTTTCATTAGGTCCCATTTGTTTATTTTTGTTTTTATTTCCATTACTCTAGGAGGTGGCTCAAAAAAGATTTTGCTGTGATTTCTGTCAAAGAGTGTTCTGCCTATGTTTTCCTCTAAGAGTTTTATAGTGTCCGGTCTTATATTTAGGTCTTTAAGCCATTTTGAGTTTATTTTTGTATATGGTGTTAGGAAGTGTTCTAATTTTATTCTTTTACATGTAGCTGTTCAGTTTTCCCAGCACCACTTATTGAAGAGACTGTCTTTTCTCCATTGTATATCCTTGCCTCCTTTGTCATAGATTAGCTGACCATAGATGTATGGATTTATCTGTGGGCTTTCTATCCTTTTCCATTGATCTATAGTTCTGTTTTTGTGCCAGTACCATATTGTCTTGATGACTGTAGCTTTGTAGTATAGTCTGAAGTCAGGGAGTCTGATTCCTCCAGCTCCATTTTTTTCCCCTCAAGATTGCTTTGGCTGTTTGGGGTCCTTTGTGTCACCATACAAATTTTAAGATTTTTTGTTCTAGCTCTGTAAAAAATGCCATTGGTAATTTGATAGGGATTGCATCGAATCTGTAGATTGCTTTGGGTAGTAGAGTCATTTTCACAGTATTGATTCTTCCAATTCAAGAACATGATATATCTCTCCATCTGTTTGTGTCATCTTTGATTTCTTTCATCAGTGTCTTATAGTTTTCTGACTGCAGGTCTTTTGCCTCCTTAGGTAGGTTTATTCCTAGGTATTTTATTCTTTTTGTTGCAGTGGTGAGTGGGATTGTTTCCTTAATTTCTCTTTCTGATCTTTCGTTGTTAGTGTATAGGAATGCCAGAGATTTCTGTGCATTAATTTTGTATCCTGCAACTTTGCCAAATTCATTGATTAGCTCTAGTAGGTTTCTGATGGCATCTTCATGTGTTCATGAGAGAGTGGTTTGTAGTTTTAATTTTTTTGTAATATCTTTGTTTTTGGAATTAGGCTAATGCTGGCCTCATAGATTGAGTTACGAAGTAACTCAAGTCTCTCTGCTTCTATTTTCTGGAAGAGATTATAGAGAATTGGTATCATTCCTTCCTTAGATGTTTGGTAAATTTTATTTTTATACTCTTTTTTTTCTCAGTCTCCATTTGTGGAGTAATTTTTATCCTTCCTGAATATATATTTTAGTAATCCCTTCAGTGCATGCACATTAGTGTGTAGGAATTCTTTGGCATATCTTATGTCTGAACACATCTTCATTTTATTTTCATGCTTGTTTGTTGGGATTTTAGGCTGATATACATATTTCCTTGGCACTTTGACAGTATTATTATTTTATTGTTATCTCATTTCTGGTTTTGATGATGAATTTGCTATCCAGTTTGAATGGACCTGTGTTCATTCTGACAGGTGTGGTCCTCAGGTACCCATTTCTGAGTATTGCCTTTTTTTCCCCATGTGGAAAATGTTAAGAATTTTTTGCTAATAATTTTTACATCTAGGTCAGTGTATAAAAACTCATCTTTGGAATTCTTTTAGTCCAACTTTTGGTCTGAAGAATTATATTTCCAATTATTAAACATTTTTATTCTGTAATTATCTGTATACTTTTCTCCCATTCTCACTAATATTTCCTTCTGGAATTTCTACTTATTCTCTTTTTCTTACCTTCTTTTTTGTACTGTTTGTTTCTTTATAACTTTCTGCTACTCTATGAGTGACTTGTGATTTTTTATTTCATTATAGTAATTTATTCTTCAGCATCTCTACAGTTGTAGTTATTGAATGTTTTATTTAAATAAGTATGTTTTATATATTATTTTTCCTTGATTATTTTTTATATAAAATATATATTATATATTTTTTAAAAAAAGATATATTTTTTATATCTTTTATAACATTCTCTTTTTTTGGATTCTATTTTTGCTCTCTTGAAACCTACTTATTTTATTTTTGTATCCCTTTTTTAGATTCCACATATAAGAAATATCATATAACATTTGTCTTTCTCTTTCTGACTTACTTCACTTAGTATGATAATCTCCAGGTCCATCCATGTTGCTGCAAATGCCGTTATATCATTCTTTTATATGGCTGAGTAATATTCCATTGTGTGTGTATATATACATACATATATATATGTGTGTGTATATATATATATATATATACTGAAACTAAACATTGTAAATAAACTCTACTCCAATAAAAATAACAAAAAAAGAAAGAAACCTACTAACTTCAAAAATCCCTTTCAAATTGTTCTGTAGTCTAGTTCTTTGACTGTAAATTTTCTAGTTTATTGATTCTATGGACTCTATTTTGTTTTATTAATATGTAGTTTTCTTCCATAGGTATACTCTGGAGAATTTCCTCATTCCCTTTTCCAGTGACCCTATAGGTTTCATCAGATCTGAACCAATATTTAGGTTTGTTTCTCAGTTTAAGGGCTCTGTAACTGAAGGGTGGGGTCAATTTACACCACCCCACCTGCCACTGCCTGCCTGTGCCCCACCCCCAACATAGCTCACTGCTTGTCCTATGGTTCTTATTTGGTGTGGGTAGGGCATTCTCTTTTTCCACACATGTTCACACACGTTTCAAGCTGCTAGAACTTGGTGGCTGAAAAGAAAATTTCAAGTCACCATTCACTTAAGTAATAGCCATTTCCTAGACCCCAGTTTTATAGAGGGAACCAAGTGCTATTTCCCTGACTTGAGAAATAAGATCTTCTGAATCTGTTGTCTTTCAAGATTGGCTTAAAACTTCAGCCCCTAGGGCATATATCTAGGCCCCTTTCTCCATGGTTCACATAGCTTCGGTCCTTGCTGGGTTTCTGATACATGGATATTTTCCTCCTTTACCTTCAAGCTTGTTTGTGTATTTCCCCCAAACAGCCTTAATTGAGAAGAGATGGATATACCTGTGTTAGCTCAATTCATCATCTTGACTGGTAATCCCAGAAACTATTATCTTCTGGGAAAACAAAACAAAACTTTTAAAGTGAAGCTTAAGTGCCTAATGACTACTACTGAAGTTTTTGGCCATCCTTTGGAGTGAATGTCTTTATGATTCTTTGTTGTAGCTGTTCTTTTTACAATTACTATCTCTGTGTTCAGTCCAGTAGTTTAAAAAAGGAAGATTTCTCTAGTTGCTCCAGTCAGTTTTCCTGCTAGGTGAAAACAGAATATTGGAACAGAGTTCCTTTCTTTAGTTCCCATTTCTGTTCTCTTTAAGGACCTTCTGGACAGGTACAGGTACCCTCACTAATTAGTTAAACTTTTGTGCTTTGAATTTTAATGAGACTCAGGCATATCAAGAGCAAGTCTGAATAATCACTAGATCATTTAGGAGGAACCTCCTTTGTCAAACAATTTCTTTTTAATTTTTGTCTTGTAGATTAGAAGCGTAACTGAAAATACAGTTACACCCTCATAACTGATAATATATTTACATCCTCCAATACCACTGTGGGTATTGCAGTGAGTACTGAGATACAACAGTGAATGAAACAAAACACACCCAGTACCTTCATGGCGTTTACACCATGTAATGAGAGGATGAGCAAACTATGGCTGAAAGCTGTTGGAACAGAGCCACACCCATTTGTTTACTTATTGTCTATGGATGCTTTCTCTCTCAAGGGCAAAGTTTAATATTTGAAACAAAGACCATATGCACAGCAAAGCCTAATCTATTTACTCACAAGTTATTTATAGAAAAGGTATAACAGAAGACAGACACCTTAAGCACTTAAATTCAAAAATTCAACTAAGTAGGGTCTCTGAGAAGCAAGAATTGAAGGTCTCAGAGTGTAATCATGGGAGGTATTTCTTGTCTGAGGGAATGGCTTTTGGTTTAATGGGCATTTAGGAATGTGTAAGTCTTCCAAGTTAAGGGAAGGAGAGAGAAAATGTTCACTAGAGCATTTGGGGCAAAGAGACAGCACATGCAAAGGGTCAGCTTAGCACAATACAGGAACAGGAAGAAGGATCCTGTATCTGAAGTAGAGAGAGTTAGAATGGCACAAAATGAGGCTAGAGAGGTAGGCAAGGGCCAGATGACACAAAGGTTATTAGTTTTGATGAAACAAAATTATTTTTAAGGCAGGACAAGAAAATTTTTAAACATAAAATTCTCTCTGCCCATTTGAGCCACTACACCCTCCCCTTTAGTGTGCATTGTGTATCTGTGTTATACATTAACTAGAGCCCCTTGGAAGATACAGGAATGCCTACTCAAAACCAAAAACAATTTCCTCCTGAAGCCAGCAAGGTAACTCCTAAGGAGAAAACATTCCTTTCTCAATCCTCTTCCTTTCTCAATTCTCTAAGGGGTCTGGATGACCCACTACTCACCTGGTTGGATTATGTAAACTGTCAGTATGTTACTTTGATGTATAACCCTTTGTTTCAAAAACTTATATTACTGTTCTTTGACTTCTAGTGGATGGAGCAGTCCTCAGTGCTTTCTGAAAGACTGTTTTCCAGGTTATAATCCTTAGGTTGGCTCAAATAAAATTTTCCATTTCTTTCTTACATTGACTGTCAATTAATTTTTTCATCAACAGGTTTTGTTAGTGTTTTAGGCATTTTCTTAGGAACAATAGAAGCTATTGAAGGCTTTTCAAGCGAAAAGGGACAGTTATTATAATTTTCCACATGAAACTGAGTGGTGACCTGGACTTTGGTAATGAGCGAGAAGATGGTATAGTGGATGGATTTAATTTGATGTGGGTGTTTTGGGAAATGGAGAAATCACTATGACTCTCAGGTTTCCACTTCAGAGACTGTCATTTAATAAGATAGTGGACACAGGGAGAGGGCCAGGGTGGGGTGGGAGAACTCATGAGTTAAATTTTAAGGGTACATTGACTTTGAGGTATGTGTTGAATCAGCAGCTGGCTATGCTGGTCTGGAGCCAAGAAGAGAGACAGTTATGGGTATGCAAGTGGTCATTTTAAGCTAGTTTATTTTTTCGCCCAGAATGAACAAAAACAACAGAAAAGACCTGATGGTATATTTCTGACTATTTGTAGGTTATTTGAGAAACCTCTCTGATGTTGGCTACCCTTGGGCTTTAATTGTGAAGAACCTTGTATGGAAACCTTGTTTGTTGCAGCCTTGTAGTACCATTCTGTACCTTTGGTCAGGGAAACATCTATTGAGCTTTTATTTCTATTTCTCTGGGCTAAGTAGGCAATAAAAACATAGCCCAGGGCTGGGCGTACAGAAATATAGAGTCATCATAGGACCCCTTGTGTGTTACAGATTCCTCAGAAGTATAACATTCTCACAAAAGTTACATCTAGACTCCTCAAATTGGGTAAAATCATATGTGTTCAAAATGTGATCAGAATAGGACTTATGATAGAAACTCAGAGATATTCTACATATAGGACCTTTGTGGTAATAAATTTCTTCTGTTCTGGTTAATGTCCTTTTAGGTACATTTTTGAACCAAGACTTTGCTAGGTGGACTAGCTTGTGGGTAGATAAACTTACCTACTTCCGAATCCGTTTCCCACCAGACTGATACCTTATCATTTAATCAAAGGATATAACTTCTGGGATGAGAAAGTATATTTCTAATAATAGCAAATATTAATCTATGTGTGCTTATATACTTCTTTAACTATACGTTTATATATCCAGTAATAAAAAATTGATTCCAAGTGCCAGTGCTCAAGAAAATTTATTTTATCATTAATATGATTGTTTTTTCTTTTTGTTTGTTTTTTTGCGGTACGCGGGCCTCTCCCGTTGCGGAGCACAGGCTCCGGACACGCAGGCTCAGCGGCCATGGCTCACGGGCCCAGCCGCTCCGCGGCATGTGGGGTCTTCCCGCGCCGGGGCACGAACCCACGTCCCCTGCATCGGCAGGCGGACTCTCAACCACTGCGTCACCAGGGAAGCCCTAATATGATTGTTTTTGTTGTGTGATTTGTTTAGCATTGTTTGCATAAATTAAGGAAATTTATACAGTATCCCCAGGCGGCAATCAAATACAAATCTAACAAGTAGAAAAATGTTGGCAGGCTAACTTTTCGGTGTTCTGTTGATCTTGTACTGTTAAAAACACATTTTCACTCTCAGGACTATGGGAGATGTTTAGAAATGGCCCCAAAGTCCCAAAATCCTCAATAAAGTTGCTCTGCCTAGATTGAAATATCTGCACTGGTAGACAGGGATAAAATAGTTTCTACCTGGGCTTCCCTGGTGGCGTTGTGGTTGACAGTCCGCCTGCCGATGCAGGGGACGCGGGTTCGTGCTCCGGTCCGGGAGGATCCCTCGTGCCGCGGAGCGCCTGGGCCCGTGAGCCATGGCCGCTGAGCCTGTGCGTCCGGAGCCTGTGCTCCGCAGTGGGAGAGGCCACAACAGTGAGAAGCCCCCATACCGCAAAAAAAAAAAAAAAAAAAAAAGTTTCTACCTTATGATCACTGATGGCAACATTAAGTAAGGAAGTTAACATCTTAAACCTGAGGCTGGAAAATAAGTTAGGTTATTCTACAACTAATGGCAAGGAAGTGACAAAATTCTGTTAAAGGGAAAAGAATGGGGCATATTAACTGCACTTTTAAATCAGCGGTCATCTGAACAAAAGTGCAGCCAATATGTTTATAAATTACTTGTAAAAAAAGATAAGATGAGGTAAGATCTGTTACTTGTGCAGATGGGATATTAGGGTGTAGTAATATTGCAGTAAGTTGGAACATTTTAAATATATGGTATAAAAGTAACTGGTTATAAAACAATACAAAACAAAAAAAGTAACTGGTTATAAGATATATATATATATATATATATAACATTTTTGAATTTAAAAGACTAAAAAACATGTCATGATATAATCCATTAGAGGGAAATAGCAGGTGTGTGCAGTATTGCTTCAAGCTTAACACTGATGGTTTGGAGGTTTAATCAAAATGAATTAGCTTCCACAAAAGTGACCCTAAGGTAGATTGTTCATTATCATTCTCAATTAGTTAGTCCTCCATTTTTCTCATGTTTAATGGTCAAATTTGAATACATGCGGGCGGGGACAGCTGTGGGTGATTCCTTTCCAAGCTACTCAGTTCAGTTCCTGCCAAGATTTCCCTAGTGTCAATTGCAATGTCAATTGTAATTGTTAGTGTTTTCAGAAGAGTGCTTGAAGATTAAGCACTATTTTCCAAATGAAGATTTTAAATCCTATAATTGAATGTTTTGTGTTTGTTTGAATCAGCTATTTCTTTTTTCTAAGTTTGTACCATCATTTTAGAAAATAGACCCCAATTTTAGCAGTGGTGCCCTGTGGGTTGCAGGATTATAGCAGTAATTTTAATTTTTTTCTGTGTTTTGTAAACTTTCAAAATTATTTGCATTATATTAAAAAAAAACTATTGTGTTATTAAAGTAAGACATATGAATGGTTAAAAATTAAGATGATGCTAAAGGGCTGATAATTAAAAATAGTAGCCTCTGCTCCACACTTCCCCACGCCACATTGCTATCCTCAAATGCTTCATTCCCAACACATTTGTCTATTTGTTCTATTTACATCCATATTTAAAACATGAAAATATATTTATACTGCTATTGAAAAACATTTCAGTTGCAGCTATTTTCTACTGATGGCTAAATATGAAAGATGAGGCTTTGGCATTATTACCATGACCTTCACCCCACGTTCCCCCCACCACCACACACACTCTCACCCTCTCATACTTTCCCTCCTTCCAGCCTGCCAGTGTGATTGTCTTTCATTTGTTTGTCTTGGTTAAATGACTACACAGGGATTGCATTGTGATGACTATGTATACTGTCTCTGTCTGTATTGTTCAAAGGTCAATCCTCTAGTGTACCAGAATGTATTAACTGTCTTGTCATCATTGGCTTATGCTTATTTCTACTTATTGCTAATTAATTCCTGAACTCTGTTAGAATGGTAAGCCTCTCACAGGGTGGGTCAAACATATCAGTTCACCTGTCAGTTTAGAGGGATGTCTTAGAGGGATGTTTACAGAGTATTTCCTTCTGCTCCAACTTGGACTGGACTCTTTCTTCTGTGGTGGGTTCTAAGCATCCTGGCAATTTCCTTCACCATTTTGTTTTTTCCTTTTGGTGATGGGGCCTATTTCCTGGTTCCTGTGACTTCCTTTTGCTTATTGCCTTGTTTCAGTAGAGCACATTCTCCAGTAACTTCCTTAAAAAAAGGTGGTACCACAGGTTAAACTTTTTGTTACGTCAAATGCCTTTATTTTACTTTTATGCTTGATTGATAGTCTAACTAGGTACAGAATTTAGACGATAAAATATTTCCTCTTGGAATTTTGTAGTATTACTTGTTTTTTACTTTTGAGTGAGAATTATGGTGTTTTGATTCCCAGTCTCTTATATGTGACCTAATTTTTCTCACGATAAACTGTTGTAGAATCCTGAATTTATTCTTGATATTTCTGAAATATCAGCAGGGCATGCCTTGCTGCTGGTAATTTTTACTTATTGTTCTGTGTGTTTATACATCACATTTGTTTTGAATTATTTTCAGGTTTTCAGTCCAGGGAATTTTTTTTGTTGTTATTTAATAGTTTCCTCTCTGTATTTTCTCTGCTCTTTCTAGACTCATAATATTTGGATGTTTGACCTTGTGGACAGAACTGTTAATTCCTTGACTTTTCCCCCAATTTTTTACTTCAACTTTTCTGTTGATTTTTTGTTTTAATTTCTGATATTGCTTTTGTAACTTCCTAGATACTTCCCTTATTTTGAATGTTCTTTTTTGTAGATGTCTCTTCTTATGTTTAAACTGAAATTTTTCATTGGGATAATTGTAGATTTATATGCAGTTGTAAGAAAAACTGCAGAGTTGTCATACACACTTTACTTGGTTCCCTCCAATGGTAATATTTTGTTGAACTATAGAATAATTTCACAGTTATGATATTAAGATCGATATAATCCACCCAGTGAATTCAGATTTTCTCAGGTTTACTTGTACTTGTGTGGATGTGGATTTAGTTCTGTAAGATTTTCTCACATGTATAGATTTGTGTATTTACCTCCACAGTAAAGTTCCTTCACTACAGGGATGCCTTGTGTTGCAAGTGTTATAACCAAACCTATCTCCCCCTACTTCTCTAACCTCCATTTCTAAAATTATATGAATATAGTTATACACTGTGTATCTTTTTGAGGCTGACTTTTTCCACTAAGAATAATGCCTTTGAGATTCATTCAAGTTATTGTGTGTATCAGTAGTTCATTCCTTTTACTGCTTAGTAGTATCCAATGCTATGGCTCTACCACCATTTGCTTAACTATTCACCTGTTGAATGGCACCTGGTAAGAATCCATTTCTTGGCTATTACAAATAGAGCTCCTATGAACATTCATGTACAGCCTGTTATGTAAATATGAGTTTTCATTTCTCTAGGATAAACGCCTAAGAGTGTAATTGCTAGGTCATATGGTAATTGTTCATTTGAAAAGAACCTGCTAAGCTGTTTCTCAGAGTGTCTCTACTATCTTATATTTGGATCACTAACATGTGAGTGATCTGGTTTCTCTTCAGTCTTGCCAGAATTTGGGTTGCCACCATTTTTTTACTTTAGCCATTCTAATGGGTGTGCAGTGCAGTCTCAGTGTGGTTTTCGTTTCATATTTTCCTGATGACTATGAAGTGGAACATCTTTTTATGGCTTGTTGGCAATCTTCTTCATTGAAATAGCTCTTTATGTCTTTTGCCCACTTCATAATTGGATTGTTTGTTTTCTTACTGTAGAGCTTTGAGGATTCCTTATACAATCTAAATACTACTCCTTTTTTTTTTTTTTTTTTTTTTTTGTGGTACGCGGGCCTCTCACTGTTGTGGCCTCTCCCGTTGTGGGGCACAGGCTCCGGACACGCAGGCTCAGTGGCCATGGTTCATGGGCCCAGCCGCTCCGCGGCATGTGGGATCTTCCTGGACTGGGGCATGAACCCGTGTCCCCTGCATGGGCAGGCAGACTCTCAACCGCTGCGCCACCAGGGAAGCCCACTACTCCTTTTTGGATATGTGGTTTGTAAAAATTTTCTCCCAGTTTATAATTTACCTCTTCATCCTCTTTATGTGGACTTTCAAAGTGCAAATGATGAAGTCTAATTTGTCAGATTTTCTTTTTATGGATTATAATTTTGGTGTCAAGTCTAAGAACTCCTTGCCTAGCCCTAGATCTTGAAGATTTTCTTCTACAATTTTTAAAAATATTGTATGTTTTAAGTTTGTAATACATTTTGAGTTTTGAATAAAGTGTGAAGTTTAGGTCAGTGTTTGTATTTTTGCCTGTGGATGTGCAGTTGTTCCAGCAGCATTTGGTAAAAAAGGTTATTCTTCCTCTATTGAACGGCTATTCTACTTTTGTAGAAAATGAGTTTGGCACATTTGTGTGGGACTATTTCTTGTTTCTGTATTGGTTCCTTTCACCTACACGTCTATCCCTTTGCCAATACTACTATTCTATATAGTACTATATGCTTACTATGGCTATATAGTAAGCCTTAATATTGGGTGGATACATGGGATTTTTTATTACTGTCTTATAAAGCCTTGAGATCTGGAGTAAAAAAAGTTAAGATCTATATAGGATCTCAATAAGAATAAAGGTTAGGAGTTAGAAAATCTGGGTACAAGGAGGGATTTAGGTTTGTAACTAACTGGCAGTGTGTTGGACTTAGTAGTAGTAGTAAGTAAAATAAACTGTCAATAAAGATGAGATATCTTTTATACACACCTTATTATGAGTCAGGATTTAAAACTATAACCACATTTTTTGGTATTTTTACTGTAGTAAAATATGCATAAAATTTAACATTTTAACTGTTTTATAAGTGTACAATTCATTGACATTAGTACATTCACTGTGTTGTGAAACCAGTGCCACTATCCATTTCCAGAATTTTTTTTATTATCCCAGGCAGAAACTCTGTATTCATTAAGTAGTAACTCCCCATTTCCCCCATCCCCTCAGTCCCTAATAATGACAATTGTACTTTCTGTCTCTATGAATTTGTCTGTTCTGGATACCTCATATAAGTAGAGTCATATAATATTTGTACTTTCGTGTCTGACTTATTTTACTTAGAAGAATGTTTTCAAGATTGATCCATATTGAGCATGTACTAGAATTTCATTCCTTTTTATGGCTGAATAATATTCCATCGTATGTGTATACCACATTTTGCTTATCTCTTCTTCTGTTGATGGCCATTTGGGTGGTTTCCACCTTTTGGCTATTTACATGCTTTAAAAACTCTCCAAACCCCCACTTTAACCAGGGGAGCTCCATCTTTAAGTGATTTACATTTTGCCTGAACAAAAGATTCTGTTTCTAAAATCAATCTGAAACGAGATACTTTAAATGAAATGAATATTCTATTATCTCTCAAATTTGAAATTTCTGACAATATCTATTTTGATAAGAAGCATATGTGTTAAAATTTGCAAGGTGATTGAATAACTTAGGATTAAAAAAAGGGATGTGATTTTCTAATTAAGTTGAGGGATCTCTGTATGGAAAAGTTGTGAAATATATTCTCAAAGAATACTCAGTCTTCTATCTTGCGCATCTTTCTGTCTCCACCTTTTATTGTCTTTCAGTGTTTTTACAATGATATTTGTGGAAAACTAATAATAATGCAAATAACTTTTGTTCATAGAAATATAAATCAGTCTTGTCTGATGGAATGCAATTGATCATTAACCCACGGAAGGACAGTCTTGCATATTTTTATTAATGTGTTTCAGAATTTTGATTGACCTATGTAAATGAGGTCAACATTTTATTGGTAGTAACATCTTGCTGAATCCCACATTAATGAATAAATTAAAATGTTTATAAGTGTTCATTATATATTTGTATGAGTCATGACATTACCATTTTGGGGAAAATAATCATTTAACAACATATTGATCTGGGCTTATAAAACCACTCACAGAACCACAGAATTCTGGAGTTGCATGAGCAGACTCCAGAGGTCATGACTTGCCTCCATACTTCTCCTCACATTGCACAGGATGCAGCAGCTCCACTAACAAGCTCAGAATCATCCAGCATGGGATTTACAGATTTGGAGGCAATTCTAAGGCTCAAATTAGGTCTCAGTCTTAAAGCAAGAAAACTCTGGCTTGAACTAGAGTTTTACATGTTAGTGGAAAATACAGAAATTTTATAAATCTAAGCAGAGAATGTTTGGAATAGACAGAAAATGCATTCTGCTGATAGAGAACTGTGTGAACACATTGACCCAACCCAAGCACCAATCTGCCTCCACTTTCATAAACTTTTACCTTGAGAAGGTTGAAATAACTTTGTGACTTTATTTCTATTATGTTATTCATGTAGTTGCTTCTGTGATATGTAAATATTGGCATCCTCAACATTTTAGGCTAATTATATGTTGAGGTGAGTATATTCAAAATGGGCTGCATTTAGAAATATAAAATATTTAAGTTTATTCTTTAGTTTTTCTTTATAAATAACCAGGAAGGGTGTTAAAGATTAAGAGTTGGAACTGAACCTATCAACATGTATCAGGAGTCTTTAATTTGGAAAATTCACTTAGCGGTGAGGGAAACAAATGTATTTTCCAAGAAGGAAACAAAGGTCACAAACTTTACGTACTAGATCCTTTTCTTAATATATATATACCGTAGGTAGCCTAAGTGACATTTCAGTGCAAAGGGAAACTTGCTATTGTAATTTCATCATGGGTATTAGGCAGAGTACAAATATGAAGAGTGAAGAAAGTAAGTATGTTGTCATATGCTTCTAAATCACATTCGCGTTGTTCCTGTAAATGGTTTCTCACTCTCTGACATACAAAGTTGTTTACACAGTTTTTAAGAATAGTTCCTTTCCTTTCTGAATACTTATCCTGAGCACTCTCTCTCTCTCAATTTGAACCTAGAGGACTTATGCATTTGCATCATTGATTCGGCATTCATAGCAACCATACGTTTGTTTCTATATTCACTCACTCATTCAACACCATTTACTGAGAACCTCTATGAACCAGGGTCTGAGCTGAGTATTATCATTAGACTTTGGTCTTGAGGGATGAAGAAAAGTTTTTCAGGTAAGAATACAACGTCAAAAAGTTGGAACAGCATCTGCAAAGGCATGGGATGGTGAAAGGGCATGGTACTTTCCAGAAAAGTGTCAATACTTAGAGCATAAAGTCCTCGTAGTAGTTGGAATTGAGGTTGGAGACAGAGGTGAGGAAATCCTGCTTTGAAGGGGATTATACTATGATAAGAAATCATGTTGTTAGTTAAATCACCCTATGTTTCTTCTTCCTAACTGGATTATATGCTCCTGGATCCCAGAGATTACATAGTATATTCTTAATTATTTGGACATTTTTATAATTTATTTCCTGGATTTAGTTAATAAAATACAGTAATAATGTAACAAGTATTGCTGATTAACTCTCAATATACATTCTCTCCTTTTCCCCTGTATAGGATCCATACATTTCAGCAGGTCTATGCAGGACAGAGGTGTGTAGATGTGTTTGTGTGTGTGTATATGAACACATGTTCTAACTAGAAGGTCCCTGCTCAGCTGGAAGTCCATGAAAACATGGACTTAATATTTTGTTCTCAGCTGTTCCCCAGAGCCTAGGACAGTGTCAGCCATGTTGTAGGTGTTGAACAAATCTGTTGAATTGATTAAGCAATTATACAGTAGGGGTAGTTGGAATGGTATGGCTTTGTGAAGAAAGAAGACATTTTCATGTAAAACATGCACAACTTATAAATCAGAGAACATAATTGGAACTGAAAAAAAATGAATTCAACAAACAGGTTGAGATGCTACACATTTTCTTTCACGTGTGCTGGAAGATGACGGATAAAAGATCTTTTCAAGTGACTCATTAGGAAAATAAAAGAGGAAATGATCGATGGAAAAATCACACAAGTAAGATAGAAAAACCTAAATGTCAAAGAGAAAAATAGCTTTCAACAAAGAAAACTGAAGAAAATACTGGTTAGTTAGTTACTAGTTGGGTAATTAATCAAAGAACACGTTGCAGTAAGAAAAACTGCACTGCTAAGACTATAAATTGAGGCTGGCTCCCGCCATCCTGGAGTTTAGGATTTTAAATTGGTATGAGTTTGTGTTCAAGCGAGAGATTCATCATACTCTCCCAATGCAAAGCTAAGGTGCAAAACCCGAGTGTTGAGAATCATGCCTCGAGTTTAGTTTTGAATGAATAAAAAGAGACAAAGCATAATTTGCCCTATTTTATGTTTTAATATTGCATTGAAAAAAGAATTTATTCGAAGAATATCAATAGGATGATTGAAGTATTCAAAATAAATAGAGAAAATTACCAATAAGGTATGTTCTCATTAAACCTTTCAAAAATATTTAATAAGGACCTACTGTGTGCAGACACTGGGTATGCTACTAAGGGGAAAATATGATGGATAAGACAATACCAGTTCATGCCCTAATGGCTTTAATTCAAGGGAAAGAGAGAGTGAAATACACACACAGACACACACAGACACATACATACACATACACAAAGTAACTAAAGAAAAAAATAGCAAATACCTATTTCTTATGAAGGACATGGACAAAAAGCAGAGAGAGAAAGTGATACAGAGTGGAGGTATCCTCTTGAATAGCATGATAGGGAACGCTCTTTGAGAGAATGAATTTAAGCTGATATGTTAAGATGAGAAGAGAATGATACGCAAAGAGTTGAGGGAAAAGTGTTCCTGGCAGAGGGAATAGTATGTGAAAAGTTCCTAGAGAAAGAGTTTTTTAGCCCAGAATTGCAGAAAGCTCAGGTGTCCAAGTTATAGTGAATGAAGAGGAAGATGGAGAAGGGTGAGCTTGGAGCACAGACTAGCTTGGAGCTAGATCAGATGAGCTTTATGTTCCATGGAATGGAGGTCCGCTTTATTCAAGGGCAGAGGAAAGCTCTTGGAGGAGAACAAAAATAGGGCAGTGAGGCCTTGTCCTCATTTCCTTGTGAAACAATCAGAAATTAAGTTAAAATATAGTTACTTTTTCAGCAACATATCCACTCTTTTGAGTCAGATTTAGAAAAATGCCTCCTGGAAATATATTCATGTTTTTAGTAGACCTGGAAACAAAATTTATAGCTGTATATAGGTTAACTATGTTATATCCTTTTTTTTTTTTTTTTTTTTTGCTCCATGCAGATATGTTTCAGGAGAAATGATTTGACCTTTGCTGAATCTAAATCCACAAGTCATTTGAACTGATTAACACCCTGGAACTTTTCTTTCTGAAAATCTCATATGTACTTATCTTGATCTCAAGCTGAATATCCTGATAATTAGCTTTGTTATATTGGAAAGTGAAAAGACAAAAAAATGGTTATGCTTGCATCACAGACATAGTTTTGCCATTTCTAAGTATTCTTATTAGCCTTGTCTTGAAGAGTGACATAGAAGAAATATAGGTCTGAAATGCTGGTTACATAATTCTAATACACATTAAAATGAGCACAAAACAACAACACTAGAAATCATTGTTTATCATTTATCAAGTAAAATTATCTTGGGTACCACCAATGTTACATAAAACATATTTTAGAGAAAAATTGGCATCAGCCATTAAGATCATTTCTTCATAGAGCCCAAGCATGCCCCTAAACCATCACTTGGGTGGATAGACACAGTATCTGTGCCTTCTAAAAATTCAGTAGCAACAAACTGTGACAGAGGCATAAGCAAAAATCGAGCCTGACTCTCTTCTAATAATCTGTGCTTCCTGTAAACTGCTGAAGCATGGGACAACTCGATAGACCGTGTTTACAGTCCGTGAATTCCTGTTGGACACTCTTGGCTGAAAGAACTTCCAACTTTCAGTTCTACACTAGGTCACTGGAAATAACTCTTAAGTCTACTGATCAGAAGCTTCCGACCAGAGAAGACAAGTGAAGAGCAGCTTGACCCATACAGGTGGGCCCTTCTCACGTCTAGCTTCTCAAAGTCAAAAACACTTGGTTACACAAAAGTCTTTTGCCTGCTAGCAATTAAGAAATGAGAACAATTGAGAAAGTAAGAAATAAATTAATGACTAAAAGCAAAATTAACGTTGAACCTAATTTGGATGAGCTAGAGTGTCTCGGTCAGTGAAAAAGACATGCCACCTAATTGTGTTGAAATCTTCATCGGAAGCTCTATTTTGACTCTTTCCTCAAGGAGAAGGTGTGTAGTTTGTCATCTTAAAAAGTAGAAATTCATTTGTTAAGTCTAATTTAACCTTCAGAAACATGCTTTAAAACAAACTTCTGAATCTACTCGATTGCTTTTTGCCCTGGTTGAGGATCTATTTTTATTGATTAGGCTTCTGAACTATTCACTATTACGTTGTCAACTGTTGTAATATTAATTGGTTTAGTTCCATAAGCTGCACTGAAAGGAATGGCATTAGTCAAATTTGTCATGATTGGGTGTGAAACTGCAATGTTTAAATGTCATCATGAACAATCTCTACAATCTGTTATATATTACCGTGGCCTCTGGTCTTCAGCAATACAGAATGTCACCATGTGTGGCCTTTCTTCACTTTGGAATGGCATATGTGCACATATTTATGTGTGTATTATACATGTGTGTATATGTTCTTTCATACTATGAATGATTATGTATCTTTAAGCTGATTTGCTATTGATGAAAGATGCTATGAAAGGGTACTGTTGTGATAAACAGACAGAAAAATTAAATGAAAAAGAAGTCATAGAAGGTTTGAGAAAGAAAGAAGTTACATGTTTGTTTGTTTATTTATTTATTTATTTATTTATTTTGCGGTACGTGGGCCTCTCACTGTTGTGGCCTCTCTCGTTGTGGAGCACAGGCTTCTGACGCGCAGGCTCAGCGGCCATGGCTCAGGGGCCCAGCCGCTCCACGGCATGTGGGATCTTCCCAGACCGGGGCACGAACCTGTGTCCCCTGCATCGGCAGGCGGGACTCTCAACCACTGCACCACCAGGGAAGCCCACATGTTCTTTTAGTGTTACCAGCTTGACAAAAGGAAGTAGTGTCCATATAATCAATGAAAGAGAAATAAGGGAAGATATTAGATAGGGAGACATAATTAATAGTAGTATCATTTCTTCCCTTAGATTCTCTTCCAGAGATGACGTATCTCAGTATCACATTAATGATGTTCAAAGGTGGGAACTACAACTTTTGCCTCACTATAATTGACTAATACCATTTTGACAGGATATACTATCATTTTACTAGCTCTTTTTTGGTAATATTTCCTTAACCGAAGAATATATTCAACTCTTAGGTGATTTTACCCAAGGGGGTAAAAATTTTTTCTTAGGGGGACAGAAATCCTACTCTTTTAATGTATAAAGCACAGATATACATAGAATACATAAACAGATATACAGTACATCTGTAATGTTAAAACTGGGGGCAACATGGAAAGCAATGCCTAGAAAGTCTCC
Source organism: Stenella coeruleoalba (assembly GCF_951394435.1). Lineage (NCBI taxonomy): Eukaryota > Metazoa > Chordata > Mammalia > Artiodactyla > Delphinidae > Stenella > Stenella coeruleoalba. The sequence continues at coordinate 96,831,004 of NC_137148.1, read as the reverse complement.
TTGGGGAGTGATACGGAAGAATGGGTGAAGAACACCACTCTAGACTTTGTGACCTCTAAGGTCTCTTTTAGTGTTATCTTTCCATGATTATGGACTTTTACATCTTGAATACCTTTATTATATCATTACAAAATGGAGGCAAAAAGAATGTTTTGAAATGAACAATGCACATCATTAGCAATACCAGCAGCATAGTTTAGAGCTTATGGAAGTGCTGGGTATAGTAAGGAGTACTCTGGGAGAAATTAAAAGAGTGTAGATTTCATTCCCTTCATATCCGAAGACACTATTTGCATGGCAGATGGGATCTGGAACTAGAGTCATCTTCTTGAGGATGGAGTGTGGGGAAAAGGACTGGTAAAGAGACCTGGTAGAATTTGTGGTAGAATTCATTTGTAAGTACATCAGTTTCTATATATCCTTATTAAAATTTAGAAACATTTAATCCTGAATGTTTATACATTTACCCTTATCTCATTTCTTTGATATATTATGGAAGCAATTTCAAAAAGATAAAATAAAAAAGGGAGAAAATGACAAATTGATAATCATTTTATATTGCCCTTGTAATTGCATAGTGCTTTGTGCATATAAAATAAATTGCCATTGATTTTCATTCTTGACATGCAGTGCATGTCAATTTGAAGGAGTTAAAATGAATTTCAAGGGCATCCTTCTGGCTTTTTTATAGGGATGGGGGCGTATACCAGTATGTTCTTAAGGCTTTTAGGTATGTAACTGTAGGCACACACCGTTACATCTATACCATTTTATAATTTTAGATGCTTTCAAAAATATAGCTTACACTGTTAATGTACTTAGAAAAGGCTAGTAAAAATCAGAGTTATGCCTCCATAAAATATAAGCTTCATTAGCTGACTCAAGGAACTGTGTCACTCCACTTCTGAAAACAGCTCTGCCACTCAAATAGATGGAAAAGAACAGTTTTTATTCAGTCAATTTAGAGAGCAAGGAAATATACATACAGTTCTGAAAAGTATTGTTGTTTGTATTTATTTATTTTAATGGAGGGAGAATTGAAGTATAAAACAAAATTTATGTGATCCTTAAGACATGAATAACAAACTCGGAGAAATTAGACATCAGAATGCTTATTCTCCTTTTAAATTTTTATTTTTAGAATTGTCAATAAAATGGTAAGAAATAATTCTTAAACTAGAATGCTAGGTATGAATTAATGGATAGATACAGAATGAGTGAAAGTCTAGTTATGGCATCTGGGACTCTTGTTCAGAACAGTTAATTATGGCTATCTGTTTAGAGTGACATTCATTAAATTTCATAAATATATATATAAACTTGAGTTTACGAACATGTGTAGAACACTTATGGTGTCAATATAGTACATGTAATTGATATTTTCTAGAAAGAGAGAATATATAAAAGCTTAATAAATAAGAAAGTGTTTGGACTTTCCTGGTGGTGCAGTGGTTAAGAATCCACCTTCCAATGTAGGGGACACAGGTTCAAGCCCTGGTCCGGGAAGATCCCACATGTCACAGAGCAACTAACCCCATGTTCCACAACTACTGAGCCTGAGCTCTAGAGCCCGCGAGCCACAGCTAGTGAAGCCCGCACGCCTCAACGAAGAGTAGCCCCCGCTCACCACAACTAGAGAAAGCCTGTGCACAGCAATGAATACCCAGCGCAGCCAAAAATAAATAAATTAATTAATTTTTAAAAAAGATGTTTTTTTCAAATCTCATCATGCATGATCACATCTTTTTGTTTATTTGTGTTTCAAGCTTCCAACTAGGGGATCAATATACAACTTCAACAGTACATTTCTACTTTATTATTCATTTTCTAAGAGCTAAATATAAGGGATTGTATAAACCTGTATATGTACTTCCCAGTGTTGAGTCATATCTTACTCAGTTGCTTCATTTAGTGGCACTTGAAGAACATAAAATATATTTTAAAGTAGATTTATTTTATATTGAAAAAATACAAATCCTACACAAGAAGGAATAGGTGCTTCTAAAGATGATAAATTCATTAAAAAAATAATTTTATCTATTCTTGCCACCATTAGGCCTTGTTAAATCTCTGAGCTCTTAACATAAAATGCCATTCACCCAAAATAGCAATATTTATGACAGGAGCAAGAAATCGAGTTCTTTTAATTAATTTGTTTTCAAGTTTTTCATCATACATATTATTGCCAAGAAGTTTAATCCTCAAATTGACCAAGTTAATTTTGTGGGGTTGGGATTTGATCCAGATCATGCTACACTGCAGCATGTTATCCCTTAATAAATGGTTATGTTAGCTCAACTGAAGCTCCTAAAAAATTCAAATATTCTGCTTCAAAATCTGAATTCTTCTAGGATCCTTTCAAAGCTGAAAACCTCAATTTATCATCCAGATGAACTGTGTAAAATGAGCATTTAATACTTTAAGAGGCATCCTTACCTCCTGAGTTGAAATGGCTTCTTTCACAGGGAGAACACTGCCACCCTGTAAGGTGGCTGTCTGTGTAAGTTCTTGGTGGGTGGTGAGTGATGGGGTGGATTGGAGCCAAGAAATGAAAGGAAGAGAAAGGAAGGAACGTACACAGAGCCACTTGGGCTAAGATAATGTGAATTCTGCCCTCAGATCAAGTTTCTCAATTAAATGTCAGATAATGGCCCTATTATTTCCCCACATTTATATGCTATTTTTATTGTTCTCATTTCTTTTCTGTAACATTGAGACAGACCCAGAGAACTTCCTGGGGTGTTGCAAACAGAACCTGCACAGTGGTAGTATTGTTCTAGTGAGAACAGAAAAAGAATGAAGGGGGAGAGTTGGAAAGAAAATCTACTCACGAGTAAAGTCATGTTATTTTTAAACTTTGAAGGCTGTTTTAAAATAAGAGACTGTTAATACTGTAGTAACTATTACTTGCCATATTATTTTATATCTGAATATCTGAACTTACTTTAGGTTAAATCTATAACTGGACTACCTGGACCAGAAAAGTGAGGGACCTGGATTGTGAGTGTGTATTTGATAGCTTCATTCTCTTTGGAAATTTTCAAATAGAAAGGTTTAGGATTCCTTGAGGGACAAAAAGCAGTGGATTAGGCCTGCCAGGGCAAAAATTTCTTATCTTGGCGTTGCATCTGATTTGCTTAATCTTACTTTGCTTCTTTGTGCTCACTTGTAAAACGTGAATTGAAGTATTAATTTACTTCTCCAAGTTTTATCTATGGAACCAAGAAAAATGGTCGTAGAAGAACTTGAAAATACAAAGACCTGTGTAAGTGTCAGATTATAAAGATGACCCAGCTAGCCCAATTATCTGTTACAAGGCTTCCCACTGTTTGATTAACCAAACAAAAATTAGCCATTTTTCTTAAGTAACACCCTTCAAAAATGAGCAGCTTGCTCTGGTAGAGTGTCACAATGAAATTTTAATGGCAAAGGTGGCACATCTTGACAACATTTTAAGCTGGATTATAATTCATAGGTCCTATGAGTTATATTGTAAAAAGTGATTTCATTTAAATTACAGGTTCTGAGTTGAGATTTTATTTTCATTCAAGTCTATATACTACTGTGCACTATATTTTGCCTCAATTTGGTGATTGGAGTAGAACTCAGGTCAAAGTTTAATTTTTATTCTATGTTTGCTTTAAAAATCCCAAACCTAATTTACTTTTAGGAATGAGATTTTTCCAATAATATTGTGGGGTGACTTTCGTGTCATTCTAGGTAAATATATTATGTTAGAGAAAGGAATAAATTTGTTCTGTTCTTTTTTTTACCCAAAACAAATTTGTTTGCTAAACTTGATGTGCATGTAGAGTAGACCTCATGCCACATGATTTGAGTTTATAATTTATCCGATTTTCTTAACACAAAATTCAAATATGATTGGACAGTAAATGGTTAAAGAAAACATGAACCTTCCAAGGTCACACAGTGGAAACAATGGATCAACTTCCTAAATGGAAATTGGTGAATAAAAATTCAACTAGAGTCCAGATAAATCTCTATTGATAGAAAAGTGATTCTGGATGGTTTTAAAGCCTATTTTAAAAGAATCAACAGCAGTAAATAGTTTACAATTAGAGTGAGCTTGTTGATAATGTGCTATACCTTGTAAATCCGCATGGAAGGGCCCAGCCACCTTCAAATTCGTACACCTATAAGTACGATATAAGTTGTTCCTGCCTTTGGGCTTAAATGCTCAACTCTCTAGACAATGGTTTCTACTGCAGATTCTCCTGAGGAGAGAGATGTATTAGGATGCTATGATTCCTGACCATAAATCAAAATTGTTGTAATCTATGACAGCAGAGCCTGTGGCTGTGAAAGAGCACTGAGCACTTTAGACAGAACGTGAGAAGAAAAAAATATTTAATGTCTTCACTACTTCAGTCTTTTGCTCTGAGGTCAATCCTGAGTAGATAGCTAGAGCAAGTTAAAAAAATGAATAGACTGTTGAAAGGTAATGGTGGATACATATTACACCTTTGTCAAAACTTATAGACTTTACAACCCAAAAAGTAAAACATAATGTAAACTATAGACTTTAATTAATAATATATCAGTATTGGCTCATTAATACTAACAAATGCACCACACATATGCAGCATATTGATGTAGGGAAAACTGGTATGTGTGTGTATGGGGGTGGGAAAGTGTATAAGAACTCTCTGTACTTTACACTCATTTTTCTGTAACCCTAAAGTTGCTCTAAAATAATTAATTAAAAATTAATGGAAAATAATCTTAAAAAAACTTTTTTTTATTTTTGGCCACATCGCTCAGCTTGCGGGGATCTCAGTTCCCGACCGGGGATTCAACCTGGGCCGTGGCAGTGAAAGCCCAGAATACTAACTACTAGACCACCAGGGAACTCCTGGAAAATAATCTTTTAAAAAGGAAATTATACGCAACTGTTAATGATTCCCCCCTTTTGTAATATTTTTAAATTCTTCCCATTATATTATTAATAAAAAACTTTGGGATGTGCTGAAATCTTATTAATACTTATGTCTTCTGGTTGTCCCAACCAGGAAAATTTATCACCTTACTGTGTTATAAAAAATAAATAAATAAAAATAAATTTTAAAATATATGTGGTGAAAGACCTAATTTAAATTCCCCTGTCCTGGAAAAGAGGGAAAAGGTCAGTCACTGGCCTGTGAGGTCAGAGTGCAGACAATTGCTTTATGACTTAATGCTGAGTCATCATGTAATTTCTCAATAGCAAATAAGATCCTACTCACATAACATATCAAAAAAAAAAAAAAAACACGTCTTTTTTTTCATGCTTTAGTTGGGAAAATAATAAAATTATTTTAAAAATTAATATTATGAAAACACAGTTAAGGTGAACTGATTTCAACTCATACATGTACTCACTTCTGCCATTATTCATCTCTTGTCTCTCTTTGGATTCCATGGAAATAAAGGTATAAAAATATTAAATTAATTCATAACCAAAAATTGATGTAAACATATTTACAGATGAAACAATTAGGAAATATTGCTAGCTGTATATTATATACACCATTGTTTATATCTTATTTATTTAAAACTTATATCTGAGAGCTCTTATCATATTAATACATACAGACCTAACTCATTTGTAGGCTCCGTAATAATTTCACTAGTTCCCTATTTACAGTTTTTTGTTTTGTTTTTTTTACAAATAAAAATATTTCAATTAGCTTGAACATAGTTTTGTGTACAAGTGAAAGAGCATGCATAGTATGAATTATTGGAAATGAATTTTGGAGTCAAAGAACATGTGCATTTAAAATTTTGACACTGTTAATTCAACAATGTCATAGTTTTAAAAATCTAATGAAATATTCTATAGGTTTAGTTGACACAAATGTTTGATGATGAATCCAATTAAGAGAGAAGCCAATATTAGAACTGTGCAAAGCTCAAACTCATATAGTTTTAACTCAGTACAAAGTTAACTATGTAAACAGATATCACAAAACTTCACAGCAGAGTGAAAAGCTTCCACCATGATTTCCAAGCTGAAACCATTGTGCCATTATGATTCCACTTAGAAAGTTACACTTAATGTGTGAGAATCCTTTTTTAGATACACAGGAGATGTTTCCAGCTTAACTCTATCCCTGAAGACGGCCCAAGTTTGACCCACAGTTGGTTTAGTTCATCTTAGCATTCTTTCCCATTGGAGTATTTCTTTGCTCATTGTACTAAAACCTGATTAGAAATCATTTTTATCAAAAACCAAATTGTAAATTCATGTCCTTCACCTTCATTTTCTTTGGATTGCAGCAAAAATGTCATTAAAAAAAAAAAGGAGGTCTACCTTATGTGAGAAATTCCTCTAGGTACCAATTTTGCCCTCGGGCTACAAACTTGCTCTTGTGGATCAGGAGTGTTCTCTGGCATTTGGTGGCTGTTTAGGGTAATAGCCAGTGCAGTTACAGCCCACCAATAACAGCAGGATGCCCCTTCTCCTGTAGGGTCTGCTCAACAGAACTTTGAAGGAAGAAGGAGACTGTGATTGTAATGCATACTTCAAGGGGACGCTGTGGAGATAAAGTTGAAAACCACCATCTGGATTAAGAGCTATGCTGAGGCATGCCTAATGATGGGAGCTCTGATTATATACCCCATACTGTCTGGAAACAGCATAATAATTGTTTTTAATACATGGTATGTAGGTCATACAGCTTTATTCAAGTGAACTGTAAAGGTTTGCCTTCTCTCACTTTATTAAAAAAAACATTGAAATTACCTATATTTTCCTGAAATAGTGACCCTGAAAACACACATGGGCAAGTAGTTTAACTAAACAACATGCTTGTTTTATATATTAATGCACTTTCCTCTACAAAGAACAAGTCCTTATAAAGTTTTAAGTGAACTGTGAAAAGTCTATGCCATTATTATCCAAATGTTCTTTAATCCAAGGTTAACCATTGTAATGTGAGAACAGGCACCACTGAGCCCTAATAGGAAGCAGTAGGGTTTTGTCTGAGTACCCTGGTGTTCGCCTGATGTTTTCCTAATGTGGCAGTGTGAACTCACGCCACTCAGAGCCTCGGGTTGAAATCAAACCTCAGAGGTCTTTGTTGAAAAAATCTGAAACCATTCTGGAGATGCTTGGAGTACAACTCTAGGCTACTTGACTTACTCCATAATGTTTAATGGGCCAAGTTCTCACCTTGTCCTTTCAGGCTGAAGGCCTAATCTGGGTATGAAGTTGAAATTCAGTTTGAGCTGTAGTCCCAGATGAGCTTTGGAAAGCAGCAGAGCAAGTGCAGAATTTATTTTACTGCGTGCACAGACACTGATGTTTAATTTCAATTTTTTTTAAAGTTAGCTTTTTCAGGGATGGGATTTAAGCAACGGCATGTACTGAATGCTGAGTAGAGTGCAGCATGGCTTTGATCCTCTCTGTGAGCACAGGTGGGCTGCTAGAGGCTGAGACTTGAAAGCTCAGATTTTGTAGAATTTCATTCCCTTATGACTACGATGCTCTGTGTTTTTTGAGGCGTTCCCAAGCAAAAAAGTTACTAGTAGTGGGTTCCCCAGTTGCACCAAGGAATTGTGCTACCTCCTCCTGTCTACCCCATCTGTTCCTAGCCTCCTAGACATGTGCTTCAGTCTTAAATCTTGGGGATGGAAGGGTCTTTGCCTAATGCTGGGTCACTGTCTGCTCCTCAGTTGTGCTATTCTAAAAAGAGGAGAGGGAGGTAAGGTTGGCTGGTCATGGGTTTGCAACACTTACCATGTGCCTGGCATGGCTTGTAGCTCTTTTACATACACTAGTTCTTTTAAGCCATAAAGCTGTCTTACAATGTAGGGTTATCATCTTTGTTTTAAGGATGAGAACAGTGAGACTTAACTGATGTACTCAGAGTACACCACTAGTAAGTGTCAGATCTAGATTGATTCCAGTCTGTCTGATGCCAAAGCTTGTGCTTTGCTTTATCCACTAAGTTCTCACCACCTCCAAACTCTATCTGCTTTGTACCAGTGTGTATGATTGGGTGATGAGGAAGAAAGTTAGAGGTATTATTTTCCATTATTGATAATGTTCTAAACATGCACATAATATAATTGCAGAATGAAAACTTTGAATTTCACTTTAAAATTGGTAATGTAGTTCTCTGTACATCTTTTTTGCTCATATGTATTGTATCCTTTTAGTTTGAATTTTGAACCTTCTAGAACTCGATGTGAAAATGATTGTAAATTTTTAAATATGTGTAGTTTTAAATATATTTGTTTTTCTTGAAGGTTATCAATTTCAGACCATATTTATTTTCCTTTTTTACTATTCTGTGAGTAGACCCTTAGAAATGTGGACCTACCCTATTTGTTACACTCGTTTTTCTCCTCTTGACTACGGTCTTTGTTGTAATTTTTCTTCTGCTTTACTATAAATTAAGCTTTCTCTTGCTATGTTCTCCCTGCAAGTTATGGACTGCTTTTCCATTGACAACAGCACTACTTTTAAAAATTACTTGATTGCTACAGCTGCATCTCACTCTGATTATTTTTCAGTCATTAAAATTTGCTTTCTACTAAAGATACAGTCTTAACTTCTGGCTTCATCGAGTCATTTAATTTGCTCAGAGTGTCTGAAATAGAGCTCAGAGTTGAGAGGCAGTCACTAAAATACAGCTATTTAAATACGCTTACCCTTTAAAACCTCCTCTTTCTGTATTTGATTTTATGATCATTAATATCTTCCTGTCACTGTCTTCATTCATTTTATTATCATTTCAGGTACTCTTAAATTTTAGACTAAGTTATATTAAATTCCTGATATTTTAATGTTTGCCCTCCTTTCATCTCCTTTTCTTAATTTTATACATGGCTGTTTATATTTATTTCTTGTTTGAAGACACATGGTTTATTTTCACATTTTTCTCAATATAATACTTAGTTGTTTTCATTGTTTAATGAAAGAATCTTAACTAAACATCATTATTTTGTTTGCTAGTTTACAAGATAATCATGAAATGATTGGTTAGATCACAAATAAGTGGTCTTATTTGATTTCATTGGTCAAACACGTTTCCAATCATTTTGGTATGTTAATTGGTTGGGCTCTATTGCTCTATTGTGTATGCAACATGTTTAAGGGTGGCAACAAAAATGGCAGGAAAAATTGTCTTCGCTATAAAATAGTTGGACTGGTTGGGTACTCAGACACTTTCTTCTGCTATTTGGTGTAACAGCTAAAGGACTTCCTGCTACATACTGAAGTTCTTTACTTTGGAATTTGATCCTGTCATCTCTATGGGTCACATTCTCTTCCCTTTTTAAGGTAATGTGTGAGATGCCTACTTGGATATAATCTGCCCTTCAGAAGAGAATGACTCCTCATATAGTACAGTTAAATACAATGAGTGGCTCTTGTAGTTGGAAGGACATTGGAAAGGTCTCTAAAATTGGCTTTGGCTCAGAGCATGAATGCCTTGGAAATTTTTCACTTGTGCTTTACACAATCTAATTTTAATATATAGTTTAAGTAATTTTTTTACGGATGATGTTAACTTCCTTTTCTTCTAGATACTAGAGAACTTTAGATTCTGTGCATCTATCATTTTCTCTTGCTTTTATTCCACCATGATTTAATTAATTTCAATTAAATGCCAATACAAAGACTCTCTTTTCATGTTCTTTAAACGTTCTGTCTTCTCCCAGCACTGTTTGTCAGATGGGAAAATCCTTCCATTTCCATGGATCTGTCTTGGCTCATTTTTAGCTTCTCTTTTATTTATTTTTTGTCTTGCATTTTTTTCTGCTACTATTAATCTTGCCATTTTCATTTGTTTAGTATTTTTTAAAATGTCCAGTTTTTGCCAGAGTAGTTTGATTTAGCTTTTATTATTTCTCATTGAGACTTTTGTAATTCCATTTATACAAGATATTTTACCTTTGGCCTTTAGTCATATTTAGCATTTAGGACACAATAGCTAAATATATTTAGCCTTTTCCTCAGAGATCTCATTTTTAGGCTATTTATCAAAGGATGTTACTAGATACTACTAAAACTTGGGCTCCTCCACCCTATCCCTGTAAATGTGTTGTGAATAAGACATGTGCTCATAGACATTTTTCTTTTTAAGGAATTTCATCATTATTTATTCTCACTTAAAAAAATCCTTTCGAATATTTCACTTCTTTCCTTTTTAACACAAGTAGTCTTATGTAAAGGGTAATATTTTTTTTAGGAATTTCTTCATTTAAATTCACTTTAGTCCAAAGATTCTTTGCACAGAAACTTCTGTTGTGTCTGTGTCAAACTCCTTGGTGTGACATTGAATATGGCCTGTACAGTATGCCACTTTCCCAGTATGTCTTTTTTATCATTTATTTGTTTTGCCTCTCAGTAATCCAGATGAAATCTAGTTGGACTACTTGGTTTTCCTGACCACACCCTAATTTTATACTTTTAATAATGTTTTCTTTCTACAAAATTTCTTCTTCCCATTTAGACCCTCCACTATCCTCTCTCTTTTCTATTATACCTGTGATGCAAGGGGCCACGAAGAGCAGTGATGAAGTAAATGTCATGAGCCAGGTAACTTCCAGCAGGAAACACCAATGTCAGGCCACATCTACCCTTATTCAGACTTTTTCAGGTGTGCAGGCTCCTGGTCCAAGGGGAGCTGCAGCATATTCTGTGGGCCAATCAGTATTACCCACACACACATTTTCCCCCAAAAGCCCATGTAATGACTTCCTGTAAGCAAGTCTTTGTTGTTGTTTTTTTTCCTTTGTTTTTACTTTTACCTTGTAATATATACTTTTTATGAAAAGAAATACCTAGAGGAATGTTGCATACTGACTGAATGCCGTCAGAAATAAAAATGGTTTGAAGTATAACCAAATGGGCTAGTGTTCAGATAATCTGTAGTAATAAATAGGAACCATGTAAACATTGGGGAGACGTTGGGGCCTGAGTGTGGAAGAGTCAGGAAGGGTGTCCCACATGGACAAATGGAGATGGGTCAGAATATGTCTCCATCATTCTTCCAGTGACAGTACCAAAGAAAAGCTCTGAGGGAGGTAAAGAAGGTGCCCACAAAAAGTCTCCATTAGTCCTTCCTCCATAAGTTACCAGCAACTAATCTAAAAATGCCCATATGTCTGTTCTTAAGCTGCTTCTTAAAGAAATTCTGGAGCTTTCTCTAGTGACCCAGGCGCTGGCTACAGGCACTGGAAGTAACAAAAAGGTTAAGCAAACCAAAATGGCACAGTTCAACGGACACTTTGTACTTTGACATCATGAGGGCCATTCCTGTTGAGCCTGTGTGTGTTTGCACATTTCCTTTCCATAGGCCATCCTCCCCCACCACTAACTTGTGGTGAGGGAATAGGGTGTACATCACATACATTACTAGAATGTTACTTACATCTTTGCTTTTATTTTATTTCAATAGGGTGTTTCTAGAGACTAGCTAAATAGTTGCTTGAACTTGATTAACCTAAGTCACTGGAAGAATTGTCTTTCTGTTGCCAATCATTTACCCATTTATCCAATATTTATATTGACTACCTACTTAGAAAGTTTCCTGAAACTTAGCCCTTTGGCTCTATAAGCCTCTGTTTTATTGTTTCCTCAGGAAAATCTGGAAATCTAGACTGGATCTGCATTTTTTTTTTCCCTCTACATCTTTCATCTTCTCTTATTTTCGTCTCTTTATTTCCTTTAGAATAACGCACATGTTTATCCTTAACACAAGTGATAGTGATTTTTATTCCCCAATAGCTATTCATTTTACTAACTTTAACAGATTATAAATTTACTCCAGATTTATTCTTTTTCTCTTAAGTCAAATCCTTGAATTTCACCTCATCATGTTATTTTTTGTGTCCCTTTGTTCCTGATTTGAAAATTACCTGTGTTATTTCTCTCTTTTTTTTGGTGGACTTCTGAAATCATATTTCTTGTAAGTTGAACTTCCTCATAGATTTGGAGAAATATCCTGCTTGCCTTTGTCCTAGTGTTTCTTATATACTCTGCAAGAAATTTATCTAATCCCAGTGCTTCCCAAAAGACTGACAGGTTGGAGTATCAGCTCCTTTCCATTGGCGTGCTAACAGCTTCAGGCTTTCAGATCTAAACCTGAAGGAAAAGAAGATGTCATCAATTCTACTTGAATCCCCTGCCAAGTGGTCATTTATTAAAAAAAAAATAAGAAAAGTACTGGGCTGATACAGATTTTCCTGTGCTGAGTATTGAATTGTCTAATTCAGTTCTACTCCAAGTGTGGTTCACAGACTGGTGCAAGTTTGTAAAATGTTTGCTAAGGGTCTACAAAAGATCAGTAAAGAAATGGAAAATAAGGCTTTTGAAACCTTTTTTTAAAATCACAATTAAAAGAATTTTATGTCTGTTGAATCTAACAGTTAAAATAAATTATTTTGTATGATGGGTGATTAGTTTAATTTCCAAGTGATTCATTTTTACTGTAATTTTTAAAAGTTTCATACAGAAACAGATTGGAAATTTTAAAAAATGAATAAACTGTTTCTTCACAAAAGATAATTTGATAAGCACTGGCCTAAATAAGCAACAGAACACTCAGCAGTTAGCTTTTTATTCATGAATTCTGGACGCTGTGCTCCTATGCTATTCCAGTCATTAAATTCTGTTGTAGTTTCTAAATGACGGTAGGATGAGAAGAATTAATGAGAACAAGGGGAAGCAGAAATGGCTTAGAATCTGGCTGATCTGGAGATAAATTGCATGGACTTGAATAGCAGCCTTTTATTGGGCAGTGGTGATACTGCATTAAGGAACTAGAACTCAATCGCTGGGCTTATATTTCCCTCACTTAACAGGGTTTAGGGAACATGTTTGGTCAGTGCCCTTCAGACCTGGCCTATAGGGTTAGATAAAGAATGGACTTTTGAATCAATCCCTATAGGAGGTGCATTCAGTGTGCACTGCCATCCTGCCCCTACCCGGGACTGGGGCACATTGTCTAAAGTAGACAATTTTTGTTTTCAGGCGTTTTCTCAATTATTATTTATTTGAATATTTCATGAGGACTATTAGGAAGGGCCCTATGGCCAGTTAATCTGCTGCCTCAGTTTCCCAGAAAACCTCCCACTATAGCTTATAAAGGACACCTCTTTGTTTTCCTTTACTCACAAAGAAAAACATGTGTACCTTCTGTACTTTCTTCATGAACACATTCCAAGAGATATATTGAAGTTTCAGAAAAGAGCCTTTTCATGAGAGAGATTTCTAGCATGGAGACAGCTCTGTTAAGAGGAACTAATGATATATTGATGAATGGGAATTGAGCTTGAGGTTATCCTTTTTTTCTTCCTTTATCTACCATGTAACTCTGACACTTTGGGCCCTTTAGTATTGAATTTCTGCTTTGGAGCAAAATTCTACCCTATAATAGTCATTTCAGTTCTATTTATCTGAGGTAGATAAGATACAAACCCTGCTGGATCATGATCTTTGTCATCCATAGTAATCCCCAGCATCAGCCAGCTTCAGCAATAGATAACCTTCTCCATAATCATTTTGTTTGAGAAATACTCTATTGCCTTTTACACAAAAAACGTATACCTTTTCAGAGTGTAAATAAAACTTTCCCCGAAGACATACCAGTAGGCATAAACACTTGCCAACGAAATGCTCTCTTACCAGCTGGAGGTAGTGACAATGAAATGTCATGAAAGCACTGAATCTGGAAACCCTCTGCCAGTGGAAATTGATTGCCTTCCCTGCCCATACATTTTTCTGGGAAATAAGATCCTCTCTCTCTAATTTCACGTTAAGAGCCTTCCAGTACACCTTCCATGTCTTGCTCCCATACACAGATGCAGCTAAATATTAAATAAGAAGCCAATAAAATTGTTTAATCTAATATTATGTGTCAAACTTGCCAACCTGTTTTTAAAAACAGATATCTTGATACATGAACACTTTTTCAGCATTTTAGATGTCCTGAGTATTTTTTATCTTGCCTCAGAGCAGCCGTCGCTGGTGATATTCAAAAGTGTCTTCTTCAAATCCTTACCTGACATTGTAACATCAACCTGTGTTTAACACAGTGGAAGGTGGGGCAAATTTTCAACTATTCTAGATAATGCAGCAGAAAAGTGATGAATGGTAGAAAGGAAATTATGTGCTAAATTACAGGTAAATTCCCTTCAGGTTTAAAACTTTTAGTCAATGATTATAAATGTATACAGTCTTAACAAAAAAATTAAATGAAAACTAACTTCTGAAAGAACTTAATCTGATCACATTCCCACTTCGACATTACTCATCTCTGTCAAAACAGGATTTGAAAGCAGACAAAATGACATCACCCAAATGTTCTTTTTTCAGTAATATTAGTGGGTATTAAATTCAGATTTGTAATCTATTTTCACTTAATTTATCTCAGTATCTGTGTAAATCTGTCTCAACATAAAACTCACATTCCATCTAAAGAAAATTGTAGTGAAGAAAGGAAGAAAAACTGAGGCTGACATTTTATAGTATGATTGAAAGAAATGCTTTATGTCAACTTAAAGTGGGCCCCTTGATTTTAGGGTGAATTTGTGATCTGAAAAACTTTGAGACAGAATCCCATTATGAATGAACAGCCATGAACCCTCTGTGGTCGGAAACAAGAGGAACGGAAGCTTCAGTACTTGGGAAAAATGTTCCCTGGGATGTTTTAATTTAAAAAGGCTTGCTGGGCGCATGTGAATGAGAGGAGTCTTGTCCAACCATTAGGGTTCCCTGGCAGTCATCAACTCTGTCAGTATCAACCTTCTCTGTGCATTGACGTTAGGAATGGAGGCTGTCGTACATCAGCGTGGCCTGCCCCAAACCATTGAAAACTATTGGGTCACATATTCAAAGCCTCAGCACTGCCATTTCTGTGGCTCAGCAGGGCTTTCCAGGATGCTTGGAATCTCTGTACCTTTCTTGTTCTCAAAGTGCATCCCTTACAGCTGGCACCTTTAGTAATCATCTGCTCACCACTGCTAGCTAACAGGCTGGTAAAGCCCAGCCCTAGGATTTTCTCAGGACTTGGCAAACTTTTAAAAATGCAAGTCCCAGAAAAATTTTTATCCCTCACTTCCCCAGAGTGGGGGGGGGTCTTGTGAATTTTGTGGCAGTCCAGTTTTACGAAGATTTGGCTTTATCTCTTACTTAGAGTTACAGGTCAATATCTCATATCTTGGTAATTGTGTCTGCATCTTCAAGAATGTACTGTTTTGTCAGTTTTCAGTTTAAAATCAGCTTAGCATACCTCTAGATCTTTGCTTCTGTACTCCAAGTTAACATGACCAAAGGCTCATTATAATGTCTGCATATCATACCTTCTTAGTAATAAGTTGCTAAGCAATTTAATTTAGGTAAAATACATCCTTCTGATTTGAACCACATCACTGCCTAGCCTGTACAGGTATTCAGTATCTTTTGAATTAAGTAGATGCATGGAAAACTCATCTTAACCTCACATTTCTATTTTCAAAGTATATTTTATTTATTTATTAAAAGAAAAATAGATTTTTTATTTTAAACTATTAGGCTCTGACTAGAGATTAGTTTCTTATTGTGAAATGCATACATTAATACATTCAAAAGTTTTAAAAAATAAACTTTTTATCATAAAAATGTTTAAATCTAGAAAAGACTATGAATTAAAGTTTAGACTGAGCCCCTTTTCTTAGCTAAATCAAGCAAAAAGCTCATAAAAGTACAATGATAAATTTTTTCCATTTTATCCTAACAAATAGAATGCTAACTAAATATGTATTAAGTTTGTAGATTCAGCCTGTTCACCCTCTATGATATGAACATAATTGTTCATTTAAGAAAAAACAGCTTAAAAATTCTGGTTACTAAAGAGGAAAAAGACAGGGGGAGGGACAAATTAGGAGTACGGGATTAACAGATATAAACTATTATATATAAAATAGATAAGCACCAGGTTTTACTGTATAGCACAGGCAATTATACCCAATATCTTGTAATATCCTATGCTGGAATATAATCTGTAAAAAACAAAAAACAAAAACAAAAAACCAAACATGAATCACTATGTTGTATACCCGAAACTAACACAATATTGTAAATCAACTATATTTCAGTAAAAAAAGAAAGAAAGGACAATTCATTACGTAGACTACAACAAATAGGATGAAATTTTGATTGATTGGGTCACTGATATTTAAGGAAATGATTTTATGATTTTTGACTTGTTTAGCTATAAATTCTACTGACAGAGCTACATGGGAATATATACAATTGCAAAAGAATAAAATATTATGTTGATAGATTTTAGATTGTAATTTTGAACATAGATTTTTTTTTCCCGTATAGAAACTAAGCCATTTATATTGTGTTTGGTTACTAGGAGAGTTTTGAGAATCTTACTTAATTTAAAAAGTACTTAAAATCACTTGAGGTACCAGTAATAACATCACTACTTAACTGTCGCTTTTGACAGCAGTTTAGTGTGAAACAGCCTAATTTTCACTAGAGCTGTTAGGAGCCAAACTCCCCTGCTGAAGGGGTGAGCTGAAAGATTCTCTTTTATCCAGTCTTATTCGATAAGAGATAAACTTTACTCAAGGGAATGGTTAATAGTGACAAAAACCTCAGTTTGCCAGCTTTCAGTCTAGTTCTTTTGTTACTATAATACATAGCTAAGGACTACCTGAACTGAGTTACATGTGAAATTTTTTTGTACCATATTCTGAATGGTGAAAATCATTGTTGTTTTTTTTTTAACATCTTTATTGGAGTATAATTGCTTTATAATGGTGTGTTAGTTTCTGCTGTATAACCAAGTGAATCAACTGTACATATACATATGTTCCCATATCTCCTCCCTCTCGCGTCTCCCTTTCAACCTCCCTATCCCACCCCTCTAGGTGGTCGCAAAGCACCGAGCTGATCTCCCTGTGGCTGCTTCCCATTAGCTATCTATTTCACATTTGGTAGTATATATATGTCCATGCCACTCTCTCCCTTTGTCCCAGCTTACCCTTCCCCCTCCCTGTGTCCTCAAGTCCATTGTCTACGTCTTTGTCTTAATTATGGTCATCAGAACCTTTTTTTTTTTTTAGATTCCATATATATGTGTTAGCATATGGTATTTATTTTTCTTTCTGACTTACTTCCCTCTGTATGACAGTCTCTAGGTCCATCCACCTCAGTACAAATAACTCAATTTTGTTTCTTTTTATGGCTGAGTAATATTCCATTGTATATATTGCCACATCTTCTTTATCCATTCATCTGTCGATAGACACTTTGGTTGCTTCCGTGTCCTGGCTATTGTAAATAGTGCTGCGATGAACATTGTGGTACCTGACTCTTTTTGAATTATGGTTTTCTCAGGGTATATGCCCAGTAGTGGGATTGCTGGGTCGTATGGTAGTTCCATTTTTAGTTTTTTAAGGAACCTCCATACTGTTCTCCATAGTGGCTGTATCAATTTACATTCCCACCAACAGTGCAATAGGGTTCCCTTTTCCCCACACTCTCTCCAGCATTTATTGTTTGTAGATTATTTTGTTGATGGCCATTCTGACCTGTGTGAGGGGATACCTCATTGTAGTTTTGATTTGCATTTCTCTAATGGTTAGTGATGTTGATCATCCTTTCCTGTGTTTGTTGGAAATCTGTATATCTTCTTTGTAGAAATGTCTATTTAGGTCTTCTGCCCATTTTTGGATTGAGCTGTTTGTTTTTTTAATGTTGAGCTGCATGAGCTGCTTGTATATTTTGGAGATTAATCCTGTGTCAGTTGCTTCATTTGCAAATATTTTCTCCCATTCTGAGGTTGTCTTTTCGTCCTGTTTATTGTTTCCTTTGCTGTGCAAAAGCTTTTAAGTTTCATTAGGTCCCATTTGTCTATTTTTGTTTTTATTTCCATTTCTCTAGGAGGTGAGTCAAAAAGAATCTTGCTGTGATTTATGTCATAGAGTGTTCTGCCTATGCTTTCCTATAAGAGTTTTATAGTGTCTGGCCTTACATTCAGGTCTTTAATCCATTTTGAGTTTATTTTTGTATATGGTGTTAGGGAGTGTTCTGACTTCATTCTTTTACATGTAGCTGTCCAGTTTTCCCAGCACCACTTATTGAAGAGGCTCTCGTTCCTCCACTGTATATTCTTGCTTCCTTTATCGAAAATAAGGTGACCATATGTGCGTGGGTTTATCTCTGGGCTTTCTATCCTGTTCCATTGATCTATCTTTCTGTTTTTGTGCCAGTACCATACTATCTTATTTACTCTAGCTTTGTAGTAGAGTCTGAAGTCAGGGAGCCTGATTCCTCCAGCTCTGTTTTTCTTTCTCAAGATTGCTTTGGCTATTCGGGGTCTTTTGTGCTTCCATAGAAATTGTGAAATTTTTTGTTCTAGTTCTGTGAAAAATGCCATTGGTAGTTTGATAGGGATTGCATTGAATCTGTAGATTTCTTTGGGTAGTATAGTCATTTTCACAATATTGATTCTTCCAATCTAAGAACATGGTATATCTCTTCATCCATTTGTATCATCTTTGATCTCTTTCATCAGTGCCTTATAGTTTTCTGCATACAGTTTGAAAATCATTATTTTTCGTGGAATTATAAAATACAATACTGGAGTATGTCAAAGCTCTATGATAGTTAACAAACATTTCTTATGAAACATTTATTATTGCCTGTTATGTGTCAGGCTGTGTGAAGGATAGACATGTAAGAGCCTCTCCTGCCCTGTCTAGTGGAGAATCATTGTCTTGAGATTTGAAAAAAACGAAGGGTACTGCCTAAAATACCCTCTACTTACCCCTCATCAGTGGATGAAACTTCTAATCTCTTTAATAATGTACACAAGTAATGCTAGAATATGTTTTCAATGTGATTTATTTTTCTTACTTTTATATCCCTTTGATTATTTGGACCTGACTTGTAAAACAATGAAATAGAGTGTTTTGTCTCCTTTACACAGCTCTGTTGACCATTTTCTGGCATCTGGCAAAATAGTGTAGATGAGCATACAATACTGTGGGGAAACTATTTTCAAACAATCAGGAATATTTTGTCAATCCTAGTAGTTTATCTTTTTCCTTTGCATGTTTAATTATTGCATCCTTTGCAATATATAAAATTTTTAAATCCATTTAATTCCAATGGCCGTTTGTCAACTCCCTTCTGGGATTTTCCTTTTTAGTAGAAATAAATAACTGATAGGTATTCATTTGGAAATGTGAAACATAAAAGACTCAGTGATATTCTTCCACCAAAGCAAAATTGTGTTTTGAACAGGGCCTCTGGGAAAAAGAGTTTAAAAAAAAATCACAAATTCTTCTCTTTCTAATTATAGATAACCAGATCAGGATAATCCTAGGATCATAATTTAATGTCATGCTAACTTTAAAAAGGCATATATAATGATGAAAGTTATCTTTTAAGTTAAAAGATAACTTAAAACTTAAGTTAACTTAAGTTTTAACTTAAAATATTTTTTTCTGATTCCACTGAGAGCAAATGACAGTAAAATAAATCCTTAGTTATATTCAGTATTAAAATTTTCACTTTAGTAATTTTCTTTTAGATAAATTTATTCACCCCTAATGATAACTGCAAATTAATATTAACTTGAAAAAGTTATTGGCTGTTTCTACAGACATCAACCAACTTGTCCATATTAATTAGCTGACTGGTTTTTAATTAGGCATAAATGAGTTGTTTAAATTAACCATAATATGTTGGGAAAGGAAACCATAAAGTTAGAAGGCAAAACCAGATTCCTCTAAACCAGGCTGTCAATTGGAATCAAACTTTGTTGGGAACCAGAGCCCACTTGACATAAAAAGTATGGGATTATGATCCCTTTGTCTTAATTTTACTATTAAAATCTGTAGAAGAGCAGAACATATATCTTACCCTTTTAGCTAATAGATTGTGTCTGTTAGGTCTCCAGACAGGTCACCAAAATAACCTGTTGCTCAAACAAGAGAGAGCAGTTCCCTGATAAGTCTGAGTAATGACTCCAAAGTAGGAGGTATCACTGGATGATACATGCATAATGTTTATTGGTAGTTTAAGGCAGGTGTTTTCATATGAGGTGGAGCGGACGGACGCTGATTGGAATTGTGCACATTTTT
Source organism: Stenella coeruleoalba (assembly GCF_951394435.1). Taxonomy (NCBI): domain Eukaryota; kingdom Metazoa; phylum Chordata; class Mammalia; order Artiodactyla; family Delphinidae; genus Stenella; species Stenella coeruleoalba. The sequence goes on along the minus strand of NC_137148.1, from coordinate 96,810,910 downwards.
ATTTATTATTTTTTTAACATCTTTATTAGAGTATAATTGCTTTACAATGGTGTGTTAGTTTCTGCTGTATAACAAAGTGAATCAGCTATATGTATTCATATATCCCCATATCCCCTCCCTCTTGCATCTCCCTCCCACCCTCTCTATCCCACCCCTCTAGGTGGTCACACAGCACTGAGCTGATCTCCCTGTGTGTGCATTTTTAGATGTAATAATTTAGGACTAGTGGACACAGCGAGGAGAGAGTTTGAAAATAAACCTTGAAGACTCAACAGTTGTTTGATAAGCGCAACTGAGCAGTCTTTTGTCTGCAAAGGGGCTGATGATGCCTAGTTGAATCAGGTAAATAGATTGTCTAAAAGTTCCTGAAAGAAACAATACAGTTATTTGTAATTTCATCTTCCTGGGACAGACGTAAATATTATTAGAATTTCTATCAATAAACTTGAAGTTCTATTTTCTAATTAGCTGATTACTATCTAATAGTTGTCGTTACTAATAAAGATTATCTGATAAGATATATGCCAGATATATATATTGACGCATGTTAACCAGATGAAAGTCTGGGAATAACCCTATAACTGCACATAGAATTTGTTTTGGTTATACCTATAGATATAGATTTATTTACGGTTTGCGTGGAACAGTGTGATCAAATTCTGAACAGGTCAAAGAACTTAAGGTTTTTAACCAGCCCCGTTAGAAATTTTGAAATGAAGATTATCTCTGTTCATAGATTAAAAAATAAAGTGATTTTCTTTGGCCCAGGCTGAAAAGCTGAAGATACATAGGTGGCAGGATAAGAAGAGTGTATAACATAAATCTTCAGTTTTTATTTTAAGTACTGAGCAGCAGCACTTCAGCAAGTCTGTGACTGTACTTCATGTTATGTACTGTTCTACCTGTAGTATGTAGATGTGTTTGTTTAAAGGCTAATAGATAGCTCTGACCCCTTCTCTTTTCTCCTGCTCTCTGTTCATAGTTATGGTGATGTATGAGGTTCTAATTGGCATAGCAAAAGCTTTCAAAAACCTTGTTGCATTTTTTTTTTGGTCAAAGTTTGAATGCCTTTACAAAACAAAACAAAAAATCTCTCCTGACCATTTATCTTCCTGCAGTTTGAATTGCACAGTTCCTCTTCAATTTCTTTCTGGGGCTTGCTCCTGACTACACATTCAGGAAGAACACACTTCTCTTGAATCTTGTTACTAATATTTTTATTTACATTATCTCAAGTATATAGCTGAAGTATACCAGTGGCTAAAACACATAAGCCATATTTATGCCCAGAATATCAGTTGAAATGTTGAGAGAATGTTTTAGATTAAATAATCTAAATAATCCAATGCACCGCTCCTTCCCCCAAACATATATTTTTTAGTTTTATAGCCCAATATTTGTCTCAGTTTTTCACTTTGCATATTTGGGTACAATCATGTTGGAATTTTAAACTCTAATTTCCAAAAATGATTATTAATGTAGAAGAAATTATAGTATGGTAAAAATGAATAAACTACACCCTTCATTCATTTATTTTTTAACATTCTGAATTAACAGCACTTTTATACTGGAAAAACAGAAAATAAAAACTCATTACAAAAATGGATTCATAATGGAAAAAAAGTAGAATTTTATTCCATTACCTGTTCAACAACTTGATTTACACATGTATTTTATATCATGGAAATTCTTCTGTTTATTTCTTGTGCACAGCATCATTGTTTCTTTTCTTTTTTTCTAATAAACTATGGCAGAATGGAAGCAGCTTAGGTAGATTGGGAGAGCATGTGATTCAAAAGATGTGAGTTTTAGTCCGAGCTCTTTTACTTACCAGATATATCTAATTAAGGCATTTATGTAACTGCGTTAAGATTCCATTTTCTCATCTGGCAACTAGAATAGCTGCATTTACTCCATAGGGTGGGTGGTTGTGAGGTTAGAAATGAGGCAGCACTAGTGCTGTTCCTTCCCTCTTGTGGTCTCTGTTACTATGCCAGGCAAGTAATAGATGTTCAGTTAAGTTTGAACAGACAGCAGACGTGCTGCCTGGGACCTATTGGAAGCTTTCCCATGGCAGATGTTCCGAATGTCAGAGGAAAAGTGTTTCGGAGTTTGTAGCTTGTACAGACTCCCACATTTAACTGGTGGTGAAAATGAAGTCCAAAGAGATCAAGCTGCTTGCTCAGAATTCACCTGGTCAGTGGCACATCTGAAACCACAACTCATCTCTTGACATCTAGTCTGGTGCCTTTTATATTACCCGTAAGGTTATGTAATCCATGAAAGTTATATTTTGTTTTGGAAGTCATTATGATAGAACTAAAAAAAAGTAGAACAAGTATTTCTCTAATCATTTGGTAAATTCAAAATGGGCCAACACTCTTTCTATAGTAAAATATGTTAACATTAATCAAAGGATTGCAGATAATGAAGATTCCACTTGCACACTGCTGTACTGAGTCATTTACACAAGATGCATTTACTGAGTATCTGAGTACCTGCCGTTTGTGTGTAACCTTGGGGTAGTCCCAGGGAATGCCCAGAGGAAAGCACAAGCCCTCTAGTGGACAGACACATATACAAATGACTTCACCACATCCTAGCAAGGGCTCAAAAGAGGTGAGGGGGCGCTAGGGAGCAGAAGGTAGATTTTGAAACAAAAATAGGAATCTTCCAAGTGGATTGAGCAAAGGACAACATTTCCGTTAGAAGAAGTACATAGCAGGGGCTAATACAGAGAAGAATACATCAACATAAAATACTGAATAAACTAAGTAATTTTAGTTGGATGGAACTTTGCCTTCAAATGGGCCAGCAGTGGTATACAAAGCTGACCAAGTCAACGAAGGCAGACTCTGGGAGCTCCCAATATTTCATGCCAAGGAGTTTAGCCTTTACTGTGTGGCTTTATATTTCAACATATTATCTAAATAATTAAGTTGTAGAAAATAACTATCAAGTTATCTAACAGAAATTCAGAAGAGTTACATAATAGTTGTTAATATATTCAACAAATGTTTCTTATACATTTGCTTGGTGATTTGAACAGAATCTCTATAACTCGCGGGACTTACGGGGAAAAATGATCAGTCTCAAATACAGCAGAAAAGCTACTGAGAAATTAACCTTCGACCTGTGGTACCACCATTAGTGCCCACAATGAAAACTTATCACACAAGCATTTCAATATGATTAAAGTGAGCAGTATTCAATGGAATATAACTATGCAAGAATCCTTATTTTTTAATTAGTAAGACATATGGGTAGAAACATTTCATGTGTTCTTTTTAGGGTGGGGAAAAGAGGATATTTCTTGCACATATCCTTAGTATATCAACAGTGACCCAGCAACAATAAACAGGCATAACACAGGGACGGGGGTGAAATGGCACAAATATTGTCACACTCTGAAACCTGCAGTGCAGCGGGGATTTCTCCCCCTCTGTTTTCCACTCGGCAGAGATTATGAAAATCAATTTCCTATCATTGTTTAAATTAATATTCTCATCTGGTAGATGGCTATAAGTGACACCCAGGAGTTTACTGTCTAGGGAAAGAAGGAAAGACATTCAGAAATTAATAGCATCATTGTCTAGTATAAAGATAACTGAAAAGCAAGCTGTTTACATAAAAATGGGCATTTTAAGGGAAGAAAAGCATTAAGCAGTAATAAAAACAGAGATACATCTGTCCTTTATTTTTCCTTTTGAATGCGTTCAACAAAGGAGAAATTTTTCAAGTGTGTTTATTCCCCATGAGCAGGACATTAACTGGCAATATGTAGAAACACTAACAGTGAGAAAAAAAATTATCAGGGCTTCCAAACTGGTTAGAAACCTGAGATGGTTGCCTAGGCAGTCTGCCATCTGAAGTCTGGTTTTGATCAGTGGTGAGAAGATATACACAAATATGCCTTGTTGAGTTCCACCTATACCTTTGCTTATTTATTTTATTTACTTATTTTTTATTTTTCTTTATTGAAATATATTCTTATACTAATATTATACTAATGTTATATAAGTTTCAGGTTACAACTTAGTGATTTGATTTTTTTCTAGATTATATTCCATTTAAAGATATTATAAAATATTGGCTGTATTCCCTGTGCTGTACAATATATCCTTGTAGCTTATTTTATACATAGTAGTTTGTACTTCTTATTCCCTTACCACTGTCTTGATCGTCCCTCCTTCCCTCTCCCCACTGGTAACCACAAGTTTGTTCTCTATCTCTGTGAGTCTGCTTCTGTTTTTTTAAATTTATTAGTTTTATTTTTAAATTCCACATATAAGTGATAACATATAGTATTTATCCTTCTCTGTCTGACTTGTTTCACTGAGCATAATATGCTCCAGGTCCATCCGTGTTGTTACAAATGGCAAAATTACAGTCTTTATTGTGGATCAGTAATATTCCATGTATATAAATACTGTGTCTTCTCTATCCATTCATCTATTGATAGATTGCAACATGCGGGTTGCTTCCATATCTTGGCTATTGTAAACAGTGCTGCTATGAATATTGAGGTGCATGTATCTTTTTGAATTAGTGTTTTCATTTTCTTTGGATATATCCCCAGGAGTGGAATTACTAGATCATATGATAGTTGTATTTTTAGTTTTTGAGGAGCCTCCATACTGTTTTCCACAGTGTCTGCACCAATTTACATTCCTACCAACAGTCTACAACGGTTCCCTTATCTCCAGATTCTCATTGACACTTCTTATTTGTGGTCTTTTTGGTGATAGCCATTCTGACAGATGTGAGGTGATATCTCATTGTGGTTTTGAATTGCATTTCTCTGATGATTACTGATGTTGAGCACTTTTTCATGTGCCTGTTGGTCATCTGTATGTCTTCTTTGGAAAAATGTCTATTCAGGTCTTCTGCCCATTTTTAATTAAGTTGTTTGTTTTTTGACATTGAGTTGTATGAGCTGTTTATATATTTTGGATAGTAACCCCTTATGAGTCATATAACTTGCAAATATTTTTTCCCATTTAGTAGGTTGTCTTTTTATTTTGTTATTGGTTTCTTTTGCTGTGCAGAAGCTTTTAAGTTTAATTAAGCCCCATTTGTTTATTTTTGCTTCTGTTTCCTTTGCCTTAGGAGACAGAGGCAAAAAAATATTGCTAAGATTTGTGTCATAGAGTGTTTTGCCCAAGTTTTCTTCTGGAAGTTTTATGGTTTCCAGTCTTATATTTAAGCCTTTAATCCATTTTGAGTTTATTTTTGTATATGGTGTGAGAAGATGTTCTAATTTCATTTTTTTACATGTAGCTGTCCAGTTTTTCCAGCACCTCTATTGAAGAGAATGTCTCCTCTACATTGTATACTCTTGCCTCCTGTTATAAATCAATTACCATACTTGTGTGGGTTTATTTCTGGGCTCTCTGTTCTGTTCCACTGATCTATGTGTCTGTGTTTGTGCTAGTATGATACTGTTTTGATTACTGTAGCTTTGTAGTATAGTCTGAAGTCAAGGAGCATGATCTCTCCAGCTGTTTCAAATGTGGATTAAATCTGATTGTTACTGATGTGAAAATAACATGCGACTAGATTTTTTTCAATAAATATTTTAAAATTGTATCATTTTGAATAGATTGGACCTCTATTTATCAATCTTATCTGGGCACAATAAACATTGAGGAATAATACTGAGTCCATGATCTTATTTTTGCTCCTCTGCTCCATCTCTGGATCCATTTATCAAGCTTTTTACTCCTGTGGGTCAGCTTCTAGCTCTGGCAGTTGAGGTTGAACGTGTTTTCAGCATGGGTGCATTGCTTCATGTTTTGGGACTGGTATTGCATGAAGCGAGAGGCTGTCCAGTCTTCCTCCAGTGGAATGGAAAGGGAGCCGACTTGTTCTCACCTTAAGTCCTTCAGCCTCAGTAGACACCAGAGCTATACTTTCTCTTCTGTCACTAAAAGCTTCATCACTCTGATTCCAGACACACCCTGGGAAAATCACCCTCATAGAATTGTTATAGGATGATGTGAGATAATATTGTGACAGCAGTTTTTAAAATCACACATTTGGTTAATACATTATTACCAAGGGTGAAAATGCCATAACAGTATCTCCCAAATATACTCAGAGAGATCCTCCCAAGGATTGTGGGTAGGAAGGGCTTGGCAGTTAAAAATAAACAAAAGCAGAGCAAAATTTTTTATTGCTGAGAGAACAAAACCAGTGATGACTCAGAAAAGAGTTCAGATTCAGATCTTTAATTTTACTTTTAGGATCAGATGAACTAGGTGAGCTTTTAGAAAAAGAATTGGTACATCTGGTTCTGCGTTCCAGAAATGGTGTGGGTTTAGACCGGCATTCCCTCTCCAGCTGACACCCATCTTTACTCCATGGGTTTCACGGTTCTAGTTATGCTTCAACTCATGAGCTGCAGAGGCCTGGGAAAATGATTTCATTCTTCTTTGAACAAGAAGCACTTATGATTTTCTCACTGTGACCCCTCATGTGTTTCTTTGCTACATATAGAGGCTGGATAACAAAATTTAAAATGAATCTTTGTAAAAGCACCTTTGTCTTCGTAATGCCCGTTAGAGCTGGACATTGCCCATACCAACTTTCTGAAGCATGGTACCATGTAGTCTTTGATGTATGCTCTTTAAACATACAGGTTTATGTGAAAAATTCTTCAACCTGTGTGTTTTGGAAGCAGGGTGGGAAAGGGAGGGAGAAGGAAGGGGGAAAGTTTGCAATAAATTAAAAAATGACTAGCATGTCAGTTGTGATTTTGATTCCTGCCAGTTTGGCTAATGTCTCAACTTTTGAAAGACACTGAGTGGAAACTTGTTTTTTTCAAATCAGTCATGAGAAATGAAAGAAGAGGAAATGGTTATCTACAACGTGTAAAGCACATTTTCTTTGGTGCTGAATTTTAGCCTGGAATGAATTTTTATGACCATATTATAAACCTCTGAAAATAGAGTTTAGTGGAAGTGTCGAAACGGCCTTAAATATATTTTACTGGCAAATGTGCTTCTGGAATGATTTTTGTAAAGGTAAAGATAATAATTTTATGCAATCCATATGTATGTGTGTTTTAAAACATTTGAGGGGTTAGTTATTTTCAGCATAACTAGCACATAATCAAAGATGGAACAGAATGATTTGAAGAGTTTTTCAAGAAGAAATTACACATGCTGCCTGTCAAAGGTTCTGCATAATTCATTTCATTTTAATACTGTGGTGCATTTAGCTCCTTACAATCTAAACACCAGGGAAGATAGATCAGTCTGGTATGATTCCAGAATTTCCTCCTCAGAGATGAATACCCGTTTCATTTCTGATGAGAGTATTCAATCAAAGTGTGAAAAAAACCTCTCTTTGTCCAGTCAGGATGTATGTGGTTCTAAATCCAACAATTGATTTGAGAATTTAGAAACAACAGAAATGTATTTTTCCACGAAACAATATCATCTTTATTGAGTGATATTTGAAAGGATAATAAGACAATTATGATCGGTATATGCAGTATTTTAACACAGGATTCTCTGTTCGCAGATATATTCTTACAATAAAGTGTAATTAAAATTTGAAGAAAAATAGTATCTCCCTTAATAGACATCTGATTTTCCTCCATTTTAGGGTAGTTTAGACTAATTTGGCCAAGTTGCTAAGGGGAAAAGGCTTCAAGTTTTTTGCAACTTCTCTTCAGTTGCCACCAAGGCAAGAAATACCAACTGAGAAAATGCTTAGGCTGGGAGAAAATCATAAACCATTTTTGTAGGAACTTTCGAAGCAAATGTTAATTTTGGATACTTCTGAACTTGGATGCACAAGGAAGAAAGTAAGGTAATAAGGAAGAAGAACAAAAGGGAAATCTACTATTTAGATAGATTGTGGGAAAAGTGTTTAAATAGAAGCTTATAGGAAAAAGAAAAGTAAACTCTTTTTAATAGATGTCTCCTATAAAGTATGGTCCCACGTGACTCTGCCCTCATCATACCACACCGTGTTTTGTATTTGTTCTGGGTGCTACACTTTAGGAGGAGTGATGGCGCAGTGAGGCATGTTGAAGGAATGTGCCTCAGATGATTAGGTGTCTGAAGACAGTAGCTGAGGAGGTATGGAAAAGCGTTTACTCAATCCAGCTCATGAAGTAAAGACCTAGTAATGGAATACAATACCATCTTCAAGTATTATTGAAAATAGGATTCTGGGTGGCTCTGAGGAGGAAGTATGAGGACCAGTGGTTCTAATTAAGCTAATTACTTCCTTCTATCCTCAAAACAAATAAGAACTGTTTAATAATTAGCGCTTTCTGTAGATGGACTATTTCACCATAAACTAGTGAGTGAGTTTCCTGTCACTGGAGGCTTTAAGGAGAAACTGAGGGGCTTAGTAAGAATTCATTAATCATGTGGTGTGGCGAACCATATACTTCCTTAGAGTCTTTCTGACTGTGACAACCTACATATCTTTGAGGGAGCTGTGTGTGCAGAATCACTCTTTACTGGGGAGGGACTATGGGTGGAATATGTCAATACTGACATATCCTGAATCACTGACCTTCCTGTGCCAAGTATTGTACTTGAGTGTTGCGTGCAGGTAAACAGGTTTCTGAAATAAAAGAAAGTAGGTTTGCTCTTTGCAAAAAAATCACTAAAGGAAACCTAAAGTACCTTTGCATCTCACTTTTTACTCTACTTTCAGATAAAAGTGAACATTAAAGCAAGAAAACACTGGGAAGAAAAGAAATGCTGTTGTGACTTTTAATAAGGGACCTTTGAGTACTGAGAATATCTGGGTGACAGCTCAAACTATTTTATAGTTATTGCTTGTTGTTCTAGATGTCAAGCCTGCCTGTTGTAAACCTGAAGCTCAGTAGATTTTCAACTCAGCCTTGATCTAGTGTGCTCTCTGGTGTGTGGGCAATGAGTTTCCAGCAACAATTTGCCCCCTTGATGGACAGGGTTGGTAAGAGAATTTATTGCGATAATGGCAATAAGTTATTCATTCTGGCTTATTGTAGCCACCTATTAATTTCTGTTTCTATTATTATAAAAACTGTGATTACTCAGCTACACAAGCTATAAGCAAGTATGTCCCTTTTTACAGAGGATATCAACACCGACTGTAGCTTCTGTGAATTTGGGTGCTTTTAAAACATTTTGGTGCTTGGATCTTACTCTATACCAGTTAAATCAGTGTCTCTGGGGTCGGAGCCCAGGCATTAGTATTAATTTCTCTAGGAGATTCTAACGTACAGTGTCAAGATTCACTGTACTAAGTTATTGGATATACCATAAACAAAGCCAAGTACCTAATTATAGAAAAAAATGGTTGTTTGATTTAATGTGAAATTATCTAGAAATAGCTGATCACTAATTTAGGTCAGTGCAAGAAATGAACATGAAGGAAGAGTAAGCAGAATGTTTTTCCAGGTTCCCATTTTTCCTGGTATATTTACATTTTGAAATGAATCCTGATGGAGGCTTTCCTGAACTGAACATAATACAATGAACCAGAATGTTCCAATAAATGAGATCAACATTATTGGAATTAGTAACATGGGTTTGGCCAAAAAGTTCATTCAGTTAGTGAACACGTTCAATAAAGTTCTTCGTGGAAATTAAAAATGTGTCTTTTATTTTTATGGACACTGAATGAACTTTTTGGCCAACCCAATATATTGGGCTAGTTTGTGAGTATGGCCAATAGAAGATGCTTCATAAGGAGGTATAATTCTCATAAAAGATGTACAAAAACAGACCTCAGAGTATCAACCTGGAACCATTTCTTAGTGTATAACACAAAGGGATCCTGAGGATGTTGACAACTTATCTCAGTTCACTGAGTCTTTGTCACATATGTTGGCCCCAAAATAATCAAAAGGAGTTGTAATATGACAGAGTATGTTGGCTTATTCAAAAGCAATAATTTTATGCAGGGAGATGTGCTCTTAATACCGACAGCCAGCAATTGGTATGTTCGGTGTATCACTGAAACATAATATAAATTTATTAGTTACCAGTTAGGGTGTCAGTAGTGAAGCAGACACTACCGGAAACAGAGATGAGAATGTGTGAGAGTAGACTGATACTTTGAAGAGTTCACTGGTATATGATATTTGTCCCTGTGTCAGAACTGTGACGTTCTTTCAACAGAAAGTAAGTTATCTTCCTTCTTAGCCTGCATCAGTGTGCACCCCTGCTTTCCACTCCCCCAAATGATAGTTCTTTGCTACATGGGTAATGAGGAGTAGGGATTTTGTGGTTTGAAGCAGGATCCCTGTGGAATTTCTTTGAACTACAGACACCCTGCTACTTGCTCTGTCTTTCTTGTTTTTACCAGTTTAGCACAAACGTTGCCTTTCAATGTGATGACATGTTCAAAGCAAAACATAAAATTGTGTTAGTTTAAAGGACTCATTAATTTCCTTTGTACTCCAAATCCTCTGCATTAACAATTGCAATATGTGCTGATTCTATATTAAAACTTACTCCATTTTGGTTGCTATTAACTTCAAAGGAAACCTGAAAATAGTGTAAGAGAATTAAATTCTCATGTTGAAAAATTAACACATTACTGACAACTGACACACTTTTTAGTTTCTCTCGCTTATGACATTTTAAAGTTTTTCTGTTTGTACAACACATCTGTGGTTGTACAGTATTGCTGTACAACAGTATTGCTCCTTAAAGATGAAGCCTTGGACCCATCCAGTCCGTGTCGTTCCGTGAATGCTTGTGGTATGGTTGCGTTAATACCTTCCGCACTCCGAATGTCATCCTGGTTTGTGTGTGTGTAACTGTGTGTGTATGTGTGTGTGTTTAGAAATTAAGCATAAAGATACTTGATATCTAAAATTATAAACTAGAAGCAAAAATGAGTCAATTGAAGGCAAAGGATTTTAATTTATGTTACTGTGCTTAAAAATTATCCATTACTTTAAATAATTTGTTATCTTTCACCTTATCAGAATTGTCAGTGTATACAGATATTGAGCCTGAACTTCTGATTCCAGTATTAATAATATAAATATAAGTATAAATATATGTGTGATTCAGATTACCTCTTACTGAGAGAAATAACAAGGTTATCAATTTAGAAAAACAAATGCATGTAGTGGCCCCAAATTAGTATAACCTTAATGAATAAATTCTAATCATTTTCCCCTTTCCATGATGATGATAAACTCAGTTTGGTATTTTGCAGTGACCAGTGCTAAGCAAGATAAAAGGCAATGCAGTTGCTAGGTGATATCAATAATTCATTCATTTGATACTAAGCAGAAAATTTAAATCCCAAGATGATATGACAGTTTTTGAAGAACATCTATATCTAGCATAAAATAGATGTCAATTTCTTAGGATGTCTTTCTTCTGAATGAATAAAAAATACTTTCTTCTGAATAAAAAAAACTTTTGCTATAAAATGATCTTTAAAATCTGTTTTATAATTTCCCAATTTAATTTACCATTTTAGTTCCACATCTGTCTAAACAAACAAACAAAAAACACATGTAGGCAAAAACTCAAATTATCCTACCAGTTTTTCTCTATTATTTCTCATGTTGCTCCCCACAGAGTTGAAGCTCATGATTGTGTTTTCAAAATCATTTCACTTGAAAATGAGTAGAACCCTCCTAACTCCAAGCTTCTGGAGGATTATTTTTTCTGGGGGTGGTGAGAATGCTGTAAAATCTGCAGGGTTTTTCTCCTTTAAAACAAATGGAGACTTTGAGCTGATGTTTCAGAGGGCTGGTGAAGTCCTTGTGTGCCGCCTCCTCTGTTGGATTCAGAGACAGTGCTCTTGGGAGCTCCACCTGCTGTCATCATGTGGTATGTCTTACCATTCAGTCAGTGCAATCGAGTGAAATGTTCACATTAGATCTTACTGATATTTCTGCTTCATCTCTTTCCCAGTTAGTTCTTGAATAAGTATTCCCTGTGAAGTTAGCGATAGGTGGCTATTTCTGTTCTATTTGTGTTGTTTTATCATGTTTTTCCGTGTAACCTTAAAAACATGTGTAGCCAAAAAAAAAAAAAAAAAGCGTAACGCTGAGTACAATGAAAGAGTTCATGAAGTGCTTAACATAGTAGGCAAAGATGGAAAAGATATGACAAACTCTAATCCTACAGAGTACAGAGACTGCTCAGGTGGGGATCAAGTGGCGACCTTATGCCGCATTCATAGCAAAGTCACTGTTTAGCTCCAAGTGATGATTTTCATGTAGAAATAACAGCACTAATTCTCCAGCCCTGCTAAAATTTCAAGAGTAGCCCGTGCTCTGGAATTTTACATATAATGTCCCAACATTTAAATTTTAGCTTAATTTTAAAAATTCAGGTAAAAAAATGATCTGTCAGAAGGATTTGGCTTTTAACATATAAACTTTTCCTTTTGAAACCAAGCAATGCTCTGAAGATATTCATATATATATATATATATATATATATATATATATATTAGAACAGGAAATGGAAGCTAGCATCTCTATGTGTTTCTTCTTTTGCTACTCATGGTATATCTTGGAAGTAGTGCAAACAGCTCTCATCATCATCCAAGGTGGTCCATGGCCATGTTCTTAACAGCTGTATGAAGCTAATCACGTTCTTCAAATTCTCTTACACTCAGTGTCTTTGTGTACATGAGACTGAGGATGCAACTAGATTAAGTGTCAGTCAGCCTCGTACAGTTTCTTGCATTTAAATGCCCATTTTAATTTTTGTTTTTACATTTTTATTGTTTCCCTTGAGTCAAACTAAAGAATCAAGAGCTTTCTTCATTTGTACATGATCACACAGATTGAGTGCTGCCTTACAGACTTCTGAGTACCTCTTCTGTTGGACTCTGAGGACAATAATACCTCTTTCTGAGAGGTATTGACTTTACAGTTCAAACTCACATTAGGTTCAAGTTTTCATTGTGTCACATTATAAACAGACATTGGCTTTTTAGTTTTTTACATTTTCCCCACTTGCTCCAGCACGATGAACAATGATTTATGACCTCCAGGTCTTAGGAAGAATTTCTCAGAACTTTACCTAATCAGTTTCCAGTTGTATTTTAGAGGCATGGACAACTACAGGGAATTATGAATTAAGGAACATTTAAAGGGGTCACCGTTACCAGATTCTCATATTTCCAATGGTTTCTTTCAAATTCCTATTTTTCTCTTAGTAATACTTCATTCTGTTCATAATAATTGAGAATAGCTGGATTTAATGTTGGAGCAGATTTCCCCTAACAGATTTTTCAACACAGCAGTAATTCCATTAGTGAGAGAGGGCTAATGCTATCATCGCAGCCTCTTCTCAGAATTTTCTAAGGTATTTTGAAATATTTTTTCAAAACTATTAGGAACAGTATTATTTTCATCTCCCTCTTGAAATGGTTCTCCATACTCCCTATCCTTACATTCTTGTTTTCTCTGAATCTTTATCACATGATTTTGATCATTTGTATTCCTTCTATTCTGCCATTTCCTGGTTTCTTGTCATCTAAATAATTCATAGAAAAGTGAAACAAAGGCTTGCTCTTAATTTTAAATCAATCCTAGAAGACTCTAAAATTCTCTATAGGGAACTCAACTCAGGGAACACTTTTACAATATGTTGTCATGCCTGGAACTTGCCTAAATGTGACAGGTGAAACTAACATGATCACCAGGTGAATAACAAAGGCTAATACAGACTTGATTACCTGGATTCAGACAAAAGACAAAGCAAAAGCTGGGTTGCTCAGCCTCATGTTTATCATCAAGGTACTGAAGGGAGGAGAGAACTATCCCTCCCTTTCTCAACTCAGAGAAGCAGTGGTAGATAAGATTGGGTACAGTTTCAGGACAGCGACTCTCCATGTCTGTTATCAGGCAGAGTTGCTGGTATTAAAGGATCAAGTAGTTGACTTTGTCTTTTCCTCCTCTTCTATCAGAAAAGCTACTGGGTTAAGAGTGAGTTTGGATATGGATACCATCAAGTTTATTAGTCCAACCAAAAGATGATTATACCCTAGATTAAGGCAGCATTAAGTTGGGTTGGTTAAATGTGAAGGAATGGAGAAATGCTTTAGAGGTAAACTCTGGCTAAATATGGGGAGAATAATGAGTTAAAGCAGATTATATCAGATAGCTTGTGGGTTTCTAAACTCAGATTCTAGACTGCTGGTTAAGACAGTTCAGAAATAGTGAATACAGGTTTGGGGGGGAAGAATGAGTTAAGTTACAATATGTTGAGTTGGAAATATTGTGTTGAAGCATCCAGGTATAAGCATCCAGCAATAAGTATAATATACAGATTTGAATCTCAGAAAGAAGCTTAACAGGATATATAGTACGGAATTACCAGAAGAGAACAAGAAATTGAGGCCATTCCCCGCATATACATGGAGAGTGGTGCATTCTAAGGAACACAAACATTGAAGGAGTGATAAGAGGGAAAGGAATCTGTAGGGAAACTGAGCAGTAACCAATGAGATTAAATGTAATGACTGGAGAATGCCGTCCTAGATGTCAAGGGAAATGTTTGACACTGAAGACAATGGCTTGAGCAATGAATAAATTAATAAATGAATGAAAGAAATTAGACTTAGACAAGAGAAATTTTAGAAGTTAAGGTAGAGGTGACCTGAAGAGTAGGTATGAAAATGTAGTTTTATTATTATGAGGAAGAGAGCAAGAGAACCAGGAAGTCAACAAAATTAAGAGAGATTTCGCTTATTCAGTTGATGTGTTTCTTTAATTTTTAAAAAAATTTTTGACGGAAGAAATTTGCACATGCTTACAGGTGGTGGGAGTGTGAGGTGAGGGATATAGCAGAGAGAGAAAGCATGAAATTATAGGAGATGGAAAAAGTAACCAAGAGTAAGTCTCAGAGGGTATGGATCTGAGCAAAGGCAAAACAATTGCTCTTCGTCCCAGCGGCATGGACATATATACACTACCAAATGTAAAATAGATAGCTAGTGGGAAGCCGGCGCATAGCACAGGGAGATCAGCTCGGTGCTTTGTGACCACCTAGAGGGGTGGGATAGGGAGGGTGGGAGGGAGGGAGACACAAGAGGAAGGAGATATGGGAATATATGTATACGTATAGCTGATTCACTTTGTTATACAGCAGAAACTAACACACCATTGTAAAGCAATTATACTCCAATAAAGATGTTAAAAAAAAATTGCTCTTGCAATGTAGAAGGCACTAGCAACAGGGAGGCTTGCGGGTGAAGACATAATGACTTGTGTAGGAGCAGGAAAAGAATTTGGGGCCTCAGTTTCTTCTTTAGTAAAAAGAAGAGTTTTCCAACATGGTAGGCTTGAGTATATTAATGAATGGTTGGAACAACCATTTTGGGAAATGGGAAAAGCTGCTGAATGGGGTCGTATGAAAAGAACGGTGTGTGACACTAGCTTTTTTTAAAATTTAGTATTAAAATTTAGGGAGGTGGTAAGGAGCCCATTAGCATTGAGGAAAAGCTGAAGGTTGAAATAGTCAGATCATCAAAAGGCTTTCACAGGCCTGGGGCTCCCAGTCACCCAGTTTACAGAATCCTGAGTTTCTCCTACAAGATACAGATCAATTCTAGGAGTCTGTTTGGATGGGCGATTTCCTGCTGAGGTTCAAACTGCCTTGAGCCTTCAGTGCAGTTTGAAAACTTTGTGAGTTATAAAGGAAGGGCTTCAACGGGGGAGGAAATGGGAAAACCATTTATATCAACAAATTGGTAACATCAGCCTCCAAGGTATCCATTAACTAATTAGACACAATTTCAGTGCAAGGAATTTGTCTCAGTGTTGCTCACTTGGAACTGATGAAAAGTGCTTTTATTCTGTGTGCTTGCAACTGCAGCAAGTCACCTTTGTGCTGGGTGCTCAGCCACGTCTTTCCAGCTCACTCATCTGTGGCTGAATTTAATGAGACCTACATCTTGCTGTGCAGTAGGTTGTGGGAATGATTCTGATGATTATTAAATCGTTTTCCCAAGTCATGCTAATCTTTGAAATGTTTAATTTCCCAAATCCCAAATCATCTAGTAAAATGAAAAATGCTGCAGAAGCAGCAGAGCTCCCATCCCTTTGCCTAAAGTGCGTATTTTCTCCCATCTCCTTGTATTTACCGACACGCATTATGGGAATTAAAAAGCAGCAGTAACCCACATCAGGAGGTTCTTGCTGTTTGTCTGGAGACCTGAGTTTGAAAGTGGAGAAAGAGAACCAACACAAAACAAAAAGTTTGTCAAGGCAAAATTTTATGTCTGTGGTGAGATGTATAAAGTCCACAGTTTTATTATTTGGAAATTCATGAACTGAACTCTTAAGATGCTTATTTATGAATCATTATTGGCAGATTGTGAGTTGTTTAAAAGACATTTGGGAAACTTACTTATGGCCTGTCCATTATAGTCAAGGTGACCATACACACAGTTTGTCCAGCAAAGTCCATTTACATAAGTTGTCTCTGATGTAATAATTAGTAGTGTCCTCCTTTCACTTTGGTTTAAAAGATTAATTCTGTGTTCATCTTACTTAGGTATAGAAAGTGTGCATTATATTTGATACAGGCTAGCAGGTGACAAAATAAATCTTACTTGTGAATTTGGATAGTCGATCAGCTTAATTTTCCTTGAAGGGCGTGTTGTGAAGTGACCCCTCATACAAACACTTGCTCTCTTAGGAATGGTAAGAATTCCTGAATTTATGCAACTTCTCAAAATATAGGAAAATGTGATTACTACTACAGTTGTGCCAGTCACAACTTGTTAGCAAATTTATATTTTACTGTAAATTTAATAGTTTGAAAATATTGTCAGAATAAGATCTTGAAAATGCTACATATTTTCTTCCATCAGTAATGCTAAGTGAGGGATGAATCATTTCTACCTGTGAAGTTCAGAAAAATAAATATTTGATAGTTCAGTCACCTTTGAAAAATGGGCTGCTTTTGAGAAACTCATTAGATTCTTTTATCACTTTTACTTAGAGAGTATTGAAATTGCTTCTGAAATAATCAATGTGTACTACCAGACTCAAGAGGAACATGTTATGTCAATATGAAATCAAAGTGCAATTAAGGTGTTGGACTGTGTATATAACTTGATAATTTTTTACTTGATTTCAAGAACTTCAGTCATTTCCATGCCAGTTATGAAGGATTAGAAAAGTACAAATGAAAAAATAATTACATTATTTTAAGAAGTTTGGCAATTACCATTCTGACTCTTTTATTGAACAAGATGCAACCTATAGGGCATTAAGCAGAAGCCCAAAGTGAAAAGGTGAAAGTTCTTGACTTAATAAGGAAGGAAAAATAATTGTACGCTGAGGTTGCTAAAATCTCTAGTAAGAATGAATCTTCTATCCATGACATTGTGAAGAAGGAAAAAAAAAAATCATGTTACTTTTGCTGTTGCCCCACAAACTGCAAAAGTTACAGCCACGGTTCATGATAAGTGCTTAGTTAAACTCGAAAAGGCGTTCAAGCTGCACAGTAAGATTTTAGGAACAACAGGGACCACATTCACATAACTTTTATTACAATATACTGTTTTGTTTTATTTTATTAGTTATTATTAATCTTTTACTGTGCTTAACTTATAAATTAAACTTTATCATAGCTATGTATGTATAGGAAGAATCTATATAGGATTCCATATTGTCTGCAGTTTTAGGCATCCACTGGGGGTCTCGGAACATATCCCTGGTGGGTAAGTGGGGCTATTGTGTGTGTGTTATTTTCTCACTCTGTCAAACCTCTAACACATATATTCTGGAGGTGGGAGATCATAAGTGCTGTTAAAATTTATTTTATAGTCTGTTAGCATGTTGTAGATAGGCGGTCTAGCACCTCACTGTAGAACAGAGGTTGGCAAACTTTAGCCTGCTGGCCAGATATAACTTGCTACGTATTTTTGTGTGACTTGTGCTCCAAGAATGAGTTTTACACTTTTAAACAGTAGAAGAGAAAAATGAAAAGAGTAGTATTTTGTGATATGTAAAATGATAAGCAATCCAAATTTCCATGTCTGTCTAAGTTTTCATTGGAATACAGCCATGCCTGTTCATTTGCATGTTATCTGTGGCTGCATTCTCCATATGATGGTACAGCTGAGTGATTAAAACGCTATGAACTGAAAAGTCTAAAATATTTACTATTTAGTCCTTTTCAGAAAAATGACTGATCCTTGCTATAGAATGTGGTTGTACTTGGCATCATCCTTTATATTGTTCTTGGCTATTGGGGTTTTGGTTGAAATTGAGAGAGTACAAGTTCCATTTTTAACATCTTGTTACACGGCGTATGGAAACTGTTAAAATATTATTACTCTCTTAATTTATGATTTTTAAATAAATGTGACATTTTTAATATGACTTGTTAGTTTACCATTATCCATCTAGATAGAGATTTTAAAGAACACAGATAATACACTATGCTTTCTCATCAGGGATATTCAGGGCTGGAAATGGTGTTAAAACCATTTAATGGTTTTAATCGTTAAAACCATTTAATGATTCAGGCCTAAGAATCATTCATAACATATAATATTTAACTTCTGGTCCAAAGCTTAGGAATCAAGGCATAAGTTACTAGGAACCTCAGAATGTTGGTGGTTTGTTGGCAGTGCCTGGCGGGATGAATACTCTAGGTGTGTTTGCTTGTTTTCAATTGGTTTTATTTTCTTCTTAAAGTTTCAGAAGAGTAGCAATTTATGACCATGGTCTTCCAGCAACTTACACTGAAATATGAGCACTATCTGAAGAAACAAAAAAGGAATCACAAAATGATAACAGATGAGAAGAAATGATAGTTGGGAGAGTCATAAGTGAAACATGGGTAAAAATTACCAGCAGCCCTATCACCACAGCATTCCACAAAATAATTTACATAATTGTTTCCAGAATTTGAAGTTTGGCACGACTGGTTACTAACTATCATATGAAAACTCCTTTAAGATTTAGGCAAAAGCTAGAAATATAAATCTGCTCTGACCCCCACTGGACTACTTGGTAGTTTCAGAGTATATGTTTCATTTTGCATTCTTTGTGCATTGGCTCAGAAGATTTCATTAGGCCAGGGGCACATTTGCCACCTTTGTTTTCGCCTGTTGAAATTTTACCTGGTCTTCGGGACCCAACTCAATTTTACCTCTGCTGTAGCATTAATTGCACTTTCTCTTTTTCTCTCATTGTTCTCTTACAGTACTTTATTATTGTTTCCAATATTTTAATGCCATATTTTGATTTGCTGTAAAGTTATTTTCATTTGCATCTTCATCTCCTTATCTTGCTTTTGAGAGTAGGAACCATGTCTTGAATGTTTTGTCTTCACCACAATGCTGGTACTTAATAGGTTTCACAAAAGCTAGCTATTGAAAAAAATGTGGACTTCTAAGCTTAATAAGCTTATTTAAGTTTAATAAATTTTAAGCATATGTCAGAAAAGTGACCTGTGTACCTCCTGCAAAGTTATAGTATTTTATTTTCCATGTATTTCCAGAAAAACCAATTATGCAATGTACGATTAGTTTTTATATAATTACTGTGTAATGAAAGCTTTACTACCATGTCCATGCTTGCTCTATCTACCTACCTACATACCTATTTATTTATTTATAATTTTGTAAGATTTAATCAGGCTGAATCTTGAAGTATTTGGAAGATAAGAGTATCCTGTATGCATATATAAAAATTGAAAGAAGTCAGAAAGTCCAGAGTCCAGAAGGTCATTCATATAGGTAAGCATTCAGAGTGCTGTCAGATGACAGGGGGTTTCTATAAATAGTGGTCTTACTAACTACTTTCTATAGAGTTTGAGTTGTTGATGGGCTTGGCTTCGCCAATTAAGCTTTGCTAGAATACTCTTCTGTAAGACATTGGGGAATTTCCTTTATGGAGTTCTTTCAAGTTTTAGATATATATAATTCTGCTTCGGATAGTTTCAGGCCCAGAGTCCTGCATAAAAGAAGTAAAATTGGCTATGTGGTAATTGAGTCCCATTTAGCAAGTGCTTACAATTTGACTTGATTTTGTCATCTTTATTCCAAAAAATGCCTGTATTAAAATGGTACCATATTGTCATATAAAGACACTGGTTCTAAAAAAAAATTAAGAGAATTTTTTTCAAGAATCATAATGGTATTTTCTGACTAGGCATTTAAGTAATATATCGTTGACTGGCTTAACACCAATTGAATAAGTAAAAAGACAACATAATAGAGAAATTACAGCGTTGTGGAAGTTCATGATGTTTGTTCAAAATCTATTTATGTGTATCTATTCACATCAAATTACCCACATTTCTTTATCAAGGGCATTTTACAAGCTGAAAAAAAATACTTCACATTGAACATGGTCATTATGCAGACTTATTTTGGAATTTCTCCATCTTGTTCCCCAAGAATAGCCAAATGATTTAATACAAATGTTCCCGAGGTATTATTAGGCACTGGTTTTAAATTTTACTTTCAACACTGTTCTTTAGATATCATTTAATTTTCCTACCTTAATTTTTCCAATTTCTAAATGCTATGACTATGACTGCTTCATGAGAGCAATTGATGAAAGTTCATCAAACTTTATTTAAAAATATATTTGATTTTTTAAAATGAAACATACAAAGAATATGTTACATAGGGCATCATTTTATGTAATGACAACATAACTTACTGTACGTATTGTCTATTCCAATGGACAAATCATATTGCTATTTGTATCATCCCCTGGAATGGCATGCTTAGAGGAAAGTATGCATTTTAGCCAGCATCCAGGCTTATTCACATGATTGGGGGCAATCTGGAAGACCTAACACCTATACTGCTATGTATTAGTTTGTGTGTGGAAATTGCGTTTTCAGAAACAATGGAATTTGGAGAAAGACCCTTTCCCCACTTTCTCTGAAGGGAGGCAGTGGGAGAGGGGGACATCTCAGTGAAAAGTACAATTTCTTTACCATGATGCAAAGATTTAAGGTAGAAGGTAAAGAGAATGTGGCTAAATAATAGTGTAAATATTCTGTGGATTACTTGGGGTGTTTCGTTTTCTTCTTCACATTCCATTTTTTGTCCCTTGACCCTTCCTCATTTCAGATGTTACACATGAGTGATCCTTTGCTTTAGGGAAACTTATTACTGTATAACCAGAGAAGAAAGATATCACATTTTTTACTTTTATGCTGTAAAACGGTGGTCCAGGTGTCAGACAGAAAGACTGGAAGACTGTGCAGTCAAGCAGAACCACCTTTCCTTTCAGGAGAGATGAAGATCCTCTGAATTCAGGAGGGAGAGGAAAGATGGAACAGAAGAGTAAGGCACTGAAAATGGTCTCTTGGAAAGAGATGCTGGAGAAACTGAGAGGTCTTTTCTCACAGTTGCCAAGGAGATTTCTTCCTCTAGGCCCTGTGCTCCATAAGCACACTCAAAGCAGATGCTACACTGAGAGAGGAAGAAGAAGGGAAATGCAATGTGAACAAACTGAGTTTACTTTCAAGGGTTCGAGTTCAGCCTTAATTAGCAAGATTATATTTTACACTTCTAGATGAAATGGGACTTCCAGCTAGAGAGAAAATTCAGTTTTTAAAACATTTAGCAAGTAAAATTCTTGTACCCCTGATGGGCTTCACATACTATTGACATTTAACTGTCAAGATCAGGTTAAGGACAAATAGCAAGGTGAGTTCTCAGTGTTTCTTGCTTCTCTTGCCTTTAACACCTTGCTTCTGACTTTCTTCCTGTGGCTCGTTTAGCTGTCATATTGAACTGAACATGCAGCTTGCACAGTGGCCATCACCATCATGCTACCTTCCACCCCATACAGTGTCTTTTCCCATGTACTCTCCTTTTCTGGTGAGCAAAATTTGTTTACCTTTCTCATGTAGGTTTCCCTTAGGACACTATGACATCATCTCACAAACCAGTCAGATGCAACTTTTGTTTTTCCGTTTTGACAAATGTGAGGAATAATGGATTTTATCTGTAATCATTGCTAACTAGATTATGATTCTTGATTGGGTTTCAGGGGTAGGTATATAAAAATTCATAGTACGTGTGTGGAATGGAATTCAGAGGGAAAAAAATCTTCACACTTGATTTTGATACAGCACACCACCACCCCGTGATCTGTAGCACACACCTTGAATCCTTAGCGAGTCATTTCTTGCTGTGATATAAATAGTGAACAATTACATGCTATAGAACAATTCTTTGAGCATCTGCATTTTAATAGATGTTTTAAAATGTGCAATTTGTGGAAAAAATAGTTGATTTGATTATACGAAAATAAAAGGCCTCTTTTCAGTAAGAGGAACCACAGATAAACAGACCAACGATCAGTTAAAAGAAGAAATGCATAATATTGAAAACTGATGAAGATATTCCTATTAGTAAACCTTTAAAATGTTTGTGTTCGGGCTTCCCTGGTGGCGCAGTGGTTCAGAGTCCACTTGCCGATGCAGGGGACACGGGTTCGTGCCCCGGTCCGGGAAGATCCCACGTGCCGCGGAGCGGCTGGGCCCGTGAGCCATGGCCGCTGAGCCTGCACGTCCGGAGCCTGTGCTCCGCAACGGGAGAGGCCACAACAGTGGCCCGCGTACCGCAAAAAAAAAAAAAAAAAAAGTTTGTGTCCTTATTTGATACTTTAGTTATATACCTGTAGACAATATATGA
Organism: Stenella coeruleoalba; assembly: GCF_951394435.1. Classification (NCBI taxonomy): domain Eukaryota; kingdom Metazoa; phylum Chordata; class Mammalia; order Artiodactyla; family Delphinidae; genus Stenella; species Stenella coeruleoalba. The sequence continues at coordinate 96,788,287 of NC_137148.1, read as the reverse complement.
TTATACACTCAAATTTAATTGTATAACATACACATATGTGTTTGGGTATATAATGAATATATATTATACATATAAAAACATATGCCCTATATAAACACAGTACATTATATACTATATATACACTATATATAAATACACACACACTTGACAGATATATATATATATATATCAAGGGCCATTGTTTACTGTTATTCCCTGATTTCTTCATTTTCGTCTATGGTATGGTCTCTGTTTTTGATTCATTTGTTATCTGGTCAGAATCCTTTCTTGTTTCCCTTGGATTCTTGAATGTCCACAGTATTTTTATTTTTCCTAGATAGGTGAATGATATATTGGCTGAGTGTGGAATTCTAAAGTTGCAGTCTCCTTTTTACGACTTGTGGATATAGTTACACTCTTTTAGCTTCACATACTGCAGAAGAATAGTCTAATACCAATCTTTCAGCACCATTTTGGTATGTTGGAGGTGAGGGATACAGACATAGGACATATTAAAACATATTAATAGTAGGCTGATCTCAAATATTCCCTAGGCATGCACAGATCTCATAATGCGTAATTTTCCCCAGTGTTCAAGCTTTAAGGTTCTATGCCAGGGGCTGCAAGCTCAGTCTCAGGTAGACTTTCACAGAACCAAGTCATCTCTTTTATTGGGATCATTAGTGGAGAGAAATGGAGCTGCATTCCATTTCCTCAGAATCCTCTGCTCTATCTATTTCTTTATCCTCTCTGACTTAAAATTTTAGAAAGCTCAAATTGTTAGGTTGTCATCACAAACCTCGATATAGAGTTAATTCTGGTACCTTTATCAGTTAATCACTAAGCAAAATCTAGTCTAGACTCATGCTATTCTATTGGAATTTACAGCTGCTTCAAACTTGACTATGCACATGTATAATTACCTAGTATAATTACCTAGTTTCACCTAAGCAGATTGTAAGTCTCAAGTGAACACTTCTCAAAATAGGAAAATAATGACGTACTGAGGGTAAAAAGAAATTGAAGAGCATGTCTAAAAGGCCCTTAAAAGTAGTTTTACTTCGAGTGGGCATGTTGCTAATGGAGCAGAAAATAAACTCTCTTCAGGTGCCAGTGAAGGGCTGTTTGCCACTTAAGTATTTCAGAACTAGTATAGTCTTCAGGCATATTGAAGGGCACACCAACCTCTGCTGCTATATTTTCACAAGTAGAACCAGGGTAGAGCTGCCGGTAGAAGTGTACATTATCATCTACATTGGGAAAACAGCCATGACATTACTGATTTTCATTCTTAATTTTGTCAGATTAAGATAGAATTATGGATGGAAGTTTTCTTCTTTGAGGGAAATGATTTGGAAAAACAAACTCAGGAAGATCATTTTGTGGACATTCTCCTTAGAAAATTCTGTTAAAATGCTGACAACCTGAAACATGGGGAGTATGTGAGGAAGGAAACACCTTACACCCATGGGATGCTCAAATACTAAATTATATTGCTTCTCACTTTAGCACTGGTGAGCACTGCTTCGCTTAGTGTATTGACTCCAGATGCTATGACATACTCAATTCATTTAGGAGAGCTCAGATTTCCTGCACAGTGGTTCAATGGTTACATTCTGGATGTAATACATATGTCCCAGCACCGTAACTAATGGCTACAACATGTATATCTGAAACAGTACTTCCATTCTGTTCCCAAGTAGGTACCACTCAAGCTACTGGGGACTGAGGTGTATAAAATCTCAGGAATTGACAATTAGAGGTAGTACACTGAAATATTTGGACCACAGTGGTAGAAATATAATTTGAATATTTTCACTGATAAATAATTCCATTTATTCTTGCCCTCATTTAATTCTCCTGAAAACCCCTATTGGATAAGTATTGTTATTACCTGTCACTTGCCTAAGATTATACAGCATGTGCCAGAGTTGGGACTTAAGCCCTGTAAGCTGATTCCAGGATCACTGCTCTTCCTTGTCTCATGAGCTTTGAAGCTTTTCTGTGATTACTCTGTACCTCAGTTTTCTCAAACCTAAAATAGGGATAGATAAATTAAGGTTGATAAAACACTGAGCACCTGACATATGTTATGCATTCAAGGAATAGCTATTGTTATTATTACAATAATTATTATTAAGTATATATTATATACTAGCTATGAGTCTAAGAATCTTATGTATCTTACAACCCAGGGAATGGTAGATATCAAATAAAAACTTGAAGGAGTGATGTGTGCTACCAAGGAGAAGAGTAAGGTACCCTGGGAAAATATGATGATGGTTTATTGTAATCTTTTGGTCAGGGAAAGTTTCCCTCTGGAGATGACACTTAAGCTGTGTTATAAAAGGTGAATTTAGCATTAGAATTATCAGACTAGAGAGGACTAGTGGGAAGAATACTACATAAAAATACTGTAGACTCAGTCCAGGGCTGGAAGATGCAGGACCTTCTAGTCCGAGTAAAGATTTTGGGTTTATCCCAAGAGCAACTGGAGGTAGTTAAAGGATTTCAACAGGAGAGTGATATGATCAGCTACGAATTTAAAGATCACTCTGAATGCTGTGTAAAGAATAGATTAGACCTAGGCAAGACTGGATGTGTAGAGATCAATTAGGCCATTTCAGCAGCGCCTATGAGAGATTAATATTGCTGTGAATAAGGGTGTTCCTGGTGTATTCAAGGACTATCTAGGACTAGGGAAAAGAATGGATAGGCGAACTGTGTCCTTCTGTATAGTCCTTTTTTCTTCTTTTTTTTTTCCTTTTACTTGCCACTAAAACAGGACTCTAGTGTAGCTACTGATCCTGGACTGCATTTGTTTCTGGGTTAAACCTGTGATCATAGATTCCAGCCCAACTTCCCTTTTGTCTCCTCCTGCAGTCTCATTTCCAAACTCAGCTTTAAACCTCCCAGAACTGCCAGCATCCTCCCCCTTCCTTACTCCCACCTTCGCACTACTATTCAAGGAGATTCTGGTACTATTATAAGCAAATATTTGTCTACACTAAAATTTTTTAATGAACACACACTCTGCATCTTAACATTAGAAAATGGCCTTTTCAATAAAAGACCATCTTGCTTAGTCTACTTGGTTGGAGATAATGCAATAATTTGTTCCCATTTACTGACTGAATAAGCAGATGAGGTGATTCTACTCATTTCAAGCAGTGACCACTTTTATGGGCAAACTGGAGAGTTAGGTTGAGAGCCTTGATTACTAGACTGATACCTTTAATTTATGATGGAAAGGTCAGAATGTTTTTGAAGCAAAAGTACATGATTAGGCCACAGTTCAGGAAGATAAACTTGCAGCGATAGGTTTTGGAGTGGGAAATAGATTGAAAGTCTATAGGAGCAAAAAAGTGTGGTGAATGGACAAGTCATGGATCTAAGGTTACATAAATTTGTATTTGGATCTTGCCACAATCACTTATTTAACAGACATTTGAGTTTCTATTAGCTATGATAATGAGATGAGGTGAATTTGGAAAGGTAGCCAAATTATGTTCTACCTTCTGGCCCAGGGTATGAAATTTAAGTTTTATTATAAATTCAGGAGGATGATATTAGAAGGCCTTCATAGGAAAAGAGCATTATTTAAGCATTATAAAAGATCACTGCAGGGCTTCCCTGGTGGCGCAGTGGTTGAGAGTCCACCTGCTGGTGCAGGGGACACGGGTTCATGCCACGGTCCGGGAAGATCCCACATGCCGTGGAGTGGCTGGGCCCGTGAGCCATGGCCGCTGAGCCTGCACGTTGGAGCCTGTGCTCCGCAACGGGAGAGGCCACAACAGTGAGAGGCCCGCGTACCGCAAAAAAAAAAAATCACTGCAGATCTTAAGGGTGATGGATTGGTTGAAACTGAGACTATGCAAGGAGTAAAAAAGAAACCTTAAGCAATCTAATGTAGCTTCAATTAGATACTGGAACCTACTGCACCAATAACCCCAAAGTATGTTCACATCAATTAAATAAAACAGACATCTTATAACATAAAATTATGACACTGGAATAGAATGCCAACTAAAAGGATTGGATGATCAAGTTGAGGAATGCTCCCACAGGATAGAGCAAAAGGTCAAAGAGATAGAAAACTGCTGTTTTAGCAGGTCCATCCTCCAAATAATAGGCATTCTAGAAAGAGAAAGTAGAGAAAATGGAGGAGTAGAAATTGTCAAGGAATTACATTTCTCAGAACTAAATGTTATGAATTGCCAGACTTAAAGGATTCACCATGTAACTGGCACAGTAGATGAAAATGTCAGAACATTTCAGACAGATCTTCTAGGATTAAAAAATAAAGTTTCATGTAAATGATCAGAATCATAGTGACTTCAGACTTTTTTAGCAACAATCCTGAAAGGTAGATGATAATGAAGTAATGCTGTCAAAATCCTGAGTGAAATGCTTTCCATTCTAGAATCTAGAATATTTTACTTTACTAAATTATCAATTAAGAGTAAGAATAGGCAAAGAAATGTTCAGATATGCAAAATGTTAAAAGGTTTTACCTCTCACTCTTTCTCAGAAAGCTATGAGAGGATGTACTCCACAAAGATGAGGAGTAAATCAAGAAAGAGGAAGCATGGGGCCCATGAAACAGCACAGGTATTAACAACAGCAAATAGAATATTCAGGATGATGATGGAGGAGGATGCCAGATTGATACTTGTGTATCAGGTTTAAAGTTCAACCAGTCCAAATTGAATAGGTGGGAAGATAGTAGAAAGGAAGGATGAAATTGAGATACTATAAAATATGTTTAATGTATTTAAGAAAAATCTCACAGCTGGGGGAGAATGGGGGTTAAATTTATTATAAATATCTAGAATAACTAAACATGGATGGCTTGGCTATAAGTAGCATTTATGCATCAAAATAATGTAAATACTGCATAGTTACATAATCAAAATTACAATAAAAATGTGTCATAAGGATGAAGTTATAGGAAGTGAATATGTGGTTTCTGGAAGGGAATGGTAAGAGAGCCAAATCCTCATCTTCTATAGATGGAAGTGAATAGATAATACTGCAAAATGAAAAATCAAGAAGTAGTATATCATATAAATATAGCATGTTTTATAGACACAAATAGACACACACACACAAACACACACAAGATAAATACCAAATGAATTGAAAGTGATTATCTCTGAGGAGCTGACTATGAACTGACTATGAGCTGACTTCTTTTCTAATGTAAATGGTGGAATTATTTGATTTCTTTTAACCACTCATATGTTTAACTGATAAAAGTTACGACTAAATTTTTCAAACTGTTATTCTTTTTGTTTTGTTAAGAGTGGATTTTAGTGAAGAGACATAAGAAGGGGAGAAGGGAGGGTCTTCAGGAGGATGATAATGCCCTTAATCCCAGTAACACTGGGGCATTGCAGTAGTAGGTATTGGAAAGTTTCCAATATTGTCTGGTTATCAGACATTAGAATGGGTGATGGTAATATAGATAGAATTGTATCAAAGAGAAGGGTAGAAGTGCATATGTTTAGAATCAATCTTGGAAGTAGAGCCAATAGAACTTAGAGATGAAGGAAGTGGGAGAGAAGGAAAAATAATGAGTGATTACCACTTTGGTTGCTTGCTCAACTAGGTGGATCATAGCCTTATAAGGTGAGAACACTAGAAAAAGAAGTGGTTTTAGGGAAAAGTCAAGGATTTTTTTCTTTTTTATTTCTTTGGACATCATGTTCAGTTGGGGTTGCCTACTAGGCATCCAAGTGCAGAGCTCAGGAAGGCATTTGATAGCTAGCTACTTGTTAACCTACTTTTCTTCCCTGGAAAATCCTAACCTCCTGAGTGTCAGGACTTAGTCATTTTCATCTCTCTTCATAGTTTATGCAGTCAGGGAAATAACAGCATTAGAGTTGAAGTTCCTGATTCTCCGTAACTCACTAGTGACAATGGATCCTTGTTGTTTCACCCTTTTTCCCCGCCTAGTAAAACACATAATAATTCTTGTCGTCTCAGTTCCCTGAAGGAATATTGTGAGCATCAGTGAGATATCTGCAAAGCATATTGAGCTTTTGGGGGAAGAAAGCTGTTTTATAAATTATGAAGTATTAGAATGTTGACAGGCTGTGAGGTGCTGGCTAGAAATATTCTGTGCTTGTCCAATCAAAAGAAAAATGTAAAACATTAGATAAAAAGGTGGACCTGTCTTAAAGTTGTGAAGGTTGCTTCTTTTTTCTTTGTCTTGTTCTCCCATCCCCCACCCCGCATTGTCTTTATCCATAAGTAGCACTATTAAATAAAATGTTAATCCTCAAGTGTCTGGTGGGAGATGGGAGGGAAGGATTTAATTTACGAAGTGATTTGAATGAAGTTAGTATAATATATTAGAGTTACCAAAGGTGCAGAGCTAAAAAAAATGAGAAAGGAAAGGAAAGCATAAAAATTTGATGAGGACTGCCGTTTGCTGCCTTCTCTTCTGCTCTGTTTCATTCCTTTTAGCCTCTCTGCTCTGCTCCATTTCTCTTTTCTCTTTCTTTCATGTATTTCACTATGCCAGCAATACACGAGCAGATTAAGAGGTTTGTCAGGTCAACATGTTTAAATTTTTCTGATATTTCATATTCTGTGAATATTCCCTTTAATATGAAAGCCCAAGGGCATTGCACAGCTTCAGTTTACATCTTCTTAGAATCTGATATTGAGAAAGCAGTGGATTAACACTACACTGTTCTAAACTAACTAATTTATATTGAAGTTTCTTTGTATTTATTTGCCAGTGAAAAACTAAAAGTGAGATTGTGACGTAGGATTTTATAAATGTCAAAGAAAACAGAAAGCATTTTTGACTTAGAGCACAAAGGAATCCCTGCCCTGCTGCTTGCTAGTTTTGCCAAGTTACCTATCCTCCCTAAGCATAATTTTCTCATTTATACAATGCCAATGAAATAGAACCTATCTGTAAGCTTATTATGAGGGTTAAATAAGATAATTACTATAATGTGCTAAATATAGTGCTTGCTGCTATCTATTTGTGCCTTTTATCATTTATTACTTGTCTTAAACATGCTTTCTGCGTATGTATTCATTTATACTTATGACTTAAGAGTAAACCATGCCATGCAGTGCGTGCATGTGTGTGTGTGTGAAATTTCCGGGAGAAATAATATGAGCTATTTGCAACTGTACACATGGGAAGAGGTCGGTCAAGAGAAAAGCAAATCAGTTAGCTGAGGGTGAACACTTTTTAATCCTTGCCTTGAATTGAAGGTAAATGTGAAATAAAAAATCGTGTAAGTTATAGATACATTCATTGGGCCATATAATGAGAGCTGAAAAATTCTTTCCAAATGGCCTAATCAGTCCTCTTCATATATTCTGAAGCAGTTAAATAAACTTCTAGGACACCAGTCAGGGGTATTCACACTGCACTGGCTACTTATAAACACATTCAGCTCAGGCTTAGTCCATGTGTATTATTACTGTGGAGTTTAGTTTTACCATAATACATTTTTCCTGGACATGTGGGGAAAAAAAACATTTAATTATTGAGGTAAATGTGGCTTGCAGAACTTACTAAATAATCCAATCTTAAGATAAAAAAGGGACAGCAATATTCCTTGGCATTTACCAGTAGCAACTCTGATTGTCCATCAAGTCAAGGTAATATATATCCTAAACATTTAAAATTAAATGAAAATCTATTGCAAAGTTAACTGAACATCTGAGGAAATAAATCCAATTAAAATGCTGTTCAAGTACTTCCTCAGTCATACTAAAACCATTTAAAAACGAAGATTTGTTAGAATAGGACTGGTAAACAGTAATTGAAGTAGAGAGGATGAGTAAATAATTGATAAATTAGAATTTTTAAAAATGAACAAATAGATCTCAAATTAGTAATATAATCTTGTACTTTAAAAAACTAGAGAAAGTAGAACCTGTTAAACCCAATGAAAACTGAAGGAAGAAAAAATAAAGATAAAAACAGGAATCGATGAAATTGGAAACAGAGAGCAAACAAAGTAATCAGGGAAGCCTAAAGCTACCTCTTTGAAATAGTCAATCAAATTGGTAAATTTCTAGTCATACTAACCAAGAAAAACAGAAGATACAAATTACCCACATCAGAGAATGAAAGGACATCACTACAGACCCATAGACATTAAAAGGATCTAAGAGAGTACTGTGTTCATGAAATCAATAATCAGTTCTTTAAAATATATAAACTACCAAAACTACACATGCTCAAAATGACCACAGTGAAAAACCAGTACACATTCACTAAAATGAATCGACTGAGTATACCAAGTATTGACAAGAATGTTGAGAAATTATAGCCATCATATGCTGCCAATGAGAATATAAAGTGTTAAAATATCTTCAGAAAACAATCCAGCATTTTCATAAAAGGTAAACTGACTCTTAACATGTAACCTAGCTATTCTACTTCTAGATAATTTATTCAATAAAAATGAAGGTGTATATCCAACAAAGATTTAGACCCACATCATGATAGTGGCTTTGTTCTCAATAATCCCCAAACTGGAAACAACCCAAATGACTGTCTGTAGATGAATGGATAGAAAATTGTAGTGTAGCCACAAAATGGAACATTGCTCATCAATATAAAGGGATAACTTTTGATAAATGCGATAACATAGGTGAATCTCAAAATCATTATGCTGGGTGAAAGAGACATGACAAAAAAATGAGCACACAGTGATTGTTTTCATTTATATAAAATTCTAGAAAATAAAACCCAATATATAGAACTAGAAAACAGATCTGTGCTTGCCTGTAGTTGGGTTTGAAGGGAAAGATGTTGTACAGTGTGGCAAAAAGAAGATTTTGGTGATGATGAAAATGTTCATTGTTTCTGATGTGATGATGGTTTCATGGGTGTGTGTATATATATATATATATTTAAACCTCTCCATTTTGTATGCTTTACATATATGCAGTTTACTGTACACTATATCTCAAAAAACTATAAAAAATAGAATAAATAGATCTTAATAAATGGAGGGAAATATCAAATTCGTGAATAGGAGGACTCAACTTTGAAAATATAAGTCCCAGCAAATTAGTTTACAATTTCAATGTAATTCCAACCAATATCTCAATAGTTTTTCTGGAGAAATGTTTAAATACAAGTAAAGGTATGGGGCCAAGAGTATTTTGAAGACAGTTTTAAAAACAAGCCAAGCATAGGATTATGATACGTTAAAAAATATATTTTCGCGGCAGTCAAAGGAAAAATCAAATCAGTGGAAGAAAATAAGGAGATTGAAAATGGACTGAAATATTTTTCAGAACTTGACATGTGACAGTAAACCATTAAAATTACTAAACTTTTAGGCTCTTCAATAAATAATGATAGGAAAATTGATAATAGTTTTTCATATATAGACTACACTTTGGAATTTTTCAGGTTAGTACTTCTGAAGCTTATAGTTTTCTAAGGGCTCTGTCTGCATTTGTAGCCCCTAAGAGTGAGTGCCTTCCAAAGTTTTGCACTCTGGGTGCCTCACTTGCCTTGTTACTACCTGACCACCATTAACTTTGAGCTGGAACCCAATGTCTACATGTTCCATGTGATACTTAACTGTATGTTTACCAGCCCTCAGAGGAACTTGAAGTCTGGTTTCTCACCACCTGGCTGTTCAGGGAACTTCACACCCCATAATGTGGCTCTGAATTAGTAGCACCTCTAAGAGTAGGGCAGAGAGAAGTAAAAGCACACTCTGGAGGACGACGTTACAGTCCTGGATATTAAATTATTTCCCAAATGCTGTTTTCAAATACAATGTGCAGTACATAGTCTAAGTTAATCAGGTGCATAAGGAAACAAGATACTATCTTTAAGAACTATCAGAAATAATGGGCAACAGAAACAAACTCCTCAACCTGTGGATACATCTTTGAAATACAATGTTAAATGAAAAAGGTGAGCCCAGAAAAATATATGAAGTAAATGGAAGAGCACAGAAGCAAGCAAAATTTAAAAATATGATTTATACATACCTACAGACATGATTAAGTAACTTTTAAAAAGTAAGGAAATCTTAAACATAAAAATGAGACAGTAGTTAGCTTTGGAGAAAAGGACAAGGTAGGGATAGGGGAAGAGGATGAAACGGTTGATATGTTTTAGTGACGAATTCACAGGTGGTTATTATATTTTTCTATTTCACAACTTAATATATATTCTACATATAATGTTATGTGTATATTTAAAAATATAATAGAAATGAGATTGTTCACTGTCCTTCAGTTTTATTATTTTTCAATCTGTGATAAATTATTAGTGATACATACCATAGGCAAATAATTGTATCCCAAGTTAATAATGGCTTTTACAGATCAATAAGAAAAGACAAAAATAAATGCAACAGCAAATATATAGAAAAATAAATTTCATAAAAGTAAACAGTGTTCAGGTATACACAAATTACAGCTAGGAGATAGACATAATTTTTAGGCCCGTCAGAGGCACAGACATTTAAAAGGGTGACGACAATACCAAGACTTCGTGATTATATTGGAAGATCAGAACACTCATGGCAGAACTATAAACTGGTGTAGCCATGTTAGAAATTTGGCATTGTCAAAACCAAAGATGTCAATATTTTATGACAGTAAATATATTAGCAAGACTAGATCTGAATGTGTACCTGAGAGAAACTTATGTAAAGGATGTTTATTTCAACATCAGAAAACATGCCAGTAAATAAATTGTGGAATATTCATGTAATGGAATGCTATGTAAGTGTTAAAATAAATGAACTAAATTGACGTTTTAATAAGAATAGATCTCAATAACTAATGAGAACCTGCTGTATAGCACAGGGAACTCCACTTCGCTGTTCAGTAGAAACTAACACACATTGTAAAACAACTATACCCCAATTAAAAAAAAAAAATCTCAAAAATAACGTTGAGTACAAAGTAGGTTACAGAATTATATAAACAATATAAAACATTTATTCAAAGATGTAAAAAGAACACTGACATATTATACATTTGGTGGATTCATACATATTAAATGTACACAAACCAAGGAAGATTCTGATTTTATCTGTCATGTTTTATTCATTGACAGTATATCTGAAGCAAATAAGGCAAAATTTTAACATTTTAAGTCTGGGATATGGTTCATGCCTCTTTTAAAAATCTTATTTTTTTCTGTTCTTTTAAAAATGTTAAATATATATGTATGTACAGACATATATATATATATATATACACACATATATATTTAAGAAGCCTTTACGAAGTTTATGAAATCTTCAAATACTTGTTGCAAAAGTACTCCTCTTATAGCTATGCTGTGAAAGTCAAATATTATGTGAACAGTATTTATCATGCATGCATTCATAAATGTTCTTGGAAAATATATATAAAAGGTAAAACATTACATCTAAACTATTCTTTTTCTTTTGAATAAGTGAATAATTGCCATTGCAATCTAAATTTCGTTCAATATTGATAAAATATAATTAGTTTAATGTAATTTTATTTTTGTTTTCAAACTAAAATCCTAAACAAGCTTAAAATATTTGCTATGAAACTTTGATAATATTGTAGGTAGATTCCTTTTGTGTCTTTTTTTTTTTTAATTTTTGAAATTTTTTTGGCTGCATTGGGTCTTCATTGCTGCGTGTGGGCTTTCTCTAGTTGCAGCAAGTGGGGGCTACTCTTTGTTGCGGTGCGCGGGCTTCTCATTGCGGTGGCTTCTCTTGTTGCAGAGTCGGGCTCTAGGCACGTGGGCTTCAGTAGTTGTAGCACTTGGGCTCAGTAGTTGTGGCTCACGGGCTTAGTTGCTCCGCAGCATGTGGGATCTTCCCTGACCTGGGATCGAACCTATGTCCCTGCATTGGCAGGCGGATTCATAACCACTGCACCACCAGGGAAGTCTCTGTGTCCTTTTCTAAGATATTTTTCCAAGCAAAAAAAGACTTTCTGTTTTGGAAAAGAACTGCAATATTCCCTGGACACTCTAGATGGGGAAAATAATTTTCTTGCAAAAATTTAGTTAAACTGACAATATATTATAAATAGCACTCTCAAATACCAATTTTATATTCATTTCTCTAAAGTATTTCTTCTTTCTCAATTTGCATCTTCCTAAGCATCAAGACCCACTAATTAGATTCATGCATATAGTAAAGAATGTGTGTATAAGTGTGTGTGTGTGTGTGTGTGTGTTCATATGGTGATGAGGGGGAAAGGTAGGCAACTGGAAACTTCTACATCCAGTTCGGTGAAGCGCATATATTACACTCTCTTGATAACAAAGAGACTACGTAACAAATACTCAAGTGACAAACTCTCAAAGTACAAACTTTAAGTAAAGGTTTATAAAGCAGATATGCTCTTTTTTTTTTTTAAGGAAAACCCTGCAATTAAGGTTAGTAAAAATAGTTTGGCTTTTGAGAATGTAGACATCAGATATGTATGAATCTAAGCTGATAATCTGAAAGTAGAGCTGCCCATTTGGGCACAAACTGCCCTCTCCAATGTAATAATAGATCTCTGATTTCATTTGGAGCAGCAATGTATTCAGCTGGAAGATTATATTTTCTCGCCTCAGTTGCCTTGAGGAGTGATTAATGAGCTATCAGTGAAAGCAATTGAGTGGGGTTACCAGAATAACTCTTCTTAGGGCTCTGACTTGTCTGGGAGAACTGTTTGTTGTGCCCCTTCCCTTCCTGGAAAATGGATGTGATGGCTGGAAATCATCAGCCATCCTATGATGCTGAGAGCAGAGGACATATGCTTAAGATGGTGACGGAAAGTAAGGATAGTAGGAGCTTAATTCCTTAATGACTTTGTAGAGCTGACATACCAGATTGGAATTCATATACTTCAGTTTTATACGAGAAAATAAACCACTAAATTAAGGGAAAAAATTACTGTACTCAGACTCTGTTACTAACAGCTGTATGCAATTACTAATTAATACATGGCCTGAAAAATTCATACTAATTAACCAAGCTAAATCCTCCTGTGATGCATATCCATTTGTGGGAAAACTGGGGGAAAATAAGGTATTTGGATTTGATCTGGAAGTTAAAGTGTTCTGAAAGAAAATCAGGTGATCATAGTAAAATACAAAATTACTTCAGTAGTTGACGTGATGAGAATTAGGAAAGCGGTGTTGACTAAGCTGATAAAGGTAATAGAAGCTACGAAAGTTAAAAATTTTAAAGGATGAGGACATTGGTGCTTTAAAAAATCCAATTTAAGAGCATTTTAAGGAATATAGGGGAAAAGAGCAGTAAGCTAAAGGAGAGAAATGTCAATGATAAGCATAAAAGTGGTTTTTGAAACAGTTTAGATAACATAGGCCAAGCAATTTTCAACTGCTGAAATTTGCAAGCAGAATTTTTGAAGGATGCCAACTTTTACTTATGTTTGGTGAGGAAATAATTTACTTTAGAAATACAGTGGCCACATCAGTAAAGAACAAGGAAGATCACATGATAATCATACTAATGAGAGAATTAAGGCACCATAATGATTTCCCACAACTAGTTAGTATAGAGTCTCAAGACAGAATTCACTTCTAATAACCATATGACATAGAAGTTATTAGAAGTATTTTCTAAAGTATGTATCTAAGATATATTTTATTCTGAAAAATACAGATTTATGTTTAAATATAAATCACTTTACTTGATCTAATTCTCTAGCAATGTAAAATAAATTTCTATTTAAGAGAGACTTTACCTTATTTGGGATATTTAAGTCAAATATTAATTTCAGTTCTAAAATAATTTAAGACTATAGACTATATGTAATTGAGAAATAGAAAAGTTGTAACCTTATAAAACTCAAGTTTTCTGATGCCACTAAGGACAGAAAACCCAAAATATCTGTTCAAAATTTTTCTATCCATTTGTCAAAATGATAAAACCAAAGTAATACACACAAAAACTTCTAAAAGTTAGACATTTTACATAATTAAATATGGCATTAAAGGTAAGTAACTTTTTCTCAGAAACCAACTAAATAATGAGCAATTTTGCATAAAATATGCACTTAGAGGGGGAAAAAACTAAGTTATAACAAGTCCAAATAAATTTTTCTAACATTAACCTTCACTACAATCTTATCTCAGAAAAACTGAAATGCACAGACACAACCAACCAAACAAAAGATGTCTATTGAATTCTGGTGAAAATGGCAACATGTAATCAAAAGGGAGCTATTTTATACATTCTATTGCTATTGTCTCTCAATACTTTTGTAAATTCTACACTGTTCAAAAATAGGTTGCTGGGACTTCCCTGGTGGCTCAGTGGTTAAGAATCCGCCTGCCACTGCAGGGAACATGGGTTCAAGCCCTGGTCCGGGAAGATCCCACATGCTGCGGAGCAACTAAGCCCGTGCGCCACAGCTACTGAGCCTGGGCTCTAGAGCCCGCGAGCCACAACTACTGAAGCCCGCGTGCCTAGAACCCGTGCTCTGCAACAAGAGAAACCAGAGCAAAGAGAAGCCCACACACTACAACAAAGAGTAGTCCCCACTCACAACTAGAGAAAGCCCGTGCACAGTAACGAAGACCCAACACAGCCAAAAATAAACAAATAATTTAAAAAAAAATTATAACATTAAAAAAAAATAGGTTGCTTTCTTTTGTATGATCTAGAACAATTTATGTAACAGATTTTCTATTTCTTTAAAGTTTGAATACATCACTGGTAATACAATTAGGAATCAAATACATTTTGGAGGTAGGTAATTTTTCAAAAAAATTGCATATTCATGGTCACTGCAGTACTGATACTTTATTTTCATTTAGAATCAATTTTAATTGTTTTTCTTCTGAAACCATATACTAAAGGTTTCTTTTCTGACTCTGTTGATAAATCTTATTTAGATTGGTCTGAAGTATAAAAAACAACTCATTGAGAAAAATCCAGACAAAGAAGTAGTGAATTAAAATAGCAAATTGAAAAGTATGGTTTCTTTGTTACAAGAACTTGTGGTATATATTAAATACATTTAATTACAGAACTAAAACAGAATAACAGGAGAAATCACAGTTATAGACAAGAATATAAATATTGAAAATCTTTGAAAAGAAAAAATAAGAATGTAAGATTTAACAAGATGATGGACATACAATCAAAGAAATCAGATGCATAGTACATATGATTGGTTTGAATTTATCTACCAAGCCATAAAATTTCACAGAGCTTAAAAACTACAACAGTAAAACAAAAACAATACAATCATAAAAATGCAACGTAACACATTAAAGTAAAATAATAAATAAACAAATGAATAAATCCTTACCAAAATTAAAAGCATAAATAAATGTGACAGTTTAATTCTGAAGTTTGTGAGGTGTGGTAGGCTGGAGTAATCACAGTGATTTTAAAAGTACTAATGCTAATGGCCTCATCTTTCATTCTGCTCATGCTTTCTTTTGTACCCATTTCTTGCTGTTTAACTTATTTTTTCCATCTTGACTATATTTTATTTCCCTTTATTTTCTCCATTGTGTTGGAAGTTCAAATGCTACCTCTTTAAGAACTTTTATTACCCTTCTTATTGTAAAACAAAACAGAAACAACAACAACAAAAGAAACAGAAATAGACACACACACAAAATAAATAGCTTAATGAGATAATAGTAGGTAAACACTCTTGTAATCATCACATAAAGGAAACAGAATTTTGCCAGCCACCACAGATGTTGCTCAATGTGTCCTGTGCTGATCAGAAACCCTTCCTCCACCTAAAATTAGCTGTTAGTCTGACTATTATAGTAGTCACTTCCTTTCATCAAGTCACTTCCTTGTTGTATAGTTCTGTCGCTCAAGTGTGTATCCTTACACAGTAGAGTTAAGTCTTGCCAATTTGAAAAACCAACCATGTTTTTAACTCTTTTTAACCTGTAAGTTCCTTTTCCATTCATTGCTTTTTCTTTGTATCTGTTGAAGAACAAAGGACATTTGATCTGTAGAGATGGCTGGTCTAGATTTAGTTGATTGCATGCTAGTGATACAGTTCAACACATTTCTCTGTCCTCTGTATGGTCTATAAATGGACAGCTGGATCCAGAGGCATTTTCCAACTCAGGTTCTATCATTTTAGCAAAAGCAGAGGTGATGTTCTGTTCTTCCAACAGGGAGAACTTAATATTTGGTGATCTTTTTGTGATGTCACAGTTGTTCCTATTCAATATCTAGATCCACTAATTAATTGGGGATTGCAAATCTATCATTTTCTCACTTATTTGTAGGAATACTTTAATAAAGAAATTCTTTTTCCAATCTATTAATTGGTTATCCAGTGTTAAATTTGTGTAAGGTAGGATGAATAGTAGTTTTCAAGATAATGAATTCTCTATAGTCCTCCAAAGGTGATTAATTAATTTAAAAAATCATTATTATTATTGTGTTAATTTAAACATTTGAAAATACCATTTTGAAGCTCAGAAATCTCCATCTTTGGTCATATAAGACCTCTTCAATTTGTCTCTTGACAAATTGAGTGTGTCCTTAGTATCTGGACTGAGAATTTTAGAGTCAACTTGTACACTTCCTGCCCCAGTTCTGTAATCTGCAGTTTCTCTAGGAAGTCCTATTTTTTTTTTTTTAACTTTGAAATGATACTTCAAGAAGACAGTCTGGTTTCTGGGGATGCCCGTTGATGTTTGGTTGCTTATTATATCTGAGCCTCTTCACTGGATTAAGTTAGGATAAATCTGTTTCTATCTTTATCTGTCTATATCTATATCTACAACTATATGCATGTGACATGCTTCATGAGTTGATACTTTGTGAATTGATCATTCTAATCAAGTTTTAGGAGTACAGGGTTTTTATTTAAAGTCTTCTGTATTATATTTCTACCATCTTTTTCCACTTGAGAAGCCTTGTTCTCAAGGGCACGCAGGATGATAGAATTACAATTACAGTTACTCAATTTCCTTATCCCACAACACACAAAAAGCAGTCTCAAACTAACAATTGAATAACAATACTAAAAATATTACCACTTATAGTACCACAACAATGCTAGGCAGATTCCATTTACTGTTAAAATGTTTTCTCCAAATATTTTTAACAGCTTTATTAAGTTTTGAATTAAGAATTTATGTACCATAAAATTTGGTTATATCAAATGTAAGATTGAATGGTTTTTGGTACATTTACAGAGTTTTATAACCATGACCACAATTAATTTTAGTGCATTTCATTCATCCCTCAAAGAAATACTGCCCCATTTGTAGTCACTCCCTATTCCTATCAATAGGTTGTTAGTATTTTTTATATATTCTGGATCCAAGTTCCTTATCAGATATATGATAGGCAAATATTTTGTCACACTTTGTAGGTTTTCTTTTGACATTCTCTGTGGTTTCTTTTAAAGTGCAAAAGTTTAAAATGTTGATGCAGTCCAATTAACTTTAAAAAAAAATGCTTTTGGTCTTGTGTCTGAGAAACCATTGCCTAACCCAAGGTCAAGAAGATTTACTGCTATGTGTTATTCTGAGAGTTTTATAGCTTTAGATTTTACATTTAGGTTTATGATTAATTTTGAGTTTATTTTTCCACGTGGTGTGAGGTAGGGATCCAAATTTATGCTTTTGCATGAGCATATCCAGTCATCCCAGTACCATTTCTTAAAAGATTATTTTTTCCTCCATTGAATTTTCTTCACAACATTATTACAATTTGGTTGACCATAAATATAAGGGGTTATTTCTGACTCTCAATTTAATTCCATTTATCTGTATATCTATTTTTATGTCAGTACCTGCTATCTTGATTATTATAGCTTTGTAGTAAGTTTTGATACTAGGAAGTGCAAGTCCTCAAATTTTGTTCTTTCTCAAGATTATTTTCACTATTCTTGGTTCTTTCATTTGTATATGAATTTTAGCATCAGTTTACCAACTTCTTCAAAAAGGTCAGTTGTGATTTTTGATAGGGATTCTGTTAAATCTGTAAATGAATTTAATGAGTATTGCTATCTTACAATATTAAATATTCTGATCCATGAACATGTAATGTCTTCCCTTTTATTTCAACAATGTTATGTAAGTACAAGTCCTATACCTCGTTCGTTAAATTTATTTCTAGGCAATTATTCTGATGCGTTTGGAATGGAAATTGGTTTCTTAATATCATATTCAGTTTTTTCATTTGAGAGTATATAGAAATCAAATTGACTTTTACATACTAATCTTGGATCCTGTCACCTTGCTGAGCTTGTTTATTTGTTCTAGTAGTTGCATAGTGGATTCTTAGGATTTTCCATATGCAATATTATGTTATTTACAAATAAAGATAGTTTTGTGTCTTGCCTTCCAATCTGGATGCCTTTTATTCCTTTTTCTTGCCCAACTCACCTCCAAAAAAATTCTAAACAAAATAAATTGAGAAAAAAGCCTATTCAGTTACTCACATCCTATTTTTCCTTCACCTTCCCTCTCTATTTTGTGGCAGGGTGATATTGGTATATATATTTTGCTATTCTTTTGAATACTTGCATTATAGCCTGCCAATAATAAAGGAAGTATATTAACATTTCTAGTGCATTTATTCTGCAACAGACTTTGGTATAGACATCCTTTTTAACCTTATAATGTCAATATTACTACTTTCTTATTGTGGCTAAGGAACCAATGATCAGGAGTTGTATAATTTGACATTTTGGTGATGGGTTTGAAATTTCATCCCAGTCTACTTCAGGCTATAGGTCATGTTCTTTCCAATATACCTTACCAATTTGCTTTTCATGTTGCTTAATATGTACTCATTCATTTTCTGAAATAAAAAATCTATAAAATATCAAGTTTTATGCAATGCCAATTTTTCACTGTATTAAATTAATTTTGAGTTTTCTATTTTTTTCTGTCAAAGGGAAAAAATTATGCTCCAAATTTCAGAACCCTGACCTTGTTATGTTACTTGGTGGTCAGAAGTTCTGTTTTTTTCTTCATGTTTGAATAGATTCATTGCTGTTTTACCCTTCACTGAAACACTACAGCTAGATGAAGACTTTGATGAAGAAATAAAGTCCACTGAATTGAGTTAACCATTGCAACCATCACAAAAGTCAGAGGTCAAAAACAGCAATAATCATCTGCATCCTTTCATAAATGGAAGATCCCAGTAAACTATGGAATAGTAGATTCAACAATATAATACTAAACAACTAATAGATAGTTTTATCCTTAGTGTGCAAATGAAAATGTCTCAAGACTTCACAAATCTATTCTAAGTCATTCTTTTCCAGCAAAATGCTTGCATTTGTATTATATCACTTAATTCATACAACTGTTGACCCTTATAACAAAACAAAGAAACAAACAAAAAATAAAAGGGGCACAAAGATACAAACAATAAAAAAAAGAAATAGACGATATAATAACATTAAACCTATGAGGATTAAATAAATATTATTCTTGAAACAAGGATCAATTTTTCCATTCTTCTGTACCCTTTTTGTTCTCTCCAGAGAATATTAGTCACATTTTAGATATTTTTAAATAAATATTAAACAACATTTTGTTTATAGATATTGCTACTCTAGGCTGTAATATGATCGGGGTAAATCTAGTATGATGTGGTTTATGGTGGTTCTTTACAAAAGTAGGTGTTTCCTGCCATCATTACACTTCTTTGCCATAATTATGAACAGTTGTACAATTACTTAATTAAAAATGAACTCACTTTTTACTTAAATGAATTTTAATGAATATAAGTATATATTTATATATACATAAACATATGCACATGTATACACAGACGTACATACTGCCAAGATCATATCATAGATATCTTTTAGCACAAATAACTTGTCACTTGCTTTAAAAAGTAAAAATATTTGTCTTTATAAAACCTAGGATCATTTATCATCAGTAGTATACATTCTATACTTTGGATAAACACTATTGTAGAAATACCATTTATACGCCTTTATTTTTCAGCAATGCTAGAAGATTTATATATATGCTTCTGGTTTAGGCCACAGGTGGAGACCGATATTTGTCATTGTTATTGTAATTTGAATTCAAATTCAGAGCCAAATATAAGAGAAAAAAATTGTTCTTACTTTGAAGATTTGCTACCTTTGGAAAGAAAGCAAGCAAGCAAACAAAAAAACCTGTCTGATGTGATTTGGAAAATACTCGATATTGTGTATCTCAGAAGGGACAGATGAAATAATACAATTTTTCAAAGCCTATCCAAAGTGTTGTAAACATTTTCTGACCTACAACTTTATATCATGTAGTAAAAAAAGGTGCAACATGACTTTTGAGGCTAAAATGTGATTGGGTACTCAAGCATTGGTAGGGCAGTGGTTAAAAGTGAGTTTCATGGGGTTAGAATTCTTAGGGTGCCTCGTGGTTCCACCCCTTACTAAGGTTTAACTCCAGCCAGGTTACTCAATTACTTTACACTTCAGTACCTAGCTTTTAGATATTTTGTTTTTAGAATTAAAATTCATAGTACCTGCAAAGCACTTCAAATAGTGTAAATAGTAAATGATAACATTAATATGCATTTTTAGTTTATAGTTTCAGGTTATTTTCTATTCAATATTAGGCTGAATATTCAATCAATACTTATTAATTGATCAACTGATTATAGCTTGCACTGGCTACTTTCACATTTTGCAACAAAAGTGTAGAAGCCAATGGGTGTTGCTTTCTGATGGTTAGTTCCCACACAGATTGCTGAAGTTCAAGTATTCCAGGTTAGGAGGCATGAATGATGATTACAGGGTACTTTTCATTAAAGCTGCCAATTTTTCACTGGAAGAAAGAAATGGAAGTAGAACAAGTGGGTATGCAGTAGAGAATGTAAAACTACTGAATATCTCAGCCCTGATTATCTGGAAAAGTTGGTCATATGGACCTAAGCTTGGACCGTTAATTAAAAACACAATTCTAGGTTAATCAAGTGCTTATCTAATTGTCTACCTTCAGGAAACGACTTAGGGTGATTTTCAGGATTTTTCACTGGTAAAAAGACTTCACCTCCCTGCATATGGTCCCTGAGGAAGAACTAATTAGTGATTGTGAAATGGTCATCCAATCTGCTCTGCTTCACTGTCACCAACAGACTGTAATTTAGAAAAGCACACTCATTTATGAATAAACTTTCCCACCTATATCGAAAATAAATCATTAGCTCATGCATCATTACCAGTCTCTCTTTGTAATTTCTGAGCAGATATTCTAAATTACTGAGAAACAAATCCAAAGTAACATTTGAGGAGAGTTAATTAAATAGCATCACTGAGTCTATTCAGTGCCAGACAGTGTATCAAGCACTGGAAATATAAAGACAAATGCGATAGGTTGACTTTTCTCAAAGACAGCACACAATCAAAATATTTCATGACAATCCTTGAGACAACGTATCTTCTAGCACCGTGACCAGGGCTCCAGCATTGCCACATCTAATGGCCATGGTGACCTGGAGCAGCCGCTGAGGCTGTGCATGCCTAATGGATTTTAACTCCTTCACTCCTCTCAGCTGCACTTTGAGATAGGTACCATTTTGTCCCTATTTTCCACATGACAGAATGCGATAGGAGACAAAGCAACGTAGAACCAAATTTGTTGTCTATAGTTAGCAAGTGCAAAGCACTGTATAAAATGAAAAATGACCTTCTCCTAGAGTTAATTTATTGTCCTACTCTTGTGTTCTTCTGGCCCAGTTTATTTAAACTTTATCCTGCTTTTTTTTTTTTTTTTTTTTTAGTGTACTTTTAAACCGCCTCACATATTTATGAGGTGGGAAACGCATACCGTTTCCTCCACTGGCTTCTGTGATGCAGTAGCTTCTTGGGTTTTCTTTTAACTTCTAATGACTTATCTAGATGTTCTGCAGACTCAGCTTCTAACTTCCACTGAGAGTAGATTTTCACATGGCTGGAGACAGTCTCCACTTCCTACTCTATAGGCAGTCTGTTCCTTTTCCACAGCCTTAACTTCTACCGAAATACAACTTATCCATAGTTTATTATCTCTCATTCCATCTTCTCTTCTGAGTACAAAACAAATACATTCATCCATCTCCTAGAAATCTCTTGATGGAACTTCAATAATTTACTCATTATTTCTACCCATATCCTCCAACGAAAGAAAACAAAATCATGGTCCTCTTTTAGTGGTTGATGCAACCATTCACCCAATTTCTCAGCCAAACAATTAGAAGTCATACTAACTCTTTTTTTTTAGTTTAATTTTATTTATTTTTTTATACAGCAGGTTCTTATTAGTTATCCATTTTATACATATTAGTGTATATATGTCAACTCCAACTCTTATCATTCCTTTACTGCACTTCCTATATTCATCTCTGAAGTGTTCTTGAAATCATCCACTTTTCTTTATGCCTACCACCAACACTCTAGTTCAAGGTATCTATCAGAACTTTCCTAAACTTCTGCCTACAAACATAAGGTCTGACACCGGACTCTCCAATCCACAGAAGTCTAAGTGATCTTTTCAATGC
This sequence comes from Stenella coeruleoalba, assembly GCF_951394435.1. Lineage (NCBI taxonomy): Eukaryota > Metazoa > Chordata > Mammalia > Artiodactyla > Delphinidae > Stenella > Stenella coeruleoalba. The sequence goes on along the minus strand of NC_137148.1, from coordinate 96,765,842 downwards.
TAAAATCTTCAAAATGGCTTTTTGGTACTCTCAGTGTTGAGGAAAGATGACTCCTTAAAATGGCCCACAGGGCCCTTTATTGTCTGGGTCCTCAAAGCTACAGTTAGCTGCTTCATTTCCTTGTACTTATCATGGTCCTGCCCATTACAGGACATTTCCACATGTTGTTTTCTCTGTCTGGAATGCTTTTACCTCTCCTCTTTGCCTAATTAATATAAACCTATCTCATCCTTCATGTTTCTCCTGGTGAGGTCAAATTCCCTATTATAGGTTGCCATGTTATTATGAACCTTTATGTCATAACACTTTTAATAGTTGTAAATTTGATATATATATTTAAATTTAATATTCTGACAGACATGAGAAATAATTCAATACATAAGTTTTTTCTGAATTTATAAGCAATTTGATGGCAAGTTAGTTCTGTTAACATTATATTATCTGTAGCAAGATAAAAATTATGTATTTGAATAGAGTTACTTCTGGTCATTTTTGAAATGAGATGGAGTAAAAATAAAATAAATAGGCCCTCTGGAGTGTGATGAATGCAAAACATAATGCTTCCTATTTGAAGGGCTCCTGCTTCCTTAACAGTGTGGAAAACCATACCCAAAGATAGCATCTGAATACAGGTTCAGAAATTTGGAGATACAGAGGGTATCTGTATCTGTGCTGTTCAGTGTGATAGCCACTAGCCACTAGCCTGTGGTTGTTTATACTTAAATTTTAATTCATTAAAACTAAATAATATAAGCCACAGTTTCTCAGTCATACTAACCATATTTCAAATGCTTAATAGCCACAACCAATCAGACAGTGCAGATATGAAACATTTCCATCGTTGCAGAAAACTAGCACATAGCATTGCCCTAGACAGCTCCCACTAAGGATAGAAATGTTAAGTGGAATTAGAAAGGAAAATAACTGAGGAATTTCTGAGGTAAAATTAATTGCTTTCAAAGCAAAAACTCTTAAGTTACAAGTAAATTTTAATGAATTTCCCTTAAGCAGTTTGTGCTGGCTCATAAAATGCAGTCATATCTTTCCTAAAGCGCCTTTCTCCTCAGAGAATTCTATTTATAGATATATGAAAATTTCCTCATGTTTTCTACAAGACAAATTGAAGAACAAATTCAAAGCTGTCCATTAAACTGCAGAAAGCAGTTGTAATAAAATTGGACTTGAAATTTTCTAGGTGTAAATATTTATCTAGAAAGTTATGTTCTTGTTTAAAATTTAGGGTTTTCTAATAGATATAGTTTACACAGAAAAGACCTCTATCCCCTTCATCCCTGTTTATTTTCATAAGGGACTCTTTCACCTCTTGTCAGTGTATTTGAAGGAGAAGTCAGAAGGTACACTTGCATTTTTCACAGAATAAGGTTGAAACGCCACATGAAAACTTTTGGGGTCATTAATCCATTCATTTGACATATATTCACAGAAACTGTTCTTTGTGCTAGGCTCTGATGGGAAGGGGAAGTAAACATTAGCCAGAAGAAGGAGGGCACTGGACAAGACAGACTATTATGGGTAGTGAACACTTTGAGCAAAGGACTAGAAGTGAGAAGAAACATATAAAACTTCACGTAATTGTGTCTGGCTGAATTATGACATAGTTATTACCAGGCACATTTTATGGATGGAGAAGCAGATGCAGAGAGGAAACATGTTTACCCTTTTGTGGAGAGTTATTACGAGAGTTGAAGCAGAACACAGGTCTTTGGGTGTGAACCCACTGTTCATCCCTTTGAAACTTGATTTCCCTAATAGACTGAAAGCATCTAGAGACACTCATCAATACCCCTTCTTGGGAGGCTTGGGAAAAATAGAAATTCTTGGGCACCTCAAACAAATGACTCAAATTTAAGAGTGTAAAAGACTGGGTTGGAAAAGGTTGTATAAGATGGGGCACTGAAATCTGAGAAACTGTGCTCAAATCCTGGCTCTGCTTTATATTAGCTGTGCAACTTTGGACCAGCCTTTGATCTGTGGGTCTCAGTTTTTCAGTCTGTAAAATGTTCCTAAAAACAACAACATCCAACTCATACAAGGAGCATGTATGAGCTGGATTTTTAGAAGTTATATATAATCTGGAATTCTAAGGTATTCCCTAGGAGGGAGAAATGGATATGGATATCCCAGGGTATGAAACCACGTAAGTTTTAAAAGATGCAGAATCATGAAGGAGTGTGGAGTATTTGGAGACAGAGAAGAAAGTTGGTGTGGCTGGAACATAGGATGTGGATATTTGTGTGTGAATCAGGTCATTGGAAGCTGGGGAGAGTGATGAGAGATGAAGCTGGAGAAATAATGTGAGGACACAGAACCAGGCACACTTTCAAGTTGAAACTTCATATTATCTTTATATTGTCAGTGCCTAGCAGGGAACTAGACACTTAAATTCATGCTTTTGAAATAGGTGGACAGATAGGTCTATGGATAGATGAATGGTTGGATGGACGGATATTGAGTACATTTAGCTGAAGTAAAGACATTATGTATAAAGCTCCTAGCTTTGATTATATTCTTTAGCTATTTGAGGCACTAGAAAGTTTTTTAAAGCAGGAAAATTGGGTGACCAAATTTACATTTTTAAAGTTGGAAGTAGTATGGAGAACTGACCCGGAGTGAGGAGCGGATATGGGCAGGACAGTTACAAAGGAGGTTGTTAGGATATTCTAGGGAAGAGATGTTAAATGCTCTAAGTAGGGATGTAGAGAAGAAATGCAGTTTAAGAGCATTTCAGGTAGAGGCGATAGAAAGTGTAAAGGTGTTTACATGGGGCAGGAGACATAGATGTGTGAGACAAATGAATTTCTTCATCTGGAAAAATAATGAAAATTTACTTTTCAGATTCTTTTCCATAATAGATTATTACAAGATATTGAATATAGTTCCCTGTGCTATACAGTAGGTCCTTGTTGTTTATCTATTTTATATATAGTAGTGTTTATCTGTTAATCCCCAATTCTCAATTTATCCCTCCCCTCCCTTTCCCCTTTGGTAACCATAAGTTTGTTTTCTGTGTCTGTGAGTCTGTTTCTGTTTTGTAAATAAATTCACTCGTGTCTTTAGATTCCACATATAAGTGATATCATATGATATTTGTCTGTCTTTGACTTATTTCACAGAGTATGATAATCTCTAGGTCCATCCATGTTGCTGCAAATGGCATTATTTCATTCTTTTTTATGACTGAGTAATATTCCATTGTGTATATGTGTATGTTTGTGTGTGTGTGTGTGTGTGTGTGTATTTGCCACATTTTCCTTATCCATTCATCTGTCGATGGACACTTAGGTTGCTTCCACGTCTCGGCTATTGTAAATAGTGTGGCTTATGAACACTGGGGTGCATGTATCTTTTCAAATTAGAGTTTTCATCTTTTCTGGGTATATGTCCAGGAGTGGAATTGCTGGATCATATGGTAACTCTATTTTTAGTTTTTTAAGGAACCTCCATCCTGTTTTCCATAGTAGCTGCACCAATTTACCTTACCATCAACAGTGTAGGAGGGTTCCCTTTCTTCACACCCTCTAGCATTTATTGTTTGTAGACTTTTTGGTGATGGCCATTCTGACCAGTGTGAGGTGATACCTCATTGTAGTTTTGATTTGCATTTCTTTATTAATTCATGATGTTGAACATCTTTTCATGTTCCTGTTGGCCATGTCTAAATCCATTCTGAGGTCAAAATATATGATCTAATGTTATCACTTCAGCAACTTTTTTCAGGCAACTCTCCAGTAATCTGTACTTTACCCACTAAACTGTGTTCTGTGTGGTCCCTTAACCCTCACTGAGTCGTAGTTGATGGCTCACTTTCTTATAACACATACTAAACTGCTTAGTGTTTAAAGGCAAACACTGTGTCTTATTCATTCTTTTATCCCCAGCTTCTAAAACAGTGCCTGACATATAGCAGGTACTCAACAGATATTTTTAAAATTATTAATGAATACATGAATGAATGAACTTCTAACTAGGGGACACTATGGGATCCTATGGCTCTGTCAGGGATTTACAGCTGCCATCTAAAGTTCAGAATACCTTGAGTTTGGTCACCATTCTGGCATCATTTCTAAGTTTTCTGTTGTGCTGGGTTCTGAGGGACTAAGACTCTTTGGAATGATGTGAATCCCCAGGCACTGGCTTTCTTCCTTCAGTTTTGTCTTTTCCTCTATAAAGGTGTCTGAGAATAAGGAATTTTCTAGGCTAGTTCCTTCTCAGCACCATCCTTTCTTGGGGTGGATAGCAGAGGGCTTTTCCTGAGACTTGAAAACTGTGAAGATCCCTCAGGTTCAGGATGTAGATCAACTCTTCATTCAAATATTACCAGATGACATAGTGTAACAGAAAGCCAAACCCAAAATATCACACGTGGAAAGAAAAGCAAACAAAAAATAAGACCTTGGGGCTTCCCTGGTGGCGCAGTGGCTGGGAGTCCGCCTGCCAATGCAGGGGACACGGGTTCGTGCTCCGGTCTGGGAAGATCCTACATGCCGCGGAGCGGCTGGGCCCATGAGCCATGGCCGCTGAGCCTACGTGTCCGGAGCCTGTGCTCCACAACGGGAGAGGCCACATCAGTGAGAGGCCCGCGTACCGCAAAAAAAAAATGAAATAAAATAAGACCTTGATGATGTTGGTGCTTTGTAGGTTATACTTCATGATTGCTTTCCTATGAGAAGAGGTTCTTAGGTGATTATGGATAAGTTGGGAAGAAATATACAATCATATTTTCAGTACCAATTCATCAGTCTTGCAATAACTGAATTCAGGGATACTATATTGTAAATATCATGTGATGTTTTACATCACTTTAATGGTCAAATTCCCTTGTTTCAAATAAATGAAATACATTGCCCTGAATATTGAAACAAAATTATTTCAAGACTGATTTTCCACTACCCAGTTTAATAAATTATTTCACACTAGGGATGCATAAAATAAATACCTTTAAGAAACAACAGTTTTGTTTTAATGAAATTTTATTTTTTTTGACTGAATAGAAATGTGTTTCTTCACAAATTTGCACTTGGGATTTATTTATCTATTTGAATTAGTCAATTTATTTAAATTTTCTGCTGCTTCTATGAATATGAAATTTATTAATATATTACTGTATTTTTGCTTTAAGTTTGGAAGTCATGTATCCAAAATGAGAACATTTGGTGGGTGCATCAATATTCCTAGCATTGATACCTAGATATCCCAGCAGGACACCTCTCAAACTCAGAGGATAAGGTGCACGATTAACATATGATACCTGAAGTTAGAGACTCAACAGGGCAAGATTAGGTTATTTCAAAGACCAAGCATTCTCTAGGCCGTGATTCAGTAGTAAAAGTTTCCCTCTGTTCTAATGAGGGACCACATTAACAACCAAAGAAAGAATAAATCCAGAAAGAGGGAAATGGTCAGTTGCAATCTAAGGAAGATGACAGCAAAGATTAGTGTGTTGACTTGCTCTTCAGTGACATGCAGAAGAAAGGGTCACTGACAAAATGCCTGGACGAGCATGTTCTAGTGGCAGGGATGCCTGCTCCCAGTACTGTGAATTCGTTGTCATAACCTGATGCCCTGGGCCACTAATAGTGCCGTGAATCTTCACTGTTGTGATTCAGTGTGTACAAAGTAAAATTGGATAAGAATTTGGTTATCTGTTACTTAATGGTACACTACCTCAAAAGTTCATGGCTTAGAACAACAGCTAATTAATTCTCATGGTGTTATTGGTTGATCAGGAATAGCTGGGGAGTTCTCCCTTGGAGTCTCTCATGGTAGATGGGGTTGGAGACATCTGAAGGCTCAGTTGGACTAGATGTCCAAAATAGTTTCTTTATTCACACGTCTAACACTTCACCTGGGGGCTGGCTGAGCATCTTTTTCTCTTTGTAACTTCTCCACATCTTGCTTGGTTTTCCTCATAGCATGGTAGTCTCAGGTTTTAAGTCAGACATCTTATAAGGCTGCTGACTCCCCAGAGAGAGAATTTGCTTAGATATAGGCAGAAGCTGCAAGACTTTTTATGACTAAGTGAATACAGCATCAGTTGTGTTATATTCTGTGAGTCAGAGAGAAGTCAATGGGCCAAACCAGATTTGTAATGAGGGAACTACGAGAAAGCCCATTGGAGGCTCATCTTTGGAGATTAGATACAACAGATGGTTAAAAGCTAGAGCAACTTCTTGAGGCACTTAGCCTAGAAACAACTTCCATGTTTTGTGTTACGGATATTTATTTGTTTGCAGACTGTTTAATTTTAAAAATAATAAATAGACACGTACAAAAACAATAGAAACATTTTATAACGGTGTTGAATGAAAAATAAATCTTAACACTACCAGCTTCCTTAATCCCATCTCCACATCCTATGTAAGCATTTTTGGTTACATTCTTCATTGTCATTATAAAACAAAATTATATGTTAGCAATTCTGTTGCTTGATTTATCACTTTAGATAATAGATTCAAGCTCCTGTCTTCAAAAATGGATAAACTGATGCCTTTTATACTTTTTTCATTTCCCTTCCAAACAAATTTTACTATATTTTAATTTTGTTTATTTTATTGCTTTCATAATTTTTAACAATATATTTAACTCTTTATTACATGCGTGATTAAAAGTACAGGGTATTTCTTGGTTCATAATTACCAAAATGGAGTAAATTATCATACTTTACCATTTCAAACATTATTATACTTTACAGTAATGAACTCTATTTTACATTTTAAGGTTGGTAAAATCTTCAATTTGTCTATAAATATAACTAAGTCTTCACTTCTCATTGTTATAATATATTGACTCTAAAATTTTTGGGGGGAGGTGTGTATAAAGTTGTTTAACATATTATAATCATGTGTCACTCTTCAGAACCAAATGGTATGATCGATCCTGTGGAAAAAAAATGTAATCATATGTCATTTTAAACCTGTGCTACATGAATGAGAGTATTTCAGTGTCAAGCTCAAATGTATGTTTTTCCTCTAAACACTGTATTTGTTCAAAATTATAATCTGCTTCTCATTTGGACCATTTCCTTCTTGAATGGTATTTTTACTCTTTTACAATGCTTTTCTTTTCTTCTTGACTGATCTATTATTAAGTTCTTCAAACTCTTTGATGATGGTATTTCCTGAATTAAGATATCAATCTACTTTTTAGTGATTTTTGAAGATCTTTGACTTCTTGTGGTAGGCAGCCTCTAAGATGTCCCCCAGTGATCTTCATCCCTGGCCTCACTCCCCGTGTAATCCTTTCTTGTTATATGTGGGTGAGGCTTATTTGCTTCTCGTGAATCAATTACGGCAGAAGTTATAGGATGTCATTCCTAAAATTAAGTTATAAAAATTTGTGGCTTCTCTTTTGGGCACTCTCTCTTTTGTCACCTGCCTAAGAAAAAGGCACCTGCTATTCATGAGGGAGCCCTCTAGTGAGACCTGTCCACAACCATGGAAGCAAGAAGGTCCCCGGGTTGAGCCTTCAGATGAAACTGAAGCCAGAATCAACGGGTTGATCGCAACCTGTTGCAATCATGAGTGATCCTGAACTACAGGTACCCAGCTAAACTGCATCCAGATTTCTGACTCACATAACTGTGAGATAATAAATGTTTCTTATTTTAAACTGCTAAATTTGGGGAATCATTTGTGTTATAGAGAAATAGATAAATAAAACAGATTTTGGTACCTGGAAGTGGGGTGCTACTAAAACCCCTGAAATGTGGAAGTGGTTTTGAAACAGGCATTTGGCTTTGAGGAGAGTATTACTGAAAGTCTAAAGTGAATTAAAGAAGTTATTAACTAGGAGGTGCATGGTCTTTGGTAAGGTTGCTCTTGAGGGCTTGCAGGAATTGAGGTAGATGTTATTGAAAGCTGGAGAAAAGGGGGCACTTCTTACATAGTGGCAGAAATTTAACAACACTGTTGTGTGCAGTAACTTGGAAAGTAGAAAATGTGCTTAATGAACTGAATGATCTAGCAAAGGCGACTTACAAGCAAAGTGGTGAAGGTGATGTCTAGTTCTCCTTGATGCCTTTGGTAAAATGAAAGAGAAAAGAGGCAACTTGAGGGAAGGATTGTTAAATACGAGGAGTCAGCAAGTGATGTTTTGAAAATTCTTAGTTTCTACAGATGGCAAATGATGCTAAATTAAGAAATGGCTTCCAGGGAAGGATCAAACCCAGGCCCCAGCCAGAAAAGCACATTCCAAAGATGCAGCCAAGGGTGTAACTTTAAAATATCCTTTTTTTTAAAATCTCAGATCTAAGGTGATGTGTCAGCATATTCTGTAGGCAAAAGGCCCTCAAGGGAGAATGAAAGTGTTCTTTACAGATCTCAGTAAAGCAAGAGAGATTTTATAAAGGGCTTCTCTTAAAGAAATTTGTGGCTTTTGTTTAATAGCGTGAAGCTCAAGAGGATTCGAAGGAGGCCCTTAGTGTTTAAGAAATGCTGCAGAAATATCCACCAGCTTGGATTGAGGAGGACAGAATGTTAAGTTGAGGAAAGATCCTGAAAGCCTAGAATTCTGCTGCCGAGGAGCAGGCTGAGAAGCTGGTCAGCTACCGACACATGACACCTTTCATGAAAAAGGAAAGGTGACATAGGGGACAAAAATAAGAGTCCAGTGGGCAGAGCCAAGAGCTATAGAGAATTATTCCTGGATCTTGAGATCTAATTAAGGAATTTCCAAGATTTGCCTGGATTTCAGAATTTCTGTGGAGCAGTGACACCCTTGTGCCTTCTACTTTCTCCCTTTTTGAACAGGAATATCTATAGCAGTTATCCTCTCGCTTTCCCTCTGTTGCACATTAGTGCGTGTAGCAAGACGACGTATCTCTTTAGTTGTGCGGGTCTGCAGGTAGATCGAAGCTATATGCAAGGAGTCCCACCCAAGGAGTCTCTTCGCACATGGAACTGATTAGATGATGATTCTGAAGTTTGAACTGATGATGTGATTGTATGTCACTTCCAAGATGAGATCCTAAAATATCTATAGTTTCCATCCTGAGTGCTTTCTTTTGTTCTCTTGTGGATTGCTCCCCCTGGAGGAAGCCAGCTGCAATTTTGAGGACCAGCTCTGTGGAGAGGCCCATGGGGCAAGGGACCATGACCTGGCAATAACAGCGTGAGTGATCATCCAGTTGAGGCTGGAGGAAAGCTTTGGCCAGGGCTGCAGTCTCATCTGAAAGCTCAGTTTACCAGGTTTAGAGAGAATCTACTTCTATGCCATGAAGGTACTCCTGAGCCTAAGAAACTGTGTGATATATAATACATGTTTGTTGTTTTAAGCTGCTAAGTTTTGGGGTAGTTTCCAATGTAGCAGTAGGCAAGTATTACAGGTGGGGGAATGCCAACTGACTAAGATGTTAAATGAAAGAGAAAAATTTGCCTCAATTAAAAAAACCAGTCCGCCTGTTTCAGCATATAAATATCTCGAGAGGTGTTTGGCCAGATTGTTTGTGGAAATCAGGGTTTCTCTAGGAGGAAAGGAAATGATATCATATAGCTCATCTCTTTTCCATGAGATCTAGAGTTAGGAAGTTTTATCTGGGTACACTGGTATTACCCTGTTCATAGCCTAGTGGCATTATATACAACAGAGTCCCTGAATGTTTTGATAAGAGCAAAGGGAATAAAGGCCAGCAGAGTGACTTGCACAGAATTGGATGAGATGAATGGGAATCAGTGTGTTAGTTGGCCAGAATGGTAGGTACTGGAAAGGGCCCTGGATCACCTCTACTGGGGGGCATGACAGAAATAAGTAGGCATAAGTAGGGGTGTAATGTTTTGGCACTCCTCATAATGCATGGAACAAGGGTATTTAATCCCACTTATTATGTTCCAGAATCAGCTTTCATAGAGAGCCACACTGTTTACAATTGATCATTAGAAATACATTTCCTAGTGGGTAGAGCACAGTCATCAGGGCATTACATGCTAAGTTTTCCCCTCCCTCCCTTCCTCCCTTCTTACCTTCCTTCCTTCCTAATATTTGAGTGTCCACTATCTTATAGTTTCTGCTTTATATGCTGAAGTTATAACAAAAAAGCGGAACGGATCAAATCCTTGCCCTCTTGAGGCTTTCTTACCTGTACATGGGTCTTATGTTCTAGCTGGTTCTAAAAGAATCTGCTTGGTCCCACTGCCTCTCTTGACTTGTGAGCATGGCTAAAGGAAGGTGTCTAAAGACCTTTGATCTCGAGTGCACTGATCAGTGTGCCAAAGTGATGTTCACTGAAGCTAAAGCTGACGAATTCACCTACTTCTGTGGGTGAAATGCTACGGTACCACAAGTATAGCAGCAGAGGAAGGGGATTTTGGATTAACTACTGTGCTTCAGCTATGGTCTGTCGAGACTGGTTTCTACTCAGCAGCCGATGGCCACTTTCATAGTCAAGGCACTGACATAGGACCACGTCAGCCTATATGCTCTCTTTCGCAGAACTCTCCTAAACACTTGGAAATTCACTGACAGAAAGCACAGGAGATTGAGGACTTGGAGGAAGGCATCTTTTTGCTTCCATTCCATCTGGTGAGTTTCTGCATCCCACCCAGGAAACTAAGAGTTGCAGGTCATACTACTCAGCCATAAAATGAATGAAATTTTGCCATTTGCAACAACATGGGTGGACCTGGAGGGTATTATGCTTAGTGAAATAGACAGAGAAAGACAAATACTCTATGTTACCACTTAGATGGGGAATCTAAAAAATGAACGAACGAATATGAAACAGACTCAGAAAGAATAAACTAGTGGTTACCAGTGGGGATGGCAGTGGGGGAGGAACAACATAGGGGTAGAGGATTAAGAGGTACAGACTACTAGGTACAAAATAAATAAACTTCAAGGATATATTGTACCATGCAGGGAATATAGCCAATATTTTATAGTAACTTTAAATTGAGTATAATCTTTAAAAATGTTGTCATGTTGTACACCGGAAACTAATTAATAATGTAAATCAACTATAACTCAAAAGAAAGTTGCAAATCAATCTGTAAAGCAGTAGATCCCATTTATATATGTTATGAGGCATATTAAATTCTGATTCTGAAGCTAGAACAATTTAATTTATTAAAATGACCTCAACAAATATACTCTTGATTAAATTAAAACCTGCTTTAATAAGCCTATGTGAAACATTATTTGTGACTAAACATTTATTTTACAAGTACATTCACACTACTATACACACACACATACACTCATGCATCTTATTCAGCTGAGGTTATATTAAGAAGAAAGACTGCAGTGACAGGCAAAATATTTTTAAAATGTGTACAAGTGGATTCATAACCTTTTGAGTCAAATCCATATGGCAAATAATACTTATAAGGCAAATATTTTGCGAATGTTTTTGCCCTTCTCACTGCAGTTGTAAAAGTCCTAGCCAAGGTTTAGCAACTGACAATAGTTTGTGGAAATGTTAGCCAAACGAGTACTCTGCTGTTAGTGGCCAAAGTAAATACATGTTTTATTGCCAGTGCTTCAAGCTAACATTTTCATAAAGGCATGTTTACCAAGGAGTAAACATCTCCAGTTGTAACCTAAGACAGGTATGTGACTGGATAAAGGAGATGCCTGTTATTTTATTTTGTCATTGTGTGAATTATAGACATATTTTTGTATCGCATAAAAAGAGTGCATATAAAACTTTGTTACAATAGCAGGGGTATTTGTTAATGACTCACTTTCTCCTGCATATCATAGATTAAAATGATACAATCGCTTGGTTCATAGACTTTACAGTCGGTTGTTCTTAAGGAATTACTCCCCAAATGTATATTACTTTGATCATCATCCAGCATGCTAGATAATTTGGGTATAATTTTTGCAAATAAGTGTTTTTTTTATTTTCAAAGTTGTCTTACAAGTTTTAGTAAAATAAGCCAATTTTGCATCATTCTACATTTCTTCTAAATCTTATCCAGATGATGGACTAATTCTATGCTTTCATTGCCACTTTTGAGACAATAACAAGATGGAGAGATTTAATAGCTAGCATGTTTAGTGAAGTACAAAACTTGCTAAAGTATTCATGCATTCTAAATGAGGATTGGGCAGTGATTCCATTTTTTCCCCCTCCCTGACCAATAAAATGACAAAACGTTTTAAGGGACAAAACAATAGCAGGTGCTATCCTTTATAAAGTACAAAACATACTTCAATCTCTGATGGTTCATTTCGTGATATGTATGTTGAAGAGAACAGAAACTAGTTGAGGATTAGTCACATATCATGAATTTCTAACTATAATAAAATGAGAAAATAGTACATTAGGATGGTATGTATGGCCAACGCTATTTTAAGTCCATGATCATTTTAGAAAAGGTACATCACTTTGTGGATTAGATATTCTTGTTTCATTGCTATAGCGAGATAACTAATGAGTTAAATTTAGCTTAAAAGAAAGGTTTTCAATCTCTGGGCTGGTTTGGGAATTTCCACACATCTGGACACGAAGCTCTTTTTTTTTTTTTTTTTACTGATAGGGAATCTGTGATGTTGTCAGTGAATTACCTACACTTAAAATTATTGAGTCAGTTGCCAATGTTTCTTACTCTGGGGAAATACCTCTGCCTAGCTCTAAGAGAGGAAAAAAGCTCTTTCTCTGAAATATATTTCTCTTGAAGTCAGCATTAAATCTGTTAGTGTTAATGCCTCTTTTGATCCTAATAAATTATGACCCAAAAGGCTGTAGTCTCTTTCAATGCATTCTAGTCCTTGTGTGTCTCTTTTACCACAGGTAGGCTGGGAATAGTGCATCTAGCTCATCTAATGCTATTGAAACTCAGTGAAGGGTCAGGACTGAGAGGGAGCGATACCTACGAATGTGTCAGTAATTGCTCATCACCAGCTGACATGAAAAATAGTTGGACTGACAGTGGCTTGGCAGTTGAGCCTCCAGGTAAAGAAGCTTCCAGCTAAAATGTATTAAAGCTGGGATGACACCCGAAAGCCCTCAACTATGTCAGACTTGGACTGAACAAGGAGCATACAGATTCTCTGTGCATATGTTAAATGCTTTCTGCTCATGCCTCCTTTATTTTGATGAATTCAAGCCTTTTTCCCTTCTATTTATGAAGGTTTGGACTAATGATGTTTACCTGTGCCTGAAGAGAACATGAGCACATTTGTCTCAAATTTTTGAAATAGCGAGAGAAATCTTCTTGTTTTACTGAACTCAAACTGACGATTATAATCCCTTAGAACAATATTTCTCCTGGGGAAAATGCATTGCAATAGGAAGTTTCTTCCAAATATATAACTAAAAATGGGTGATCTTCAGTTATGTTCAGCTTTTCTTAGTTTATTTATCACCATCATCATCATCATCACCGTCACAATGATAACAGTGACCACATTAATGTAGGAGAGCAACTTTTCACAAACAGAATGGACCCAAAAAATTTGGCTGAGGAAGTATTTCTTATTTGATCACCAGTGGAATCACAATAAAAAAAGAAAGGAAATTCTTCCTCCTTTAAGGAGTATGGCTTTGCATTCTAAGTAGAGGTAACAGGCCATTTTTGAAGGTCTAACTAAAGCATACCTGGGAAATCAGTCATCATGTTACCTAAGACATAGAAGGAAAAAGGATGATATATTAAATTGAAAAAGTGTGTTCCTCTATGGAGGTGGCTGTCAGAATGGGGAAAGGGCAGTTTGTAGGACTATTCAGTTGGTACAGATTAGAACCCTGGCCAACTGCTGCACCCTGGAGATGGATGACTAAGTATGCTGGGTGGGTATTTGGGGAGACCTGGCAATTAAATAACGTGACCTTGGGCACCATGCCAAAAGTACTTTTTGCATAACTTGCAAGGGATTGCTGAGTGGGCATTGTGGCAACGGCTCAGAGAGATAGTGTCCGGGAGATGGTAATGGACAAGAGTCCAAGAGAGGCAGTGCATAGCAGGGCCTCAAGTAATGCAGCAACACTGTGGCCTGAAGCCAGGGTCTTTCTCTGTTAGTTTTCCAGGATAGTCTAAGTCCAGGAAATCTATGTGATTGGTTAGAGAGGAAAAGGAGCTCCAGTAATGCCTGAGTTTGGGCTTTGTGCTGATCTTGGTTTATAGGCTGTTAGAGCCAGATTTGCTTTACTTTAGAAAAACGGAGAACATTAGCATTTCTTGCTCTTGGGGTATTGTGGGGCAACTAATATCTGCTATATTAACAACAACATTTTCATTAGTTTCCTATTATGTTCTCATGTACGCTTTATCTATAATACTTGCAAAAACCTTGTTAGGTAAGTTTCTCTTGATTTTCTTAGATATCTTCATGTGTCTATTATAATACTCACTATGTCAGTACTATTTAACTATAATAACTAAAAACTATAGTTATTTAACCACGAACTTATTTATTTGGCAGATGTTTATTGTTTACCTACTATGTATCAAACACTGCTCTAGGTGTTGGAAATAAATAAAAGAAACAAGGTCCCTGCTGTCTAAAAAGTGAAGACGCTAAACCAGAGGCATTTTGATGTCAGGGACCATATACTGTTTATCCTCTTATTCCCATGTGCCTGGAGGTAGAATAAGGAAATTGACATTTGTTGTGCACTTACTTTGTTCTTTGGTAAGCCATTTTGTATTGTATACAGAATACAGCTTTAGCAGAAAGGGAGTAGATTGGAAGGGTTCCAGGACAGCCCTAGTGACCAAGGGACTAGAACTGAGCGACCTCAGTCTCTCTCTCCATCAGTTATATTAGCTTTGTTCTTTCCTGCTACACGCAGTCTTTCTCTACTTGGTGGAGCATTTTTACCAGCTTCTCCAGATCTGTTGTCTTGAAGTTTTATGGTCTGATAGACAAAGAAACATTTATCCCAGCAGTAACTGTCCTGACTTTGGGACAAATGCCCCACCCTGGAAATTTACCAGGAAGATGAGGCCCCTGCAATAGGTGCAGATTGGGTCTAGTGATCACCTCTAAATTTAGCACACAGGGCTAGCTCCCAGAAGGCAGAACCTGAACTGGGTATACGCCAGGTAGACTAACACAGCTACCACACGTAATTCTTATAACAACTCTCTCAACAAGTATATCATATTCCATATTTTACAAAAAATTGTGTCTCAAAGACATTAAATAACTATATTCACTCAGCTTGTGGAGGTGAGATTCAAACCCTGTTCTGCCAGCTAGAAATCTGGTGCTCTTTTTGCTATGCCGTACTATTTCCGTGATGCCTGGAACATGATAGTTCCTAAGTAATAGTCACTGAATAAATGCATAAGTACCAAACTATATGTAGCTAGGATAATCCAAAAGAACCTATGTAGTTTTTACTCAGAATTTAAATTGTAATGTATGTAAGCCTATGAATTTTTAGATTTGAAATGAGAATACTCAACATGATAGATGTATAAATATGTATATGAACACGCAGTGCTATATCTGGGGAGCTATGAATTCCAAAGTACAGAAATAATTATTTCAGTTTCTGTATAAAACATACTACTTTCAATTCTTAGAGAAGACTTTTTTAAGTTTTAAAATGGCCAAAACCACTTTTATTTTGACAAAATGAGTCAGCTAAATGTATTCTCTGGAATATTGAGAAGAATCTTCTTACTAAAATGGCTTCTAACGGTTGAGACATTTTCCATCATGGTTGAGACAGCTTGGCACCTCCTTCTGCGCTTGTGTCTTATGGTGGTGAAATCTATAGGTGAGTTCTGACTGACTGGCAGCTGTCACTTGTCAGTGGCTGTATGCGAGGATCAGCATAGGTCCTAAATATTGACTGCAGAGCTTATCTAAGGTGCCCCAATGTAAGTTGCCTTTAAACAGGTATGCTCCTAAGAAGCACTTTACAAAAACCCAGCTTCAGATGGCTTAGCCAAGAACAGTCTTACTTGTAGAACTGATGGGTATGCTGACAGTAAAGGGAGGGCAGTGACAAAACGGAAACAGGATCAGAGTGGACACTCCTTGTGGAATATCTTCAGGCACCCAAAGAAAGATTATGTTTTCCGGCTTTCCTTCAGTTATATTATATTTATTATTTATATTTATATTATATATTTTTATATATTATATAATATATATTATATTATATAGTATATATTATTTTATATATTATATATTATATATATTATATATTATATATATTATATTCAGTTATATTATATTCCTTCAGTTATATTATATCACAGGTCAGCAAAATTTTTCTTTAAAGGGCATTTTCTATCAAGCCTAAAATGTTTCAGGCTTTGTGGGCCATGGAGTCTCTGTTGCAGCTACTTAACCTTGCTATTGCAGGGCAAAAGCAGCCTAGACACACATAAGCAACTAGACATGGCTGTGTCACCCCAAAAATTAATTTATAAAAACTGGTGGGAGACCATATTTAGCCCACAGGCCAGAGTTTGCTGCCCCCTCACTTACATGTAAGCTATTATTTCATCCATGTCATCTCCATACTTCTGTTGAACTATTTCCTATGCAGTGCTCTGTATTAGTTAGAAAAGAATGTGATGATATCAGTAGCTTTGGGGGGTTATAAATCTAACATGAAAGACTAGAGAAAAAACCATAATGTTTCATAACTAATGCAAACATAAACCTTTTTACAAGTTTAAGGGAGAGATCTCTTCTAGAGTATATGGTCATATGAGAAAGGAGGATCTAAACAAAATAACTTGAAGAACAGATTGTAAAAGAAGAGCGTAGAGAGTATTAAATATATAGGGGATGGCAAAGAACAAAGATAGCAAGGAAAAGTAGGGACATGTTAAAGGAAAAGTCATTGTGACTTGAATCTTGAACAGTATGAAGAAGGAGTTGGGTTCAGATTGTGTAGGACCTTGAGTGTTAGGTTAAGAAATTTGAGTTTTATTTTTAAGCAGTGAGGAACTTGTGAGGGCTTGAAAATAGCAGGGGAGTGATGTGAGCTTTATAGTGAGAAAGTGAATGTGCGGTTTGTAAATAGTTTGGATTGGAGGGCAGAGAGCTTGGAAGTAAAGAGACTAGGTAGGAAGTAATTGGAATTGTCCAAATGAATGGAGTGAAGACTTGGATCAACGTTTTGGGAAGTGGAAGTAAAAAAATATATATTTAATACAAAAGAAAAAAAACAAAAAAAAATGGATATGAAAGACTCGTAAGAATTAGAATGATTGAATATAGTGGGTTAAGAAAAGAGAGAAGTCAAGAAATACTTTTAGGGGCCAAGCCTGAATAACTAGGAGAAAAGTACTCATATTTAAAGAAATAGGAAAGTCAAGAGGTAAGACCTATTTGGGGAGAAATGTGATTAATTTAGCCTTGAATATATGATGCAAAATGAAGAAAGAAAAAAAAGGTTGAGTCCAATAACATGAGGCATTCTGCTCACGTAGAAAGTTTCTTATCATTGAGAGTTGCATAATGGGAATATGTAACTGAAATTGCTTAACTCTTTTATATTAAACTACTAGATCATGACTTATAATAGCAGACTAGCAATTACACTACCAATCTTCTTGGACCAGCTATCAGCCACAAAGAGTAGTAATTCTCTTGTTTATTTCGTAAGCGAGAGTACAGAGGAGAACAGATGTGATAGAGAATATTGGAAGTAGAATTAAACCATGATCGTCACATATTTTATTAAATGTCAGTGATCATTGTTTTAAGGATTAATGGCTAACTCATGGTTTGAATTACAGTACATTTCATTACTGATAGTGATCAAATGATGTAAAATTGTAAAAGCTGCATCACTCTAAATCATGTTGTATAAACTGAGGCATATGTTTTGATAAAGAACAAAAAAGAAACCCAGCTAAATCATGAATCTCATAATTACTGGCTGACAAGGGAATAAAATGCTAGGTTGGATTTTCAGAATCTCTGTTTTTAATTAGGTCATTGATAATGTCATTTGGTAATCAACTTTAATTCCAAGTTGAGAATTAGGGACACTTGTATTTTTCAAGTGACAAAAGGACATTGGTTAATGAAAGCTAGCATATGAAAATGACATTTTAAATGCTTAACTGCTTAATAATTTATAGCATTTCAATAGGATCTGTTTTTCTTTTGCTGAAAGGTTTGGAGAATATCCCAGATGTTATAAAAATTAATTCTAAGACCACTTCTGTGTTGTGAAGGAGCCCCAGTAGTATCTATATTTTGTAGAGTGTGGCCTTGGTACAGATTAGTTTGATAAATAAGCTGCCTGATTTTTCCCAGAATCTCACAGAAAGCAGGGTTTAAGGTACGTGAGGGAAGCTCTGTATCCATTCCTCTGTTTTGGTGCTTTGTTCAAGACTATTACAGGCCTAGAGAAGATGAACTATAAATAGGAAGTGTAAAGAATTTTACTTTGCATCTGAAAGTCAGCAAACAGTGGACATTGGTGAAAGTAGAGAGCAGAATTTTCTTCTGAATTCAGTAATAATTTCTTTTTTTTTTAAACATCTTTATTGGAGTATAATTGCTTTACAATGGTGTGTTAGTTTCTGCTTTATAACAAAGTGAATCAGTTATACATATACACATGTCCCCATATCTCTTCCCTCTTGCGTCTCCCTCCCTCCCTCCCACCCTCCCTCTCCCACCCCTCTAGGTGATCACAAAGCACGGAGCTGATCTCCCTGTGCTATGCGGCTGCTTCCCACTAGCTATCTATTTTATGTTTGGTAGTGTATGTATGTCCATGCCTCTCTCTCGCTTTGTCCCAGCTTACCCTTCCCCCTCCCCATATCCTCAAGTCCATTTTCTAGTAGGTCTGTGTCTTTATTCCCGTCTTGCCCCTAGGTTCGTAATTTCTTAAGAGGATGAACTCTTCAAAAATCAACAGACCTGTTGCTATCAAGAAAAAGGGGCAAGAGTAATATGGTGAAACTCCCTTCTTCTCAGCTGAGATGTCTGAAAGACACCAACTAAGGGTTGTCACTTAACATGTATAAAGGCATAGAGAAAATTTGATTCATGGATATTCTGAAGTAGAGTACTTGAAGGATTTTGACGGGATACATTTTGAAATGTCTGTGTGTGCAGAGGTTGGGTTCAGAGGTAAGAAACCAGAGGTCACATAAAGTAACAAAAGGGGGCTAAACTAAAAAGTTTAATGGGTTTGGTGATTTAAAGGCTAGTACTGTACATTTCCTCAGAATCTGAGCAGTCCCAGCACAGTCTGCAGGGGGTGCCTTCAGGTACCCTGAGCCTATAAACTAACAATTTGTATGCTAAGACTTAGCCAACCAAAATTTCCAAGTTTACTCCAATGCACAATTCAATGCAAATATGTGTATTTTGGTGGAAGTTTTTCAAATAGCAAAACAACACGGGTGACAACGCACGCAAATGTGTGCCCCAGCAGCAGTCTGCCCTCCTTGCTTTGGCTTTTACTGTTGATTTGAGCTTCGTGCTGGCTCTTTTTGTTTGTTTTTTTGTTTTTAATTAATTAATTTTTGGTTGCGTTGGGTCTTCGTTGCTGCGCGCGGGCTTTCTCTAGTTGCCGCGAGCAGGGGCTACTCTTCGTTGCGGTGCGCAGGCTTCTCATTGAGGTGGCTTCTCTTGTTGCGGAGCACGGGCTCTAGGCGCATGGGCTTCAGTAGTAGTTGTGGCTCACGGGCTTCAGTAGTTGTGGCACACAGGCTCAGTAGTTGTGGCTCGCGGGCTCTAGAGCGCAGGCTCAGTAGTTGTGGCGCACGAGCTTAGTTGCTCCGAGGCATGTAGGATCTTCCCGGACCAGGGCTCAAACCTGTGTCCCCTGAATTGGCAGGCAGATTCTTAACCACTGAGCCACCAGGGAAGTCCTCTTGTTGGCTGTTTTATGGTGAAAGACTAACCACAGACTCTGGAGATAAGGACCTGAGGAGATTCAAGCAACATACTCAGAACAAAATACCAGCTGACCTTGGGAGGAGAACGGAAGACTTGCACATTTCACATCCCAACCAGAAAAGCAGTCACATTTTTAATATGCAAACAGTTTTACTAGTTCTCTCCTAGTTTATCAAATACAGCAAGTGTGGAGCCTGAGCTCAGATTATGTTTAGCCTCTTGCATTTTTCCTAGAAAGTAATTTCGGTGAGCATCAGATTAAGGGCAGCTTCATTAATAACTGCAGCAGCCACTGTGGTCTGTAGGGTAGTTATACTAAATGTATTTACATACAAGAGTGATTATTCTTTAGTCTCTATAGAGATAGGGAAATGTGCATAGCTAATGCCAACTATTAAGACCTATATTAGATTGAGGTGGTATGATAGTGAACTACTTCAGGATTTGGAAAGAAACTTGGAATTATGTGTTAGCGTTGACAAGTAAATGCGACTGTTATTCCACATAATATCTTCAGCACACGTGGACATAATGTATGAAAATATGCTCTTTTGTAATTCGGACAGTGGAAAACATCACTTTAACTTTTTCCCAGCTCCAAGCTCACGTTTTTTGAGAGAAGGCAATGTGAAGAATGACACAATTGATTAGGAAAGTAAGTGACTGGCACTTGAATACAAGTGGCTTCTTTCTGTCAAGAATGGAGTTCATTATTTGCCACTGTTCAAAGAATGACATAAAGCCAATAAAGCACTTTGTGCAATTTTTCAATCACTCCTTAACAAGTATATAGTTTCTGTATGTGAGCCAGTGCCACAAGATTGTCAGGGTATATGTGCGATTTGGAAATTTATTAGATGTGAAAAGTATTTTTATTTTTCTAATTCACACTTGCTCTTTTCTGATTTTCCAGCCTTTATTTTGGAGCTCTAAACTAGCGAAGACACTCAAACCAGTATCATTTCTCTTGCTCCATGAAAACTGATGCATCATACAAAAAGGCTCCTAGATTTGAACAAATTTACGACTTAATAACGCTGTTCAAAATATCCAGTGTTGTGGTTCATCTCCTACTAGTGCCCTTTGACCTTTGGAATAGTAGATAAATTCTGTTCCACTCTATGTCCCTAAAAGTCACTGGGATGTTTTATTTTACTTTCTTTGAGTCTGTAACATCTTTCTGAACTTTGCTTATAAACCATAGGAGAAGTATATAACATGCATTATTTTGTCCAGTGTCGTCATCAGATTTGTTGAGCTTCCTTTTTTAAATGAGTGAAAAATAATTTTTATCATGTAAAAAAGTGAGAGTGTAGCTTATATTTAATAACTATCATGTACAATGTCAAGTTATGGTAGTTTTTCCAACTTTATTTTTGTTTTCTTTATAGTGTCTGAAAATTGCACGGAGCCAATTTTAGAAAAGTAGGAGAAAAGGAACACTTTTGTATACTATTGGCATTGATTTAATAAGTTGTTTTTCTCATGATATAATTAAAGGACATTGATTAAGGTTAAATCTCATTGATGAAATAGGTATAACAGAAGCAGAGTAGCGTAATTTAATTATTCGTATGACATTGATAATTACTATGCATATAGATTTAAAAACAAGAAAACTAGGGCTTCCCTGGTGGTGCAGTGGTTGAGAGTCCGCCTGCCGATGCAGGGAATACGGGTTTGTGCCCCGGTCCGGGAGGATCCCACATGCCGTGGAGCGGCTGGGCCCGTGAGCCATGGCCGCTGAGCCTGCGCATCCGGAGCCTGTGCTCCGCAACGGGAGAGGCCACAACAGTGAGAGGCCCGCGTACCGCAAAAAAAAAAAAAAAAAAAGAAAACTAGCACAAGGTAGGTGTGACACTGCAGAGAAAAAATCTTGCACTAAATCAAATGCACTATTCTCTCCAAGCAAAAATAAATGTTTACAGACACAAATCACACTGGAGTGTGTATTCATACACACACAAATTGACATTAGCAATCATTTCAAATGATGTTTTAATAGTTTTATTAGAGATATGAAAAGATGTTAACTGAAGAAGGTTGTGAGAAAGTTGGTGACTGAAAGAAGTAGTAGAAGAATAAAGAGAAAGATCAAGCATCCTTGAGATCCTGTGAGAAATGGTCAGGATTCTAGTGAGGTCTTGCCTCCTTTGGTGAATGTGACTCTGATTCCCAGGCATCCCTTATTGTGATATTTAGATTTTTATTTTCTTTTATTAGAGTTTTGGTATTTTCATGCATAAAAATCCTGTGAAATTTTGTTTTATTTATACTTGAGTATTTCTTTTTTGGGTGCTATCATAAATGGTAAGTCTTTAAGAATTTTTCAAATTCCAGTTTTTCATTGCTGGTATATATAATAATACAAAAATAATTGACTTTCATCCTTGTTTATTGGTTTCAGGAGGGTTTGGGGGGGGTCAGCTGGAGGCGTTTCTACATAGACACTAATGTCATCTGTAAACAAAGTTTGATTTACTTCCCTATCTGTATACCTCTTATTTCCTTTCCTTATCTTTGTTACTAGCTAGGACTTGCAGTATAATGTTAAATACCAGTTATGAGAGAGGACAGGTTTGTGATAGATTTCACATGGTTCTTTTAATATGCTGCTGAATTTGGTTGTTAGTACAGGCATACCTTGAAGATATAACAGGTTCTGTTCCAGACCACTGCAATAAAATGAATATTGTAATAAAGCAAGTCACACGAATTCTTTGGTTTCCTAGTGCATATAAAAGTTATGTTTACACTATACTTTAGTCTATGAAGTGTGCAATAGCATTATATCTAAAAAAGGTACATGCCTTAATTTAAAAATACTTTATTACTAAAAACTGCTAACTATCATCTGAGCCTTCAGTGAGTTGTAATCTTTTTGTAGTAGTAAAGATCACTGATCACAGATATCAGAACAAACATAATAATAATGAAAAGTTTCAAATATTGTGAGAATTCCCACCATGTGACACAGAAACATGAAGTGAACAAATGCTGTTGGAAAAATGATGCTGATAGAATTGCTCCATGCAGGATTGCCACAAACCTTCAATTTGTAAAAATGCAATATCTGTAAAGTGCAATGAGGCAAAGTGCAGTGAAATGAGGTATCCCTGTATTTTGTTGAGGAATTTTGCATCAGATGTTCAAAAGGCATGTTGGTCTGTGGTTTTCTTTTCTTATAGTATCTTTGTCTGGCTTTGATATCACGGTAATGTAACCTCAAGAAAATGAGTTAGGAAGTATTTACTCTTCAGTCTTTTGGAAAGGTTTTAGAAGGAATGGTGTTCTTCTTTAAACGTTTGGTCAAATTCACCAATGAAACCATCTGATCCAGGGCTTTTGTCTGTTGGGAGATTTTAGATTATTGATTCAATCTCCTTATTAGTTATAAGTCTGTTCAGATTAGTCTTGGTATGTTTTTGTGTTTCTGGGAATTTTAAAATTCCATTTAGGTTATCCAATTTGTTGGATTAAAATTGTTCATAATACTCTCTTATAATCTTTTTATTTCTGCAGAGTTGGTGGTAATATCTGCACTGTCATTTCTGATTTTAGTAGCAGCTAATCTCTGGTTTAGTCTAACATAAAAAATAAAATGTGACTTAAAGAAGGTAGCCTGTATTAGTTTCCTATCGCCACTGTAACAAATTACCACAAACTTAGTGGCTAAAAGCAAAGCAAATGTATGATCTTACAGTTCTAGAGATCAGAAGTCTGAAAAATATTTCACTGGGCTAAAGCTCAGGTGTTGACAGGGCTGTGTTCCTTTCAGGAGACTCTAGAAGAGAATCCATTTTCTTGCTTATCCATCTTCTAAAATTTGTCCTCATTTCTTAGTTCATTGCTCCCTTCCATCTCCAAGGTCAGCAATAGGTAGTTTAGCCTTTCTTCTATGTTAGCACTCTGATACTATCCTTTTTCTTCCCACTTCCACTTTTAAGAACCCTTGTAACTACATTGAGCCTACCCAAATAATCCAAGATAAATTTCCCTATTCTAAGATTATCTAATTAGCAACCTTAATAGCACCTGCAATGGTATTTCCCTCATACCGTATAACATAACATATTCATAGGTTCTGAAAATTAGGACATCAACATCTTTGCCGGGGCCATGATTCTGCCTACCATATACACCATCTTGATTTTGTTTAAGGTCACTTATTTATGTATTTCATTTTTATTCAATTTGGAGATTAAAGGTGGAGCATGGGGGATGTGAAGTACTGGGTTGGGATTATCCTAGCACCTAATCTTTTCTTTCTCTTGATTGACACTTGAGAGTTGATTTGCTGGAGGTATCTATGTAAAGCGAGGAGTCCAGCCTTCTCACCTGGGTAGCAGAATGGAGGGGGTTCTCATAAAAAGGAAGAACCTCTTAGGAGCTGTAGATTTGGTTGCGAGGGATGAGGAGTTCAGTTTGAAATTGAACTTAAATTACCAAATGGATTTTTCTTACATAGTTAAATAGGAACATGAGGCTTAGGAAAGAAAAATTTGTGAAGGTAAAACTTTAGGAGTTGTTCACATAGAGACGGTAATTAAAATCAGAGAAGTGGCTACGGTCTTAGGAGTACTTATAGAATACAAAGAGAATGCCTTACCTAGAAATGAAAAGAGAAGCATTAAAGGGCCAGGTTCAGACTGAATCCTCTGCAAAGAAGACTGAGGAAGAGCGGACAGACAGGTAGAGCAACACTATAAGAGGGTGGTATTATGGGCGTCAGCGGAGGAGAGTATCTCTAGAAGCGGGGGGGACAATCAAAAGTCCTAAATGATACAGAAAGCTAATTAAGCCAGAGCCTGAAAAGAGGCAGTTGAATTTAGCTACAAATTCAATTTAGCTATAAATTCAAGGCAGCTGAATTTAGCTACAAATTCAATTTAGCTATAAATTCAAGGCAGTTGAATTTAGCTATAAACCCTGATAAGAGCTCGACTAGTGCCTTGGTGAAAATAGTAACCACCATCAAGTAGGCCGCAGTCAAGTAAGTAGCTGACTGAAGAGCAGTGAGGCGCTATCTGAAGGGGACAAGGAGAGAACATGGGAGAAACCTGGGCACATGCCATGCCATGACTGAAACCGTAAGAAGGACTTGTGTTGAGGGTACAGGATAAGGAAGAAATGGGAAGTAAAGGCCTTGAGTAGAAAGGAAAGATGTATCAGCAAGGAATTACTCGAAAACAGGAATATCTCCTTCTCCGAAATCAGAATAGAAATGAAAGAATGAGCTAAAATACAGTTACCTAGTTTTCTTTTGACAGTCTACAGTTTGGAAAGTCTCGTTTGATTGCTGTCATTTTCTCTGCGAATAAGGAACAATGTCTCTGTAAAGAGCATTTTCTCTGTGAGTAAGGAACTGAAGAGGAAGGTGGAGGGGAGGGGTTGGAGAGATTTGTGAAGAGTAAGTTTGAAGTAGCTGTGCCTGATAAGCATGGGACAAGACAATACTATCAGTCTAGCAAATAAACTCCTACAGCTCAGCCTTGTTTCCCTTAAGATACCAATCCCCGTTGGCAGTTTCAGTTATAAAAACATTGTGGTAATCAGACTTCTAAGGTAGCTCCCAAGGATCCCCACTTCCTGATATTTACACCCTGTCTAATCCTCTCAACCTAAGCGTGGGCTTGGTGACTTGCTACTAATAAATAGAATATTGCCAAAGTGATGGAATGCCACTCCTGAGGTTAGGTTGTAAAAGACTGTGACTTCCATCTTTCTAGCACTTTCTTTCTTGCTTGTCCACTTGCCCACTCTGATGAGATCAGCTGCCGTGTTGTGAGCTGCCCTTGGAGAGATCCCCGTGGCAAGGAACCAAGGAGGGGGAGGGCTCTGGTTAGTATCTGGGAGGAGACTGAGCCCCTCAGTCCAACATCCCATGAAGAACTAAATCTTGGAACAACAAGGTGAGCAACTGTAGAAATGGATCTTCTATCACTTGAACCTTAAAATGACAACAGCTCTGTTCAGCTCCTTGACTGCAGCCTTGTGAGAGATCGGAGCCAGAGGATCAGCTAAGCTGTGCTGGGATTCTTGACATGCTATGACATAATGAATACTGTTGCTTTAAGCCACTAAGTTTTGAAGTAATATATTATGCACCTAGAGATAACTAATGTGGACTTCTGTCCTGTTTTAGGGATTTATCTTTGATTGCTTTCAGTAGAGAACAAGGTGTAAGCCAGATGCATGGTGAGTTTAAGAAGAAGTTTCTTAAGAAAAAGAACCTCAGTTAAAATGTAGGTGCTTCAGTTAATGAATTCAAGCCTTATTTGAATTTTAGAAGATTAACTAGCAATCTTATTCTCCAATCTTCAAGTGAGACTTACATTAAACAGAGCAGTTCTGTATCACCCTTTGTTATCAGTGAGATGAAAAATCTCAGACTGTTAGGACAAATCTGAACCTAGGCTTCTTGTTCTCAGTTAAGGACTTATATAAAGCAAGTTTTATCCTAACAGAAACAAAGAGATTAAGCACTAGATTCACAAAAATAATTTTTACAAGTGAAGCCTGGAACACAGAAACATCTTCTTTGCATAGATAAGGGCTCACTATATTCTTGACCGATAATAGGGAACATTATTGATTCACACAACATGTCTTACCCCTCCCAACAAATCCAACATGGGCATATCCTTCAAGAGAATACTGTTCACTAACAGAAAATTAACTCAATCTCCAAGGTCTCATGCATATTTTATTTCTTTAAGGTTAAGAGTCAGCAATAGTCAACTGCAAACATGATCAAGGATCATGAATAAAGTGACTCGATGTTTGTAAAGAGCATTGGTCAGCTTAGGTCGTTACAATTAAGAATTTATAAGACACACTGGACATTTTAGGGAGATTTATCCACTTAGAAAAGAGTAGAGGTGTTTTGGGGACTTTTTCAGATAAGGATGCACTCTGAGAGGACTAATTCTTTAAGTTCTTATTACATACTCCCTTGATCTGCATCCTAAAATGAAAATGTTGGGTCATCTAATTCCGGCTCCTTTGTTCCTTTCATTGAGAATCTACCGTAAGTCAGATCCTGTGCTAGAAAGTAAGGAGTTAAAGGCGAACATTAGCCAGTTCTGAATTAAACTAACAAAAGAGTTAAACTGTATAGCTATATCAGGTTCAACTAGCAGCTAGTGTAAGCCTAAAAATGCAAAGTGTGAAACACTGTTATCTAGTGTGTGATGTATGCACGTGCCATTCACCTTAGCTCTCCAGGTTATTGGTGATGACCTGCTCACAGGATAGCTAGCATGTTGTCTCTGTCTTGGCCTTCACAGGAATCATTCTCTTATTAGTCTGTCTTCAGTTGTTCCTACCAGTATTTGCAACTTTTAGGGAGGAGTATTTGTTTGTTGCAAAAATAATTTAGTTTCTCAACCTCACTCGAAGTTGGTCAGATATTTAAATATTTACTACACCGATTCCAGCTATGTTATTTTTTTTCTCCTCTGCTTGTATTTTTAATTATCATAATTGGTATTGGAGCTATTTTTTTTTAAGTAAAGGAAGACCCAACTCCAATCGCTTAAGTGAAACAAAAGTAAAAGCAAAGTAAAGCAAAACAAAAACAAAGCAAAAGATAATCATTTATAGTCTCAAGCTGAGAAGCCCAGGGGTAGGAATAGCTTCAGGTACCTACGGTGTTCAGGGCTCAGCCTCTCACTGTCCCATACTGTGCTTTATGCTGAGGTGACACAATCCCAGGTACTTTGACAGTGGCGAGATGACACAGGGCCAGAAAATTTGTCTGTAAAGTGCTACATAGTAAATGCTTTCAGCTTTGTAGACTATATGGCCTCTGTCACAGCTACACAACTCTGACATTGCAGTGCCAAAGCAGCCACAAATATTATATAAATGATTGGTGTGCTGTGTTCCAATAAAATTTTCTTCACAAAAACAAGCAGTTATACTTTGCTGACCCAGTGCACAACCCTGGGCAGTACCTATTTTTACATCTCTCATCCCTGTCCAGAAGAAGGTGATTCACTGTGCCTAGAGGTATATAAAAGTCATGGACCCCATACTTAGGTACTCATCCCAGCACTAAACACAAAGTAATGAAACAGTGTTTAGCATAAAGCAGCGGAGGGTAAGGAGAACTTCACCATTGTGATTCTCCGTACTCAGGATGGGGACAGGGCCAAGGAGAGCTGAGATCCATTGTCACCTGCACTGTTCAGTGAAACTTCCTTTACATGCTGCTGACTGCTCTCTGCCAGCCTGGTGAGATAATTTCTATGATCTTGTTATCCAAATGCCTGTACCTCTAAGAATTTTTCTGGAACCTCACTACACATTTTTCTATGATCCAAGACAATGTCAAGACTTCCATTTTGAGTTTATTTTTTTGTGTATGGTGTTAGAGAATGTTCTAATTTCATTCTTTTAAATGTAGCTGTCCAGTCTTCCCAGCACCACTTATTGAAGAGACTGTCTTTTCTCCATTGTATATTTTTGCCTTCTTTTTTGTGTTATACTAAATCATATTAATTTCATAAGATTTATTTAATCTGATTTTTTTTTCTGGCAAAATCCCAAAGCAGAGGTTTATTGTAAATAGGAGAGAGGTTGGGGGAGGTACCTGGTAAAGTATTAAGTAAAAGTTACAGCCATTGTAAAACAAGGCCACCAAATCCTTACCACATTCTCTTTTTTTAATCGACTCTAAGTTCACATAAGCCTGGTTCCTCACCCTTTGTCAGTCTCCGCTCTGAACTTCCATCTCCCCACACCTCCTTCCTCCCTCGGCCTCTGACACCCAAATCAAAAAAAAAAAAAACACCACAAAAAAACGACTTTCAGTGTGTTGTACACATGAGAACTGTGACACATGCCCATGACCTTAACACTGTATTTGAGACTTCCTTGAAGTTTATGTAATTTTTGGAGCTCTATACCTTGTATTTGCTATGCATGTATGATCATATATATATATATGATCATACATCTATGATCAGCTGGAGTTAGAATGCAGATTCCTAGTTCTTGCCCCAGACCTACTAAATCTGACCCGAATCAGGAAAGGACCCAGGGAATTGACATTTTCAACCACTATCTGAGGTGATTCCTATGAACAGGAAAATATTACTTTAATATTGCTTTAACTTCCACCATGTTCACTTGTATTATATTTGGGATTAGAGTTAGACATGCTCTTTAAAAATGTGACCCGGGCTTCCCTGGTAGCGCAGTGGTTGAGAGTCCGCCTGCCGATGCAAGGGACACCGGTTTGTGCCCCGGTCCGGGAGGATCCCACATGCTGCAGAGCGGCTGGGCCCGTGAGCCATGGCCGCTGAGCCTGCGCGTCCGGAGCCTGTGCTCCGCAACGGGAGAGGCCACAGCAGTGAGCGGCCCGCATACCGCAAAAAAATAAAAAAAATTAAAATGTGATCCAAGTGTTGACATTCTCTGATTTATATCAGAGAGTAGTCTTCTAACATGGCTGCATATTAGAATCACCTGGGAGCTTTTAAAAAATACTGGTGACTGGAGGCCATCTCCTCCTCAGGATACTGACTGACTGCATGGTACAAACCACTGGTATAAGAAGTGCTTACACTAAAACATATGCAAGTTGTTCCTTGTTTCCTTTTTTTTTTAGAGCAAGGCTTATTCAGTGCTGACATAATTTAACTGAAAAACTGTTGCAATACCATTCTCATTTTGGAAACTTCTTCATCTATTCGGGACAAGCTGTGGTAGGAGAGTAGGATCTAAATAAATACACTTATTTGCATTATATATGAAATGTTCAAATTTTAAATGAGGAAATTTCTAAATCTCTACTGTTGTTTCATCCCAAAATCATGTCACCAGTATATTTTCATGGGTAAATATTCAGTTGCTGTTTATGCAAACTAACAAGAAATTATCTTTTCCTAAAATGCTTAACTTATATTTCACAAATTAAATTATGGTATAAATATACCTAAATTTACAGTGATTAAAATGGCACAGTATTTGGAAATAGTTATTTAGTTCTTAGGTATTTCTTTTAAGATGGGAGTAAAATTCAGAATCTGGGATGCTAAGCTAAGTGATCAGGCCAAGGTCACACACTCAGATTTTCACAGGCAAATTCAGTGAGTTAAGTGAGATCAGCATAAGTGTACAAGAGATATAAGAGGCAGGCACTATGGAGTGGCAAAAGAAGTAGATGGATTATTCTAGATGCCAACAGTGTATAATTTCCAGTAATTCTCAAAACCTGTCTGAAGTAGTAATGTTATTTTCTCCCTTCTTGGGTGGGGAGACAAACACTCTGCCATAAAGAATGTATAGTTACTAGACCCCTGATTCTATCCAAACCCGCACTCTTAGCTCCTATCATTCTGCCTCACAGATGGGAATACAGTAGGATTAAAAGGGTAGAAGATTAGAGTTGGCGAGGAGGCAGTAAAGATTGTTAGAAATGGAGCTTCAGTATTGTTTCATATAATTCGTCACCCTAAAAATTTGTCATCTTTGTCCTATCTGAAAATTGTCTATAAATTGACTTGCATCTTGCTTATGGGTCTAGACAAGTCTTGGAAAGTAACCATTAGAAGATGCTGACAAAAGAGTGCCAGCTGGTGGGCAAACACAATGCTTAAAGAACACAATCACAGAGCACTGTGAATGGTGACATGGAGACTGACAGTGGGGGAGCTCTGTGCCAACAATAGGAGCCAAGAGTGTGGAATCCAAGGTAACTGATTTAAGGGCCCGCAGGCCAGACGGCATCAGGCAGATGGCCCAGCAGGTGCTCAGGTGTCCAGCCCATGAGAAGGAGGCACCCAGCCAAGCAGAACCCCACCCCTGTCTGTATCCAGAGAGAATAAACAACAAGAGAAAGGATTCCTGGAGAGAGAGAATTGCAGAGGCCCAGTAGAAGGACTGGATCAAATAGCAGCCCAGAGCTGGACCAGGAGAAACTGTGGAATTGGAATTTGGAGTGGTTCAGTTCCTCCTGGCTCATGTTGAATTGGTCCTAGGAACTGAGAGTGAAGCTGAGACTATAGAAGGAGTTCTAGTGGTTCTTGTCTGTGGGGAGAACTGAGTTTACCAACATTAAGAAGCAGGCTTCTCCTGTCCTTTCTACAAATGTTGGCTCACAGGCTGACCTCTGCATATCCAATATAAACAGCTCTCTTCTGGTCCTAGCATCTGCGTTATATAAAAGAAAATCTGGACTTGATGTTATTAATTGGGTACAGTTCACCACAGGGTGAATCTCTTCATATAATTCATCTGTCACTTGTAGATGTTCAGACTACTGTTCATCAAAAAAATCTACTTGAAGAAAAAAATCTATTTGAAATTTTCTTAAGGTCAAATTTAAATAAAAACAGGTAGATATAAGAATGAAACCTTGATTTCTCTGACCCCCCAGATGATACAGTAAGCATGCTTACTGGTCTCCCTTCATCTAAGACCCAATTAATATAATAGCAGAGAAAAAAATTTTAACGAAATAAATTCAAACCAATGAAGAAATTATGATGGAATGAGGTTATTAGTGGATGACTGATTTCAACATATTTCTGGAAGACAGAGATCAAATCATAGGGTTTTAACAGATCAAGTGGAAAGGAGGGAGTTATAGCCCAGAATACTCAAAGGGATTGAGAAGGGAGAAAGGTGATCTCTCTTGCAGCACCTCCAGAAGCTCCAGATTTGGGTTCATATGGTAATGGGAGAAGAGGCTAAAAATAGGTGGTTAACTGAAAACTTAACCACGGAGCATATGCACTGGAGATCTCTCTTGCCTCCTCCTTCCATACTAGCTTATGAGCACCCTAATATGGACCTCTCTGGTAAAAGGGAGGGCTCTTTTCTAAGGAGATTAAGTCAGCTAATCAAAGAGGACTAGGGCTGGAAGGGTGGGTGTTGATCTCCAAAGTGATGCCCTCCTTAGTCTGACATTTGGGAAGCCCAGACTTAGTGGAAAACTACTCATCCATTTGGAGGTAAACCAAATACCCCAAGTCAAACTATGTCCCTGTACTCAGAACCCTCAGTTAACCTTTCTATCCCCTAATTTTTAACCCTGAAAGGATAACAATGGATCACTAAGTACTTGAAGAAAATCAGCAATATGAAGAAGAAAGACCCAAATAAACAGACCCGATCCCAGGGAAAAAGTGAAAATTCAGAGGACAGAAGAGGAAAAAAAACTCCTGTAAATATCCTCAGAGTAATTGAAGATGACCTTGTACCCAAAGAACATGAACAGGATGTTAAGAGAAAGGACCATTAAAAAATAATAAAGATAATGTAGAAATTTAAAATTATCATTATTCCGTACAAGGTTTAGAAAAAGTAAAGATAATACAATCATGTAGACTATAAAATAAAAACAAGATATGGCAAAATTGTTCAAGGTATGAATGAATCAACCTAGCAGGAGCAAAGGAACTGCTCATCAGCAGCATTAGGTGTTAGAATGAAATGGAACAATATCTTTAACTTTTCAAGGGAAAATAGCTTTTAACCTAAAATTCTATACACAGCTAAATTATGAATTATGTTTTAATTAGGTTTTAGTTGTGAAATTTAATTATCATATTGTTATATTTAATTATATGATAGCAACAAATAGGTCTATTAAGTGATTTGTTCAATTAAAAGAGGAAACCTGTTAGTTCTAAGGCAAAAAAAAAAGTCTCCACAGATGAAGAATGAAATGGCGTCTGCCAATAGGAAGGGCCAGTAAGAGTTAGAAGACATTAATGGGATGAACAAGTTATGGTTCTTCCGTCAACAATGAAAAGAAAGACAGAAACTGCAGGTGGATGTGGTGGGGTGGACAGAGAGGGGAACTGCCTGGTAAAGTCATGGTTTACATGGATGCTACGTAACTTTGGCTGCCGTGAATGGGTCCCTGGAGTGGTATCAAAAT
This sequence comes from Stenella coeruleoalba, assembly GCF_951394435.1. NCBI lineage: Eukaryota > Metazoa > Chordata > Mammalia > Artiodactyla > Delphinidae > Stenella > Stenella coeruleoalba. The sequence goes on along the minus strand of NC_137148.1, from coordinate 96,733,153 downwards.
CCCGAAGCTCAGGCTACATCCCAGACCAATTACGTCAGAACTGGGTTGTTGGCATCCAGGAAACTTACATGTATCTGAAATTCCCCAGGTAATTCCAATGTGCAGCCAAGTTTTAGGACTCCTCTTCTCATTATAAGCAAGATAAGTTTGACATGATTTTGAGGAATTGAAGGAAAATAAGAAAAGATAATTAGTTTGACTTTGATGCTAGGAATCAAAGAGATTCTGACAAGGAAAATAGAAATTCTATTATCCTTTGCTGTGTAGTTAACTATTTTTACAGTTAAAGAAGATAAGATTCATTTTGTTTTTAACTTTTAGTATCAATTTATAGACAGTGTTATAATAGAAATTCTACTTTGGGTTGATTATCTCTCATTCATCACTTAGCAGGGGTTTACATATTTTAAATATTCTCTTAGAATGTTTTTGAAAGATAAACAATGAATATTTATAACATCATTTGTTTTGGACCAATTTAAATTAAGAATTAACAATATCCCCTCACTTCATTGTGTCCCTGCTTCAAATGTAAATTCCTCAGAGGAACCCTCCCCACCATATGTACACACCCCAGCCACATACGGAATAGCAGCCTCCATCATTATTACTCTCTTACTCCCCTTAATTTTTCTTCATAGCACATATCAGCACCTAACTTTTTTATGCATCTATTTTTGTCTCTCATTCCCACTTTTCTGAAAGTAGGCTCAGTGAAAGGCAAAAAAAAAAAAAAATAAGTTTACTGCTTATATCAAGAAAGAGTGGAAACTTAGGAAGCACTCCATAAATACATACTAAATCAAGCAATGAATGGATGGAACTGTAAAGTCTGCAAGAGAGCATAGACTGAGCCTTATTCCTCCTCTATTCCGCTATCAATCAGAGTGTTTTTTGAACCTAGCTACAAATATCCACAGGTCCATGATAAGACAGAGTATAGGTCTGTTCCCAGGGAGCAAATTTAGTTGATCTACCTGATCTAAGACGTCTTACATTTATATCTAAACATATTCTTTAATATCCAATTATTTCCAAAGCCCTGGATAAGGTAGTAAGAAACTTGTCTTGTTTCCTGATACCCATTATATGACTACTGACCTTACTGTATTCATTTCCGCTTCCATTCAAACCATTGCCTCCCAGCCAAGTTTAAAATGAGATATGAAAAAAATCTAGTTAAGAGATTTGAACATCAACGCATCCATTATACATGAAAATGTGTGATTCTCAAATTGTTATAAAATAATACTCATACAAGTAGTTAGCACGTTTCAAAATTTTATTCAGTTCATTAATACAGGATGACAAAGGTGATTTAATGAGGATATGAGAAATTCAGATTTATAAGGTCAGTGGAAAAAGAAATTTGGGTTGAGATTGCTTGGTCTGATAAAAAACTCATTAATATCCTGTAAGGCAATAAGCTCTAACCTTTAGGGGATATCTTCTCCATCAAACAGAAAAAAAGAGAAAGTCACACATGGTTCATTGTCCACAAATCAACCTCTAACTTTACAGAGTTATGACATACGAGCCTTAATCAACTGTGAATAGTAAATCAAAATTATATCCCATGAGAGAATCAAATGACCCTCAGGCAGTCTTGTCAGAGAATACTGTAGTATAACATTTTAAAAAATTATAGAATTCTTAAAAAAAAATTATAGAACTCTTCTTTTTGCATTGTTTTCAAGTTTTGCTTATTTTATTTCCCTGAACACACACTAGGGAACCAGCCCTAAATGGTGTGGTGGGAAAATATAATAAGTGAAATAAGTCAGAGAAAGACAAATAATATATGATATCTCTTATATGTGGAAGCTAAAAATTAAAACAAACTTGTGACTATAACAAAAAAATGAACTAGCCCTAAATGGTGTGGTGGGAAAATATAATAAGTGAAATAAGTCAGAGAAAGACAAATAATATATGATATCTCTTATATGTGGAAGCTAAAAATTAAAACAAACTTGTGACTATAACAAAAAGGAAGCAGACTCACAGATACAGAGAAGAAACTAGGGGTTACCAGTGGGGGAGAGGAAAGGGGGGGGCAGTAAAGGCAGGGGACTAAGAGGTACTAACTATTACGTATGAAATAAATAAGCTACAGGGATACATTGTACAACACAGGGAATATAGCCAAAAGTTTATAATAACAATAATTAGAGTATAACCTTTAAAAATTGAGAATCACTGTGTTGTATACCTGTAACTTATATAATATTGTACATCAACTGTATCTCAATAAAAAAAGAAAATAATTTTAAGGGGAAGAAAATGATGTTGAAACAGCAGAGACAATATAATACATGAATATTTTGGAAAAGGGGCCCAAAGTCATCTCACTTTAAAACTGATGGAGATAATTTCTATTTAATTACATTTGCCTCACTCCTCCAAGTGATACAAAGAAGTTTCTCAGAAGAATTATGTTGTAAAACACATACTGCTTCTTCTTTTTTAAAAATAAACTCAGTCATTTATATCTAGTTGTATACAAATGCTTAGTATGCTAGTAATAACCAATATTTTTTAGCTTTAAATGGAGTATAATCTATAAAACTATTGAATCATGATGTTGTACACCAGAGACTAATATAATATTGTAAATCAATTATACTTCAATTTAAAAAAAGTAAAAATTGGAGGAAACCTAAAAAAATAGAATAAAGTTGCTAGGCCATAAGAACAGGCTTTATCCAATATGCTGGAGAGTGCTAAGCTTTTTCTGTTTTGGAGTACTTGCCTGGAGATGACTTCAGTCATTTCCTTTGTTGAATTCTATTGTCTTGGGGTCTAGGAGGCCCAGGGCTGAGTGCTGATGCTTCTACCTTGAAGTCGTCCTACTTGTTTCTTTGTGGCTTCTACTAACACTAACCGTGCCAGAGGTGCAAGTACTTGACCATAACCTGTTTGGTGCTATCTTCTAATTGTTACATGACTGTAAGCCATGTCTTTCTCAAACACTGTATGCCACTTGAGGTGCACTTTTTATCCATCCTTTGTAGAGCCAGGGAATGGGATCTAAGTGACTACAAGGCCCTCCTACAGTAGGGCCTCTACTCGTCTCTTCCAATTCCAAAAAATGTGGAAAAACCACTGCTCCCTTTTAAGGCCAAATTAAGGGGAAATCGCAGTAAGTGAAATATTTACTGATCACTTTCTCTTTCCTCATCTCTTCTGTCTCCTGGTGCTTCTCTTTTTTCCTGCCTGATGCCCAGCAGCTTCCTGACATACCTTTGTTCTTAAGGGCTGTTAGTGTGTCTCACCTGCTTTCTTTGGAGGGTGCTTAAGTCTCTGGACTGCTTACAGTCCAATAAGTACAATAAATTGTTATTTCCTTACTGATTATACCCCTTATGATAATTCATATTTATATTAGGAAAAATCTTAAGTCTCACAATATTTCATGGGTTTGGCAGAAGGTTTGACTATTATTATTTTATAAAGACATTGAAATATAAAATGCCTTGCTTAGCATTGTGAAGTGAGTCTGGCTGGTACAATGGCTCTCATTCCTAACCCAGGGAACTTGGGTTGGTTGGTTCTGCTAAAAATGTGTATTTAGCAGGGAATTTGTGGGCTCTGAAGTTAGGATGCCTGAGATTGATTTTGAACCTTGTCCTGGTCTGTACCAGTGGTTCTGAAATGTGGGCTCTGGACCAACACTGTCAGCATCATGTGGGAGTTTGTACAAGTGTAAATTCTTAGACCCCCCTCCCACTCTAAATCTTCTAAATCATAAACTCTTGAAGTAGAAACATATATTCTGTTGTAGCAAGTTCTCCAGATATTCCTCCATGATAAAATTTGAGAACAATTGGACTACACTGTGTGTCTCAGCCTGAATAAGATATTTATACTCCTTTGAGTAAATCCACATCCTCGTTGGTAAAAAGGGGTTAATAATACAACCTCTACTCGGGCAGTAGTCCTACGGATTAAGTGAAAAAAATCCATGTAAGTAGCTTAATATAGTGCTTGGCACAGAAGAACTATTCAATACATCTTAGTTATTCTTACTAGCTGTTATTCTCTGACCCTTGAGCCCTTTATTATTGATTGCCTGGAACCTAATATGGCTTTGCCACTCTTCCCAACTCTGTCTCCTTTAACCCTTACTCTTACAAGTGGAGGAAGAAGTTCTAGAGAGAATAAATCAGTCAGTTTGGGGTTTAGGTACTATGGATACTACTAGTTCTGTATGTTATTAAAATTCTCTTACTTTTACTTCCTCCACCATGATATTGGGATGATCATTTCTTTGTGTGGTTATTGAGAATCAAATATGACTGAGTGTGTAAAGCCTCTAGAGTAGGGAGAATATTAGGTGTCCAACATACATAGCTGCTGCTCCCGCTATTTTATTCACTCTCCTTCTGGCTTCTGACTTTCTTTCCCTCTCATTGTTATTATTTGTGTTTTGTTTCACAAATCTCTAAGGCCTGATACTAGAAGGAAACCAAGATTTTCAAAAATAGTTATGCCCCATCTCAATACATCTGAATTAGATGCTTCCCATCTCTTAGTATCTTAGGTCACATTCCTCAAGAAGCACACTGAGATCAGAGTTTGTGTGCAAGAATTTTATTGGAAAGAGTTCTCGGAAACAATACCTGTGAGGGAGAAAGGAAGGAAAGAATAGCAGAGGGAGAAGTTGAACTGCCATTTAAATGCAACAGAGGCCTAAGCCAAAATCCCATGGGTAGTTCTGAAGTTGGGATGATTCTTCAGAGTTATCCTAGATTCAAGCAAAATGCTCAATGCAAAGATACAAAATCACTCTTGTATCTTTGCATCCACCAATCAAGAAATGTGGGCTGCTCAGGTGAAGGGGTAGATTCCTGGAAAGGGAGTCATCTGTGATCCATCAGTCACCAGCACTCCCCAGAGTTGGGAGAATGAGTGTCTGGGTCCTAAAGGGGTCCTAGGTGGTCCTAGTATCAACTATACTTCACTCTTATACCACCATTACCTTGCTTCACATAGTAAGTTCAACTTATCTGGGAAAGCTCCTCTAGGATTCTGGTTGTTCCCTTTCCCTGGAGAATCTCTGGAAAGGAAGGTTAACAGGATGAATTATAACCTTGATGCTGCAGCCAGTCTCAGGCCAGCGACTGACATTCATCATCTCCCTTCTCTACTGTTCATTCTAATTTCTCTTCACCAGCAGTACCTCCACTGAACTACATGGCTTAAATAGTAGAGTGACACAGTTCCTGGTCTCTCAGGGATCAAGAATCTGCTGTTGTCCTTGTGCACTTATCAAATTCTAACAGTGGAGTTACTAAAAATGTCCTTCTGGATCACCTGCCCCCATTGGAGGCTGTTGTAGCCTCATGTCCTGCCAAAGTAGTCATCATTTCCTTACCTTCTAGTCTTTTGGAAGGAACCAGGTGGCAGTCATAGCTTAAAATTTAATGGAATATTTACTGTGTCCCCTGTTTGAAGTATTTCCCCTGGGAACAAGGACCTGTAAATCCATAGAGCCTACAACTGAAAGGATGGGAAGCACAAAGAATCCTAGTGGGTGACTTGGAGTTATGGCAAGTGAGCCATTGCTATTTTCAACCCTTCATTCCTTAACCAATAGGTATTCTATCTATTGAAGACACAGCCCCTGTTAATGATCTCAGATTTAAGGAATATATTGCATCATGCAGTTTGTTGCCTCATCTTTGCAGTGTGTTTTCTCTACGTTGGTGCTACAGATATGCCTTCAAGTTGCTGTTCCATTGCTCTTTCGTTATGGCACCTTTGGGTGATACAGAATTTGATGGCATGAGTGGCTCCCGTGATTATGGTACTACTCCTGTACTGACTGTTATAATATAGATCCTTTCATTTAAGATTAGATAATGTTATAGAAACCATGTAGGTGGATCAAGAACTCTGTAAGATCTTGGGTAGTATTACTGGCTAAGGCAAACCATATCCATTATATAGCTCAACCCCAGCAATATTAATAGATGCCCCTCTTGGAGTAGAGGGGGTCCAATGTAGTCAACCTGCCACCAGGTGCCTAGTTGTACTCATGAAAGAATGGTGTTATATCTGGGACTTGGCATTAGTCTCTGTTGCTGAAAGGTTTGATATTCAGTAGCAGTAGTAGCTAGATAAGCACTGGTGAGGAGTATATGCTGTTGAGCCCATGAAGAACCTCCACCCTGCCACCATGGCTCCTATATTCACAAGCCCATTGTGCAAGCACTGGGGTGGCCAGTGGCAGAGGCTGACTGATAGCAAATGGTTGAATCACTCTTCTGTGGTGGCATTAACATGTGACACAATAATCTTCACCCTTCATGCACCGCCCCATAAGTGCATCACATGGTCTTTCCCAGAAACCCTTGATTGTAATATTCCGATCTTTTCTTCTCAGGACTCTGACCATCCAGCTAAGCTATTCCCTACTGCCCAGTAGTCCAAGTTTATTAATCTGCTTAATACTGCCCACTGGAGGATTTCTCCTTACCATTGTCTTTCAAAGGCACCCTGAGTTGAGCTATATTTTAGAATCAGTCATTTTGAGACTTGCACATACATATTTTGCTGACCTATACATGGTACAAGTTGGGCCTTTTTCTTCCACCATTCTTCCCCATCATGCTGATGGGCCCATCACCTTATACTTAGTACATCTGTCTAATAGAATCCTGCTCCTGATCTTAGGTTCAACCTTCAGATTCTCTGTCAGGGCCCAGTAACATGCCAAGAACTGTTTTTCAAACGGTGTATGTTTTCTCTACTGAGTAGTAGACCGATGTGATGTTCTGTGAGATATTCAGATAATTCAGATCCCTTTGTACTATATTGTTACTTAGGTTGGGAGAGTTGACATAGCCCTCAGGTCAGACTGTAATACTTTACTGGTCTCTCTGATTGTCACACTTATACTTAAGTTGATAATTAATCACTCTTAGCCTTCCTTTTATTCAGTGCAATCACAGTATTCAACAACAGCCATCCAATTCCAATACACTTGGAATTATCGTTTCTGAATCTTTAGAATGCCTGAGATAGTACATCCATCCACCTTCAACTGACAGACCATCCCAGCTCAACTTCTGTGAAAGTTTAACAATTTCATGGTTACAGCATGCCAGGAGCTAACAGTATTTTCCTTGCCACTAGTAATTGGGTCCTCATTATGTGCAATGTGGAAGGCAGTAGAGTTCCCAAATCTCATATATTTCATTTAAATTTACTTTTTATAAAAATTTTGAAAGAAAAGATTCAAGAAAAATTAAATGAACTCTTTTTCTTGAAACTTCTGGGAACAAGTCACCAACAGAACGTCTGATCACCCCCAGATACTTTGTGTATTATTTTACAAAGAAACACATCCTCCTATTTAACCTCAATACAACCATCAAAATCAGGAAATTAGCACTGAAATATTACTACTATCTAATCCTCAAACTCGATAAAAATTTTATGAATTGTCCCATTAATTAGGCCCTTATACAAAAGTTTTCAATACAGAATGACATATTGCATTTTACTGTCATATCTCTTTAGTTTTTTCTAATCTGGAATAGTTCTTCAGTCTTTCCTTGACTTTCATGATATTGATATTTTTCAAGGTTACAGGCAATTTATTTTGTAGGTTGTTTCTCAGTTTGGGTTTAACTGATGCTTCTTCCTGGTTAGATTTGGCTTATATAGTGTCATTTGGCAGGAATGTCAAAGAAATAATGCTGTTATTCATATGTCATACCAAGTTGCACATATATTTGATTTGTCTCATTGCTAGTTGACTAATTTGACATCTTAAAAGAGTCTTCACTGTAAAGTTACTCTTTTATTCTTTGGTGTTAAGTATTTCGTTAGGAGATATTTTTGATCTAAATAAATATACCTTTTTATTTATTTATCCCTATTTATTTATCCCTATATCTTTGAATCAAACTTTTAATTTTGTTTTTTTTGCGGTACGCGGGCCTCTCACTGTTGTGGCCTCTCCCATTGCGGAGCACAGGCTCCGGACGCGCAGGCTCAGCGGCCATGGCTCACGGGCCCAGCCGCTCCACGGCATGTGGGATCTCCCCGGACCGGGGCACGAACCCGTGTCCCCTGCATCGGCAGGCGGACTCTCAACCACTGTGCCACCAGGGAAACCCAAACTTTTAATTAATTAATTATACCACTATATACTCATGAATTCATATTTTATTCTCTGGTTTTAATTTGTTACCATCACTACTCATGTTGATGCTCAAATTGTTCCAGATTTGACCAGCGGAGCCCCTTCAAGGTGTTCCATTGAGATATCTCATCATCTTGATCACTTCCTTATTTTGTCTCAGAAAGATGTTCCACGCTCATCTTGTACTTCCTCTCCCTCAGCCCTGGAGTTAGTCATTTCTCTAAGTTGTTCTGTTTTTTTTTTAAGTGGAGAATGAAATTTAGAAGCAAAAATGTGGCTGTTAATTATACACATTGCTATTGGGGTATCACTGCTATCAGGCCCTCTCACTGCACAGAGCTAGAGAATGTGTGTATGTAAATATATGAAATATATATTTAGATATAAATATTCAATTATAAATATGTATAATATTATAAACATATGTATAGTATTACATACATACTCATATACTCAGTGTATTTACTTTTTTGATCAGTCTCTCTGTATATAACCAATTTCCTGCCTCCTTTCAACAATCCCCATGCAGACACCCTACCTAACTCACTTTGGCTGATTCCCTACTCCAAGGTGCTGTTGCTTCACCCCTTATAAAAACATCCTCCTCACTGGGCTTCTAAAGCCATTACTGGGCTTGAACTGCTGCTGTAGCCCTGGAGGGATTTCCTTCTTACCATCCCCCAACTTCAGTAGTCATGGGGCTGACCTCCCGCTGCTCCAAGCAAAATCGCTCCCCATTTCAAAGACTCTGTGCAGGCCAACTTCCCCTCTGATGCCTTCTTCACTCCACTGAGTCTCTGACTGTCCCCCTTGTGCCACCCTCTGCTTGAGTGTCTTGTTGAATTCCTACCTTGCTCATATTCTAATTCACAGTGCCTTGGGACTCCTGGTCCTTTCCCCATGTATATATCTTTCTCATCTTGCTTCTCTATCAGCTACTGCCTAGTTGAGAGTCCACATTCAAAGATCACTTAAGCACCAGCTCTCTTTGCTTGGGTTTCTGGAGAAGCTGTTTCTGAAGGAAAAGTTGCATGCAGGAATTTTATTGTTATTTCTGGGAATAACACCTGTGAGGGACTGAGAGTGGCATTCAAGCTCAGGGGAGGTTCTGCAGCTTTGATTCCTTTAGCGTTATCTCAAACCAAGGTACACATGAGGTCTTTGACCTGTCACATCAACCAGTCATTGGATGCTGGCTGCACCCAGGGAGGTGGCAACTGTGGGATGGTTGACGCTTCCCGAAGGGAGAATCTGAGCAACAAACCACAGCATCCACTTGATTTGGTTTCTGAAGCTGGATAATAATAGAATCAATTGAGTTAGCTTTCTAAAAATAAAGATTCTTAGACTACATCCCCAAAGAGTGTATTTCAGTAACACTTGGATGGGGCCTAAGGAATCTGTTTCTTTTAAAAGTCCCAGATGATTCAATATTTGTCCTGTTTAGCTACAGTCGGCCTTAGTTAAATATTATTATTTTCTGTGACTGAGATTTTTGCTCTCAGAGTAGGCAGAAGGCACTTGAACTTCACAACTTGCAATTCTCATAAGTGTTCTCCTTGGTTGTACTTCATGCCCTCTCTCCTGATGGTTGATCAAGGTGCAATGCGTTTTTTGTTTTGTTTTGTTTTCTGTGGTTGTGAAACGGAATTACTTCCAAAGAGACCATACTTGCCATCCACATCACACAAGAGAAGCTCAGTGTTACATGTTTCAGTATTTTTGTGTAGGCTTTAAGGTAGTACATAAAATATTCTATAGTTGTTAAAAAAGGAGCTATGGATTGTGTATCATATAATTCTTACTTTCAAACATGTTGAAAATCATGTCATTGGTGCTTTCAGTTTTCATGTTTTCAGATCAGGACAAGGCAGTTTTGGTGATAGCCTTTTTCTACACTGGAAAGATTATTATGAACGTCAGCCAGATAAGAGTCCCCTTAGAAAGAAAAGCCACAATCCTACAGCATGAATACCAAGCCATATCCAAGTCTCTTAAATGGAGAAGCAGCAGGAAGGATCCGTTTCCTTGTAGCTTTTCAGAAGTTCTTTGCAGGGAAAGCTAGGTGTACGTGACAGCTCTGTATGTAGATACCTTATTCTCAGAAAATTTGCCGAGCAGTATGAACAAGGCAAGAGGAGGAGAGGCCTCCTGGAGGATCCACTTCTGCCGCCACGTGGATGTCTGAAGCTGTGGCAAGTCTAGAGAAAGTGGAGATCTTAGGGCAAAAGTTCTAAATAGTGTGAGCAAGTACAGAGATTTCCATGCTATTTCTCTACACAATGCAACCTCATGTTCTCTCAGTGGTGGTGGTAGTCCACTGCCCATAATCCTCTAGTACCAACAGAGTACTAGAGTTTTTGACACTTTATAAAACATATTTTGAGTTTTATGACACTTTATAAAACATATCTTGAAAACATATGAAAGGTTTTTCCCCCTACGAGGATAGTCCTATCTCCTTCCTATCTCCCCAGCTTTGCAGCACAGTACGGGTTTGACAGGGTGAAATTCGAGAGTCATATAGGATCATTATGAGAGAAAGCTCATGCACTGTATAGTTAATTATACATCAGTGTTTTGTTAAGGCGTTCAAAGAAAGATTTTCAAACTAAATCAGAAGCTCTCCCTTTATGTTATGAAACTATTATCTAGACATATCCTGGAGAGTGTACAGACCTTAAAAATAATGACCTATGTTTCCATTATAAAGAGATGTCTGTTCCACCCATCTGCTCTTCAGTGCATTGTGAATTTTCTTTATGTGTTATTTTTTCAGTATAGAATTGTGGAATCTAAAGTAGAAAATACATCATTTATTTATTACACTGAAAAGATAAATGGCAATTGACATTTTGTACAAATTAAAGTTTCTTATTTCTATTCATTCAGATAGCAAATGTTTATTTGGTACTTACTATACCTGAGACACTATGTGAGATGCTGGGGAAGGTGAAGATGTTTAGATTCAAGGTTAATTGCTGAGTGGCTTTTGGATCTCCTTTGACTATCTTTAAACATCAAACCTATACTTTCTAAATTATTTTTCTAAAATGATATAAGGTAACTATATAAAGTATAAAATATGACACATATAATTGGGTTTTTATTGTTTTTCAAAATTGTATTTGTTTTTCCTCCGTAGTTAGGAAGACAAAAAGCTGACTGAAATCAATTGAATGGAAAAACACCTATCTTCTCCCATTTTCCTTTAGAATGTAGGAAGAATTTTACATAAAGATTGAAAAAATTAAACCAGAGGAGTTGAAATATTTGAGGTTTCACAATTGGTCTGAAAAGTCAGGATTTTATAGTGATATCTGTGACAGATGAAACTGAGTGAGAATTAGAAACAAGATTCAATTCAGATTCAGTCAGAGAAACATGATTCTGGAGAATACTATTGACTAAGTGGAGAACATCATATGTACAGAAATATGTTCCCCAAAAAAGAAATATTCTTTAAAAGGTCAGTTTTGAACATCAAATCTATTGATTTTCTGTCTCTCTGTAACAAATTACCACAAACTTTGTAGCTTAAAACAACACAGATATATTAGGTCACAGTTTCTGTGGGTCAGAAGTTTGGGCAGTGTTAGCTGGGTCTTCTGCTCAAGTGCTCCTCAGACTGTAGTCCAGGTGTTGGGCAGGGCTGGGGTCTCGTCTAGGGCTGAAGAGCCTCTTGGAAGTTCGTGTAGTTGTTGGCAGAAGTCATTACCTTGCAGGTATAGAACTCATGGAGGTTGTATCTTCAAGGCCAGAAGCGGTTGGCACTTCACTTTCTTTTACGGGCTCAACTGATTTGGTCAGGTCTACCCAGGATAATCTCCATTTTGATTAACTCACAGTCAATTTATTAGTAACCCAATCAATGAGGTGATATCCTATCATCTTGACAAGTCCTGCACAAACGCAAGGGAAGGGTATTATACAGGATATGTATACCAGAGGATGGAGGATCTTAGAATTCTGCCTATCACAATATCTGAAGCATATTTTTAAAGAGGAAAACTACTACTTAAGTTACTGGTAAATAAAGGATTAATTGTTTGGAATTTGAAACTTTCCTGCTTTTACTCATTTAATGTCTTGACTATTATCACAGGAGGCAACCAGCTCAAAATGTGATCAATCCATGTTCAGTTTCAGCTGATCTGCCTAATCTGGGTGTATTTGTTATCTGTCTATGAACCATAGACAGTATTCAAAGAATTTTCTCTAAGGGCTCGTTTCCCTTCAGAGTAATAAGGAGACTAGTAAGAAACACAGCATATAATTAGCAGATGCTGACTGTGATATACTCATTCTTTGAGTGATTCAGTGCACATCCTATGTTTCCAGATCCATACCCTGTGACACATGATCCATGAACCACAAAGTAAACCTGTCAAGAAATCAGGATAGTGACTTCTCTTCATGCATAGAGTATTGCCATAGTTGTCATAGAAATCAATCGGAGATTCTTTTTTTATTTTTTCATATTTCCACAATCCTTCCTTTGACAATTAACAGGTCTTCAGAGAGTTGTATCCTCTTTAAGTATGCAGTGAAAGATATACCAGCTCAAGGAAAATAAAAATCTTGACTACTTTCTTTCGTCTTCTGTATATTGTTGACAAGTGGCATAACTTAAATTCCTTTTTATACCCCCTTCTTCACATGACTAATTTCTACACATGGCTGACACCTCATAATATGATGGAACTAAGCTTTACTTCTAACTGACTCTCAATTATAATACTGCCAGGCTGCTGTTAAGTGGACATTTTGCATTGTTATAAGATTACTGGACTGAGCAGTATTTCTGTAGCTCAACATCAGCATAATCTAATCTACTTCCTGGCTGCAATGTTACCATACAAAAATGGAGATCAGGCAGAATTCCAGGAGCCAGAGTCACACCACCCGCTGGCTGGCTGTTTTGCCAGAGCACCAAGGAATGACGGAATTAAGAAGTGCTATAGTCAACTCACATAATGAAGATAAAAACGATAATTAGCCTTGTGGTAATTTGAATTACTCAGGTAAATCTTTGTTGTGCTGTAAGGTGTTCTAGCAATCGATTGTGAACAGTTGAATCTGTTGGGATTTTTGTTGTTTTCAGAAACGGGGAGAGTAATGGCAATTTTATCAAAATGAAAATAAATTGACATAATTTTGCATGTAGAAACTGTAGCCTGTCTAGAGCCCGAGCATTAGGCATGGCCCCAGTAAAATTCAGTAGAAATGAGCAAACTACAGCTCCTAAGCAACCTGAGCACATCTTGTCCTAACTTGACTGCAGCAAAATTATGTTATAGTCATGTATGCATAAAGTTGAACGACATTATGAAAGTGGCCATCTTAAGCTTTTGATAATTTGTGGTCTTTTTTTCTTAAATATTGTTATAAAATTAAAACTAACAGCTTAACTTTCAATTAATGCAATTTATAGAACACTCATATTTATTTTATCTGAGCAGTAACTGCTAAAGGATCTGATGAGGGACGCATTTGCTTTGTCACACTGTCAATCTGAGTTCTAATACGTCACACAGTGATTAATAACCAATTCAAAATCTGTCAACGAGTTCTCACTATCTGTAGGATTTCGGTGAGGCTACAGCTCAAAAAAGGGTTTTAGTAAGTCAGAAAATGGAACTGAGTCTTTACTGGGGAATTGTTCAGATAGAGATCTAAAATGACTGAGTAAATTCATGACCTTTTAATTACTGAGGGTGGTTCAATGGTACATGATTTTAAGAGGCTGTCTGTTATCAATGGAAGCGTGCATATAAAATATTCTTTGCAGTGCCAAATGTCATATATTTAACAATATAGAAGACAAAAAATCTAGACAAATACAAATACCTGAAGAAGAAAAATTATCCCAAGTAATTAATTCTGGGTATTTCCACAAATTGTGAGTCTATATAATTTCATGATTGGGGCAGGGCTCTGAGAGCCCAGGTGATTTTTTTTTTTCATCTCCCAGCTTCAACACCTTCCTGAGGATATATTTTCTTACATATAATAATAATAAATAATAATAAATAAAAACATCCAGGGTGTCTTCAGTTTTATGAGACCTCAATTGTACACAAATTGGGAAAATTTAGAGAAAAATCAAATCAAGAATTAGATATGAAAGTGTACATTTACTTAGGATGAGAAAAATTTTAACAAATTGCTAATTTTAAAAAGCTGACCAATACCGGTAAAATTACAAAACCCAGAAGAAAATCATTATATTTTAATTAATTAAATGCCTAATACAACTCTATAGTATTTCTTTACTACTTATTTTTGGCTTTAAACTTCAATTGTCATTTCATATGAGTATAATTTAATACTATTTTCTATAGAGTGTAGGGAGATAATTTTTGATTATCTTTTGAAAACTTTTTTATGTTATTGATAATTTGAAAATTTTCTTTCAGCTTCGCAACTTATTGTAATGTCAGGTAAATACTGTACTATCGCTGTCAAATATGGGGAAAAAGTTTTATCAAATTTTTTTTTTTTAATCAGATGTAAGAATTGGAGGAACTTTGCACAGGCTAGCTTTTCATGCTACATTACTATGTATTTCAAACCTTTTTTTCCCTCCATTATCCTCATTCTTTCAGTGCTAACCTCAGTAGGACATATTAATTGCTTCATAATATCACTGCTCTGCATCTTTTGGTGTCAACAATGAGGGAGTTAATACAGTGGGCTGTGAGAATTTCCTGGAAGTCATACCTGTACCAAAATGGCCAGGAATTGCTAAAATATGCAGACATGACTGTGATCCTTATGTGTAGACCTAACTAAATCAAACTCAATTGTTCCCAGCTCAGCTACTTCATAGCCACTCCAAACGTGATTCTACATAAGCAGCAGTGTGTCGGAGAGTAAATTGGAGCAGAAAGAGACAGCAGTTTCAACCAATTTTGGTTAAAGTGTCCTGTGTTTGCAAATCCTACAAAAATATATAGAGTGCCTTGCTATAAGGGATCCATTAAGGAAGAGGCTCTGACATTTAAGCTTAATTACTATGTTGGTTAATTCACATCTGAATTAAAGGCAGACATGAAAGGGACTTGATATTTGACTTGATATTTGAAACCAATTCAAGCAAGTGGTAAATGCTATAAAAGAATGAAAGATCATCATTACCACTGGTATTAGGATAAGCAGATGTCCTGAGAATACACAAGATGAATCTTTAGGGAAAAGTCCTGTTCAATTTTGCATTTTGCAAATTGAATAATACACTTAGGGAGTTTATGGTGATGTTCATAATTTTATATGAGAGATATTTACAACTAATTATCTTTGATGGTAGGAGCAAGAATATGAGAGGGAATTATTCTTTCATTTCAAATGATTTTGAGTAACATCTTTAAACTTGCTGTCGACTAAGATTTTTGTTATTGTTTTAAAAAATTGTCATTAAAATAAAATCAATATCTAACTTTTATTTCCTCCATTTATTCTTTTCTTCCATTTAATTTTAAGTGCCTCAAGGGAATGGGCAATGTTTTATCATTTTGTTTGCTTGTTTGTTTATTACCTCTAGTGCCAGACTCACAATGGTCACTTAATAAATATTGTTTGCCTCATGGTATCATACTTCTGCATTCATTTTATCTTCGTTTATCTTTCATGCTTTCCATTCTCATAAATCTAATGACTTTGCTTAACCCTTTACTTGCTCTCTCCATGGTAATTTTTTTTCTGATGATACTCATTTTAGAAAGTTTTGAAAGATTAAAAATATAAAGACACAGTTAACAGTCATGTAGGATAGCAATCACTGTTACTATTTTAGATATTTTCTTCCAATGTTTTTCTTGTGAATTTTGCATTGTACAAGTCATGTTATATATAAGATTTGGCCTGTTCTTATCAAAGTAGAACCTGTGCATAAATTAAAAATCCAATAAAGCTAAAATAATTATAATAAAAACCTTCACTTCTCCTTATATCTCTAGTTCTACTCCCCAAAACATTTGCACCCTTGGTTCATTTCTCATGGCATTTGGTAATTTGCTTCAGTATTTCTAAAACAAAGAAAATGTTATGCAACTCTTGATTTCTCTTTTTTTTTGGTATTATGTAGTAAATCTTTCGTCTGTTTGATTCAGTAGAGTTTATCTTGTAAAATCTCTCTCTTTGTCTCTCACTCCAATAATTTGATGGAATCGTAGCACAATCTTTCTTGCAATCAGCATTTACTATGACTACACTACTGAATCAAGGACCACACAATGATTATTTTCCTTCTTATATAACTTCAAAAATGATTCTTTCTTTTCTATTTGCTTGATTTCAATGGAATTATCAAATTCATTAAAATACTTAACTCACTTGTTACATAATACTTCTTTTTCTTCAAAAACTTAAGCACAAATCATTTATTAGTTGCATTTTTAAAAATTTTCTGGAGCCTCTTCTTGCAGCCCTCTTTCCTCCTCTAGTCTGGGCTGTTCTGTAATAAGAATTTGCAAATGCCATTTACTTTTTTATTTTGTTAATGGTTTTCCTTAAATCTAAAATTAAAATTTTTATGTCATTGTATCTTTTTCTCTGTAATGTCCTTCAGTATTTTTTGGCTGTCAAACAGCTATTGCAGGGAACCACTATTTATTAAACATGGCATAACAGAGCTGCTCTGAATGAAATGGGGACAAGACCTAGAGCCGACCTACTAGGCCTCCTTTCCCACTTATCCATTTATTGCCTCAGCCTAAAATTACCCTTTAATAACTGCTCTGCAATAATGGATGGGATTCCTTTAAACTGTGCTTTAAAGTGAGCACAGTGTTGCACTTTCTCAGTAGAGGATGTTGGAGGGACTTTGCAGGAGGAAAGAGCTTCTTTGTGGGTTCAGCAGCTGCATCACTAATCAGCAGTATATTCTCCACCAGCTGCGGCTCGGCTGTGCTTCAGGCTTGTTTCCTATTTGCTCATTGACTTTGGGCCACCTCTGAGCTGGGCATCCCAGTGCACTTCTCTGCCATCCAGTGGGCTGCCACCATGCCTTCTCCAGTGAGGTCTGATCCTAGCCTTAGAGAGAAGACCTCCTTTCCAAGTTTCCCTTCCTTAGATACTCTCTCTCAGCAATGCAGTGCCCTTTAGCATTCTCTTTACACCTTATAGTTACTCTGTAATCATGGTTTAATAATTTGTTTAATGAACTTTTCCTGTTCAAATCACTGAGTGGTTTCTGTCTCCTGCTTGGACCTAGATTTACATATCTCCCTTTTGAACCCTCAGGTTCTTCAAGGAAACCAAAAGCTCCCAAGAACATTTTGAAACTGGCAATCTAAAATATATATCAATTAATTTGAATTAGAGTGTATGCACAGAGCAAATTAATTCTGAATGACCAATTCAACTCAGTTTTCCTACTATTAAGTAACCCTTTTGTTTCAGTCAGATTGGCATGGCTGAACTCTTTCACTGAAACTTGTTTTTATATACCCAAAATAGCAATACACTAAACCAGGACTCAGCAAACCAATCTTCTTGTCCTTTCTGTCCCATGAGAATAGAGCAAATTCTGAATGAAATGAGCTTCATTTTCCAAATCCGTAATATGGAGAATTTGAGCTTGGTTTTTACGATTCTTAGAATTCTTAATCTTTATCATTGAAAGTGTTTATTATGGTTCCATTACACACTAACTGCTCTCAAAGGTAGTTCACTCCCATCTTTGTGAACTATTTTAAACATTTTACAGAAAAGAGATTCAAGTCTAAGACTCCTGTCACCACAGAAGATGACTCAGTACAGCCCCAGGAAACATGTGAAACTAGAATTGCTGGAAGAATGAAAATCTTGCTTCCAATGCTGGTGGAAGGATGAAGTGGATTTTTAATTATTTTTTTCTGAGATTTTAATCTTTGTCTCTGGAATTCCCTAGGGGATTTCCCACTGATGATAGAGTGACCTCAATGGGATGAAACAGAGCAGACCTCACAGGATCCTGAAGACTTTTGCAGGGTTTCTAAATAATGCTTCAAAAACTAGAAAAGATCCTTTTTAAAGGATTTTTTTTTATCATAAAGGAGAATTTAGAAAGTAAAAGTATGAAGTAACAAACATCAGCCTTGATTCTACCATCCAGAAAAAGGCACTGTTAACTTTTTGAAATATGTTCTGTAACTTTCCCTGTTGCATATATATTTGCATATATCATATACTGTATGCCAGGCACTGTTCTAGATGCGGAAAATACACGGAGGTAAATAGTCACAGCTCCTGTGCACAGGGTACTCACATACTATATAGGTAATTTTGCTTTCTGTTTCTGGAATTTAACAGTTTTTGTAAACAGTTTTCCAAGCCTTTAGATAGTTTCTATAGAACATGCATGATATTTAATGATGTTCTATCACATGGCTTTTACTTAATGTTGAAATGTTATTTCAAATTTATATGATAAATAATTCTGCAGTAAGTATAATTGTGTAGAGATTGTTGTGTACATTCTTTCCTTAGTTTAAATTCCTAGAAATAGAAATCCTAGGCCAAAACAATAATACTTTTGAGGCTCTTAATGTGCATCATCAAATTACCTTGTGAAAGGTTTTGAAAATTACAGCCGCCTCCCACCCTTCCTTGCAGGAGTGTGCCTGTGCAGGTTATCTGATGTTTGCCCCTCTATATCTACTCTGCCCTGTGCTCCACAAGACTTTTGCACTAGAAGACTGACCTGTGAATCTCCATTCCTCTCTGGCTTCTTGCTGAGTTCAAGCAAAGTAAGCATCCACTGGAGATCAGTGGGAAGGAAGAAAGTGAGGTCATGTATTTATTCCCTTTTCTTTGTTCCTGGTCGGTTGCTAGTGGCTGTAGGATAAAGGCCATAGCTCCTGTCAGTTGGCCTGTGTTACACAGTTCTCCCTCATCCCAGGGGTTACTAGCAACTGCTCTCTTCCCTTGTTCCTACCAGCCTAGATGTGGCAATCTCTTCCACTATTCCCATTGTAGGGATGATTTTCTTTGTTGCTCTTTGCAAGTAAACTCCCTTTATTTATCTTTTAACATCTTTATTGGAGTATAATTGCTTTACAATGGTGTGTTAGTTTCTGCTTTATAACAAAGTGAATCAGTTATACATATACATATATCCCCATATCTCTTCCCTCTTGTGTCTCCCTCCCTTCCACCCTCTCTTTAATTATTCAGTTTCAGTATGCTATCTTTTTCCTGCTAGACCTCTGACAGACACAATGCCAATTTAAATGCACTTCTTAAAAAAAAGCTGTAGGTAATAATATATGTAATACATGAACTAACTCAGTGTCATGCAATTATATTTTAACTTTATTTTTGATTACTCTAGAGATGAATATCTTTTCATGCATTTATAAGGCACTATTTTTTTTCTACTGGGGATTATGCATCATCTTTTTTCTAGTTTTTATTGCAGTTATTAATTTTTTCTCATCGATTTTATTGAGCTCTTTACATATTAAAGACACTAATACTTAGTCTATTATATTGATTTAAATATGTTTTATTCAGTTTACCATTTAGCATCAGTTGGTGAAACGGTGTATGGTATTTCTGTAATACCAAAATTTTGCTTTGCTTTTGGGATCAAATCTATCATCTTTTCCAATATTCTTTTAAAAATTAGCATTTCAGTCATAGAAATGTTGTTAATGCCATGAATGCTTTAGACTCTACGTGCATTTCATGGCTGTGCAAAGAAAAGTATCTCAGAAAGGTTAGAGTACTTATCTGGGTTTCATTTGCTCTTCTGTTTCTATATTGTGACATGTTACTCTCCATCATTGACTTACCTATTTACTGATCATTTTTATCTAGTTCTTTTGGTCTGCATAAATGGTTCAGGTTTTCATTGTTAAGATAAATCTTACAGAGAAATGAACAGAGCCAGAGTGCACAGTTCAAGTTTGACAAATGTAAAGACTATGTAACCAACACTCCCATCAAATATTATATATCCTTACTGATCTTTTTATCTACCAGGTCTATCGGTATAAAGAAGGGGTATTAATCTCGTCAGTTATGAATGCGGTTTTGCCTATTCTTTTTTCATCTGTCATATATATTTCGCGTGTTTTGAAGCTCTCATTAGGTGCTGACACGTTGAGAATTTTTTCATATCTTCTGGATGATTTTTTTTTAACATTTTTGTTGAAGTATCATTTCAACATTTTTCATTTCAACATTTCATCATTTCAACATTCATTCAAAATTTTGTTGAAGTATCATTTATATGCCATAAAAATTATCCATTTTAAGAGTACAGTGAATTTTAGTACATTTGTACACTCAAGCAGCTATCTGGATTTATAATATTCCCATCATCATAAAAACTTCCCTCATATCCTTTTTTTTTTTTTTTTTTTTTCCTTTTTTGCGGTACGCAGGCCTCTCACTGTTGTGGCCTCTCCCGTTGCGGAGCACAGGCTCCGGATGCGCAGGCTAAACGGCCATGGCTCACGGGCTCAGCCGCTCCGCGGCATGTGGGATCTTCCCGGACCGGGGCACGAACCCGTGTCCCCTGCATCGGCAGGCGGACTCTCAACCACTGCGCCAACAGGGAAGGCCCCCTCAAATCCTTTTAAAAGCAATACTCCTCTCCCACTCCTAAACTCAAGGAACAACTGATTTGTCTTCTGTCATAATTTTGCCTTTTCTAGAAACTTCATATAAATAGAATCATACAATATGTGGTTTTTAGTGTTTGACTTCTTTTACATAACATAATGATTTTGAGGTACTTCCATGTTGTTATGTACATCAATTCTTCATTATTTTTTATTGATGAGTAGTTTTCTATTGTTTGGTTGTACCTCATTTTGTTCATTCACCTGTTGATGGACATTTGGGTTGTTTCCAATTTTTAGGTATTATCTGTATTTCTGCTGTGGATACTCATGAGACTTGGTGTGGCTGTATGTTTGCTTTTTCTCTTTCGTAAATATCTAGAACTAGAATTGCTGGATTGTATGTTAGCTACTTAATTTTAAATAAAAATTCTAGAATGTTTTCCAAAGTGACTCCGCCATTTTACATTCCAAACATCATTGTATGGGTGTAACAGTTTTTCAACATCTTTGCCAACACTTGATAATGTTAGTCTTTCTAATTTTAGCCATCCCATTGGGATATAGTGATATTTCATTATGATTTTAATTTACATTTCCCTAATGAATAATGATATTGAGCAAACTTTCACGTACTTTTTGCTATTTGTATATTTTCTGGAGGAATTTCTATTCAAATAATTTGTCCATTTTTAATGGAACTATTGGTCTTTTTATTATTTAGTTGTATATGTTCTCTATTTTTCTAGATAAAATTACTCTACTGAATATATTTTTTGAAAATGTTTCCTCTCAGAATGGGGCTCACCTTTTCATTTTGTTAATAGTACATTTTAAAGAACAAAATTTTTCAATTTTGACAAAGTTCAAATTATCAATTATTTCAAAAATTCCTGCTTTTTATGTACTACCTGATAAATCTTCACCTAACCAAGTCACACAGTTTTCTACTGTGTTTCTTCTGCAAGTTTTATATTAGGCATTTCAACTAGGTCTGTGATCCATTTTTAGGAAGTTTTTGGTTGTGTCCTGAAGTTAAGATTGAGGTTTGTTTAGTTTTGTATTGTTGCACTTGAATATCTAATTGTTCCAGCACCATTTATTGAGATACTATATTTACTGAAAATACTGTTTATTAAAAGCACTATTTATTGAAAATATAATTTATAACAATTTCCTCCCTCATCTGTGTTATGAGCCTGACAATACAGTGTTATAATTGGGCTTTAAACAGTCAAATGGTTTTTAAAATGCATTAATGAAAGAAAAAAATATATACACAAAAAACATATATATATATATATATATATATATATATATATATATATATATATGCATGCACGTGTGTGTGTTGTGGGGAGAGAGTGCACACAAGACTTTTGGGAATGTTTTCACTTTTATTAAAGGATAGTGTCATTGGATATATAATTCTTGGTTGATAGTTTTCTTTTGTTTGGTCTACAATGCCTCTGGTTAGAAGTTGAGTGTTAATCATGTTATTGTTCTTCTGTATGTAATGTGTGGTACTTTCTTCTTGCTGCTTTCAAGATTCATTGTTTTGGGATTGGATAATTTTAGTGATTTCTCTTTGGGTTCACTGTTGCTAACTTCTACCATCTCAAATCTGTCCTTGGGCCCATCTAGTGAAACTTTCCCTTCAATTACTTTACTTCTAAGCTCTTGAATTTTCATTTGGTTCTTTGCGTAGTTTCAGTTTCTCTGCTGATAACCCCATTTATTGACTCAGTGACAACACATTCTTTGAACGTATTTAGATTAGCTGCTTTGAGTTCTCATGCTAGGTGGTTTCACTGAGCTGGGAAAGCAGAGAACAGACCAGTTTCCATGGACTGCTTTGTTTCCTGAGTATGGGTATAAGTCACACTTACTGCTTTCTGATTGAAAACTGAACACTGTCAGTAGTATGTTGGAGCAACTTTGGATTCCTTTTTTAATTTTTCCAAAAGTTTTTGGGTTTTGTTTGTTTCCTTAACTTGCCTTGCCTTAAACAGAGTCCATCTCCCCATAGAAGTGTGTAGCTGCTGCTCAATTCTTTCTCTGCCTTCCGAGAGATAGGTCCTGCATCTGTGTGGTTGAATGCTCAGCCACTGACTTGGGCTTGGGCAGAGGTTATGCACAGTCAGACATCTTAAATCTGTAATGTTTTTGCTTTCTGCTACACGGGCTGTGTATGATGAGCATACTGGAAGTCTGCAAGTTCTCATGTCTCCCCTGGCTTTCAATTTTGCTGTGCTTCATGACTTTCCCACACTCATGTATAGTGTATTGGTCAGACAGATGTGTGGGAAGTTTATTATCTCAGCTCTTCTATTGATCTCTCAATCCGTGACCTCCTAGTTGGTTTACCACCTGCCCTGAACCAAGATCACGACCTCTGATTTCTGCCTTTCTCAACTCGGTAAATTGATGGTCTGTTTGGGCTCTCCCTCCCTGCTATATGACAGGAAGTACTCCCTGACAGAGAACCAGAATGTGTGTGGCAGTCCACTTTGTGTCTTCTCTTTTTCTCAAGTATCATGAACCTTTGTTGCCTGTTGTTTAGTGTCTTAAGACATTTGCCTCATATATGTTGTGTGTTGCTCTTTAGAGTGGAAGGCAAGTTCAATACCAGTGACTCTAAACATGAAATGATGGGAAATCTAGTGTTCAGATTTCCTGTATAAATGTATAAGGCCATAGAATGTCAATTTTATTTTAGACTTTTGAAACAATCTGATTATTTTAAATACTATAATTCTTTGTATCGTGTAAGTATATTTAATATTCACAAATGAGTTTTATTCCACCCCCTTTATCCCTTTTCTGAAGTCCCAATATTTCTAGGTTGTATTAACGTTCACATCACCTCAAGGCTCTGGGGAAATTTTTAGAGATGATGACTGAAGCAGAATTTGAGTTGCAACACTAACAGCACCACCAATAATAGTATCATCAAAACATTTGTCAAGAATCTACTCTATTTTGGACTTACTGTAAAAGTTGGGGAGTCAAATACCTGATAAGGGATAATCCCTCTTCTAATGCTTACAGTTTATTAGGGGAGAGAGAAAATACGTATTATAAGATATATGATACTGCAGGTCACCCAACGTTAAATATTTTTTGAGTGAGTAGTGAAACATTAGGTGGTCATAAAGAAGGTCATATGGATTTCATGGGAAGAGACTGAATAGATAAAAGAGGTCTTAAGCACCCCTCATAGGGAGTAGGCAATAAAATAAATGAGTATAGTGAGAAACTTTTAAGATAAAAGAGGCAATACCAAACACTTGTAATAAATAGTAACTAATTTTCACCTTCATAACTGCAAGAAAATAGGGGACGGTTGTGACTGGAGTGTAAATTACCTTATAAAAGAGGAACCACTACTTAGCTTCTGCTGCTTATTGTCTAAAATAATGCCAACCCACATGTTGCCAGACATCCCCAGTTTTTCAAAAAGTTTAGAAATCTAAATTTTTTGTGCAAAATCTCCCAATTTTTAAATGTCAGAACCAGTAAAATATTTTATCACCATAGAGGCCACAGAACTCATGTCTGAGAATGAATTTGGCATTCAGGGTACCAGTCTGTGACCTCAAAGTTCACACATTCTGAAAGATGGATTAAGTCTGTGGCAGGAGAATTTGTCTTAAACATGTTCTGTGCTAGAAATAATGACTTAATGGCTTAGCATAGTCAGCTATGCTACTTCCCTGCAGCATTTGATGCTTGCTGTTACAACTTCATAAGCATAAAATAATGGAAACACCTCTATATCCTTTAGAAAACAGATGCATTTGAATTTTGTTTAGAAATTCATGACTAAAAGTTGTAAACAGAATCATTATTTTTATGTACTTAGTGTTTGGATTCAGGGCTCTTTAGGTTTGTAAAATTAACATATTTTAAAAGAGAGAAAAAAGCTCCCTTGCAAATACCAGCTTAGTGTGGCACAGCAGATTGCAATGTCTCTACAGGGGCTGTGAGCTCATCACTGAGCATCATACCCAGATATTTTACCAATTTAAAATGCATGTTATTTACCAGCTAGATTGTAATATCGTTGGTAAGCCATCAAATCTACAGTCTCAATATCTGTTCCAACATTTTTAAAGTGTATATTAGGCTCAGATAACCTAATAGAGAATAAATTCTTTAAGAGTAGTAATGCCCTAGAAAATAGATGTTCTGTTTGAACTGCCTTACTGCTTAGTTTAGACTTGAGTGTATATATCATTTGAGATTCAAGTTGGCTTCCTTCTGCCAAAGCACAATTTCAACTGTAAAAAAAAAAAAAAGAAGAGTGAGAAAATAGTTTCTTACATATCTAGAAGTATATTTAAAGCAACATTTTGATTATTACTTAAGTGTAAATGAATTGAAACTATGTGAATATTGATTCATTCAAAAAATATGGATATAAAATAAATACAGGGCAAGATTAAACAGAGAAGCGAAGTGTTCCTGCTGAAGCTGAACTATCTGAGGACTGCTGAAGTCCTATCCCTAAGTGAATGCAGCCATCATTCCAGGACAGTTCTCTTTTGTGTGTGCATCTGTGTGTGTGTCTGCATACATATGTACCTCTTTGCCTGTGTGTGTTTCTGTGTGTGTGTATTTCATGCAGCAGTTTATCTAGTAAATGAGCTAAATTAATTTTGTTCACTGTTTTAGGTAACATCTCTGCAGTTGTTAACATTTTACCAGGTGCTGGCTTTGACTTCATTTCCATTGAGCTTAGAAACTAGATATAAGTAATATAAGTAATTAGTGTAACTTTGACCTCCAATTCTATCATTGTAGGCTTTTGAAACTTAATCTCTTCTTAATTGTATCTTGTTTAGTCAAAGTCCTAAATGGCTAATCATGTTGTCAGTTAATTTCTTTTCAAATAATTCACAAAATCATTTGATGGAAATCTCTTTTTTGTTTTATTTTCTTTTTTGTTTCATTCTCCTGATCTTTTTTCCTTTTGTATCTTTTTCTTCATTTACAAGGGTTTTTTGGGAGAAAAATAGAATAAAATTAAGATTACATTTAAATAGAAAATGTAATGAGTCTCAATAATTTGGTTTAATATGAAACACTTCCTTTTGTACAAAGAAACCTCAAACTTCTTTATTGTTTAAAATCAAAGTATGTGAGTCATCTCTTTTTGAATGTGAAATCAGTTGCACAGTCCATTCATTGTATCATTGGTTTAATTTCTCTAATTATGAGTACAACTAGAGACAATCTATGTAACTAAAGCTTGGGGGGGGCACGGATTGAAATATATATATGCAATTAAACACTATATAACAAATCTTCATTTCTCACTGATTTCTGTCAAATACTTACTAAATGAGTTCTTTAAAATATTTGAGGAGAACAAAGATAAATCTGAACTCGTTTGAAGGAAGTTCTATATATAGAAGTTAAATAAATTCTTTTTTGTTCTTAGAATGCCCTTGACTGCTGGTTTAGATGGTTACTAATCTTATTTAAGTGGAATTAAATATATCACAGTTGTAAGAAAGACAATTCCATTAGTTAAAGCCCACAAGCCACGCTATATCTTAAATGACCTTGTTTTGATTTTATTTCTGCTTTGAAGTCTACTTGTTGCACTTTTATTTGTGTGTAGTGTATCTTTTTTCCACAAATTCATATTTTTACCTTCTTTCCCATCTAAGAGTCAATGTCTTTGCCTTGCAAGAAGTTTTTCCTTTTACCTGATTTTGCTGAGGGTAAATGCACTGATTTGGGGGTATTCTCATATACCATATTCTAAGTCAGGAGAGTTTTCTGGCTCCAAATTTTCACAGTATCTAGAAATTCTGTTGAAGTTTATAAGCACAAATTTAAACTTAAATATTGATTTTATACCTTGATTTAAAAATTCTATGTCAGTGACATTTTACATATTGGGTCAGTACATAAGAATCCATTTGTTAGACTTTGAATATTTAGAATATCTTTTCCTGTAGTGATGATATATAACATGGCTTTCAGATCATTTTTGGTGAAAAGTGGAGTTTCTTTGGAAGTATACTGAGAGCAGTGAGATTGGGATAGTGGGCAGGGCCCTGGACAAGCACAGCTCATGAATAATTAAAATGCAATTTTACTTTCATCTTCCATTGTCTTGAAGCTTGGTTCAATGGGATAATGTTTCCTTGTCCCTAGATGGCAACTCTAGCTCATCTCATGCCTTTTATGTTCTCTTCTAGACAACAAATAGCTAAGTCCTAATACTACTTTCAGTTGCAAACAGTGATTCAATACAATTTTTAGAATGTAAAATTTAAGATACTGATGGAACCACTGATCTGGGTTTCAAAGATGGTTAAAGCTGAAGTTCTTAGTTGGTCTTGATGAAAATTCAACCTGAATCTTTCTCTCCTGGAGCATTCTTATAGCTTCTTCATAGGTTTTTTTTTTTTCAGGGCCCTTGACTGGAGGGCTGACACTTATTCATCTCTATTCCCTGTGTTATCTTTGCATTAATTTCTCAGCTCTTGGTGTTTGGTGGTAGGCATCTAGGTTCTTTCCGCTCAGGTCTTCTGCTGTTTGACTCTTCGTATAGTCTCATCTCTTCCACAGGAAACTCACGTGCCTACCTTGGACTAACTCAGAACTGGTCCCAATGCAGCAGCAGATTGATCCCAACATGGATCATATACTTCTGGCTCTATCATTGAGGACACTAGTTACCTCCTGTCTTGTTCTCTAGATTTTCTTGTTTGAGAGTCAGATGCAAATTTTTAGCTGCTTTAGTTTTATAAATGATAGTCAGATGTTAATTCCTGTGCCCCTCAAAATTTCAGAATACGCAAGGCCAAGATCTCTAAATCATTCCCCTGAAGCTTTCCTAGGTTACCTTAATGCGAAGGTGCGTGATGTGCATCTCCCTTGAATCTTCCATATGGAGGGAGAATATAGGAAAAGCACTATGAAAGGTCTTTCTCTACAAAAATCCTCCATCTTCACTATCACTGACTCTGTGTATATTCAGGAATTTTGGAAAAGTTTCTGGTGACATTTGATCATAAATTTGTCTGGCGTGTATGGTAGTCTGTCTCACACATATTTCATTACCATTCTTTTACGTAACTTGAGTTTGTTTTAAAAAAGGCTTTTATAGTTTTCGAAAGTTTGCAAAGCACTAATCAGATGGTATAGATTTAATTAAGAAATAC
Source organism: Stenella coeruleoalba (assembly GCF_951394435.1). Classification (NCBI taxonomy): domain Eukaryota; kingdom Metazoa; phylum Chordata; class Mammalia; order Artiodactyla; family Delphinidae; genus Stenella; species Stenella coeruleoalba. The sequence continues at coordinate 96,705,263 of NC_137148.1, read as the reverse complement.
AGGGAAAACCCAGCAAGAAAAACTTTATAAAATTAAGAATTTAAAGAATTTCTTTTTGAAAATTAATTTTTCTACTCATTACCTTTAGAGAGTTGACCTAGAGTTCAAACAGTGGGTAAAACTAATGCCTTTATTGAAAGAAAATCTAGGGAAATTACCTTTCAAATGACCTACGGAAATAACCTTCATCTTCTTAAAATCAAGGAGAAATTCAAATCAGATTCTACACTCATGTTGAATATTAATATTCAGAATATTCTCTGTGATATGGAATATATTGTCTATTTAACGATTTGTATAAGGTAATTGCTCTTGTGCATGCTCCTGTGTGAAATTAATTGAAATAATGGAAATCAGTACTATTTATATTTGAGTAAATGGTCATAGTTTCTGAGATAGGAATAATCTCAGAGATCATTTAGCTCAACACTTTCACTTTATAGGTAAATGTATAATGATAACAGTACTCATATTTGTATAGAACTTTGCAGAATGTGGGAACCCAGAGAAGTTATTAGTCTTTTTCAAGGTTAAAGAGACCTGCATTAGAACCCACATTTTCAAATTCTCAGCTTATGTCTTTATAGTATTGTGCAATGATTGGTAATTCATTTTCAGCTTGGGAAACTGCATGGTAAAACTGAAATATTTATACTAAAAAAGTATAAAGTATATTTCTGTTCTAGACCTCTAAGGGGCAACTACAAAGATGCTGGTTATTAACATAATGAAAATTATCATGACAATTTCCTTTTAATTCCAGGAGCAAACTCAACCACATCTATATAAGTGAAAAGAGAAGGCATATAATGTAATGGAGAATGTGTACACAGTCTTCTAAACTATTTAGGTGATAGGAATTTTCAGTTTTAAGATGAATAAATGCTTTTCTACCAAAGACGTGATAGAACATTTAGAAAGAAACTTCTTTTCCTTAATTTTTAGTTTCCTATTTTCTGTCAACATTGTCATAAAAAATGAGTATTCAGTTAATCAGCATATTGATAATCAGAGAGTAGAAATACAGAGATTTCTTTTACAACTTGTTTTCTTCGCTTATTTTGATTTTGATTACCTGTGAAAGACAATGAAAATCATTCTTCATCAGCCAAGTTTTGTTGTCACTGCTGCTCTTAATCTAGATTCTGAGTCAGACTTCTTAATAGGTGAAGAGAATAAAAATGAAACTTAAAATAGCTAGAGAGAAACACACTGTAAATACCTGGAGAATTAAAAAAAATAAAGGGTTTGTAGGCTACTTATGTGCAAATGAAGGCATTTAATTATAATGTGTCTTCAGTGGTAAATGGGAAAAAAAGTCTTGAATAAATTTTCCATTATAAAATGAGAAATCGTCATGCTTTGCCCTTTTCATTTGTTTCTTGAGAAAGGTGAACTTGTCTAAAAAAATGTATACCAGCAGATTTGCTTTTATTCAGTTAATGAACTACAGTAACTTGGGAAATGGCACTGTGTTGGATGGTATTAGAGGGCAGGAATGATAACACGTCTACATTATTAAATTAATAGTAGGATTTTTTTAAAATTAATTTTATTCTCAATCAATTTTTCCTAGCAAATAATGAGTGACAGGTAAGAGAGGTCACAAGCATTGCATAGGCTCAAGCATAAGCCTAGACAACATCTCAGTGTCCCGTAAAGGACCACAAGTCCCCAGGGTGGTAAGTCATTTTCAGATTAGAAATAAGCTTTTTGAGTTCAGAGTTAAGGACTCACTAATGTACCAGAAGCTGTCTTCTGAAGTGTCAGTATAGCCAATAGTGCTTTCTGGAGAAGAAACAATTCATTGAAGGTCCTGTCCGCTTTTAAGCCTGTAGCATACAGGATGTAAAATTGGTATATTAGAGTAGATAATGGGGCATGTTTAGAGTGTCACAGCTACTCCTCCTGCCCACACACAAGAAAGTTCAGCACGGGACAAAAGAGGGAAATTAAGTATGACATGAGTAAGAGGCAGTTGGCAAACAATGGAAGAATCACGGACAAAAACACGATTACAAGAGAAAAACATTTTCTTTATTCTGTGTTCTAATATCACAATTAATTCCATATTCATATTTTCTATTACAATTAGTATATTTATGTTGCTATGAAAATCGCTTTTGTCATTATCCATTTTTTTGCTATGATCCACACTGAAAATGCACCGCGATTCCTTTTTACTGATGATATTAGACTGTGAGATACATTTACAGAAACAGTTCCAAAACCACCTTTTTTAAGAGAATCATTTTTCTTCTAAGAATACATATTGCAGATAATCTTTTTTTTTTTTTTTTTTTTTTTTTTTTTTTGCGGTACGTGGGCCTCTCACTGTTGTGGCCTCTCCCATTGCGGAGCACGGGCTCCGGACACTCAGGCTCAGTGGCCATGGCTCACGGGCCCAGCCGCTCCGCGGCATGTGGGATCTTCCCGGACCGGGGCACGAACCCGTGTCCCCTGTATCGGCAGGCGGACTCTCAACCACCACGCCACCAGGAAAGCCCTTGCAGATAATCTTTAAATTCACTTTGAGTCCCTGGAATATAGGGACTATGGAATATAATAAAAATCAATTGTTGAAAAAGAAATCAACTGCTATCAGCTTTCATAAAAGCTGTTCAGCTTTACCAAATAGTGGCTTTAGTTTTGCTTTAGGCTAAGGTTCATGTTGGATAGTGCAACACTTTTTTTCTATCGCAGTAGTCTAGTTTCATGTACATGAACCCAAAGAGTGATATCTTTGAAGAGGTGGTATTAGTTTAAGTAAAACGACAAAAACATTTTCTTGTGAGGAAAAAGGTTTGAATGGGCCTCACAAAACTAATATTAAGTTTTCTGTCGTTTACCTCATTACTTTGGTAGATGACTTGGCTTGAAGATAGCGAAGCACAGAATCAGCACCCTGGGTCTTTGCTATTTCTGCAGGGCTGCAGATACACATTTCATACAATTTATACAGAAATTATGTATGTTTAGTACACTTCCTTAGAATATCTGTGAACTGGACTAGAAATTATGCCTTTATTATGATTCTTCAAGACGTTGCTGTTTCAGAGTGTGAGTGGAAACAATAGTTATTAATAAGCAAAACCAGAAAACCAGCAAATACTAAAGAGTCATTGTTTATATATTATGCACGCTATTTGCCTGTGTGCACAAAAATCGGTACAAAGTTTATTCTTCCTTTGAAAATTCTGGAAAAAATCATGAGGTAATGTTTATTACTTTGGAAATCGACTTAAAATTTGTAATCATATGTAACTCAATAATAAGTTTCATTTTTCAAAACAGAACTAGGTTTGTACTCCTCCTTGAGAACATACTAAATGTTTCCTTTATAAATAAAGGATGGGGATGTTTACTTCAAATGGCCCTTTAAGACAATTTTAGGGCATTCATGTATTTCCTAAACTCTCATTTATGAGCCATAATCCTGAGTGTCATGTAGGTTCTGAAGTACTTGAATGGAGTAACTCAGTATAAGAGGGTGAGCCTGACCCATGGCTATGGTGTTTCCCTTTAGCTTGCTTTAATTCTATGGCATGTATTACTGTGTTATCTCAACACTTGTCTATGTACGTATTGTTAATTGGCTCATTGATGAAGTCATGTGATGACTTGTCCCCACAAATGAAACAAAAAACCCCAGCTTCCCATTTCTAGACTTTAAATCCATATATCCTTTAGAGATGGTGCTGAGAAATCAGGAAGTTAACGGTCTATGGAGGTCTAAAGCTAAGAACTCACTTCCTTGTGTAATGGGCATGGTTAGCAGTTAACTAACCACAAACTAACAGGTACACAATCAGCAGCATAATGGCTTTTTTTTTTAACATCTTTATTGGAGTATAATTGCCTTACAATGGTGTGTTAGTTTCTGCTGTATAACAAAATGAATCAGCTATACGTATACATATATCCCCATATCTCCTCCCTCTTGCGTCTCCCTCCCACCCTCCCCATCCCACCCCTCTAGGTGGACACAAATCACCGAGCTGATCTCCCTGTGCCATGCGGCTGCTTCCCACTAGCTATGGCTTTTTAAAAGTTAGCTCAAGTTACCTTTTATTGATCCAGTGTAGAATGATATTGTGCATATACCATATATCTGCAGTACTGTGATTTATTAGAAATATTTATTTGGTCATTCAGATGACCAAAGTGTATTTCTCATATATTTTTGGTCTTCATCCACAGTGCCTGGCTCACAGCTCCCAAAATCCCAGTAATTTCCCGAGGGTTGAGAGTGATAAAGTTATCATGTTATGTTAAACAGGCAACTTTGGGAAAGCACCTAAGAATGCAAGCTGTTCGCAAATGGAGCCAATAAGGTGATAGAGGATTGGAACTTTCCTTCCCACCCCCTGACCTTTGAGGAGGGGAGAGGGCACCCCTTCGCCACCCCCCTAGGCCGAATAAATCGCCAACGGCCAATGATTTAATCAATCGCGTCTTTGTAATGAAGCCTTCATAAAACCCCAAAAGGACGGTTTGGAGAGCTTCTAGGTTGGTGAACACTTGGTGTCCGGGGAGAGTCAGGAGTTTAGAGAGGGCTTTGGAAGCTCCGAGCCCTTTCCCTATACCTTACCCTGTGCATCTCTTCCACCTGCCTGTTTCTGAGTATTTGGTAATCTGGTGAGTAAAATGCTTCTCTGAGTTCTGTGAGCCACTCTAATAATTAAGCAAACTCGAGGAGAAGATCTTGAGAACCTCTGATCTATGGTCAGTTGCCCAGAAGTACAGGTAACAACCTAGACTTGGAATTGGCATCCTGAATAGGAGGGGATCATTGGAACCTCCATTCTGTAGCTGGTAGGCTAGAAGCATGGGTTAACTTTTTGGGCTCACAGCTTGTGTCTGAAGTGGTGGTAGGGGTCAGGGGAGTCTTGTAGGACTGAGCCCTTAACCTGTGAAATCTGATGCTGTCTTTAGGTAGGTAGTGTTAGAATGAACACTCTGCCGGTGTCTGAGAATCGATTGTTGGTGTCGGGGGGCGGTCCCCCCAGCCCCACATGGGAAACTGACTCTCAGAACACCCAAAATAGACGCTGAAGTTGGTTTCCGCGGTTTAGCATTTATTCTGGAAGAAATTTTATACCAGGTGAGGTGATTTGCTGAAATTTCGGATGCTGTTTATTCTGGTTATTCCATGAAACCAGGACTATACTTCTGGTTCCATGTAGGCACCAACTTACTGGACATCATTTTGTGCCCGTATTGTCTTTGAACTAATTCTCTATAGGCACTGCTGGTCGGGAACTCACAGGGTACTAGCACATGGAATTGGATCAGTGCACGTTCATAGTGGCTGGATTAATACCGTTAGTGAATATCATCAGTGCACTTACGGAGCAATAGTACTTACTCCTATGAGTCTCCAGTGTTATGAAACTGTTTTTATGATTGGAACCATTGAAGATAACCCAAACTCCAGGTGTCAGATCCCTGACTTAAAAGTAGGTACCATTTTATTGAGCTCCTCTTAAGTTCTTTTGAGACACTGAGGCTGTAGCAGTATAACTGTAGGTTTATATGAATTTGAGAATTTATGATATTTTTGATTTCTTTAAATAATTTTGCTAAAAAACCTTTTCAGCAAACTGTATATATTCTATGAAAGTCTTGAAATCTTATCAAGCAATATTTTTGCTGACCCACATCAGGGAAACTTACGCTCCATGCACTCTGATCTCCGAAAAAAAATTAGAGAAATTATTTTTTTAAAAAGCTATAAAAATCCATCTGTAAAGGTTTAAAACTAAACAAACAGAAAACTACAAATCTAAAAACAAAAATCAGACCACACAAGTCATCCAGAACCAGCCCTAGGGCTTTGAGCAGGGCTAAAGCAACCCATGGAACCAATAAATTATATATGCATCCGAAAATCTGGGTCAAGAGCTAACAAAATTTACTTTATTCTTAGACTGGTTAATAAGCATGCCTTACTTGTCTTCCTTAAACATGTCTGTGTTATTCAGAGCTTCATTAGGAACTCCTCAATGTTGCTCAGACAATTTTTGCCATGCACTTTGACCCCATAGGAGGTCATGTTGTTGAAGTGATGGTTCCCGATCCCGTGCTATTATATGTTACCATGAATTCCAAGGTATCCACATTCAGGTACAATAACTAGCATAGTGATGGCTGTAAGAAATGCTGGAACATCTGATGTAGGGCTAGTGGGGTGGGAGGGAGAGTAGGGACCATCTATTGAGATGTTTTCAAGCAAGGATTGTGCAAGTTCTAAATTAAGGCTTGGTTTAAGCAGGTATTGCTGACTCAGGCTCTGCTTACTTGGTGGTCTTGTCATTCAAATACAAGAAGTAACACAGGCTTCACTGCTGTGGATCTAGGCAAATGGTCTTTTGTAGCAATGGCCAACGTGATTTGCTTTGTACAAGAGGAACAATGCACAAATGACAGAGGAATTCATGAGGTTAAACTTGGGGTTTATAGGGGCACTCTATATAAAGTGTTGATAGGAACTGAATGGCTAAGCAGGAGTCTTTTCCAGAAGTTCAGTCATTACTGTTGGCAACACATGGATGCCAGGAGTCCAGGAGGCAAGCTTGTGTGTTGGATAGGATTGTGGATTCTGGGGTTAAGTCACAAGAGTTCAAATGCAAGTTCTCAACTCATGGTACAACTTTAGGCAAGTTATGTGACTCTGTGAGCTGCAGTTCCTTATCTTTAAAATAGGAATTATTAAAGTATGTAAATAAGTGAACGTGTTTATAGCAGCAAATAAACAATCAAATAATATTATTTAAATACTGCTTTGGTAAAATTGTTTTTGCATGTGGTTTAGGCTGGAGGTATAGGGCTTCAGTGATTATAGTTGAAGAGGTCATGAGAAGTCTAGTGATCTTGGAGATCTAGCACCACTTTGGAGTTTCCCATTTACAAATGAGCAGACAATAAACAGGATGAGATGACAGCCATGAACATCTCTCTCTAAATCTTCTTCTCCACCTAAGCATAAATGCGTTCTATGCTCTCACTGTCCTCTCACGGACACTTCAACTCCTCTCTTTTCATGTTTTCCTTGTTCCAGTTTCATCACTTTTATTTCTGTCAATTTAAGTTCCTTTGATTTGTTCCTCAGCAAGTCCTGTTGTATGTAAATGTGTGTGAGTATGGATGTGTTAATAATGAAAAGAAAGAACAGATTTTTTTTATTAAGATTTTTTTAGAGCAGTTGTATGTTTATGGAAAAATCCAAAAAGTACAGAGAATCCCCTATATTCTTTTTTTTTTTTTTGACCACACCATGAGGCTTTTTGGATCTTAATTCCCCAACCAGGGATTGAACCTGGGCCCTCTGCAGTGAAGGCACCGAGTCCTAACCACTGAACCACCAGGGAATTCCCCCATATATTCTTTAATCCTTCCCCTCAGCCACCATTTTTGCTATTATTTACATCTTGTATTAATAAGGTACATAGGTTAAAACTAAGGAGTCAATACTGTTACGTTATTATTAACTAAAGTCCATAGTTTCTCAGTCAAACTACATTGTTTGTATTGTATATTTTATGGCTTTTGACAAGGTATAATGACATGTATCTAAATACCATTAGAGGGCTTCCCTGGTGGCGCAGTGGTTGAGAGTCCGCCTGCCAATGCAGGGGACACGGGTTTGTGCCCTGGTCTGGGAGGATCCCACATGCCGCGGAGCGGCTGGGCCCATGAGCCATGGCCGCTGAGCCTGCACATCCGGAGCCTGTGCTCCGCAGCGGGAGAGGCCACGGCAGTGGGGGGCCTGAGTACCGCAAATAAATAAATAAATAAATACCATTAGAGTATCACACAGAACTCTAGGTTCACTGGCCTAAACCTCTCCTGTCGTCCACCTATTCATCCTTTCCTCCCTCATAACTCCTGTCAACCACTGATCTTTTTACTGTCTCCATGGTTTTACTTTTTCCAAAATGTCACGTAGCTGGAATCATACAGTATGTAGCCTTTTCATAGTTGTTTCCTTCACTTACTAACATGCATTTAAAGTTCTATGTCTTTTTTGTGGTATGATAGCTCACTGTTTGATCACTGGATAATATAGCATTGTATAGGTATAGCACAGTTTATTTGTTCACCTATTGAAGGATATCTTAATTGCTTCCAAGTTTTGACATTTATGAAAAAGGCTGCTGTAAACATTCACATGCAGGTTTTTGTGTGGACCTAAGTTTCACTCATTTGGGTGAATGGAAAAAAGAGCTATTGCTGCATCATAGGATAAGAAAATGTTTAGTTTTGTAAGAAACTACCAAATTGTCTTCCAAAGTGGTTGCATTCCCACCAGCAGTGAATGAGAATCCCTGTTACTCCACATCTTCACCAGCATTTGGTATTGTCACTGTTGGTGGATTCTTTTAAAGGATCTACTTTCTTGAAGTTTTCGTGGGTGCAGTGTTAGTTGCTATAACAAAAAGACCTGAAACATTCAGTGACTTAAGTTTTATTTCTCTCTCATGTGAGCAGCTATTGCGATATGACAGGTGACACTGCTGTCCTCAGTCATTCAGGGACCCAGACTGAGAGTGGCTCTGCTGTCTTCAGTGGATCTTCTTCCAAGGTCACTCTTCTCATGACCATTCCAGGCAGCAGAAGGGGGAGAAGTATGCTAAGGAGGCACAACCACTTTTTAAATGTTTCAGCCTAGAAGTGGTATGAACCGATTCTGCACCATTCCCATGATGAAAACTAGTCATGTGACTATTCCTAGCTGCAAGGTCAGCTGGATAACGTAGTCCCTGTCTGGCCAGTGGCTCCCAGGCAACAACTTGATTAGTGTGGAAGGTCAGAGCAGATTTTGGAGGATATCTAGTGATCCTCCACACATTTGCTGGAACAGTTCATTGTATCAGTTGTGATAAAATGAATTTTATAATTCCCTCATTTCAGGCACTAATGGCAGTTCAGTTAAGAAAGAAAAACGGCAAGGATTTCCTGGAGTCAGTGATAATTGGGCGTAACTCTGTCCAAGACATAGTGTGATCATTGGCTTTTAACATTAGACTTTATCAGGAATACTTTTTCACAGTGCTTGAATAAGATGATTGGGTATCCCATTTTCATATCTTCCAGAAAGCAGTGGTTCTGAGGAGCAGAAAGCTCTTCTAACTTAATTGGAAAATTAAAAAAAAAAAAACAATATATTTTCAGCATATTGGTTCTGGTTGGGGAAGAGGGGGGCATCAAGAAAATAACTACAGATTTCTAAATCCAGTCATCTCTGTGTACTCCTGTTGCTATTCCCCTCCTTATGCACACAGTAATTTAGGTTTTGTTTTGACAAGAACATAGAGATATTCATAAACTGAGAGGCAATATTTAGAGATTTAGTGAGTATCTTGTCAGAAATAAATAATAAGTGCCCTAAAGTTTTGAAAGCATGGTTTAGACATTAGTTGACTGGAACCGTAGAGACTATTTATTACAAATAAAGTTTAAATCAATTCAAGCCTTTAAAAGGTAATCCAAATACGTATTTGACAGGCCCTCCAAATCTGTTTGGCTTAAGATTAAATAAAAAAACCGATAGTTATTTAACCACACCAGTAAATTAGCAGGTTTCAATTAGCAATTTTATTGTCAATCTACCCTTTCTTTCTCACATAAAATGTTCTCAGTTGATACATTTCCATATTCCTATTTGGAAACAAAGAAGCAAGGAAGGAAGGAAGGTGGGAAGGAAGGGTCAGGTCAGAGGGAGGGAGGGAGGGAGGAAGGAAGAGATAGCTTTAAACTAGATGCATGAGTTTTAAAATAGCAAGAAAACACTTGTTACTTGTCACCAATGTAATAATTATTCATCAACATGCTAGCAGTTCTCCAGAAGCAGAAAACTATATAGGCAGATGCCGTGTGTTCAATTTACAGTCTGCAGTTGGTTTATGCCAAAACTCCAAAAAAATTTAAAAGTCTAATTTTTTGAGACCCCTCTCTCCTTTAGGATCATTGGGCTGAAATTCAGTCAGTTTGAATTGAGGGATTCTTCCTTTCACTGGGAAGATGCCATGAATATACACTTGAAAATTTTCTTTTTAATCACAATTATTTCTGGCTGCCAGACTATCTTTTATCTTTTTCTCATGAATAAAAACAATTTCTGAAATGAACCACTGTACGATTCTGAAGACCAAATCTATGAACCAAGACACTCGCAAAATTTAATCTGTACACCAGTTTTTGAGCAGTCAGTCATTAATGTTAAATAAGCAAATGTCCATATATTTTAAAAAGATAGGTGTCCTAGGCAGATGTTTTACACTACACTTCTTTTAGGATCTAAGAGATTTTAAAACACTCTCAGTAATTATTTTCTCAGAGAGAAACCATTTGTTGCAACCTGTGAGAGACAATCAAAATAAATATGTTTTGAGCATGCATTTATTCTAGAGCTATATCTGGTTCTTGAAAGCAGAGATGTTGGCAGCACTGCTTTCTGTTATTATGGCTATGTCTCTATTACTGGTCCCTTTGAGGAGTTACTCAACTTTTTTTTTTTAATTGAAGTATAGTTACAATATTATGTTAATTTCAAGTGTATAGCATAGTGATTCAATATTTTTATAGATTCTACTCTTTTTAAAGTTATTATCAAATATTGGCGGGGCTTCCCTGGTGGCGCAGTGGTTGAGAGTCCGCCTGCCGATGCAGGCGACACAGGTTCGTGCCCCGGTCCGGGAGGATCCCTCATGCCGCGGAGCGACTGGGCCCGTGAGCCATGGCCGCTGAGCCTGTGCGTCTGGAGCCTGTGCTCCGCAACGGGAGAGGCCACAACAGTGAGAGGCCCGTGTATCGCAAAAAAAAACCCATATATATATATATATATAGGCTATATTCCCTGTGCTGTATAGTATATCCTTGTAGCTTATGCGTTTTATATATAGTAGTTTGTACCTTTTTTGTTTTTGTTTTGTTTTTGTTTGTTTGTTTGTTTGTGGTACACGGGCCTCTCACTGCTGCAGCCCCTCCCGCCGCGGAGCACAGGCTCCGGACGTGCAGGCCCCGTGGCCACGGCCCACGGGCCCAGCCGCTCCGCGGCATGTGGGATCTTCCCAGACCGGGGCACGAACCCGTGTCCCCTGCATCGGCAGGTGGACTCTCAACCACTGTGCCACCAGGGAAGCCCAGTAGTTTGTACCTTTTAATCCCCTAACCATGTCTTGTCCCTTCCCTCTTCCTTCTCTTCACTGGTAACCACTAGTTTGTTCTCTATACCTGTGAGTCTGTTTCTGTTTTGTTATATTCATTTTTTGGTTTTATTTTTTAGATTCTACATGTAAACAATGACATACGGTATTTGTCTTTTCTCTCTCTGACTTATTTCACTAAGCATAGTATCCTCCAGTTCCATACATGTTGTTGCAAATGGCAATATTTCATTCATTTTTATTGCTGAGTAATATTCCATTGTATGTATATATGTCACATCTTCTTTATTCATTTATCCGTTGATGGACACTTAGGTTGCTCTGTATCTTGGCATAGTAATTAACACAGCTATGAAAATTGAGGTGCATGAATCTTTTCAAATTAGTGTTTTCCTTTTATTCCAATATATGCCTAGGAGTGGAACTGTTATTTCAAATGGTGGTTGTTTTTTGAGCATGTTCCATACTGTTTGTGACAGTTGCTGCACCAATTTACATTCCGACCAGCAGTGTACAACGATTCTCTTTTTTCCACATCCTTGCCATCATTTGTTATTTGTGGTCTTTTTGATGATAGCCATTCTGACAGATGTGTACTGTTATCTCATTGTGGTTTTGATTTACGTTACCCTGATGATTAACGATGGTAGGCATCTTTTCATGTGCCTTTTGGCCATCCGTATGTCTTCTTTGCAAAAATCTCTATTCAGGTCTTCTGGAGGTCTACTCAACTTTGACACTATATCAAACTGTGTGGAGAAGGAACACAGCAGCATGATTTACAGCATAGTTCTTCACTGTGGGTTTCTGTGCCTCATCTTGTTTTCTAATTTTTCCTCCGTGTTCCTCTTGGCAGGTTCATTCTCACTGTCTTTCGTATTAGAAACAACATGGCAGATCTGAGATATTTCAGGAGCATGGCATTTTTATTTTTACAGTGCAAACTAAAGAGGAGCTCTCCTTAAATGAGGTCAGTTTGAAATTGGCCAACTTGTTTTACGAAGCCACTTCTGAGTAACCAACTTCTGAGTGTTAAGACTGTTTTTTCTCCTTTAGCTCATATAGTGGATCCACGTGAACTAAAGTTTATTCCAATAATCTTTGTTCTGTTGACTCCAATATTCTCCTCTGTAGTTCAGGAGGTAATAAAGTTCATGTTTATGGGATCACAGCATCTCAGAGATGGCATCTATCATAAGAGCTATGAGAAGAGTCCCTGTCTTTTTAAAAAATAACAACTCAGCTATAAGCTGGTTTAACTGCTTTCTTTTCAGAAAAAGTGGTGTTTAAACTTATTGGTATGTGTTTGAAAATTTCACAAGACAATTATTTTTAGTGTTGTGGTTCAAATTTTGTGAAAAATGCATTGATCAAGAAGGCAAATCAAAGTACAGTCTTTTCAGTTACTTACAAAATAATGATCTAGAATTAATCTTCCTACGTGGTATATAATATCCTTATTAAAAGGTTAATTAGTAGCTCCCCACACACAGGAGGGTGATACTTGAGGATCATTTCCAGCCTAAATTGTAATCATTCTCTGTTTATCAATATAATAATGGGAGATGGAAAACTTCAGCAACTTGATGTTTCTTCAGTAACTCTAGTAATTTACAAGCAAGAGTAAAGAACTGTACCTTACACTGATACATCTTTTGTACATTACCACATGCACTCATTAAATACCCTTTAATTAAACCAGAGGGAATAAGGTATTATAGGTTCTTTTTATCATTTTGCCTAATTATATTTCATGTTTACACATAAAATGGAGGTAAAAATAATGCATTAAAAGTGTTTAGCCTTTTAGACTTCTCCAAAACATTTTCACAAAAAACTTATAATTTGATCTTCACAATAACCCTATGGGGAACCACATATTAGTAGGCCTAGCCCCTTTGATTACAAATGAGACAACTGGGGCCCACAGGAATTGTGTGACAAGTGTTAGTTACAAAGACAATAAGTGGCAGAGCAGAAATTGAATCTAGGTCTTGTGATTGAACTTACATATCTTATTAACATCCTATTAAAAACAAATAAAACTTATCTCTATGACTGAGTCAAACTCTGGCCTTTTTCCTTTATCCCCCTAAGTTGTCTGAGTAATCTATATGTGAGGCCTGTTTCCTCATATCCTGCTGACTCTTGAACCTTTTTACAATTTGTTTTCCTCATTGTACTATTTTCTTCATGGTTATCACTGATTTTTCTATTTCATTCTTTATCCATTTTGCACATCTTCCTTCCTTCCTTCCTTCCTTCCTTCCTTCCTTCCTTCCTTCCTTCCTCCCTCCCTCCCTCCCTCCCTCCCTCCCTTCCTTCCCTTCTTTCCTTTCTCCCTCCCTCCCTCCCTCCCTCTCTTCCTCTCTTCCTCTCTTCCTTCCTTCCTTTCTTCCTTCCATCCTCCCTTGTTTTCCAAAACAATGTACTCTTCTGTTTTTTGTCTCTCTCAGATTCCTTCTCAGATTCCTTCACTAGCCATCCTAGAAGAAAAATAATTAATGTCTACCAGAGAGTAGTCCTTCGTAGGGCAACTGCCATGTGCCTGGTGTCCCCAGGAGTACCCTTAGTCTATCTACAAAATTTGCTGAAAAGACTCACAGGAATCAGCAAAGATGTTATACTCATGGTTATAGTGTATTACACAAAAAGATTACAGTGTAAAATCAGCAAAGGGAAAAGGCCCAAGGAGAAACAAGGCACATTCTTCCAGATGTTCCCTCCCAATGGAGTTGCATGGGATGGGGACTGGCTTCATTCTCCCAACAGTAATATGTGATAACACATGGAAATTGTTACCAGTTAGGACGTTCACTCAAGTCTTGATGGCCTGGGTTTTTATTGAGGGTCATTCCCATAGGCATACAGCAACATCCATGTTTCTAACCTCAGCTCCTCAGACTCCAGCCCCGCAGAGTAAAAGTAGGTGCTCGTCATACATCACATGGTTAGCATAAGCTATGTGATTAAGCTGGTACTTCATGGCCCAAGGCCTCGGATACACAAAAACACTTATATCAGACAGAATATTCAAAAGTCATTTCCCAGGAGCTGGTAAAGGGCCAGTCATGAATACAAGCCCTTTTTTGGAAGGAGTTGAGTTTGAAGAACTCAGCCTGCTGAATGAACCCTTTCCTGCACATACCCTACTCACAGGCACTTCTGTCTTATGCTTCAGCCCTGATAATTTCTGATGGGACCGAGGATGACCACACCTATGCTAAGGGTAGGTTACTTATGAGGTAATTTGGAATTTTGTTTCGGAAAAAACATAGGATTGTCATCAGAGAGATCAGACTTAGCAACATATTTTTTGTGTCCTCTTGGGCAAATTAGAATCCTTGAAAAACACACATACTCAATAAATGTTAGTTCTTGGACCTCTCTTAAAACTCTCACATTCTCAGATATGAGTTTCACCTTTCTGTAGTCATCATGGTGGCCCTTGCTGTGTCTTGCCTTGTGACTGCTTCACGATTGGTCTTTTTGACTCCAAACTGAACAGCTGTGTGCACAGCACTTTCCTCCCACCTGGCCTGCTGCTGTAGCTGTAAATCATCCTTTATATAGCTGAACAAATTCCTTTGTTAAAAGGCATCTTTGATCATTCTACTCTTCTTGTCAAAACGCTTTTATGGTTCCCAGTTGCTCACAGATGAAAATTCACTCTACTTAGCCTGGCAGTCAATCTTTTCCTCAATTTGTTTCTAACCTACATTTCAAGATTTGTCTTTCTTTACTTTGCTTATGATGCATATTTTATTTGAAACTATTTTAAAGTTTGTACATAGAAAAAATGTTATGGTTTCTGGGTTTTGGAGTTTTGTTTTTATTGTTTACTCATTTGCTTTTTTGGTCTTTTTTGCTTTCCAATCAAGATCATAAAAATGCTCTCCATTTTTTAAAAATTGTATCATGGTTTTAAATTTATATTGTGATTCTGCTACTATAATATACCTGGAATTTAGTTTTTATTTTTTTATATTTTAACATCTTTATTGAAGTGTAACTGTTTTACAATAGTGTGTTAGTTTCTGCTTTATATCAAAGTGAATCAGCTATACATATACATATATCCCCATATCTCTTCCCTCTTGCATCTCCCTACCTCCCACCCTCCCCATCCCACCCATCTTGGTGGTTACAAAGCACCCAGCTGTTCTCCCTGTGCTATGGAATTTGTTTTGGGTCATGGTTTATGAAAGGCATGTGATTTTGTTTTCTTCAAATTTTCCCAAAAGTCTTTATTGAAACTCTACTTCACTAAGTTGCAATGCTATAGGTGTCATAAAATTAGTTTTCATGAATACACGAGTTTGCTTCTTGACCTTTCATTGTTTTCCATCAATATATTTACACATTTTTTAAAAAGAAAATCATGCTTAAAATTTCACGAATTTTACATTTATTGATATCTTTCATCTGATGTACATGTACCATGTAATTGTCCCTTTAAAGATATTTTTAGCTCTTCTGTCACACATTTTCCCCCATATATGTTTAAGATAAGCTTAACCTAGTAAATTAAACTTTATTGAAATTTTAATAGGGATTACCTTAGTATCATGGATTATTTTATAAACAATGGACATTTTAACATATTTTGTCTTTCCATAGAAAAAAACAGTGTGCCTCCCCACCACTTTTTTTTTTTTCTGTTGTGGTTTTAGTTTACCTTGTTGCAGTTGTTTCAATTATAGCTTTATTTTTCCTAATATATTTTTTATCTTTCTACTTTCATATTGTTTTTTATTCTTTGATATTGTACTGCTCCATTTTTTCTTTCTTTTATTTACCACTCCATGAAGCTTGTGGGATGTTGGTTCCCAGGCTGGAGGTTGGGCCTGAGCTCCTGTGGTGGGAGCTCTGAGTCCAAACTGCTGGACTAACAGAGAACCTCAGACCCCAGGGAATATTAATTGGAGTGAGGCCTACCGGAGGTCCTCATCTCAGCACCAAGACCCAGCTCTATCCAACTGACTGCAAACTCCAGTGCTGGACATCTCAGGCCAAACAACCAGTA
This sequence comes from Stenella coeruleoalba, assembly GCF_951394435.1. Taxonomy (NCBI): domain Eukaryota; kingdom Metazoa; phylum Chordata; class Mammalia; order Artiodactyla; family Delphinidae; genus Stenella; species Stenella coeruleoalba. The sequence continues at coordinate 96,689,069 of NC_137148.1, read as the reverse complement.
AGACAGGAATATAGCACCACACATCAAAATGAAATGACAAAAAATATGTTACAGACGAAGGAGCAAGATAAAAACCCACAAGACCAAATAAATGAAGACGAGATAGGCAAACTACCTGAAAAAGAATCAGAGTAATGATAGTAAAGATGATACAAAATCTCAGAAACAGAATGGAGAAAATACAAGAAGCATTTAACAAGGATCTAGAAGAACTAAAGAGCAAACAAACAGTGATGAACAACACAGTTACTGAAATTAAAAATACTCTAGAAGGAATCAATAGCAGGATAACTGAGGCAGAAGAACGGATAAGTGATCTGGAAGATAAAATGGGGCAAACACCTGCCAGCGAGCAGAATAAAGAAAAAAAAAAAAAGAAAAGAATTGAGGACAGTCTCAAAGACCTCTGAGACAATATTAAACACACCAACATTTGAATAATAGGGGTCCCAGAAGAAGAAGAGAAAAAGAAAGGGCCTGAGAAAATATTCAAAGAGATTATAGTCAAACACTTCCCTAACATGGGAAAAGAAACAGTCAATCAAGTCCAGGAAGTGCAGAGAGTCCCATACAGGATAAACCCAAAGAGAAACATGCCAAGACATATATTAATCAAACTATCAAAAATTAACCACAAAGAAAAAATATTAAAAGCAGCAAGGGAAAAGCAAAAAATAACATACAAGGGAATCCCCATAAGGTTCACAGCTGATTTTTCAGCAAAAAATCTGCAAGCCAGAAGGGAGGGGCAGGACATATTTAAAGTGATGAAAGGGAAAATCCTACAACCAAGGTTACTCTACCCAGCAAGGATCTCATTCAGATTTGACAGAGAAATTAAAACCTTTACAGACAAGCAAAAGCTAAGAGAATTCAGCACCAGCAAACCACCTTTAGAACACATGCTAAAGGAACTTCTCTAGGCAGGAAACACAAGAGAAGGAAAAGACCTAAAAAAACAAACCCAAAACAATTCAGAAAATGGTAATAGGAACATATATATCGATAATTACCTTAAATGTAAATGGATTAGGTGGTTCAGCCAAAAGCAATCCACTGGCTGAATGGATACAAAAACAAGACCCGTATATATGCTGTGTACAAGAGACACAATTCAGACCTAGGGGCACATACAGACTGAAAGTGAGGGGATGGAAAAAGATATTCCATGCATAAATGTAAGTTTATGTAAACAAAGTCATGATTTTGCTTCTCAAAAATGTGTTCATATACTAATAAGATACAGTAGAACCAAGGTTCATTTTTTTCTGATTACTACAAAGACTTTTCTGTTCAATTTCAAATAAAATGATGTAATTATTTGGGGGAAAAAAAGAGGGAGAGGATATGGGGATATACCTATGCATTTAGCTGATTCACTTTGTTATACAACAGAAACTAACACAACATTGTAAAGCAACTATACTCTGATAAAGATGTTAAAAAAAAAATACAGAGGTACTGCTTGGTAATACCTAATGCTAGTGTTCATATATAGGTACCTAAAAACACTTCTTTAATTTTCTTAATTGTCTTCTGCCTCCTAATTTAGTGCTTTATTGACTGTAGTGTCCAGTGGTCATGTGAATTCCTAAGATCACATGACAAATTACTAAGGCTAACTCCATCTAGATTTTCCAAAGCATTTTGGTTTTCTAGTAATACTTCATATTGTAGAAGGAAGTTGCCTTACATAGAATCTAGAACAAGTCATAATCCCTGGCCAGTTGTTCTTTACCCTCTGCCATATCACCACTCTGTGTGATCATAGTTTACTATTCCTCAGTCTGTAACCTATACTTTTGTTGGTAGATGTGTGTATAGATGTGTAGATATCCTTTTAGTTTAAAAAAAAAAAAAAAGAACAGAAGAGAATAAAATTAGCTTTTCCGTTTCTTTGGGAAATTGTGTCACCATTACCTTTTTTTTTTTTTTTTTTTTTTTTTTGCGGTACATGGGCCTCTCACTATTGTGGCCTCTCCCGTTGCAGAGCACAGGCTCCAGATGCGCAGGCTCAGTGGCCATGGCTCACGGGCCTAGCCGCTCTGCAGCATGTGGGATCTTCCCGGACCGGGGCACGAACCCGTGTCCCCTGCATCGGCAGGCGGACTCTCAACCACTGTGCCACCAGGGAAGCCCTCACCATTACCTTTTTCAAATAAAAGATTAAATTTTTCACAGAAATATTTTTAAACTTTTATCATTGAAAATTTAACCTTGAACCCATTATATGAAACAATCTGCTTTTATTGAAGTCAGAGAAGTGTTTCTGATAGGAAAGAGAAACTGGATTTCAGACTGTGGATCTATTTTGGTTCTGGATGGTCACACTCTGAAAACCTTTTCAGTTAGATAAATTATCCCAGTGATACTTTCACCTTTGTACTCCTGTACTCTGAACTACACAGTGTTTGGAGATTGTTCACCAGGAAGTTTACCTGTAATACTTTAAATGATGCAAATTTAGCATTTTTAAATGATAAAATATGGTTCCTAATTTCTCCAGTGTGCCACACAAATGGTGCTAAAAAAATCTTTCCCCAAATGGTTATGTGATATTTTCATTTAAACTGTATTCTTTGGTACATTATGTTGCCACTAAGCTTTTGTGTGTAACATCCATTTTCAACAATGATTCAGCGTGTTACTGCTATGTGACAGCCCTGGGGTTGATAACTTTGGACATCTAGAAGCAGTAGGTAAAATAAAGGATGAAAAGTGCCAGGGCTAGGCAAATCCTAAGCTCTTGGTCAGTTATACTTGGTAAGTTTGACTAAGGAGGCTTGTGGTTTAAAAGATAGAAATAATTTTCAGCTGCAGAAATATGAAAAAAAAAAAGTCTATGGAAGAGATAACACCTAATTTGAGAAGTCTGTAAAATATGAGCAGAACTCAGATAGGCAGAGGGAGATTAAAAGAGCCTTTCATGCTGAGGGAATTACAGAGCAAACCAGGCAGGCTGGGAACACAGGGTGTGTGCAGGTCTCAACAGGCAGCCCAGCCTATTTATAGCACAGAGGAGAATGAGGAGACGTGGAGGCACGGTTGACTGAGACCAGTTCAGTGAGGACTTCTTGGCACTAAGCTACATTTTCATAACTCACTTGGTGGGAGCAAGAGAAACATGAAAGTGTTTTATAAAAGGGAAGATGCATTATGTAAAGTGTTTACTCTGGAAGCGGTAGGTAGAAAGATGTAGATGGAGAAAAAAATAAAAGCAGGTCAGTTAAGAGGCCACATTCAGAATTCAGGTATGAGGTGACAGTGTTTGCATTAGGAGGTACCTGTGGAATTAAAAGGAAAGGACATATACTAAAGGTGTTAAGAAAGACTAACTGGGCTTGATGTCTGGGGAGAATGTAGTGGGTAAAAAAGAAGAAATCACATCTTTACAAATGTAAGATCAAACAAAAAGTCTATTATCCTAATAGAAATCATCCTGCAAAGTGTATTTGTTATCTTGTATCTCAGTGCCCAATGTATCTTTTATAAGGCATTTACTGCATATTTTTTCCCTTTCAGAGTATATTTTTCTATTTCCATTTGTTAAAGAATTAAATGAACTCCTTTGCTCTATCTCATAAGTAGTCTAATAGTTTAATATTCTGCATTCAACTTTCATTGAGATGGTTTTAGTAAACAAATATTAGCTTTCTGTATTTTAGTGCTTGCACAGGATCTCATGAATTTTTATTTTTAATAAAAAACTGACTCACTGATTGCTAGATCCTTTATTCTTTAGCTTATTTGCACCATCTAAGCATCTTTGCTTCTTCCAGTTTCATTATTTTCTCTCAGTCTAAACCCTCAATGAAGTCCTATGGTTGAATCTATCATTAAATACATTTTCCAAAAACCAAAAAATATTTCTTTGCCTCAAACATTATCTTGGAAGTTAAAAAAAGAAAGGCTTTTCTGTTCAACACTTATGGTTAACCTACGAAGCAACAAATGCTTTCTTTAGAAAGTTTTTATGCTTCATTGAGAAACAAAGATGCAATTAATTATCTGTTATTTAAGGGGTCTTGCAGTGGAGAGATAACATTATCCCTGCCTAGAAAAAAGTGGGATTTTTGGTTAGAAACCTGGCAAAAATATGAAAATTAGGAAGGCAACTAGGTTCTTCCCATGAGATGTTGCACATCAGAGAGAACCAGCCTGAGTAAAGTGAAGGGACATTTATAGATGGAAGCTGCTTTTTTTTTTTTTTTTTTTTGCGGTACGTGGGCCTCTCACTGTTGTGGCCTCTCCCGTTGCGGAGCACAGGCTCCGGACGCGCAGGCTCAGCAGCCATGGCTCACGGGCCTAGCTGCTCCGCGGCATGTGGGATCTTCCTGGACCGGGGCACGAACCTGCGTCCCCTGCATCGGCAGGTGGACTCTCAACCACTGCGCCACCAGGGAAGCCCAGGAAGCTGCTTTTAATGGCTTCTGATAGGAAGTTGTCCTGAATCCTTGAAGGGTTGTGTGAGACACCTGCTATACCTTGAAAACATTGATCAATCATAGGAGGGTTATGTCTAATTAACAAACTCAATAGAAAGATTAGACAATATAATTATTCAAGAAAGAAAATACTCTTGGATACAGGAAAATGTTGACATGCAGAGATACAGTGAGTATGTTATAAAGCATAGGAATTAAAAATTATTGAAGAGGTGGTCATTTTTATTATTTAATTAAATGTCTTCAAACTAGGTATAAATTGTGTATATTTATAAATATAGTGTTCTATACTATTTATGCAGTTTCTTTTAAAATCATCTCCCATTCTGATGAAAAGTACATAAATGATGGTGTTTAACAGTCTCCTTATTTATTTTGGAGATTCTGGCAATTTAGGCCACAAAGAATACTAGATTTCACAATTGCCAACAGAAAACAAAAATTATGGTGGATAGTTTGGAACTTATTTTTATGCTTCACTGAGATAAAAGTTTATTGGAAAACATTCTTTCCTACCAAAAAGAGTTGATGTGAGCAAATTCTGGTTGCTCTGTCCCCAGTGATCATTGGTGAGCAAGTTAGCCTCTGATTGCTTGTACAGCAGGATGGAAGTTCTTGTCCTCTGAATAACTTTTGCTTCCTTTGTTCCTCCCCATCTTCACCCATTTGGCAAAAGGGGGTTTGATTCCATTCACCCTTCCTTGCCAATCACTAGACCTGTCACGGAGGGAGACATTTCAGATAATACTGCAAAGATTCTGCAGGAGAGAGTATTGCTTGCTTTTAGATGCTCCATTCTGAAAAGTTGAGGATCCAGGAAAACAGTGCTGGTTTACCTCCCTGGGTCAACAGCATCAGCAGGACTTATTGACTTGATTGTGTGGGGCTGTGTAACAGTAAAGCAAGACCCCTTCGGGTAGGGAGGCTGGGCCGAATAGAGGGCAGAGAAGAGAAATAAGTGAGGTTGCCAGGCATTCAAGGGATATAGGCCATACATAAACCAAAATATTTCCACTGGCCAAGGACTGTGAGAGCATTCGTGAGTGACACAAGCTTGTGTCACACACGTACACACAGATATATCACATACACACATATTCTTTATTTTTAATGAAACCACCCTTATTAAATGTGTTTCCTAGAATGTTGCTGTTTTCTAAAGGCAGAGTCTGTAGGAGGCTTAGAGATTATGCTTTAGTTTATCAGTATTATTAGTGACCATAGTTAAGAGCAGGCAAAAGGAAAAATATGGCTTCAAGATTTTCTTAATAGGGTAGAGATGAGGTGGGGAGAAGCCTCGGGTATTTTACCCAGCAATGGGATCCTTGTGCTAGCAAGAAATAATTGTGCTGGTTACATTGAACCATGATCCATTCCAAAGGGACTGAAGCTCTTTCATGAATGACAACTTATTCTTAAATATTTTTCCCCTTGAATTTTTATAATCATGGTACCAAGAAAGTAGATGTAATTAAGGTTGAAATGAGATTTCTATTAGGAAACTGATGGCTGAGATTTAATATTTATCCCAGCTACAGTGCATGAGACTCAATCCGATCCCCAGTCCATTAGGGTTGCTTAAATTTTTCCTTTATAAAAATTTTACTCTAGTACTCATGACATTTTTATGGAAAAGTTTATTATTTTGGCAGTAATGACATTTGTTAGCACATGACTTGGTGTTTATTTGGAAAAGTATAGCTGGACTAATGTATAAAGTTATTGACATTCTTAGTTTGTCCATCACCCTTATTAGAGAAAAAAATAACATCTGGAAGCATTTAAGATTTGTATATTGCAGTATTTTGAACTACTTAGCAGTTTTCTTACAATAGAAACTAATCCTTTCACCTTCATATGTACTCATTCGATCTCCTCTACCCTCTTTTATTTTTCTTCTTTTTTCCTCTGCTACCCTCCAATCCAGGAAGCTTAATATAAAAAAATCACAGTTGGGCAGACAGCTGGTCTTTGTAGAAGATTTAACACTTTGCGTATTTTGAATACAGTTTTGTAGCTGCTGGAAACTGAAATATAAATAAAACAAAAAAATGTGAGTGAGAAAAACATCCCACAATGAAGCCAGATCTTTAAGGATTCTTTTTCAAGCGAAGACATTATTTTCTTCTTGGTTTTATGGTACAAACAGAATACATTCATGGATCGCATCAAATTGATAGAGCTCAATTTCAAGAATATATAGATGATAGGATATGATCAGTAGAGAATCCACTGTATATTATAACTCAATGAGAACCTCTTGTGAATTTTTGTTAATGTTCCCATTGCAGGAATTTCAGTAGTAAATGATTTACAAATAGTCAATTTAAGATGTACTCACACAAAAAGATGGAGCACTGGAAACAAGCAAATGCCTGAAGAAGTATTATCTCAAGAATATATTGAGTGATAAAATCAACAGTAATGCCAAGCTTCTACCTTGGCCCCAAACATCTGCCTGCGAAGTTTCCAATGCTTAAGTTACATGTGGTTTTGGTGTCCCAGTTTGGAATTCAGAATTGATTTTCCCATAGAAACAATGTAAAGAAATTATGGGTGGGTTTCACTGAATTAGCACAATTATTATGCTGTTTTAGGGGTACATGAGTGAAAGTATAATTATAACTGACCTTAGTTGAGTATACTAGGCAATGTGTTAAATACTTTATATGCACTTTACCATTAAACATTCACAGTAAAGCTCTTAAGATAGATAATGCCGTTATCCCAACTGTATAGATGAGGAAACTGATAGAACAAGAAATTAAGTAATTTGTCCAAGATTATTCAGTTTGCAAGAGGAGGAGATGGACTTTCCTGTCAAGCAGGTTAATTCCAAAGGCCAGTCTGGTGGTAGCACTATATCATTACAATGAGATACGAGGCTTTTGTGTGTGTGTGTTTTTCTGGGAACATAATCATTTATTCATGTAACTGTTCCTCTGAGAAACTATTTTCGGAAATTTTGGAATATAGCCACTATGTTTCACCCGTAAGGGAAAAGTATATTAAAAGACTTATTGAGTGGCACACACCGGCACTGGCTTAGCACGGTAGAACGAGCTCCTTTATAATTCTGACCCAGCATGAGCCGCAGCCACCCTCCGCCTCTTTAGGAGACTCTCCAAGACCAGCAGGCAGCTTCACAATGTAACTGGCACATCTTTGACCCTTCTAGGCAATCAGTTATTTGCAAGATATGGGGACAGACAATATGCTTTAAAATTAGCCCTATCAGGAGGACGTTCAAGATGGTGGAGGAGTAAGACGTGGAGATCACCTTCCTCCCCACAAATACATCAAAAATACATCTACACGTGGAACACTCATACAGAACACCTACTGAATGCTGGCGGAAGACCTCAGACTTCCCAAAAGGCAAGAAACTCCCCACGTCCCTGGTTAGGACAAAAGAAAAAACGGGGCAAAAGAAAAAACAGAGACAAAAGAATAGGGACGGGACCTGCACCACTGGGAGGGAGCTGTGAAGGAGGAAAGGTTTCCACACACTAGGAAGCCCCTTCGTGGGCGGAGACTGCGGGTGGTGGAGGGGGGTAAGCTTCGGGAGGAGAGCACAGCAACAGGGGTGCAGAGGGCGAAGCGGAGAGATTCCCACACAGAGGATCGGTGCCGACCAGCACTCACCAGCCTGAGAGGCTTGTCTGCTCACCCACCAGGGTAGGTGGGGGATGGGAGCTGAGACTCGGGCTTCAGAGGTCAGATCCCAGGGAAAGGACTGAGGTTAGCTGTGTAAACACAGACTGAAGGGGGGTAGTGCACCACAGCTAACTGGGAGGGAGTCTGGGAAAAAGTCTGGAACTGCCTAAGAGTCAAGACACAATTGTTTCGGGCTGCGTGAGGAGAGGAGATTCAGAGCACCGCCTAAATGAACTTCAGAGACAGGCATGAGCCACGGCTATCAGCACAGACATCAGAGACAGGCATGAAACCCTAAGGCTACTGCTGCAGCCACCAAGAAGCCAGTGTGCAAGCACAGGTCACTATCCACACCCCTCTTGGGAGCCTATGCAGCCCGCCACTGCCAGGGTCCCGTGATCCAGGGACAACTTCCCCAAGAGAACACACAGCATGCCTCAGGCTGTTGCAACATCACAATGAGCTCTGCCACCTCAGGCTCACCCTGCATTCCGTACCCTCCCTCCCCCTGGTCTCAGTGAGCCAGAGCCCCCTAATCAACCGCTCCATTAACCCCCTCCTGTCTGGGCAAAGAACAGATGCTAGAAGGCGACCTACACACAGAGGCGGGGCCAAATCCAAAGCTGAACCCCAGGAACTGTGCGAGCAAAGAAGAGAAAGGGAAATCTCTCCGAGCAGCCCCAGGAGCAGTGGATTAAATCTTGACAATCAACTTGATGTACCCTGCTTCTGTGGAATACCTGAATAGACAATGAATGGTTCCAAAATTGAGGCAGTGGACCTTGGGAGCAACTGTAGACTTGGGGTTTGCTGTATGGCACTGACTAGTTTCTGATTTTTATGTTTATCTTAGTATAGTTTATAGCACTTGTTATCACTGATGAATTCATTTATTGATTTGGTAGCTCTCTTCTTTTTTTTAATCTTAATATATTTTATTTTTTATTTTAATAACTTTATTTTATTTTGTTTCTGTTTTTTCTACCTTTTCTTCTGAACCATGTGGCTGACAGTGTCTTGGTGCTCTGGCCAGTGTCAGGCCTGAGCCTCTGAGGTGGGAGAGCCAAGTTCAAGACATTAGACCACCAGAGAAATCCTGGCCCCACAAAATATCAATCACCGAGAGCTCTCCCACAGATCTCTGTCTCAACACTAAGACACAGCTCCACTCAACAACCAGCAAGCTCCAGTGCTGGACACCCCATGCCAAACAACTAGAAAGGCAGGAACACAACCCCACACATTAGCAGAGAGGCTGCCTAAAATCATAATAAGTTCACAGACACACCACAACACACCACCAGACATAGTCCTGCCCACCAGGAAGACAAGATCCAGCCTTATCCACCAGAACACAGGCATCAGTCTCCTCCACCAGGAAGCCTACACAATCCACTAAACCAGCCTAACACACTGGGAGCAAACACCAAAAACAACAGGAACTATGAACGTGCAGCCTGTGAAAACTAGACCGCAAACACAGTAAGTTAAGAAAAATGAGAAGACAGAGAAATACGAAGCAGATGGAGGAGCAAAGTAAAAATGACCAGACCAAAAAAATGAAGAGGAAATAGGCAGTATACCAGAAAAACAATTCAGAGTAACGATAGTAAATATGATCCAAAATCTTGGAAGTAGAATGGAGAAAATACAAGAAATGTTTAACAAGGACCTAGAAGAACTAAAGAGCAAACAATTATGGACAACACAATAAATGAAATTAAAAATTCTCTGGAAGGAATCAATAACAGAAAAACTGAGGCAGAAGAATGGATAAGTGACCTGGAAGATAAAATAGTGGAAATAACTACCACAGTGTAGAATAAAGAAAAAAGAATGAAAAAAATTGAGGACAGTCTCAGATGCCTCTGGGACAATATTAAACACACCAACATTCAAATTATAGGGGTCCCAGAAGAAGAAGAGAAGAAGAAAGGGACTGAGAAAATATTTGAAGAGATTATAGTTGAAAACTTCCCTAATATGGGAAAGGAAACAGGCAATCAAGTCCAGGAAGCACAGAGAGTCCCATACAGGATAAATCCAAAGAGAAACACGGCAAGACAAATATTAATCAAACTATCAAAAATTAAAGAAAAACTATTAAAAGCAGCAAGGGAAAAGCAACAAATAACATACAAGGGAACCACCATAAGCTTAATAGTTGACCATTCAGCAGAAACTCTGCAAGCCAAAAAGGAGTGGCAGGACATATTTAAAGTGATGAAAGGGAAAAACCTACAACCAAGATTACTCTACCCAGCCAGGATCTCATTCAGATTCAACAGAGAAATTAAAACCTTTAAAGACAAGCAGAAGCTAAGAGAATTCTGCACCACCAAACCAGCTTTATAGCAAATGCTACAAGAACTTCACTAGGCAGGGAACACAAGAGAAGGAAAAGACCTAAAAGAACAAACCCCCCAAAATTAAGAAAACGGTAATAAGAACACACATATCGATAATTACCTTAAATGTAAATGGATTAAGTGCTCCAACCAAAAGACATAGACTGGGTGAATGGATACAAAAACGAGACCCATATTTATGCTGTCTACAACAGACCCACTTCAGACCTAGGGACACATACAGACTGAAAGTGAGGGGATGGAAAAAGATATTCCATGAAAATGGAAATCAAAAGAAAGCTGGATTAGCAATTCTAATATCAGACAAAATCGACTTAAAAATAAAGTCTATTACAAGAGACAGAGAAGGGCACTACGTAATGACCAGGGATCAATCCAAGAAGAAGATAAAACAATTGTAAATATTTATGCACCCCACATAGGAGCACCTCAATACATAAGGCAAATGCTAATAGCCATTAAAGGAGAAATCAACAGTAACACATGATAGTAGAGGACTTTAACACCCCACTTTCACCAATGGACAGATAATCCAAAATGAAAATAAATAAGGAAACAAGCTTTAAATGACACATTAAACAAGATGGAGTTAATTGATATCTATAGGACATTCCATCCAAAAAGAACAGAATACACTTTCTTCTCAAGTGCTCATGGAACATTCTCCAGGATACATCATATCTTGGGTCACAAATCTAGCCTTGGTAAATTTAAGAAAATTGAACTCATATCAAGTATCTTTTCTGACCACAACACTATGAGACTAGACATCAATTGCAGGAAAAAATCTGTAAAAAATACAAACACATGGAGGCTAGACAATGCAATACTAAATAACCAAGAGATCACTGAAGAAATCAAAGAGGAAATCAAAAATTACCTAGAAACAAATGACAATGAAAACACAATGACCCAAAACCTATGGGATGCGGCAAAAGCAGTTCTAAGAGGGAAATTGATAGCAATACGATCCAACCTCAAGACACAAGAAACATCTCTAATAAGCAACCTAACCTTACACCTAAAGAAATTAGAGAAAGAAGAACAAGAAAACCCAAAGTTAGAAGAAGGAAAGAAATCATAAAGATCAGACCAGAAATAAACGAAAAAGAAATGAAGGAAATGATAGCAAAGTTCAATAAAACTAAAAGCTGGTTCTTTGAGAAGATAAACCAAATTGATAAACCATTAGCCAGAGTCATCAAGAAAAACAGGGAGAAGACTCAAATCAACAGAATTAGAAATAAAACAAGAGAAGTAACAAATGACACTGCACAAATACAAAGGATCATGAGAGAATATTACAAGTCAATAAACTACTATATGCCAATAAAATGGACAAACTGGAAGAAATGGACAAATTTTTAGAAAAACACAACCTTGCAAGACTGAACCAGGAAGAAATAGAAAATAAAAACAATCACAAGCACTGAAATTGAAACTGATTAGAACTCTTCCAACAAAGGAAAGTGCAGGACCAGGTGGCTTCACAGGCAAATTCTATCAAACATTTAGAGAAGAGCTAACATGTATCCTTCTCAAACTCGTCCAAAATATAGCAGAGGAAGGAACACTCCCAAACTCATTCAACGAGGTCACCCTCACCCTGATACCAAAACCAGACAAAGATGTTACAAAAAAAGAAAACTACAGGCCAGTATCTCTGATGCACATAGATGCAAAAATCCTCAACAAAATACTAGCAAACAGAATCCAACAGCACATTAAAAGGATCGTACACCATGATCAAGTGGAGTTTATCCCAGGAATGCAAGGATTCTTCAGTCTATGCAAATCAATCAGTGTTATAGACTGTATTGACAAATTGAAGGATAAAAACCATATGATTATCTCAATAGAGGCAGAAAAAGCTTTTGACAAAATTCAACACCCATTTGTAATAAAAATCCTCCAGAAGGTAGGCATAGAGGGAACCTACCTCAACATAATAAAGGCCATATATGACAAACCCACAGCCAACATCGTTCTCAATGGTAAAAAACTGAAACCATTTCCTTTAATATCAGGAACAAGACAAGGTTGCCCACTCTCACCACTATTATTCAACATAGTTTTGGAAGTTTTAGCCACACCAATCAGAGACGAAAAAGAAATAAAAGGAATCCAAATCAGAAGAGAAGAAGTAAAAGTGTCACTGTGTGCAGATGACATGATACTATACAGAGAATCCTAAAGATGCCACCAGAAAACTAGAGCTACTCAGTGAATTTGGTAAAGTAGCAGGATACAAAATTAATGCACAGAAATTTCTTGTGTTCCTGTACGTTAATGATGAAAAATCCGAAGAGAAATTAAGGAAACACTCCCATTTACCATTGCAACAAAAAGAATAAGATACCTAGGAATAAGCCTACTTAAGGAGACAAAAGACCTGTATGCAGAAAACTATAAGACACTAATGAGAGAAATTAAAGATGATACAAATAGATGGAGAGATATATCATGTTCTTGGATTGGAAGAATCAACATTGTGAAAATGACTGTACTACCCAAAGCAATCTACAGATTCAATGCAATCCCTATCAAACTACCAATGGCATTTTTCACAGAACTAGAACAAATAATTTCCCAATTTGTATCGAAACACAAAAAACCCCGAATAGCCAAAGCAATCTTGAGAAACAAAAACGGAGCTGGAGCAGTCGGGCTCCCAGACTTCAGACTATACTACAAAGCTACAGTAATCAAGACAGTATAGTACTGGCACAGAAACAGAAATATAGATCAATGGAACAGGATAGAAAGCCCAGAGATAAACCCACGCACATATGGTCACCTTATGTTTTCATAAAGTAGGCAAGAATATACAATGGAGAAAAGACAGCCTCTTCAGTAAGTAGTGCTGGGAAAACTGGACAGCTACATGTAAAAGAATGAAATTTGAACACTTCCTAACACCATACACAAAAGTAAATTCAAAATGGATTAAAGATCTAAATGTAAGCCTGGACGCTGTAAAACTCTTAGTGGAAAGTGTAGGCACAACACTCTATGACATAAATCACAGGAAGATCCTTTTTGACCCACCTCCTAGAGAAATGGATATAAAAACAAAAAATAAACAAATGGCACCAGTGAAAAATAAAAGCTTTTGCACAGCAAAGGAAACTATAAACAAGACGAAAAGACAGCACTCAGAATGGGAGAAGATATTTGCAAATGAAGCCAAGCAACTGACAAAGGATTAATCTCCAAAATATACAAGCAGCTCATGTAGCTCAATATCAAGAAAACAAACAACCCAATCCAAAAATGGGCACAAGACCTAAGTAGACATTTCTCCAAAGAAGATATACAGATTGCCAACAAACACGTGAATAGATGGTCAACATCACTAATCATTAGAGAAATGCAAATCAAAACTACAATGAGGTATCACCTCACACTGGTCAGAATGGCCATCATTAAAATATCTACAAACAATAAATGCTGGTGAGGGTGTGGAGAAAAGGGAACTCTCTTGCACTGTTGATGGGAATGTAAATTGATATAGCCACTATGGAGAACAGTATGGAGGTTCCTTAAAAAACTAAAAATAGAACTACCATATGACCCAGCAATCCCACTATTGGGCATATACCCTGAGAAAACCATCATTCAAAAAGAGTCATGTACCAAAATGTTCATTGTAGCTGTATTTACAGTAGCCAGACATGGAAGAAACCTAGGTGTCCATCATCAGACGAATGGATAAAGATGTGGCACATATATACAATGGAATATTACTCAGCCATAAAAATAAACAAAATTGAGTTATTTGTAGTGAGGTGGATGGACCTTGCATTTGTCATACAGAGTGAAGGAATCAGAAAGAGAAAAACAAATACCATATGCTAACACATATATATGGAATCTAAAAAAGAAAAAAAAAGGTTGTTAAGAGCCTAGGGGCAGGAAAGGAATAAAGACACAGATGTAGAGAATTGGCCTGAGGACACGGAGAGGGGGAACCTTAAGCTGGGGCGAAGTGAGAGAGTGGCATTGACGTATATACACTACCAAATGTGAAATAGATAGTTAGCGGGTAGCAGCTGCATAGCACAGGGAAATCAGCTCAGTGCTTTGTGACCACCTAGAGGGGTGGCATAGGGAGGGCGGGAGGCAGATAAAAGAGGGAGGGGATATGGGGATATATGTATACGTATAGCTGATTCACTTTGTTATATAGCAGAAACTAATACAACATTGTAAAGCAATTATACTCCAACAAAGATATTTTAAAAAATAAGTAAAAATAAAATACTTATTACTTTGAATTATGCTGAATATGCATGTCAAAAGCAGCGTGTCAACTCATTTCATTTAAATCTATCAGTATCCTTATCAGTTGTTTCTTTTCTGTCTATCCAGATACTATCTTGTTTAATATATTGAGTAGTTGGTAATCCACCTGAGGTTTACACAATTGCTTACTCTCATTGCCAGAGAAAACTCTTCTTGTCTGTGTTTATTTAGGCTGCACCGTTTGCATGGAACACTTAGAAAATCAGCAGTATGGCATAGTAGCTATCACTACAGGTTTTGGAGACAGATTCTCTTAGTTCACATCCCACCTTGCTACTTACTAGCCATGTCATTTTGGGCAAGTTACTTACCCTCTCTATGCCTATTTCTCTATCTGAATGGGGACAATAATAATTCACTATTAGTTCAAAACTAGTTCATGTTACTAGGATTGTTAGAGGATTAGCCCTTCAAATCTCAAAATATTTATATGCTACTTCTAATTTGACCTCCAAAAATATAAGAATTTAAACGTTAGAAGTAGGAAGTAGAGTAAAAATAACTTAATGGTATGTTTGTGAAAACAAGGGAAGAAGGAAGGTAAATGGAAAAAAGGAAAAGATTAAGTCTACATGGAGACAGAGATTCCTTCCAAAGAAAGGTGACAGATCAGTTTTGCTTAGTTCATTGCCTTGCCTAAAACACACCAAGAAAAGCATGTGTTATTTATAATTTAAGGAGATGAATTAATATACTGAGAGGAGGTGAGATAGTATGACTAATGAAGATGAAAATGAAAACAGTTGAATTGCCTTTTTGCCCTGAATGACTATATAGCTTTAGGATATTGGGTAGGATTAATTATGTTACTACCACTAACCCCAATCTTGTCAGAGAACATTTTCAGTGGAATCCTACCCACTCTCTGTTATGTACTGAAGTGAAGGAGGGAAAAGAAGAAGCAGACAAAGCCTCATTAAGGGAGATGATTTCTTTGCAACTCTGCTTTCTGCTACACCCTGTGCAAAGCACTCTGTTCTCCATGGCCTGAGAAAAGGCCCTGGACAGGCTATCAAGAGCAATATAGTATTCTATGTGGGGTGGTATCCTTGGTGAAGAAAAGGGGGTTTTGTCCTACCAAAGTTGTTTCTGTACTAAAATGTTTGGAAATTATTGATTTAATATATGATCAGTGACTAAAAATCTGTTTATATAAACAATGTAGTGACTTCTCTATGAGCATAAAAGCCTAGAACACTTTAGCACAAGTCCCATGTAGAAGTCAGGCTGAATGATATTTTTGTTTGCTTTAATCACTGCAGAATATATTTATAACTAGGACAAATCTATTATCTATAGTATAACTGGGTTAAACCAAAAGAAAAAAAAAAAGACCCCAGAGCATAAGTTTTGCTTTTCACTGTGAATATTTCTCAGAGTTAGGAAAAAATTTTCAATTGTAGGATAGAGAGAACAAAACTAGTTTCTGGAACTACAAATGAAAAGGTAATTGTTGTGGAAAAGTACTCGAAATTGTACCGTCTCTTTCTCTTTGATGATTAACAGCTTCTTAAAAAAAGGAATGACTTGACTCATGCCAGCTACCTGTATATAATCTGATGAGAGACAGAGACTGCTGGCTCCATCTGTCTTCTTTTCCCCATTGAATTAGAACTACTGGGAGTCTTGAAATATCAGACTGATTTATTTCGCCTAAGTAAATCTATAATGTTTGCTCCAAATGTTGTGTAATTTCATTTGGGGTTTTCTTGAGCCAAGAGCTGCTGAATGAGTCTACTTCGAAGCTGGGTCACCTTGCTGTGAGTTTGCTAGCTAGGTCACAATGTGAGAGAAACACAAATAGTGACAAAACCATGAGAGGGTTGGGGGCACTGCAGAGGCAAGAACCCAGTTTTGGCATTCTTGTTAAAATGCCTGAGCCAAGTGCTTATGCTGCCTGGAGGCTGCTTGTTTTGCAAACCGTCGCATACTCTTTTAGAGCATACTCAATCTAGCAGTTTATTGGCTTCCAGTTTTTCTTCCAGCAATATTAATCTATTGCTGAATATTTAAAATTTAATCCCTTTGGATGTTCAGTAACAAGCAGTAGCCCTGATCGTTTAATTTGTCTGGCATCAGAGAGGAGAAAAAAGGCTGATGCTAAACAGGAATTGCTAGGAGAGAGAAATCAGTAAATTTGTTTGCCTATTACCAGCATCACATGAGACTTTGCTCCCCTTTCAGGGTCTACTGTGGAATATGGTGGCTCTTTGGTGTCACTGCCAAGCAAAGAGGGCGTGAGACACCTATATTTTTCTACCTTCAAAATCACTAGGGAAATTGAAGTTGTAAATAAAAATCAGATTTAAATTTTATTCTGCTCAAATTTTGAGTCTCTGATGAATTAAAAACATATGCTTTTTCCCAAGTTGTTTATTTGGCATGATGTGTGTTTAGTTACTTAGAAATTAAGACTCTTATTTGAGCTATATGCAGTATGATATTTAAGTAGTCTGTTTGGAACCCAAAGTCATGTACCATCAAAATGTTTTAAATGATGGTGAAATTCATAGATCAACCTATAAAAATATATTCAACCCATAACAGACATTGTGGATAGAATCTTGTTATCACATCTTAAAGCTAACTGTAAAAATTATAATATTTTCATAGAAAAATGCACTTACAGATCCAAATTGGGTTGACCAGAAAGTATAATTCCTGCTAAGGCCCTGGATATGGGGGTAATGACAACCCAAAATGGCTTAAAGACTTAAATATAAGACATGACACCATAAAGCTCCTAGAAGAGAACATAGGCAAAACGTTCTCTGACATAAATCATACCAATGTGTTCTTAGGTCAGTCTCCCAAGGCAATAGAAATAAAAGCGAAAATAAACAAATGGGACCTAATCAAACTTATAAGCTTTTGCACAGCAAAGGAAACCATAAGCAAAATGAAAAGACAACCTATGGACTGGGAGAAAATATTTGCAAATGATGTGACTGACGAGGGCTTAATTTCCAAAGTATACAAACAGCCCATACAATTCAATAACAAAAAACCCAAACAACCCAATCAAAAAATGGGCAGAAGACCTAAATAGACGTTTCTCCAAAGAAGGTATACAGATGGCCAACAGGCACATGAAAATATGCTCAACATCACTAATCATTAAAGAAATGATTAGTCAAAACTACATTGTAGTCAAAACTACAATGACGTACCATCTCACAAAAGTCAGAATGGCCATCATTAAAAAGGCTACAAATAATAAATGCTGGAGAGGTTGCAGAGAAAAGGAAACCCTCTTACACTGTTGGTGAGAATGTAAATTGGTGCAGCCACTATGGAAAATGGTATGGAGGGGCCTCAAAAAACTGAGAGTTGCCATATGATCCAGCAATCCCACTCCTGGGCGTATACCCAGATAAAAGTATAATTTGAAAAGATATATGGACATTTATGTTCATAGCAGCACTATGTATATGTATACATACACATACATATACATACAATGGAATATTACTTAGCCATTAAAAAAAGAATGAAATAATGCCATATGCAGCAACATGGATGGACCTAGAGATTATCATACTAAGTGAAGTAAGTCAGAAGGAGAAAGACAAATACCATATGATATCACTTATATGCGGAATCTAAAATATGACACAAATGAACATATCTACAAAACAGAAACGGACTCACAGACATAGAGAACAGACTTGTAGTTGCCGAGTTGGGGAGGAGTGAAGTATTGGAAGTTTGGGATTAGCAGATGCAAACCATTATATATAGGATGGTTAAACAACAAGGCCCTACTGTATAGCACAGGGAACTATACTCAGTATCCTGTGATAAACCATAATGGAAAAGAATATGAAAAACAATATATGTGTGTATAACTGAATCGCTTTGCTGTACAGCAGAAATTACATTGTAAATCAACTATACTTCAATAAAAATCTTTAGAAAGTTTACATTTTATTAGCAAAGACATACATATAAACAAAGATATGCATTAATCTATTAATGTATTCTAGACATTGTGAGAAAAATGACCATAGGCTATTTTATATTTCCTATTGCTGCTCTAACAAACACACAAACTTAGTGATGTAACACAACACATATCTGTTCTCTTACAGTTCTGGAGATCAGAAGTCCTAAAATGAAAGCATTGACAGGCTGTGTTGTTTCTGGAGATCTATGGGAGAATCCATTTCCCTGACTTTTCTAGCTTCTAGAAGTTGCCTGCATTCCTTCACTTGTGGTCCTACTCTCCATCTTTAACACCAGCAGCATAGCATCTTCCAGTTGCCCTCTCTCTTTCTCTTCCTGCTTTCATCATTGCATTGTCTTTTCTGACTCTGACCCTCCTGCCTACTTCTTATAAGGATTCTTGTGGTTATATTGGGATCAGCTGGATAATCAAGGATAATCTCCCCTTTTTAAGATCTTTAATCAGATCTCCCCTTTTACCATGTAAGGTAACGTATTCATGGGTTCTGGGGATTTGGATGTGGATGTTGTGGGGAATACAATATTTAATCTACCATAGCTCTGGTGGAGTCCAGTGGAAGGATATTTTGAATTTTAAGAGTGGGTGGATGTAGTATATCAGAAGAGACTTCTTTGAAGTATTAGTGCTTGAGTCAAGATTTGGTCATTGAGTAAGTATTCGTTAGGGGAGCACCAAGGTATCCAGCAGTGGGCAGTGTGAAAAATTCTCACATGGGAAGGCAAAGACAAAGATATGCTCAGAGAACTGCAGGTAGTTTGACTTGCCTAAAACATAATTTTATAGGGGAGATATCCAAAGGGATTAAACTGGAGGTAGATGCTTGGATGAAAACATACAGAACCTTAGTGTCAAACCAAGGGGTCTAGGTTAGGATTGGTGCTCTGACTTGTGAACTCTAGCCACCTTGGATCCCCAAGCTCTCAGTTTTGTTTTCTTTTCTTTTTAAATTTTTATTGGAGTATAATTGATTTACAATGTTGTGTTACTTTCTGATGTACAGTAAAGTGAGTCAGTTATACATATACATATATCTACTCTTTTTAAGATTCTTTTCCCATATAGGTCATTACAGAGTACTGAGTAGAGTTCCCTGTGCTATACAGTAGGTCCTTATTAGTTGTCTGTTTTATATATGGTAGTGTGTATATGTCAATCCCAATCTCCCAGTTTATCCCTCCCCCCCTTACCCACTCGTAATCATAAGTTTGTTTTCTACATCTGTAACTTTATTTCTGTTTTGTAGGTAAGTGCATTTGTAGCCTTTTTTTAGATTCCACATATAAGTGGTATCATATGATATTTGTCTTTCTCTGTCTGACTTCCTTCACTCAGTATGACAATCTCTAGGTCCATCCATGTAGCTGCAAATAGCATTCTTTCTTTTTTTTTCTAATTCAGGGAAACCAGTGGACTCTAGTCATGTTCTCTCTGCATGTGTTGCAACTCAGAAACTTTTTCCAGGTAGTAAGCTGCTGCCATTGTTTTGTTTCCTATATCCCATTTGTTTCCCAGCTCTCAAGGGTCCTTCACTGCCAGATGTCTGATACATTGAGTTCTGTTGTTTGATAAAATGAAAAAGTAGATTTCGTATGTGCTATAATGTCTGTTCCAGTTGAGACTGAACTTCCTTGCCCCGATTTAAAAAAATAATAATGAGGCTAGAGATGTAGTCGAGTTCACCTTTGAGGGCAGACTTCCTTTATTTTAGGAAAAACAGCTTAATGGGCTTTTTCATTATGCTAATTAAAGCAGAGACATTGGAAATTTCAAGAAAATGAAGATGGAAAAAGACGTTTGTTTTGCATCTATAAACAATCTAATTTTAGAAAACAAATTACTTTCTTCTATGAGGTCCTCAGGGTGGTTGAAGGTCTAGACACCAGGGTGAGGAGGCATGTTGAGTCATAGCCACAGGTTTGGCTGTTAGTGACCCCTATAAAATTTCATAAACTAGGGGTTCAGAAGTAAGATATTAAGGAAGTGTCTTGGCTTGTGAATTCTGGTCATAACTTAATTCCAATTATACATATATAATTTTTTTCCCCGAGGTTCGGTTTCCTCCTTTTATCTTGAAGTTTCAGGAAAGTTCAGTTAAACTTCTCAATCAAGTCTTACTTGAAATCTAGACTGATTGAAATTTAGGGAGAGACCTGTGTCTAAATTTGGACAAGTGATACAGAAGGAATGATGGCAGTCTGGGATGACTGGTATGCAATGTCAAGATGCGACTGACAGAGAAATTCTGAATAGATGTCTTCAGTGAGACCAGTGGTGGATCAGACAAGGGACAGCCTTCTTGTGTTTATGGAATGTTGAGTAAATTCCATGAGGATTCCCAGAAATATGTGGAGAGGGAAATCCAATAAAGTTGGATTTCTTGTGAAGTCTAATGGGAGCTTGCACTATTTTTATTAAGATATTAAAGGGAAATGCCTGGAAACCTACAGGCCATATATCTCTATTAACATAGCCACCAAATTATAAGTAATGTGGCTTAGATATGAATTCCAATCTTTCTTCCTATTGGCGAAAGCATACCTATGTATGGCTAAAGAAAAGGTCTTTGTCCTCAATATATCCACATCATGATTTTTCTCATCATTTTTCAGGTCATCAGTTAATATTCTTGATCCTACATGACTGTACTTCTTTTACTAATCAGCACCAGAATCATCACCTTCTTGATTTAGAGTGTTTTTAGTAACAGCATAAAATTCTTAATCTCCCTGAATAAATTATTCACATATCAGACTTTAATTACAGAGTCTTTATAAACTGTATATTTACGGTTATGGTTACTGCTGGTTATGGTTATGTCATTCAGAAAGGCATGCTGGCAGTGAAATTTCTCTCTAGGGTGAAAATGCCAGTGACCTCATTCCCTTCCAAGTAATGTCTCTTATAAGAAGAATGTATAATCTTTTCTACTTTGCAACCTCCCTGACACTGCTTAACCTACTGCAGTTTGCTTTCTGACACTTCCATTCCACAGAAAGAGCATCCAACAATATCAGCCATAACAGACTAACTGCAAAATCTGTCACTGTGTAGTCCTTTTCGTATTTGTCATCTCAAACACATCTGACATTGTTGTACACTTTGTCCCTCTTGCAACTCTCTCCCCTCTTAACTTCCATTGAAACATTCTTTTATTTTTCTTCTACATTTTGGGTAATTCCTCCCCAATTTCTACCCAGCTCTTACAGATTCATATGCCATAGACTTTTTCTCTTTTATCCTATCTTAATCTGTTTGATTTGCTCTAACAGAATTCCATAGACTAGGTAGTTTATGAACAACAGAAATTTATTTCTCACAGTTCTGGAGGCTGGAAGCCTGAGTTCAGGGTGTCAGCAGCCAGCTCTTTTCTTCCAGGCTGCAGACTTCTCATGGTATCCTCACATGGTGGAGGGGGCTAGGGAGCTCTCTAGGGTTTCTTTTATAGAGGTACTAATCCCATTCATGAGGGCAGAGCCTCATGACCTACCCACCTCCCAAAGGCCCCACCTCCCAATACCATCACATTGGGCATTAGAAATTTAACATATGTATTTTGTGGGGACACAAACATTCAGACCATAGCATACCCTACACTCAAGGGTCTACCATAATTTTTATGCCCATGATTTCTAGATCTGTACCTCTTGTTCAGACATTTTCTTTGAATTCCAGAGCAGACTACACAATGTTTACTTGTACGTTTTTCTAACTCTTCATGCTGACCATTAACAGTATGGAATTTATTAACCTACTCCCTAAGCCCAAATGAAACCACTATTCACCCAATCTCCAACTTAAAACATTAGAGTTTATGTGCTGTAGAGAGCAGATCCTGACACAAGGACTGAAGTGTTAACACTTTATTTGAGAAATGCAAGCCCAGGATGGTGAGGATGAGGGAAAAAGGAACACAAGGCAAGGAAAGATGTAAGCCATGTGATGTGACACATTGTTATGTTGATACCATCTTTACAAGAAACTACAAAGGAGAATAGCAAGTCCTTCATAAAGTGTGTTTTCTGGGCATGCAGAACTTTTCTGATCGTATTAAGAGTTGAAACCATGCCTTGAAGTGCTCTACAGAAGAGAGAATAGTGGAGAAATTTATCTGCCTGATTCTCTCCATAGTCTCACATTTTCTACTGTTCAGTATTCACACCCTGAGGAACTAATTTTCAGATTGCATCGTCCAGGCTCTTGGTGGTCAGTCAAGAAGTCAGGTTGCCTCCTCAGACGGAACACTAACCCAGGGAGAAAGAGAAGTGGGTGATTAAGGAAATCTGAGAAAGTTCACAAGGTCAGCATCATCCCAATCCATTCTCCTGAATTTATTTCTATATCTCAATCTCTACATCAGATTATTTACCAAGTACCATTATTTCTACCTCATAATTATATCTCAAATATGTCCCCTTCTCTTATTTTATGCTCTTAATTTTTATTGAGAACCATTTCAACAATTTCTCAATTATTCACCCAAACCTGACCTTGCTTCCCTTCACTGTATTCTTTTTCATGATGTCAGAGTAATTTGTTTTTAAAGTATAAATCTTGCTATTTTACTACCTAAAAATCCTTCAGTGGCTCCCCACTGACTCTAGAGTAAAATCATTGTCCTTACCATGGACAGAGGCAAAAGTTCTCATAATCTAGGTCTTTCTTAAATCTTTAGCCTCTTCCCTCATCACGTTTCATATAGTACCTTATGATCAGACTATGATCATCTATTGCCAGGTTACCCAAATATGCCATGCTACCTTTTTCATTTGTATATTCATATCATGTTGCTCTCCATCTTCTGTTCTTTACCTGGCTAAGTTCTATTCAACCTTCTAGATAAGTTCAAGATGAAAAACCAATAAAAATATTTAGTTATTTATTCACAGCAAATATTCGCTGAGCTATTCTTACGTATCAGACATTACACTAGTTCTGACTATGCAGAATTTAACAGAGCAAGCAAAAATCCACCCCCCCCCAGAACTCATATTCCAGTGAAAGGGGTAGGCAATAAAGGAATAAGTAAAATACATAAAATGTTGGCTAGTGAGAAGTGACCAAAAAAATTAGAGAGCAGCCGTAAGAACTCTTTGGATAATTTTAGATAGGATGGCCTGGGAAGATCTCACTACAGAGGTGACTTGAGTAAAGACCTAAAGAAGGTAATGGAGTGTGCCATCTTGGGGAAAAGCAGATCAGGCACAAAGGAAAGTAATTGCAGAGTGATTGAGGAATTACAAGAAAACAAGGAAAGCTGGAATAGTTAATAAAGGGAGAATAGTAGGAAATGAGGTTAAAAATGTAGTAAGAGGCCCCATTATAGGGATATGGAGACCATTGTATGACTTTGGCTTTTTCTTTGAGTGAACAGGAAGCCATTGAAGGATTTTAAATGGAAGGCAAAGAATGACCTGGACTATTACATTGAGAGTGGATACTAAGAGGGCAAAGACTGAAATTAGGAGACTACTTAGTAGGTTACTGTAATAATCCAATGTGAGATGATAGTGGTTTGTCTAGGATGGTGGTGATCGAGGGTGATGAGTTAGTAGTTAAATTCTGCACATACTTAAAGGATATAGCTGAGAGTTGAGATGTAGAGTATGAGAATTTGGCATAAGCAACTGAGATGGAAAGACAGAGGGGCAGGTTTGGGAAGGAGTATAAGGAGGTCAGTTTTGGGCATGTCAAGTTTGAGATGACCATGAGTTACCCAAGTAAGAATGTCAAGTCCGCAGTTGGATAATTTAGTCTGGACTTCAGGGAAAGGTACTTGCTAGAGAGATGCATTTAAGAATGATTATCATGGAGAAGGCAGTTAAATCCATAAGGTTGGATAGCTTTCTTTCTCACTCAGAGTAAAAGCCAAAATCCTATAATCACTGAGGAAGGAGTTATAAATCAAAAATAGAAAATGTTCACAGACAAGGGACATTCTGAAATGTAAGGATTAAAGATTTGAAGGAACCAGAAAAAGGGCTGAGAAGGAACTGCCAGTCAAGTAGAAAGAAAACCAAAAATCATCGTGTCTTGGGATAGTGATTAAGACAAGTTAGTCTTAATAAATAAATGGTTTAAACACAGCAGACATTTGTTTCTCCCTCACCTAACAATTCAAGCCAGATGTTCTGGGATAGGGGGTTGCCTGTCTTTCACACAGTGAGTCAGATATTCATGTTCTCTCTAACTTATGGCTGGTTCCTCCATCCCTTGTGGATTCACTGTTATTTGCATTTAGCAGCTCAAGGAGGAATAACGTTAGAGGATGTATATCCACTTCTTAATTTACTGGACCTGGAAATGGTACAGACCTCTTCCACTTATACTTCCATATCTTATTACTCAGTCATATGGTCATACCTATCTGTGAGTGAGACTTGGAAATGTGGTAATGCTATGTGTACCATAAGAAGAAATCGATTTTTTTTTTAATGTATGAATAGCTAGCAGTGTGTGTCATCCCCAGTGAAGAAATTTTCCAAGCTGAAATTTTCCAATCCTCTGACTTTTAATTTTCCTTTAATTGCTATTTTTCCCATAATGGATTCATTGACAGCATTTATTTTATATCCCTGATGGGTTTCGTATTGACTGGGCACTTAGATGTTCAACAGATATTGTTACATATAAAGGTGAAAGCATTCAAGTTGGAAGATGTTTATAGTTTACAAAATAAATGAGTAGTTCAGGTATAACTTCAGGTATAACTGAAGTGGGTTCAGGTGCCCACTTCTTTGATGGGTAATATGAGGCTCAGAGAAGTTAAGTGTCTTGCTAAAAACCACATAGCTAGTAAGTAATGGATTTGGCCCTTGAATTCCATGTTCTCTGATTTCAGGAATATGAATAGACTTGATCATTCTTCTCCATTTTGATTCACTTGCAGGAAACCTAAAGTGAAAATGAAATATTTAAATAGCTAACTATGAAGTGTAATTTACTGACAGTTTTACTCTGTCCTCTATTTAAGTGTTGATCTTGGATTATGACACAGACCATGAGCTATTCTGGTTCTCTAATGACATTATGTTGGCCAGAGAGTCTGGTGGCACAGACGTTGGCATTACAATTTAAAATTACTGAGACAAGCTGGAAAAGAAAACAAATGAAATTCAGCAGGGACAATTCAATTAAAGGACTACAGTATAGAAGGAGGAAGAATATAAACACAGAAATAATCTTAAAACAGAGTAGAATGCAATGCCTAATAGGAGAGTTCCATGTGAAGTGTCAGGAAAGTTCAGTAGAGAAAACCTAATCTCACCTTGATTCGGGTCAAGGCTACAGCAAATTTTGTGCTATTGGAGGAGCCCAGATTCCAATTTTAGTTTGTGGAGCCACGAGTGCCTTTCAGAGTGTGAGAGTGCCATCTCAAAGTGGTTTAAACAATAAAGCAAGATAATTTGCTCATATCATTAAAAAGTCTTAAAGCAAGATAATTTGCTCATGTCATTAAAAAGTCTTAAAGCAAGATAATTTGCTCATGTCATTAAAAAGTCTCAAACTAGCCTATTCATTTTAGTTTTGTTGTTTGTGGATGAACATTGGCTGCAGGTAAGCAGCTGCTTTAGTGGTAATAGGGTCAGTTTCTATCTTAGAGTGCGGAGTGGAGTGGAACACATGTCCTGAGATTCCTTGAGAAAGTCCTGGGACTCACTCTGGTTGGCCTGGCCTAGACCAAATGCTTGAGTCATAGACCTCAGGGAGGAGCCACGTCTCTGGAACCACATGATACCCAAATGGAAATGAGTGGTGTTTAAAAGCTAGAGAGGTACCCCAGAGTCCAGAGCAGAAAGGGAGGGGATTTCAGGCATAAAGAATTATTTTAGAGAAGCAATGTATCAGGGCAAGATTAAGGTGTGTTTTATTATTCTATGTTTGCTGCCTAGAATCATAATTGACAGATAGTGCCCAATATATTTTTATTAAATAAATGAATGAATAACTCCATGAATAAATAAAAGCATACTCCAGTTCGGCTGGAGCATATGATATACAAATAGGAAGATGTAAAGTAGGCAGTGTATCAATGGCAGATAAGCAAAAACAAAATTTTGTAAACTATATAAAACGACTCTCTTTTTTTTTTTTTTTTTTTTTTTTTTGTGGTATGCGGGCCTCTGACTGTTGTGGCCTCTCCCGTTGCGGAGCACAGGCCTCGGACACACGGGCTCAGCGGCCATGGCTCACGGGCCCAGCCGCTCCGCGGCATGTGGGATCTTCCCGGACCGGGGCATGAACCCATGTCCCCTGCATCGGCAGGCAGACTCTCAACTACTGCGCCACCAGGGAAGCCCGCAACTCTCATTTTTAACTATTCTTGGGGCAGTTTTGCTACTGACCTGTTATTACCCACTGAGCCAGCTGTGCCTCACTGCCCTCCTTGCTCTTGGATGACTTCCTGCTGCTCAGGAGTGCCTGTAAGAATACACACACATTTTGAGTGTAGCCTAAACCAGCTATAAATATGAAGGTATGTTCTATGCAAAGTTATTCACATACTGCATTCCAAAACAAACAAACAAAAAAAGAAATGTGTTATCATCAGCTGCTATTTGAGATGATCTGTGCCACTGTTCTCCTCCGTTAGTTTGGGTAATTGGGCCGAGCCTGTATACAAATGCAAAATGGGACATCACTGGCAATGGACAAGTGCAGTATAAGGGATCTAGGAGTTAAGGCTGATCACTAGCTGAATTAGTCAGAGGTGGTTTCTATTGTTACCAACAAAGCTAACAAAATCCTCCTCCAAACTCTTTACCAGTAATTGTAATGGATGAAGTTTAGATATACAGTAATGAGAATGGCACAACATGTACATCCAAATAGAAGCTGACTTTCAAAATAGTCATCTTGGTACATTATACACATGTTCAATTAAGCTGTCCTTGTTCGTACTTGGGAAACTCTCCTTTAGTGTAAGTTTCAATTCATAACTAAGTAAAAAGATCTATCTGGTTATTTCATTTTGTTTAACTTTATTTTGTTTTGTTGTGTTTGATTTTGAATTTGCTTACTGTTGTTTTGTTTAGCAGTCGAATAGATAATGCACTCATTATTCACCAAGTTGTTAATTTCAAATGACTGGATTGTGTTTAAAAATTAAATCCGTTTTCAACATTGATGATGAGTCCATACCATGAATTTTCAAAAGAATGTGCTGTGGGATCAGAAGAAAAATTTTAAAGAATTCTAAGTCTATCTTGACCAACAGAAAATCACCTGAGAAAGAAGACGTTTTCTCAGAGTAGGCTTATTTTATCAGTAAAGACCTTAGCTGTATGCACCCACTCTGAAATTTCTGTTAAAGCATCAGACTTCATACTCTTCCCCTTCATACTATACCTTATACTAGACAAGTACATCAAGATGTGCAGCTGTTATGTGTGTGTAATATTTATACATCAATATTATGTTGCTACATGCTATTCTATAAAATCTCAATACAATATAAAAACTGCTGAACTTTTTTCATAATGCTTAATATTGGTCATGTTCTTGTTGATCATTCCCTTGTTAGCTAACTTTCCTCTGAGTGTCTGATTAATAAAGATGAGGAACTATGGAGAAAATCCGAAAGAGCACACTGTAGATGTTTAGTAGAAGGAAAATATAATCAGTTCCAGCAATAGCTTAGATTTAATCTGGACAAAATAAACCAAGGAGTAGTTTACCAGTAAGTTGCATGTGTATGAAAGATACACTTAAGAGTTAGTAATCATATTTTCTCTATTTCTGTTTGGGTAAATACAATGGATAGAGGATGTCTGTCAGACGTAAGAAAATAGTTTATTAATTAATATTAATAGTGAAAGAGTAGAACAGGTTTTTAAAAGAGCTACAAGATATTATATAGCACTGAGAAAAAGAAAATCTGACTTTCATTTCAACATAATTACGTACCAGGAGCCATCTGGATTAGTCACCTGCACCTTGTAATGCCCCCCAATGTTCAGTCTTTCTCAGTGGATTCATTGTGGAGGTCTCCACAACCCCTGGCTGGGACTGACTCACTCATGCACTGCCTCCAAGACAGCTCATGCTACACCCAGAGCTCTTCCCCATTTTGCCTTGCACCTTCTACATAGCTAGTTCCTGAAATCCTGCTTCCATTCCTATGCTTTGCTGTCTGCTTTTGGATACCTCAGACAAGCCACATTCTACCCTCTGAAATCTTAATTTCAGACTTCCCCGAGCACCCTCCAGATTGCTTGCAAAATTATTGCTCCTACAGCTGTTTTTCATTTTCATTGGGATTTTCTCTCTACTTCTATTTTACGTTTCTGTACCTCATTCTACATTTCTTCCTTCTCCACTGAAGCTAATTTGATAGTCTATCACTTCATTTATATTCTAGGAATAACCTAAACTATCTTGATGGCTTGTCCTGGAGAAATCCCCAACCTTTATGGGTCTAACCATTTGCCTTCTCTGAGCCTACACTCAGAATGCAGACCTGTTAAAAGATAATCCTGAAATAGAGTAGATTAGAACTACCACACATTCATAGACACAGGTTCACGGGAAACATCAACGTTTCCCTGCTCATACTTTTACTTTCCACAGTTTGTATAGTTCTATGAGTTTTTGACAAAATATATACAATTGTAAAATCATTACTACGCCCAGTGTATAGAACAGTTTCGTCACGTGACAAATCCCCTTGTGCCCCTTTGTAGACAACCCCTCCCTCCATCCCCAGCCTGTGGCAACTGCTTATCTTTTTTCAGTCCTTTTAGTTTTGATTTTTCCAAAATATCATATTAATAGAATTGTACAATAGGTCGCCTTTGAGTCTAGCTTTTTTCACTTAGCATAGTGCATTTGAGATTCATCCACCCTGTCGTTAAGTATCAAAAATGAATGCCTTTTAATTGTTGAGTTGATTCATTGTGTGTGTAGACCATAGTTTGTTTATAAATTCACCAGTTGAGGGACATGTTGCGTTTTTTCAGGTTTTGGTAATTATGAATAAAACTACTATACCATTCATCTCCAGGTTAAAAATGATATGTTTTAATTTTATCTGGGTAAATACCTAGGGCCTGATTGCTGAATCACATGGTAGACCTATGTTTAACTTTAAAAGAAACTGGTGAACTGTTTTCCAAAGTAACTAATATTTTCAGTCTTACTAACAGTATAATTGCTTCCATTGCTGCCCATGCCCTAAGCACATAGTATTATCAGTTCTTGATTTTAGCCATTGTAATAGATATAAAGGGGCATCATTTGTGATTTCAATTTGCGTTTGCCTAGTGACTAATTTTGTTGAACATACTTTTCATATGCATATTTGCTAACCAAATAGCTTCTTTAGTGATATATCTGTTCAAATCTTTTTAGTACTGGGTTATTTTCTTATTATTGAGTTTTGAGGGATGTATACATAGTCTGGATAAAAGTCCTTTATCATATATGAGTAACATGTATATAAAAATTTGCTCCCAATATGTGGTATATTTTTTATTTTCTCAGTAGTAATAGAAGTTTTCAACTTTTATGAAATCCAATTAACCCGCTTTTTCTTAAGTAATCCATGTTTTTAGTGTCCTAAAAAGTTGTTGCCTAGGCAAAGGTCACAATGATTTCTGCTATGTTTTCTTCTTAGACTGTCGCTTCTGTTCAATTGGATCTATGTGTCTGTGCTTTCAACGGTACTACAGTTTCTTGATTCCTGCAGCTTCATAATTAATGTCTGGAAATGATGTAGTGAAGCTTCTCCAATATTACTCTTCTCTTTCAAACTTGTTTTGGCTATTTTAAGTTATTTGCCCTTCCCAATAAATTTTTAAATCAGTTTTTCAGTCTCTTCAGAAAAAAATACCACTTAGATTTTGGTTGATTTTACATTGAACTTATAGGTAAGTTTGGAGAGAATTGACTTTTTTTTTTTTTCTTTTTGTGGTACGTGGGCCTCTCACTGTTGTGGCCTCTCCCGTTGCGGAGCACAGGCTCAGCGGCCATGGCTCACGGGCCTAGCCGCTCCGTGGCATGTGGGATCTTCCCGGACCACGGCACGAACCCATGTCCCCTGCATCGGCAGGCGGATTCTCAACCACTGCGCCACCAGGGAAGCCCGAGAATTGACATTTTAACCCTATTGTGTCTTCCAAACCATAAACACAATGTAGCTCTTCACTTATTTAGGTCTTTGCTAATTTTTTCTCATCAGTGTTTTATAGGTTGCAGTATATAGCTCTTGCACATTTTTTAGTTTATATCTAAGTGTTTTTTGATGCTATTGAAAATTATACTTTTTAAAGTTTCAATTTCCAATTGTCTGTTGCTCTAGCAATAAAAGTGATTTTTGTATGTTAAGTGTGTATCTTGCAACCTTGCTAACTAGTAGCTCTCTTGGCATTTTGTTGTTGCTATGGTTACCCATAGTACTGTCTTAGTTTCACCTCAGAGTTTTTGCCCCTGTCCCAGTGGCAGACATCTGATATTGTTACTCTATGTTTCTGCTGGGGAAGGAAAAAATTCCCTCTACTCTTTCTAGGTTCTTCTGGCTGTTCTAAGAATTAAATTAGCTTGAGACAGATTAACAGGAGAAGATCAAATTTAATGACATACATACGGGTCCCATAAGGAAAATGAGACCTCTCGACATTCAAACCATTGAGGCTTACATGCAGTCCTGAACTAGGGAGAAGGGAGTAGGGAGGGGCCTGGGACTTCAATGGGAAGGAAGGCGCTTCACAGGAGGATGAAAAAGAGCAAATGTTGGTAAACGGATGGTTGCTGGGCCATGCAGAAACAGTGGGACAGAGAGAGGAGTTTTTACCAACAGACTTTGCCAAGTTTCCCCAGTCTACCACACCTAGCTCAAAGCCTTTGTAGTTAGCTCTGTGGTCGCCTTCTTCCTAGGATAAGCCCCTCATTTAAATTCTTTTAGACAGTTAACGGGGAGGAGATAAAAGTTCTTCCTGAGCCTTTTGTTTCTTAAAAACAACCAGCCTGGGCTTCCCTGGTGGCGCGGTGGTTGAGAATCCGCCTGCTAATGCAGGGGACACGGGTTCGGGCCCTGGTCTGGGAGGATCCCACATGCCGCGGAGCAACTAGGCCCGTGAGCCACAACTACTGAGCCTGCGCGTCTGGAGCTTGTGCTCCACAACAAGAGAGGCCGTGACAGTGAGAGGCCCGCGCACCGCGATGAAGAGTGGCCCCCGCTCGCCACAACTAGAGAAAGCCCTTGCACAGAAACCAAGACCCAACACAGCAAAAATTAATTAATTAATTAATAAAAGGTGTTGTTATAAAAAAAAAAAGACCTGGCACAGCCAAATAAATAAATAAATATATTAAAAAAATAAATAAATAAAAATAAAATAAAAACAACCAGCCTAAAATAATCCTCATGCCAAGAAACATGTTTTGGGGTGACAGTTTTTGCTCCCCTACCTTTGTGAGCCTGTTGCGCAGATGGAGTGGTATTCTCTGTTGCCCTTTTCATCCTCGGTCTTACGCAGCCTCTGTGTGCCCTGGTCTTGGGAGTGGAACATGCTCAGTGACCCTGCCCCTTCCAAGCAAGTGTGGGTCCTGGGTAGTCATCTGCCTCTCACCAGAGACAGAGCGTTCTTTGTTGTGTTACTAACCTGTGCCCTAGCCCCAGCCACAGTGAGTCTTCACAGGTATCTTATGGCTGACAGTTTTTGCCGCCCTTCCCCAAGTTGCTCAAGGTTTTTGCTCCTAAAGGAAGAAAGTTCCAGCCCAGGCTCTCCACCTTCTCCACAGCGGTGTTTGCTTTTCTACCTCAGACAGCACCATCAGGAGGCTTCTTTTCTGTCCCCAGTCTTTTTTGCAGCCACGTGTGAGATCTAAGGAGAAGAGCTTGCAAGTGGCTGTGAAATTCCCTTGTGTCTGTGGTCACCAGGTCTCCCGTTTGCTCACACTTGGTCTTTAGATATTCACAAACATTTTAGCTGAAAGCTTCCTACTCTTTGAACGGCAACCCTGTCTTTCTCCCAGATCCCTCTGCCATATAAGCCAGCACTGAGCCCTCCTCTCTTGAAGGTGCCTGTCTTTCCTTAGATTTCAGGCTACTTGGTTGCTTTGTGACTTTAGGTCTCTGAGGGGGTCCAAGAGAAGTTGATTTGCAGATTTTCCTCCTTCTTGGTAGAATGAGAGCAGTACTTTTCTACTCTACTGCCTACTAAATGGAAGTTGGAAATCTGCTTTAGTTTTATCCATAATTTTTTTTTGTCAGTCAGTAATAAAGCTGGTTAACTTGAGTTTCAGTTTTTAGTGACTGGCACGAAATAATGGAGAGACGATTATTTTGCATGGACAATCAACATTTTTTATCTTATATCATGCTATGTAAAGCATATTCATACCTACCACATCCCCACTCCAACAAGATTGTCAGTCCTGAGACCCTTCTGTGTAGGCATTCTCTGGAGCTGCACTTTTCATCTGGCTCAACTAGAGTGACGTGATATTCCATCCTTTATGTAATAAAATGATGGAAAATGATCCTATTCTTTTTTCTCTCTCTAAATATTATTTCTCCCATCTGTTGGCTAAAGAAGTCTCTTCTATGTTGTGTTACAAAAGATTTTTCTTAATATGTCTTTTGAGTACTTCTCATATCCTACAAGTTATTACTTCTCTTGACTCAACTTCATTTTGAAAGGCACTTCTTGCATAAGCTCTACAGTACTTTTGGTCAAGTTTCAGACAAATTGTAATTCCTGTCTTTCGTGAGCTCCTGGATCTTTTCATGGGTGAAAAATACTGGTATAGAATAAAGACGCAGATGTAGAGAATGGACTTGAGGACACGGGGAGGGGGAAGGGGAAGCGGAGACGAAGTGAGAGAGTGGCATGGACATATGTACACTACCAAATGTAAAATAGTTATCTAGTGGGAAGCAGCCACATAGCACAGGGAGATCAGCTCGGTGCTTTGTGACCACCTAGAGGGGTAGGATAGGGAGTGTGGGAGGGAGACGCAAGAGGGAGGAGATACGGGGATATATGTATATGTATAGCTGATTCACTTTGTTATACAGCAGAAACTAACACACCATTGTAAAGCAATTATACTCCAATAAAGATGTTAAAAAAATAGTGGTATGTATTTCAAGATCTTCTTTATGTGGCTGCCTTTTGTTTCAAGTTCTAATGTTTAATGAAAGTATCAAGTAGGTACTTTCCAAGATTTGACTTTTGTTCTCCACTCAAATCTACCTCTCTTGCTTTATAAAAACCTTGTTCAAAATGCTGTTTTCTTTGTCATTAAGACTCTTCTATTCTTATTTACTTTTCATAGGTTTGAACCATCTTTCCAGCCTTATTTTCCACTTATAATGTGGTAAAAAGAACTCTGAACTATGAGATAGGAGACTGCATTTTAGTCTGAGCGTGGCTACTTTCTGGTGGTGGCATTTTTTTACTTTTAATTAAAGATTTACTTTTTTATTCCTCTTTTCATAAGCAGTGCCTTATTCAGTCCTAACCAGTGAAAGATATTTTATATCTTCTGTTGGATTAATATATGCTGTTTCATTATTTTCCTTTTAGAAAATTATGCTTGATTCCTAATTCCAGTATGTTTTCAGACAAGAGAAAAAGCAATTTGTTTATTTTTAGCTGAAGATAAACAAATCTATATATTTTAATGTTTCAGCAATTCTGCTTATTGCTAGAATTCTCGGTCCAAAGTTGCCCTTATCCTTAGATATTATTTCAGCTTTTTATCTGCTAGCAGGTGAATGCCGAAATGTGATTAGCTTCACCAGTATTGTTTTAAAAAGCTCACGTTGATTGCCTAACTCAGTACTTTTTACTAAGAAACTTGGACCTGTAGAAAAAGAAGTGTTTTTTTAAAGGCATTTTTTACAGACTTTATTGGCTTTTATAGTTCCCTCCTGGTCACTGTATGTTTGTCTCTGTCTCCCTCCTCCATTTTTGAAAAAGTAATAGACTTTATGTTTTAGAGCAGTTAGCAAATTGATCAGAAAGTAAGGAGAGTTTTCATATACCCCCTTTCTCTCCCCCTCCCAGAATTTCTCTTAATATTAACATCTTGCACTTGTGTGGTACATTTATTACAATTGATAAGCCAATATTGATTCATTATTATTAACAAAAGTCCATAGTTTACATTAGGGTTCACTCTTGGTGTTGTACATTCTATGGGTTTGGACAAATGTATTAATACAATGACATGTAATCCACCATTACAGAATCAAACAGAGTAATTGTTTTACTGCCCTAAAAATACACTGTGCACTACTTATTCATCCTTCCCTCTATCTTTCTGAGACTCTGGCAAGCACTGATCTTTTTACTGTCTTCATTGTTTTACTTTTCCAGAATGTCATATAGTTAGAATTATACAGTATGTAGCCTTTTTAAATAGGCTTTGTTCACTTAGAAATATTCATTTACGTTTCCTCCATGACTTTTTATGGTTTAAAGGCTCACTTTTTATCCCTGAGTATCCCTTTTTATTCCATTATGTGGAGGTATCACAGTTTTTTGTTTGTTTGTTTTTATCCATTCATCTATCGAAGGACACCTTGATTGCCTCTAAGTCTTGACAATCATGAATGAAACTGCTACAAAGATACCTTCCTTCATCTTTGTAAGTGAAATATAATCCCTAGCCTTCTTCAGAGTGTGTTTTACCCACAGTCACTAAGGTCTTCACTCTACTGAGTCACAGCTTATTGGGTCAAAGAGAGCATACAACCCAAGGTGGACATCTATTGCATTGTCCACTGAGTTGACAGTGGCTCTTACGACTCCTGATGTTAGAAGTCTGTACAATAGCCACAGCCTGTAATAGCCATTGTCAAAAACCAATAAAAACCTCTATTTTGGAGATTTTGAATTTGAAATATTCAGAAACATCTTTCATTGGTTTAAAATTCTACTGTAAAGAGAGATGGATATATGCTTCCAAAGATGACTATTTAACTGAGTTGCTAGACTTAGGAGCAAGAAGGGACCACAGAGAGAGGAGGCAATTAAATGGGAAGATGCCTGTGCCAAAGATAAACCTCAGCAGATTTACACACTTGTCTGGAGTTGCCCAGGACTGAGGCTGCAGTGGCAATAGCCTCACGAAGAACAAACTTGAAGAATAGTGAATAAAATGGACCACACTTAAAATCTCAAGTCTCAAATCCACTTGGTAACACTCTAGGAAATTTCTCCTTTAATTCCTTTGTACATGTGTCGGGAATTCCATTCTTTTCTCTTGCTTTATTAAAAATTAGCCTGTTAGGTCTTACTGAAGGCTGTGTAAACAAGAGTCGCTGATATGAATGATTGGTTAAGACTATTAAGAGAATATGAGAAATAGATCAAAAAGCAAAAAATTTTTAGAAAACAGTAGAATTGAGGCTATTTCTGCAAAGGAGATGCTTTACTATCATAATATGACACTGCTTTCTGTAAAATGTTTCTCAATTTTATTTTCCAGTTAATTCTGTGGAAAATATTTTGACATTTTTTTCTCCAGTGTATGCTGTTCGCTATTTTTACTTCCCCTTACGTCCCCCACGAGGCTCAGCTGTCCCAAATAATTTATTAGGAGGTAAATCTAATTGGACATTTGTATTTGTGTATCTTAATGAATGGAACTGACGTTAATATTTTCAATAATAGAATATAAGGAATATTTTCAAGGGAGAAGGAATAAGAAAGATGCTGGTGCGGCTGATGAAAGCTAGCGTTTTTCTAATCCCTTACTCTTGGTGCTGGAACCAGTGGTTTACATTCATTTTTTCATTTAATCTTCTGACAAATGTATGTAGACTTGAGGCAAAGAAGAATTAAGAGGTGCTGATTAGGCAGTGATTTGAAGTTGGAACAAAAATAGAAGTTGACTGTGATGCCGTAGAGAAATGGCAGCCTATGAGAAGGTCCATGCGTGATTGACAGAGGAGCATGTACAGAAGAAAAGGGTGGATAATGAGTGCACATTCTACAGATGGCTCTTTTGGGTCCCTCAAAGAAGGTGCAAAGTGATGCCCCAGTTAAACAGAGCTTACTCTCTAAGAGAGCCCAGAGAGCTGCTTCCTATTGGCCATTTTTATGACTACAAAGAGAGCGCATCTTCTCCACCCCACTCTCCCCAAATGCCAAAATCTCAGGCTAAAAGATTTGTGTCTAAGTCCTTCTGTCTTCCTTGTTCCACATTTCTGAATTATTTCCAATTTTAAGTTTTCCTGGATCCTAGGACTAATGCCTAACTTCCAATTATGTTAAATTAACTTGGCATGACTTAGGCTACCTTAATTCTCCTAGAGTCCTTCCTTAACCCCTGGTGAAGCAGTTTTAACTGCAAACACAGAATTGAAGCAGGTGTACATGGCAAAGGATTAGGCAATTGCAGGTGTTTTATATGAACATCCTACAATGTGTTCATGGGGTTTCTAATATCTAAATGCAACTGAAGTGGTCTTGCAGAGAAGAAGGTAGAGGGAATCATTTATCTTTTGTAATCTGCTTATGAGAATAATATTTTCTCAAGTTTTATTCTGTCAACAACAGAGAGTCTGGTATTAGAAGTTTTACACATTATGAATATGTTTATTTTCACATATGCATGATTTCATACTTCACATTGCTTATAATTCACATTCCCTTTGTTAAGATCACTTGTGTCCTTTAACTGAGCAGGCCAATGAAACATGATTTTGTGGGAAATATTTGCAACTAACCACATCTCAGAGTAATTTCAAGTAATAACGTTAAATGAGGTACAAATTACAGGGAAATGTAGTTTGAATATGTTGCCTAATGAATGAAAAAAATATTTGAAGCATTAACAACAGATTAAACATTCAGACTCAAAGATGGAATTTGGAATGATTTTACATGTTGCATCAAAGCAAGGAAAAAGCAACTCCTACTCCCAGGAAGCCCATGGTTTTGGAGGAGCAATCAAAGCTATTCTGAAGAGTTTGAGGGCAAAATGGATGGCCTCCCTTTAGTTGTGTCTCATTTCTGACTATTACGTGGGAAAGAAATGGCTGCTAGGGAAAAAATGTTTTAATACTGGCTGCCTGGTGTGATAAAATTCACTCTGAGCCCATAATACCCATTAGTCCTTCTTTTCTACTAAACCCAATGTCGAAAAAAAAAAAAAAGTAACACATATACACACACATAAAAAACAAAACCAGTACAAAGAAGTGAATTAACAGGAATTTTACATTTTTACCTAAAAAGATGATCCTCACATATTTCAATATACTGTTTGTGAGGGCTTATATGGTGAAATAAATCCTGTTTTCTAACATTTCCCCTCTCAAGCCATCCCTAAAAACTTGCAGTGTTGCATTGGGGTCATTAAATGGTACTGATATTTATAAGGATAATTAAGAATATCATGCTCCTTTGTAAAATTTCTTTAGCAAAAGAGCTAAATTTATACAGATATGATGTATTTTCTTTTTCTTCAAGCTAAATGGAAGCATTACAAAGGAAGTACAGCAATAGTTATATTAGGACAGTTGCCAAATAGACACACATAAAAGTCAGAGAGGTTGACCTGTCTGGGAGAGGTCAGAAACTCCCTGGCAAGTATCTTGGCCACCCGTCACTCAGTAACTGAGGTATTGATTCTGAGAGTTAGTTCTTCAGGCTCCACCCTGTCATGGATGTTTGTCTTCATTATCTTTTTTCATCTGGCAGCTCTTTGCTGTGACTGCTGTTCTAATAGCTGGCTTTTAAAATTGCAGGGCCTTAAGGTTAGAAGGCATTTCGCAGACCACTGACTACTATCCGTCATTAATTCATTAACTGAGTTCCTTTTGTAGGATGTGGAACGTACTACCATCCTTTCTCTGCTAGAATGCCTCTGGGATCAGGGGCTCACAACTGGTCTGGCTAGGTCTGGCTGCTTATTGAGTATCTTGTTACATTTTCAGTTGATCAACATTAAATGAAAAGTCAGGGTAGGGAGTGGCCTTCCTCGTCTCCTGAACCATTGTCATAGTTTCTGTGGCACAGGAAACTGGATTTAGAGGACAGCTGGATTCAGAACCTGGATTTCCTTAATTCCATGCTGTCTTATCAGTACTTCTTTCTCATAGATGCACACCTTAGGTTCACAAAGGAGATACACACACACACACACACACACACACACACACACACACGGATAAAATGGCACTCATTAGTCTTAGGGGTCTTTGTTTTAACTCCAATGCCATCTCCTGGTGAGCTGGTTGAACCCTGTGAAGGACTCTTTTGCCTACAGAAGGCAGCCAACCTTCCACATATACACAGTTTTTGTGTGTGTGTGTGTGTCTGTGTGTGTGAAGGTTAAATAAAAGCTACTCTTGAAAATTTAGAAGAAACAATTTTTTTTTCTAAAATTTAAGAATTAGTCTGCCCACACTAGCAAAACATCTTCTAAGACAAGGGTAAACAACTGTGAGAAAATTCCAAAACAGACCACAGCCTGCAAAAGCAAGAGACCATTTCTCTGGCCTGGTTGCCTTTGACCTCTCTGCCTCTTGTGGATACGATTCTACATATTTACCAGGTGTTAGCCCCTCATCTACTCTTTGGGGCTTTCACATCAGATAGCATATATATCATAGTGATAGGCAAAGAAAATTACTTAGAGAGGCACTAAAAAGTAATGAATCAGTTTTTGGCACAAGTCTTTTTGGTCATGCTCGAGTAATTCATTTGAATGCCTTGCCTCACAGCTGAACTTTGTTAGGTAATTTTTGAATTGAGTTACTAGT
The DNA here is from genome assembly GCF_951394435.1 of Stenella coeruleoalba. Classification (NCBI taxonomy): domain Eukaryota; kingdom Metazoa; phylum Chordata; class Mammalia; order Artiodactyla; family Delphinidae; genus Stenella; species Stenella coeruleoalba. Next base: position 96,649,607 of record NC_137148.1, on the reverse strand, counting down.
GAACATTATCAAGTGATGAGGGCTTTGTTGGAACTTGTCCCATTTGGCTCTTCAGTTAGCTCTGTGTAGCTAAAGTAAGATAATTTTCATGTTGTTCACCAGAACAATCCAATTTGAATGAATAATGAATTGTTATCTTTAGAAAACACAAAGAGGATACAATGTCTTTACCATTAAGTTCAGGGAACCCAGTATCTGTGCTTTAAATCTGGTTCTTTAGCATTTTGGTGTATGACCTTCAACAAGCATTTTAAATGTAAAGAAACTAAAACTATCTAAAACCTGTAGATAATTTCATAAACATACTACTTACCAAAATGATCTATATAAGACTTAGGAATATAACAGCCGAAGAGATAGAAGAAATTAACTTCGAAGTCATGGGAGGGAGGGAGGGCCTTTGGAATGTGGTACTTTTCCTTGGGCCTTAGAGTGGAAATCTGTCATTTTCTTTAGCTTTTCATTCTTTCAGTTACTTCCTTCATTTGATAAACTCTCTGCCATATAAGTCATGTTAGGAAGCAGAGCCCACCTCCGGCCTATATGCTGGGAAACACACATCTTCATTTTACACACATTTTAAGCAGGGAAGGTAGGTTCCACCAATTGGAAGCTGAATCTGGAGCTAATTATACAAAAAGGCAAAGAAAGGCAGGAGACAATTTGTTCTGGGCATTGAGATGTCAAAACCACTTCCAGCTTCCAAGGGTGGTCATGTGGAAGCAGCAGCAGCAACAGTGTCCTGTACAAGGGATGGTGCTGTACTAGGTCTGTGTCTAGTGTCCCGAGGTAGCTGCAGCAGTGCTCTCACCACACTGATCCTATGGTGTGATTTTGGATGTGGTTCTCTAGCTGCATATATGCATGTTTCCTTAGCCATTCTATGAGTCTGTGATTTACCCCCAAATAGATGTATATTTTAAATATAAAATATTTATATTGTATATAATTTAATTTTTTTAATTAATTTTTTTTTTTTTTTTTTGCGGTACCCGGGCCTCTCACTGTTGTGGCCTCTCCCATTGCGGAGCACAGGCTCCGGACACGCAGGCTCAGCGGCCATGGCTCACGGGCCCAGCCGCTTTGCGGCATGTGGGATCTTCCCGGACTGGGGCGCGAACCTGTGTCCCCTGCATCGGCAGGCGGACTCTCAACCACTGCGCCACCAGGGAAGCCCCTAATTTTTTATTCTGTTTAAATCAGTCAGATTTAGTTGCTGTTGCTTGCAATCAAGAATCCTAATGGATTCAGTACTGGACAAACTACTATGCATGATTGAAATCAGCCCCTCCAAGGACATAAAACGTTAAGAATTTTATTCATCTTCCTTTCCTTGTCCTCACCATACACAGTCATTCTCCCACACCAATCCCTCTAGGCAGGAAAGGGCCATGGAATAATTTAAGATTCTGAAAAATTGAATTAAACTGTTCCAAATGGGCTATTGTACGCTCTTAGAATTCAAAATAAACATTGTTGAATTGTAAGTGATTTAATATTTAGAAGTAATAGGTTTCACATAGTGGAAGAATCCATTTAGTATATCTTTGTACCCATATTATAAGAGCGTGAGAAGACTTCACAGCTTTTCCTATTTAAAGGGATAATGCTGCTGTTCTAAGGGCTTTTATCAAAGAAGAGACCACTGTTATGGTCAATTCATTATATTTTCAATTTTGTTCACTATCTGACTTACGGTTGATTTTAGTATTGGTCTGGTACTAAAATATTCTTTTCCTCTTAGCTTTCACCCAGAAGTTTTTTTTTTTTTTTAATTCTTACCACCAATTGATATCCCTTGACAGCTGGTGGGCTCTCATTGTAACATGTATTACATTTTATATCAGTACACTACCCTGATTTTAGTCCATGTTAGGCTTTGCATCACTAAGAAGGTATTATGACATTATATTTTGGATGAGAAATAATATTAGCATGGGTGAAAATGTATGTCTTGTGCTCTTTCCCTCTGAGACTTGGATGGTGTTCTTTTGCCCTTATCTACCCTGCTTTTATTCCTGAGAACTCATTGCACATTAAAGTGAGTGTTGATAGAGGCAAGGGGGAGATCATAGAACAGCAATAATTACTAATACTGCCTAGTATCTAGTGTGTTGTACTCTATGCCAGGCACTGTACAAGGTGGGGCACATAATGAAGTCTTTCCCATGAGGTAGACACTTGTATTCCTATTTCTCACGAATAGTTTGAAACATAGTAAGATTAAGAGTTGTCCATGTTCACACAGTGAGTGAGAAACCTAGGATTTGTATCTTTAAATTCCAGATGAAAATTCCTGAGCCTTTTGCCTCTTTTTATGTAATTATGTTCCATTCTCAGAGTGTGTGTCCACCAAGGGAACCTCAGTAGCAATATCTTCACTGAGATAAAGGACCCATAGGCAGGGACCATGATATTTATCTTTGTAACTCTTGATCTGAAACTTCTTTGCATCACAGATGATTAGAATCCAATAAAAATTGTGTGCGTCTGTATACACACACAATATATATGTATAATACATACACAGTTTGGGGCTCACTCCTTAACTCTAGTATAAGATCCTGCTTTAGATGCCTGTATATTGCCTGATACACTGCAGGAGCTCAGTCAATGAATGACGAAATACTGTTGCCTATGATGTATGGGTAATGTCCCAAATGTCATCATTTCATATATTGCCTGTGGAAATAGAAGCTTTGAGAGTTGTCCTCAGGATCCTGACACCCACTGCTAACCATTATTGTTGAGAAGAGATGACTTCCAAGAGAGCAGGGTTTTGTGATTGACAAAAGAGCTTATCCATGTCCTCTGAGCTAATATATAACACAGCTCCTTGCAATGCTCATTCCTGTTAAATAATAATGTTATTGCTGTCAACCTTATTCAATTAATTTGAAAATTTTAATACCCGTTAATTCACTGAGAACAGTGTAAAAAATGTTGTATTCTTCCTCATCAATACATTGTTTCCTCTCAATATTTCGGGGGGGATTCAGCCTGTCTATCATTCAGAAACATGCGCCAAGTATTCCTAAAAGATACAATTCATGGGCTTTTAAACTATTATTTAAAATATATATTCAACACAGTCCAATTTGAGAGATGAAAGCATCCAAGAGACAGAGATATTTATCACATGGGGTACGTTTCCCGGTAGTTAAGACATCCTGTCTAGCGGATGCTCTGAAGCGCCACCTAATCCATTTTTCGGGACCAAGGTACTTATTTCCTCAGCTGTGAGGGAGGCAGGGTTGCTGTCTGTCGATGACCCACAGCTGAGTTCTCCTCAATGCTTGCCCTCAGCCAGAGAGTTACACCCTCTTCTTATGTCTGGTTGATGGAGAGGTACTAAATGCTGACTTCTTGTCTCAGTTTGGGACAGTTTTGAAAGGCCACACCAGTTCCATAGCCTGGAGAATTGACTGAGGCCTCTCTTGGAAATCCAGTCATGTTTCAACTTCTCCCTCTATTCAGTCCTGTTTTGCTCACTTTCTTAAAGTGATGCCTTACACTGCCTCCCAGCAAACCTCCTGCATACAGATACCCATATCAGAGTCTATTTTTCAGGAAACCAACCCAAGGCACATTAAGAAAGGTTCTTGAGACTGTGAAGTCCTAGGGCAGTATTCTCCTAGGCTGCAAGGCTCTCTGAGCAATTGCCACCTGGTAATGGAACTTTCTTTCTTTGGTGGCCAGATACCAAGCTTCTATGCCTCAGGAATATAGTTGCCTGGTATAACCTGTTTTTATACTCCAGTTGTAAGTCATGATATGTTTGAATGTTATTTTTGAAATGTAAGAGTGTTACTGGCTTATCTGAACATTTTAAAAGGATGGATGCGTTACTTGTCCCTGGGGAACCCAAACGTAAGTGGCTCAATGCTTTCTTGTTCCGTCTTATTGGTAGTGTGACAATTGAATGGTCCTTTCAGTGTTCAGTGGCTGTTTCTTTGGACAGGCTATGGCAACAAGGCAGACACTCAGTTAATGCTGTTGAATTGTGTTCTCCGTAGCCAGCTAAAGAAGGAGAATTTCTCTATTGGCTGGACAGGGCAGGAAAGGGATAAGGACCCATAACGGTCCTCATTCTTTCTCACAAAAACTCTGACTGAGGTGGTGAAAACGTAACTTTTTGTTTTAATTGACAATCGTCCCTCTCTCCCACACTGGATGACAGAACACAGTTACAAATAATGCTTGTGTTTTTTCCATACATTTGAATCTCTATCTCCATATAAAGACCCTACTCATATAGGAAAATCTAGTTGCAAATCTAGAAGTCAAAATTATCATCAGACTAAACCAAGGCACCTTGGTATATTGATTACATTTTAATGTTAAAATAATCATAGAACCTGAAAGGAAAATAATATACAATCAATATGGATAGTTATAAAGCAGAGAATAAAATCTCAGTCTCCATTTTACTAGCCCCTCTCACTGAAGGTAACTACTACTGATAGTTTTTTTTTGGGGGGGGGGTTCTTTCTGGGGAACAAAATCATATTCATATGTGGCGTGTAGTCTCATGTATACCGAATCCAGAAGCTTCCCCCAGTCAACTGCCACTCGAGTTTGGATACCATCCTCTGTTAAGAATTCAGGAAAAGAAACTTTGAAGAACCCTGTGCTGAGTGTGTTTCTTTGTATTGTGAGTTTTCCTAGAATTATCTCACCAGAGTCTCAATAGGAGATACTGCCTTGAGCGCAGGTGAATTCAGTGAGCAGTTTCCTTCTACCTTTTATTCTGTTTTCACAGTATGTGACTCCAGCCATGAGGAACAAAGCTGTTGCCTGCAGATAAAATGCCATATAAACAAGTTGACAAGGGTAGAAAACATACGTTAAAGTTGGTACATGTTGTTAAACGTAAATGCCATTTGAAATCATCTCTTTAATTACTACACACTTGGCTACGATGATCTGAAACCAGAATATCTAGTTATTCCATTAAACAGTCATTCAAAAAAGGAAAATGAAAGAAAGAAGGCAGCTGATTGAGTATATCTGTAGAGATGTGAGGGACGGGGAGTAAAACTTCTATGATGATTTAGATAAAACTCATGATTAACTGAAACTTCTTTCAATCAATTATTTATTATAAAAATAAGCATTAGATGAATAGGAATTTTAAAAAAACATAAGCTCAATGTGTAATTTGCTTTCTTATTGGTATGCAATTTTATTTAGATCCTTCTTTAATGCTCATTTAATCCTTTATTTATTTATTTACTGAGATTTGGCCTTGTACAAAGCTGGGTTTTAGTTACTGAAGATACATGGCAAAGGAGCCAAACAAGGTTCTTGACCTCTATTGCTAACATTTAGTATGGATACAGACTCACTAACTTAAAAAGATTTCTCTGACTCGTTTATTGGATGGTCTCAATATGGTGGGCTTCACTTTTCTGAAACCACTGACATTTAAGATGCATGTAGTCTACTAAGAGAAGGCCACTACTATTGTCCTACTTCACAAACTTGGTTCTCAGTTAATTAGTTAATAGATGCCTTACCAAAGGAAAAGGCTTTAAGTAGTCTTGGCATATATTAATTATACTGTGAGTTCTTAAAAAGTAATTACTCTTAGTGGGTTAAAACACATTTGGGTACTATGTCTGAAACTGACATGCCTCCTTTTCTACACTGTCGGCAATTAACTGAAAAAGTTCCACATATAATGTAATTATCAGTTAGTTACTGTTAACCCAGGCAAACAAAAGTTAATTTCAAATAAAAGGTGAAATCAGCAGCTCAAAAAAGAGATACTTGATCAGGGGCATGTTTTGTTCTTTCATTCTTTCTTTACCCCTCCTGACTCCTGCCGGGTTACTTCCAAGACTAGATCAGCCGAATGAGGTTCAGAAGAAAATAGGCAAATGTGATGCTCTAGTCAGCCCTGTGCCTTCTCCAGGTGAGAAGCAGGCATCCGTTTTCGGGTTCACACCTCGCTCTAGAATCTTGATGATACAAGTCATGTTCTTCTAAGAACTCTCTCTCATCCTTCACCATGTGGTCGGTCCCCTGGAGATGAGCCTTTGAGTGCTGTAACTCCGTGAGCTTCCAGCCTGGGAGGAAAATGCTAATCTCTCTTTTTGCAACTTCCTTCCATGAGTGCTTCTCTAAGGGTGGAAACACTACTCCTGTGTTTTATCTGAAGGGATAGGGAGGATAAAAGCATAATTTACTCCTTGCCTTTATTATTTCCCTCTGAGAATTCTGTCTCAAATTTCTAGTCTTTTCTTAAGTAGCTTGGATGGGGTGGTGGTGACTGGTCCTGCTGTTGTTTAGTAAGTCCTTCAAGGATGTTTCTCGTACTTCTCTTTAGGAGGTCTGGTTGCTTATCAAGGTTCTCATCCTTTTGGCTTTAGTGAAAATTTGCAGGCCACAAAAAAGTCTCATTTAATAGCTTATTACCTATAATAAAATTACAGGTAATCGTGAGTGCTATTATGAAAAAAAAGAAGCCAGATAAGGGAAAAACGAGTAACAAAGTAACTTTCCCAAGGCAGAGAGGAAGGGGGAAATTCCCTTCTCCCTTCCTCCTCCTCCTGTTTCCCTGCCAGGACCTGCCATAGGCCAAAGCCAGTCAGTCGCCCCCTGATGGGAGAGCCTGAGAATGCAGGCTGGAGGGGTCAGTATCCCAAGGTACAGAGCAGAGCCAGAGGGAGAGCACGCACCAGAGGGGCATGTGCGCAGGCCAACTCCTCTGGCTTCCCTGCTGTCTGACTGTAACTTGGCGACTCAGAAAACGATCGGGTTTTAATTGTTTAATTGCTTCGGGTTCCGATAAATTTCGCTTTTTGAGTCAGAAGAAAAAGTGATGGCATTTCAGCTCAGAGCTTCACCAGGCTCTAGGAGGATTGTTTCTCCAATGAGCTTTGTATGAGGGTCCTTCAGACAGAAGACAGCATTCTTTGGGGAACAGAAAGAGAACATACAGCAACCTCTCTAATCCCTGTGTGCTTGTACAGCCCTGTGCGTTTCAAGTTTTTCATGGCCTTTATTTAACTCATGAAAAGCTGTTTTTAAAATATAAAGCAAGGTTTTTTTTCCACTCTGATAGCATCTTATTTATAAATAAGATATGTATACTTAAATATGTGTTTCTATACACTAAAGAGAAGTATCCAATAACATTATAAAGTAGAAAAATAAAACAAATTCTATGTTTTTGGAACTTTATTTTAATTTAACTCTTTTGTAATAAAATATAGATTTAATTGTTTATCTATAACTCAAATTAGAAGTACAATTTTAGAATTTCACATTCATTAATCAGGTACCATTTTGTATTGTCGTTTTTTACCATACCACAAAACATTGTTCACATCAAATAATATTTTTTTATGACTTAGGTTAGATTGAGCTCCTGTATGGTAAAACTATTTTGTAAAACTTTATAATCTTCAGAAAAGCCAGTTTTCGTGATTTCTTCACTGTGAGTTTTATGCACAATCGTTTCTAAGTCCTTCTAATCAGATTACAATTGACCCCCATATTATTACTAAAATCATCAGAGGAAAAGATGTCAAACTTGTCATCAGTTTTCCCTTCCACTTGAAAAATCCTCATTGGGCATGTGTCTAACCATTCTATCTTACATTTCTAGACTTCTTTTATTTGTTCTTCAGTCTGGGAAGCAGAAATTTTTCCTGAGTGTTGATTCCTTTCTCTATATATACATATACTTGTTTTCTCTGCATTTGGCCCATAAAATCCAATTTCTTTAGTATTTTGTTAAAATTGTATGTTAAAGTTTAACTCATACAGCTTGTGTAACACAAATCCCACTTCTCTCCCTACCTAAAAGAAAAGAAAAAAACAACTTTGATTAAAGTTGCTTATTTTGTAGGTCAGTTAAATTGCCATTACTTAAGAAACTACATTCTGGGTCTTGTTTTAGCTGCTGGGGATACGAAATAGTAACACACAGTTCCTATGCTCAAGGAGTTTACAACAATTAAAAAGGAAAAGGAGGGCATCTTGTTTGTTTGAAATATGAACTTCGGGGTCCAGAATTTTTAAGTGTACAGTTAAGTGTCATTAAGCACATTCACCCTGTTGTCCTACCATCACCACCATGCATCTACAGAACTCTTTTTATTTTACAAAACTGAAACTCTGTACCTATTAAGCAATAACTCCTCATTGCCACCCTCCTGCAACCCCAGCACCAAAGAACCACCATTCTATTTTCTGTCTGTATGAATTTGACTACTGTAGGTACTTCAAATAAGTGAAATTTTACAATATTTCTCCTTTTATGACTGACTTATTTCACTTGGCATAATGTCCTCAAACTTCATGCAAGTTGTAGCATGTGATAGAATTACCTTCTTTTTTAAAGTTAAATAATATTCCATTATATGTATACAGTGCATTTTGTTTATCCATTCATCTGTTGATGGGCACTTGGGTTGCTTCTGCATTGGCTATTGCAAATAATGCTGCTAATAACATGGGAATGCAAGTATCTTTTTGAGACCTTGATTTCAATTATTTTGAGTATATGCCCAGAAGTGGAATTGCTAGATCATATTGTAATTCTATTTTTAAGTTTTGAGGAACCCTCGTACTGCTTTCCTTCACAGCTGCACCATTTCACATTCCCACTAGCAGTATACAAGGATTCCTATTTTGTTATTTTCTGTTTGTTTTTCTGATAGTAGCCGTTCTGTTGGATGCGAGATGGTATTTCATGGTGGTTTTGATCTACATCAGCCCAGTGATTTGTGATGTTGCGCATCTTTTCACATGCTTATTGACCATTTGTATATCTTCTTTGAAGAAGTATCTGTTTAACTCATTTGCTCATTTTAAAAATTGGATTATTGGGGTTTTTTGTTACTGTTATTTCAGGCCTATTTAAACATTATAAACTTGTTAACTCATGCATTATTTCAGTAAATATTTATTGAGCACTATTTATCTATTTAGTGTTAATTATATTAAGAATTTTTATTAGGAAATGTATTTTGGCCTGATATACGGAAATTCACTTCATTCTGATTTCCAAATAATGTAACTTCTCCTACACTGTTAGAGTTAAAAATAGTGAAGGAATTACTTTTATGAGGCAAGAGAGAATCTTAGAATTTTATCCTTGTAATTGATGAAGGCACTACCTGGAAACCTTATGGTGCTCTAGTGTTTTAAGTTCACTGTTTAACTGTGGTGGATGAATTATAGGTAAGTATAAATTAGTTTTTTACATAGAGTAATTTTCAAGCAATATTCCCTCAAGCAAGTAATGGCAGAAATTAGTGTTTTTTATGGGACTGTATCTGGGCATCTGCTGCTGCTGAGTTTTGGAATCTATTGCATTTTTGGATAAATATAGTGATGGAAAGAAACTGTCTTCCAAAAGTGGTATGTCAATCCTGATGAAACTAGTCTTAATTAAAGGTAAAATATCAAATAGTTTGCAAAGTCTTTTCTTGCTTTATGATTTTGTAATAATAAAGAGAATATTAATCATTGTCAATTATATTTTTTATATAATTAAATTATTAACTCTTTGATTTTTCCTTTCTTTAAAATGGGGGGAACAAGAAACTGTAATTTATCTTGGCCACAATTGGGAAATTGTGTCTTAGAAATTTTTAAATCATCAAGTCCAGTAGTTACTTGTTCCCACAGGTTCACCTGGAGGGCTTATTTAAAATGATGATCCCCACCGTCTGAGACTTTGATTTAGCATATGTTGGGTTAAATTTTAAAAATCTGTAATTTTAGCCAGTACCCCAAAGGATTCTGATATAGCCTATTCATTATTATTTTGGGTAATAATTAGTCCAACTCCGTAATTTATAGGATTAGCAGAGTGAGGTTTAGCCTAGTAAAGTTACTTGGCCACATCAACAGTAAGTGACTAAGCTTGGATTTGACCCCGATATGCCTTATTCCATAACCATATGTGAATTGTCAATGTTTAAAGAAAGGAATAAAATAGCTAACAATTAGTTACATGTTATTTATACTGAAACCATTCCTATTCTTTTTCATTTTTGAAAATAAACTTTAGAATCTATCAGAGATTCAGCTTTGTTGGTATAAACCTTGATCCTCATTGTATATATAGATGCTAGAAGGTGAGCTAGGTAGAATCAAGATGGAATCTATGCTTTACTTTGAAAGTTACTTACAGAAATCATCTACTGTATGCTTTTTTATAAAACTTGGCATTAATTTTTTTTTTTTTAAATAATGAAGTGCACCCTGTAGGAGAAATTTGTGCTGATTTGGATACCAGATATTTGTGTATGTCATTATTGTTACTGTTAGTGTACATAATGGTTAAGATTTGGGCATTAAACCAGACTACCTGGGATCAAATCCTGGACCTACTACTTAATATCTCCATAACTTGGGCAATTTTCCTGTCCTTTCTGGACCTTGATTCTCTTATTTGGAAAATGAGGATATCATAATCATTATATCTCACAGAATTGTTATGAGAGTTAAATTAGATGAATCATATAAATAATATGAACAGTACTAGGAACACAGATAAAACATAGCAAATTTAACCCTATTTACCTGGATGACTTGTATAACTTATCCATGTACTCATGGGTTAAAAATCTCTTTATACTTGAATATTGTACCCGAATGATATGAGAGTAATTATTCTAGGTGAGCGAGTCAGGAAATTATCGTGGGCATAGCTGGTATTCGAAATGCAAAAAACACACAAACAAGAAATAAACCAGCATTTCTGAAAGGCACGTAGAATGAAAGAAAACGAAGTTTCTTTTCTAATCACACTTCTTTTCTGCTTGATCTTAATAGAGTCCATCCAAGGTGCTAAAAGTGGTCTAGGAAGAATCCCGCTTTCCCCATTAGAAAATTTTAATGGAAAATTCCCAACTGAATCTTATGTATTTTTGATCCTTGGCCTCCTTGGCCTTCATATATAGTGTCAACCAAGTTCAAGCAGAGAGATTAATTGATAATTAAATTGAAGGTAGAACTTGAATTATCTGAGCCCTTATTCTAATGTGTCTGAAACTCTAGGTGAAGAGCTGCTTTAGAAAATACTCTTCCAACTATTTCTAGCTATCACATCTTGCCTTAAAGGTCTGAAAACTTATCAATGATATCAAGATTGGGTAGTTTGTCATTTTGATACCTTTAATTTGCTTTAATTCAACTGATATTTCTGTTATTAGCGTTTAGTAATTTTATTAGTTGACAGTTGTTGAAATTGACTTGCAACATGTATCTCTTCTTCTTCTGCTGTTACCTAACTCATCAGTTATAGATGGAAACCATTTTGTTTTCTTCATTACATTATCATTTTCAGTCATCCTCAGAAACTGGAAAGTCGGATGGCTTTCCTCTGAATTTTAAATACAAGGTTTGTCTGAATATGCTACGTGTCAAGCATCCCCTACTTGTGAGCCTTTAAATCAGTGCTTCTAAAGCATCACTGTGTTTAAAAGCCACATGGGATGTTTGTTAAAGCTCTGTTTCCTAGCCTCCCAACTCGAAAGACTCTGACTTAATAGATATGGATTGGGCCTAGAAACCCATGTTTTTAATAGAAACCTGACAATATTTAAGGATGTAGGCCAGGAACGATACTTACAGAAACTGCTAGACTAAACTTAATCTCATATTGGAAAATCAGTTATTACTTCCTACTCCCATAGGGAGAAGTTCAGAAACTTACTTTGGAGACAGGCTCTCTCTCTGTTATAAAATAGATTGTTCTGACTTGGGGCTTCACAGTGGGCTGTAGCACGGAGTAGTTCAAAGAACACCCTCTTTGTTGCTTTAACCTTGACTTTTATCAGCTGAGTAACCCTTGCAAAGCCACTTAAGGTCTCTCCTTTTCTATAAATAACAATATAACAGAGGCAGTTGGGAGGATTAAGAGAAATAAGAGCTGTCTGGAAAGATGTTGCCATTGTGCCTGGTATATCATGAGAAATCAATACATGTTAGTTCTTTTCCCATCTATCTGCCTCATTTCTGCCACTTATCTTTCTTGACTCTGAGTCTTCATGACCTCTGCCTCTGGAATATTTACTAGCATTTAAGCCACTTCTTTGCCTTGATCTTTTGCTTCAGTGTGACTTTGGCTGTTGGGTTCTGAATCTTTCCTCTTCTTGTCCCATTAGTCCAAATGAACTCACTACTTTGACACCATAATGCTGCTTTCATTGAGTACTGAACTTAAATTCTAAATTTAATTATTTGACACTATTCATACATGACAATTATGAATTCTTAAAGCAGAATTATAGATCCAAAAAACTGGAGTAATTAAAACGTTATTTACTTAAAATATATTTATTATTCTGTAAACTCTATTCTATATTGTCTTAAATACGTTTCCTGTCTGGTGGTCTATCTCTTCTGGGGAATTAAAATATAATTTGACACCTTTTTTTTTCTTAGTGACTGCTTAACAAAAGCATCTCTTAAATAAAGTGAAGGGGCCCTAGTATTGGTCACAATATGAAGTCGGTCCAGTTCTCTCAAAGCCCAAGTTACTGCTACCCCGGAATAATAATTTAAACATTTATAACGTCTTGCCTCCTGAGAGTTAAGCAGCTTCTAAACAGAACTTGCTTTCAAGGAATACTTTGTGTTCAGAGAAACTAGTTCATTAGTTTGAAGAGAAAGCTTACATTTCAAAGTACAGAGACATAATAAGTCTATTTTTGGTGTAGTTGAGTGCTCCTAAAGAAAGTTATTATAGAGATGCTACATTGATTTCAAGACTTTAAAATGCAAGTGTATATCATGGAAAATGCCAGAAAGCACTGCGTGACTAAGTCTCCTCTGCTCAGAACCCACAAATTATATTTAACTAAATAATCACAATGTACTGATGCATGGGGAATTTCATATCTCAAATCTTCTGAATAGATCTATTTAGGATGCTTGTTGAATGTGAGGTAAATAATATGACATTTATAAAGATACATGCACATATCCATGCACCTATATATGTTTATAACTGTGTAAATAAATGATTTGATTATTTAACATCAATGCTTTTATTCACCCTTTCAAGCAAGTATCACATGCTGATTATGTGCCAAGAACTACATCAGGTTCTGCACGAAATACAAGCAGAAAGTAAAGAGTTTCAAGACATGAGTACTCTCAAACTCTGTTGGTGAGGCTGTAAATTGATACATTTTTGCAGGACAATTGGACAGAACTATTTGAAATGTATATATCTTTGATCCTACATTGCCACTGACACTTCTGGAAGTTTCTTTAAAGGGAAATTGTGTGTGTGTGTGTGTGCGTGTGTGTGTGTACATGTGTAAAGAAATATATGTGATTTTAATTGCATGATGTTTTATAATAATAAATGAGAATCAACTCAAATACCCCTCAGTTGAGCAGTTGTTAAGTACATGGGAAACAAGAACCTTGCAGTATATTATTCATAATGAAGTAATTCCATACTATGAAGGTAGCCTTACAAAGTAAAACAAGTTGCTGACCAATATGTATATCATGGTTACATTTTTGTTTAAAAAGTCAAACTATGACAATAAAAATAATACATGCACACTAAGATAGGTAGAGAAATATTAAAAATATTGAAGGCAGTTATCTCTAGAGGATGGGGTAATGGGAATTTCATTCTCTATAATATGTATTTCTATAATATTTAATATTGTAAAACATGCAATTTTTTATCCAGAAAAATAACAAAGTTTTTTTATTCATTTTCCCTTTTTTAAAAAAAAATTTATTGGAGTATAGTTGATTTACAATGTTGTGTTAGTTTCAGGTGTACAGAAAAGTGAATCAGTTATACATATACATATAGCCACTCTTTTTTAGATTCTTTTCCTATATAGGCCATTACAGAGTATTGAGTAGAGATCCCTGTGCTACACATTAGGTCCTTATTAGTTATCTGTTTTATATATAGTAGTGTGTATATGTCAATCCCAATCTCCCAATTTATCCCTCCCTCTTTAGCCCGTGGTAACCATAAGTTTGTTTTCTACATCTGTAACTCTGTTTCTGTTTTGTAGATAAATGCATTTGTACCCTTTTTTAGATTCCACATATACATGATATGATATTTGTCTTTGTCTGACTTACTTCACTCAGTATGACAATCTTTAGGTCCATCCATGTGGCTGCAAATGCCATTATTTCATTCTTTTTTATGGCTGAGTACTATTCCTTTGTATATATGTCCCACATTTTCTTTATCCATTCTTCTGTTGATGGACATTTAGGTTGCTTCCATGTCCTGGCTCTTGTAAACAGTGCTGCAGTGAACACTGGGGTGCATGTATCTTTTCAAATTATGGTTTTCTCTGGATATATGCCCCAGAGTGGGATTGCTGGATCATATGGAAGCTCTGTTTTTAGTTTTTAAGGAAACCCCATACTGTTCTCCACAGTGGCTGTACCAATGTACATTCAACAGTTGCTTTACGTGTAAGGTTAGGTTGTTTATTTGAGATTTTTTTCTTGCTTCTTGAGGTAAGATTGTATTGCTGTAAACTTCCCTCTCAGAACTGCTTTTGCAGCATCCCATAGGTTTTGGATCGTCATGTTTTGGTTGTCATTTCATTGTCTCTAGGTATTTTTTGATTTCCTCTTTGATTTCTTCAGTGATCCATTGGTTATTTAGTAACATATTGTTTAGCCTCTATGTATTGTGTTTTTTTACAGTTTGTTTCTGTAATTGATTTCTAGTCTCATTGCATTGTGGTCGAAAAAGATGCTTGATATGATATCAGTTTTCTTAAATTTACCAAGGCTCAATTTGTGACCCAAGATGTGATCTATCCTGGAGAATATTCCTTGTGCACTTGAGAAGAAAGTGTATTTTGCTGCTTTGGGATGGAATGTCCTATAAATATCAATTAAGTCCATCTGTTCTAATGTGTCATTTAAGGTTTGTGTTTTCTTATTTTCTGTCTGGATGATCTATCCATTGGCGTAAGTGGGGCATGAAAGTCCCCCACAGTTATTGTGTTAACTGTTGATTTCCCCTTTTATGGCTGTTAGCATTTGGCTTATATATTGAGGTGCTCCTATGTTGGGTGCATATATATTGACTGTTGTTATATCTTCTTTTGGATTGATCCCTTGATCATTATGTAGTGTCCTTCCTTATCTCTTGTAATAGTTTTTATTTTAAAGTCTATTTTGTCTGATATGAGAATTGCTCCTCCAGCTTTTTTTAAATTTCCATTTGCATGGAATATCTTTTTCCGTCCCTTTACTTTCAGTCTGTATCTGTCCCCAGGTCTGAAGTAGGTCTCTTGTAGACAGCATATATACAGGTCTTATTTTTGTATCCGTTCAGCCAGTCTGTGTCTTTTGGTTGGAGAATTTAATCCATTTACATTTAAAGTGATTATGGATATGTATGTTCCTACTGCCATTTTCTTAATTGTTTTGGGTTTGCTTTTGTAGGTCTTTTTTCTTCCCTTCCTCTTTTGTTCTCCTGTGGTTTGATGATCATCTTTAGTGCTGTGTTGCTTTTCCTTTTGTGTGTGTGTATCTACTGTAGATTTTTTGGTTTGCACTTCCCATGTAGTTTTCGTAAAGTAGACTATATATATATATACAAGGTTGTTTTAAGTTGCTGGTCTCTTAATTTCAAATGCAATTCCCACTTCCTGCACTTGTACTCTCCTCTTCTTGTGGTTGCTGTTTTTGATATCATATTTGTGTATGGATGATTTCCTGCTTCTGCTGTATGTTTGCCTTTACCAGTGAGCTTTCCCATTTGTGATTTTCTTGTTTCTAATTGTGGCTTCTTTTGTTTTTTGTTTTGTTTTTTCCCCTGTCTAGAGAAGTTCCCTTAGCTTTTGTTGTAAAGATGGTTTGGTGGTGCTGAATTCTCTTAGCTTTGCTTCTCTGTAAAGCTTTTAATTTCTCCCTCAAATCTGAATGAGAGCCTTACTGGGTAGAGTATTCTTGGTTGTAGGTTTTTCCCTTTCATCATTTTAAATATATCATGCCACTCCCTTCTGGCCTACAGAGTTTCTGCTGAAAAATCAGCTGATAACCTTATGGGGATCCCTTGTATGTTATTTGTTGCTTTTCTCTTGTTGCTTTAATATTTTTTCTTTGTATTTAATTTTTGTTAGTTTGAGTAATATGAATCTGGGCATGTTCCTTCTTGGGTTTATCCTGTATGGGATTCTCTGTGCTTCCTGGAGTTGGGTGACTATTTCCTTTCCCATATTAGGGAAGTTTTGGACTATAATCTCTTCAAATATTTTCTCAGGCCCTTTCTCCTTTTCTTCTTCTTCTGGAACCCCTATAATTCAAATGTTGGTGCATTTAATGTTGTCCCCGATGTCTCTGAGACTGTCCTCATTTCTTTTCATTCTTTTTTCTTTATTCTGTTCTGTGGCAGTGATTTCCACCATTCTGTCTTCCACCTCACTTATCTGTTCTTCTGCCTCAGTTATTCTGCTCCTGATTCCTCTTAATATATTTTTCATTTCATTTATTGTATTGTTAATCTCTGTTTGTTTCTTCTTTAGTCCTTCTAGGTCTTTGTTAAACATTTCTTGTATCTTCTTGATCCATGCCTCTATTCTTTTTCCAAGATCTTGGATCATCTTTACTATCATTATTCTGAATTCTTTTTCAGGTAGATTGCTGTTCTCCTCTTCATTTAGTTGTTCTTGTAGTTTTTTTTTTTTTTTTTTTGCAGTACGTGGGCCTCTCACCGCTGTGGCCTCTCCCATTGTGGAGCACAGGCCCCAGACGCACAGGCTCAGCGGCCATGGCTCACGGGCCCAGCCACTCTGCGGCATGTGGGATCCTCCCGCCCGGGGCACGAACCCGCGTCCCCTGCATCGGCAGGCGGACTCCCAACCACTGCGCCACCAGGGAAGCCCTGTTCTTGTAGATTTTTATCTTACTCCTTTGTCTGCAACATATTTCTCTGTCATCTCATTTTGTCTAAATTACTGTGGTTGTGGTCTCCTTTCCATAGGCTTCAGGATTGTAGTTCCTCTTGCTTCTGGTGTCTGCCCCCGGTGGGTGAGGTTGGCACAAATGCGTGTGCCGTTATTCCCTTGATAGGGGGTTTGACTGGTGTTGTGGTGACCAGAGATTGCCCTGGATATTGAGCAGGGGCTCCCCTTTGCTCTGTGTTTGTCATTGCCCTGTCAGGGGCAGGGTCTGCTCACTAGTTGTTGGAGTAGAGGTCCTCAGATCTGTTTCTTGGCTGTGTTTCTGATCTGTGATGCGAGATAGGCTGGATGGGAGCACTCCCACTGGGAGAGAAGCCACTGAGTATTCCTCCGCTGCAGCTGTTCACCCGTGAATGTGCTCTGTTGTGTCCCCTTTTGCCCATTGTGCAGGCTCACAAAGTACATTTTGTTGGCACTGCTCTTGGTCCCACCGTAACTGTGGATATGCTGGCACTTGGCCCTGATGACTCTCAGGTATTGTTTTCACCAGGCCACCAGCACAGATCCACTGAGGTCAGGTCCCAGGACTGCAGCAGTCATGTGCCTGGACTGGTTGTGGGAGCCATGGAGGCTGCTTGGACTCTGGCCTGGCCCAGCCCTGTGTATACGTGCCCACAAAGCCCACAGCTGCTAAAGCCAGACCTGTCCCAGTTGCAGGAGCACTTGTTGTCCTTTTGGATGTTTCACAGGCACTGAATTTAGGAAGCCATCAGCGGAGGTGTAAGTCTGCAGTTCACGCAGCCGCAAGGGGAGATTTCAGCTCTTCTTCCTTAGTCACACGGCCTCTGGGGCTCAGCTGTTGGGTTAGCCCCACCTCTGCATGTGTTCCTCCCGCTGGAATCTGCTATAGAGGTTGACAGAACACACGAGCCTGTCAGGCAGGAAGGAGCTGAGGTTGTGAGTGGGGTGAGAAGGCCACCCAGGCGGGAGGGCGCTGGGGTAGCAGTCGTAACATGTGAGCCCTTCAGTCAGTGATCGGGGCAAGCAGGCTGCCCAGGAGGGGAGGGGGGATAGAGGAGGCGATGGCAAGAGCCCACTCCCTCAGGAGTCCTCTGTAGTGCCCATGGAGGCAGGGACTGGTGCACGAGGAGAGGGGCTACAGTGTTGACCATGCCCTTTGTGCATCACTCAACAATGGCGCTTTGCTTCTGTGGTGGTCTGGGCTTCCTCCACGAGCATTTCTGGTTGCAGAGCTCCTCACTCCTGTCCCCTCAGGCTGTTTCCTCACTGCCAACAGCAGTCCCCTCCCCCAGTCTGCTCTCCAAACCCCATGTTCCAGCACCCAACCCCCAGCCCCCACGTGCACCAACAGACACCTCTCTCAGGCTGGGACATGCAGGGCTGTGGCACAGGCCACCTGAATAGGTCACTCTGTCCTGCTTGCCACAGACCAGTTGCTGGGCTCTCCTCCGAGCCCCCAAGGCTACCCTTCTGTCCCAGCTAATCTCCCCACTGGTGAGAGGGCTTCCCCAGATGTGGGAACCTCTCCTCACCTTCAGCTCCCCACCAGGGGTGCAGGTCCTGTCCTGTTTCCTCTCCTCTTCCTTTTCCCTTCTTCTTGCTTTCATCCTACCTGGTTACATAGGGATCTTTCTTGTCCTTTTAGGTGTTCTCTGCTACTGTTCAGCAGGTGCTCTGTGAGAACTGTTCCATTTGTAGATGTATTCTTGATGTGTTTGTGGGGAGAGATGAATTCCACATTCTCCTACTCCTCTGCCACCTTGGAAAGTTTCCTCTTTTTCCTTTTTTAAAAAACATCCCCTTAATGGCCTACAATCTAGTATGGGAAGCAGATGTGTGTACCAGGCTTTATGGAGTTAAGTCACTTGTTTGAAGTCAAATGCTCATCAGAGATGGTGGAACCAGAAGCTAGATTCCAACTCCTTAGGCAACAGCCTAGTATCTTGTCAAAGTGTGTGTCCTTCCTGGCTCCCCAGGTGACTAGGAATGCTTGATTGTATGATCGACATCCTAGAAGTAACAGCCATTTAAAAATACCTGTAAACTTTTACAGCTTTTTATTAAAGAGAAGCTATACTAGAAGACAGAATTGGCAGCAGACTTAAAAAATTAGGAACCAACTAAAGACCATTATTCTTTAAAAAAATGTTCAAAATGTTTGTGTGATTTTTAAAAAAGTAATATTTTATTTTAACTTAACATAATAGGTTGGAACAATCACAGCTTCAGGAAGGGAAAATTATAGATATAAACTTTCAAAGATGGCAGGAGATTGAGCTCTCTCTTGCTTTAATGCATTACAATATGTATTTTTTCCTTAACCAACGTTACAAATGCATTTAACTGTCAAGGAACTTAAATGTATCCAAGCATTGTGTTTCATTTGGAGATTGATTGGATAAGAATGAAAGATAAAACGTGTTTATTTGAAAGGACTGTATTTACTCTTATTTTCAACAACTTTATGTGAAAGCAGGAAATTTAACCTGTCAATGGATTGTGGTCAAATCTTTGCCTCCCTTCAGGGTTAAATTTCTGTGTTGATGTAAGTGGGAGCCTGCACTTCCATGTTTACAGCTCTTAGTGCCGGCTCTAAAAGTTTGCCATATTCCTGTGACTTTCAGAGTAGATGCTAGAAAGTCAGAAGTTGCTGTTCCTTGCTCTATCATCTTCTAAGTCTCCATCATCTTGAATCTTTTTATCTGCGGCTTGAAGTTCACTGCCAGCTGGGGGACTTATGTTTCTGTGACCATAAGTGATGATCTAATAATTTTCCCATTTTCCTAAGCAGGCGGGTGGAAACTATTTCTGTTGTAAATGGCGGCTGTAATAAATAATAGGATTTATTCAGCTAAATCCTCTTTATATCCTGCAGAGTAAAGCAGAACTATCTTAATGGCAGGGGATAAGGGGGTAATGTTGTTGGCAGAGTCTTGATTTTATTACTTTGCACTCTCCTTAGCTTCTCTGAGCCGCATCCAGCTGAAAAATAACCTTTTTGGTTCAGAGCTTGCCAAATCTCAGCATGCCATCTTGGCACAGAAACTCTAAGGTGAGAGATGGAGGGGACTGCTGTTTGGAGACTGTACAGGGGTGAAAGGCCAGCAGATTCTAACATGAGTGGTGACCCCTTTTCAATTGGTGAAAGAGGTACTGAGTAGGACTGCAGCGCAATCAGCAGCCTGCCTCAGGTTTCTTCTGGAGTCCTTCAGAAGCCATGCATCTCCCAGGACATTTTCTTTGTCCCTGCCCCTGAAGAGGCTTCCACTTGCAGGGTCTTAAGGAAATGCACGTGAAGGCACACACATGTGTATACACAAACACACACATGCTGACACACATGCATGCGTGCACGCGCGCGCGCACACACACACACACACACACGCACAGCCCTTCGTGGCACCTTTCAAAGCACTGAAGTCCTGAGTGTGGTTCCTAGTTGATTGATGGGTGGGTTTGCTTGACAGATGCCTTGTCTCGACTTCAGTAGGTTTTGGTGTAGAATGGGAATAAGGTAACATTTATTGAGGAATTATATATTAAACTCTGTGTTAGGCTTTTTACAATCCTTATCTCATTCAAGGAGCCTATGAAGTGGATGAGGTAGCTAATATTATCCCCATTATCAAAGTAAAGAAATTGAGACTCAGAATTTAAACAAACTTTTCAATTCCATGCAAGAGCTGGGATTCAGATTTCTGGGGTTTCTCATTCCAAAATTCACGTGCCTTTCATGATATAATGCTTAGTAAATAAAGCAGGATTTAGGATCATGATGTGGTGATACAAATATTAGGGGAAAATTGCCGAAGTGTTTTCAAGGAGTGGTAGAATTTCCTTTGTTACACTTTGTTATATTTTCTGAAATGAGCCTATATATTTTACCTTCAGAAAAGGCACATAATGCACTCGATTCTGTTTACATTGAATGAGCAAATAATTTACCTGGTAAATTTACCAGGTAGGTTTTGCCATCTTCTTTTTACCAAGGAGTCTGAGGAGCAGGAAGGGTGTTTGGTTTACCCAGTGTCATAGAACTTACACGTAACAGCTTTAGGAAAATCTATGGGAAAAGAGTCCTTATCTTGCTACATTAAGCTCCTGAGAGCGTGTCTTAAAGGCCCCACTTTGTTTTAGCGATCTGATGCTTAGGGCAATAAACTCTGACCTACCCATTGTTTGAATATTCAGCTTAATTTATGTTCTAGTTCTATTTGGAGTTGTAAGGTTACCTATTTATATTTTTATCATTTTTCAATTTTCACGAACATTGGGTCTTCTGGACCTTGGGGTAGTATTTCTGATCCCCAAAATCCCACTGGAGAATTTTTGTTGTTGTTGTTGTTAACTATTTTGTTGTAGTTGTTAAGTTGCGATGCGATGTTGAGGTACATTTTAAAAATACTAATTCAAATATTTAATTATATTCATTATCACTAGGATAATGACATGCCCTACATGGTGATAAATAAAAGGAGGTGTATCTGCTACATGATACAGAAAATTATTCAGATCCCTACTTGGATCCTAGACTTTTGTATAAGCTGATGCTGAATATCTGGAATAATACAGAGCGCTGCTCTGGTAAAGGGAGTCTTGCTGCTTTCTTCTAGCTCCCCTGTAGCATTGCTTGGTCATGTGTTTGGATCAACTGCCCTGCATATCAGGCGTCTATAGACAGCTGTTTTCCTAGCACAGAAGGATATTCTAGTTTGTGTTTTGTTTGTTTGTTTGTTTGTTTGTTGGTGGTACGCGGGCCTCTCACCGCTGTGGCCTCTCCCATCGCGGAGCACAGGCTCCGGACACGCAGGATCAGCGGTCATGGCTCACGGGCCCAGCCGCTCCGCGGCATGTGGGATCTTCCCGGACCGGGGCACAAACCCGTGTCCCCTGCATCGGCAGGCGGACTCCCAACCACTGCGCCACCAGGGAAGCCCTAGTTTGTGTTTTTACTTCCTATTACTTGGTAAGAGCAACTGGCATTGGAAGTCACGTATGAGGAGCCATTGAGGAGAGAAAGACATGACTTTTCCAAAATGTCCACCTTATACCTTAATCCTTTTAGACTGTCAACGCTGTTTCTCCCCTTTTGATATATGAATAAGTGCAGGAGGGCTAAGTAGAAGCAATTGTTGGCTAATAGTTTTTAGGGATTCATTGACATCCAGCTGATTGTCAAGATAGATCAGGGGCTCAAAATCTGGAAAGAAATAAGGGGAATTGGGACTAGAGAAGTGGGACCAAGTAAAGGAAAAGAGATGGTTAGGCAGGAGGTCGGAGATTCATTGTCACCCTATTAGGGCTATTTTTAAAGCATTGTGTCTGGATCTCCCAGGTAAGCCTGGGTTTGTTTTGTTGCTGCTGCCACCATATGAAGAAAACAACATGAACCTCTTTCTGCATGAACCAGTACTTAGGTAATTAAAATGCCAGAATGACTCATCAGGTGGAACACGAACAGTGATGCCTGTCTCTGTTGTTTTCAGCTTTTGAAGAGCATCTAGGTAAATAATGTCCCTGAATTTAACTGTTGTGTGACTTTACTTTAGAAATAGTTCACAGTTGTTCACAATCGTAAGCTGGAGTGCAACGTGGTACAGTGTTGAGCAACAATTCTTGGTCCCACATGTACAATATAAATTTTATCTTTATTGCCCTATATTATTTATAACTTATTCAGGGGGAAATGGAGGAGGTTGTCTGGGCAGAAACATAGAGGCAACTAAAATATTGTTATGGTGAGCATGGATTCCATTTTATCTATACTTATGTTTTTGTAATATATCAAATAATATAAGTTTAGTGTACTTTGAAACTGGCTCTCGTTTTTTATGTAAAGGTCAGATATTGAGGGAAGTGTACATATTAGAGGTGTTATTTGTATAGAGGTAGAAGAGAGAGTGAGGAGAGTTATAAAGGGGGGGGTGAACCAAACTTAAATGATTTAATAAAACAATGGCTCATGACAGATGATATACAGAAAGGAAGCAATTAATAAAGCTATAGTTGGAAGAGAGCAAATATAAATATGATGTAGTACAATGCATTTTAGTGGATGCAACTTTTAAACTAAGAATTTTGATAACTCTACATTTTTAATTATTCTGCCTTCTTGTAAAACATCTATTCATTCTACAGCGAATCATGACTTCTTAACTACAGGGAAGACCTGGGGAGAGAGGGGTGACTTGTGAAACTGTATATCCTCTGATAAACATGGAGAGACCATCTCTAATCATTTAAGATGATTTTGTTTGTTTTTGCTCTTAAATCCAGGTGACATAATTGCTAGTCCTATGATGTAAGCTTCCTAAGCATTTTTAAAGACATTAGTGCATAAATCAGTAGATGGCATTGGCCACACATGAGAAGAAACCGCTGTCTGTTCATTGAACTAAACACAGTAAATTGCTTTATGGAGAATCCATTTTGTGATTATAGTCAACCTTTGCTCGTTACTGTATTTGTATACACCTCACCTTTAGTGCTTTACTATTTCAAGGTAGCAAAGACATGCTAGGCTCAATAATATAAATAGAATTTTGAATTATTGTGGTTTTGGTTAATTAAGCACTGTTTTTCTCTAGGGAGCACTCTAGACTATGATTTAGTAGTATTAAAGAGTTATTGTGGGGCTTCCCTGGTGGCACAGTGGTTAAGAATCCGCCTGCCAATGCAGGGGACAAGGGTTCAAGCCCTGGTCCAGGAAGATCCCACATGCCACGGAGCAACTAAGCCTGTGCACCACAACTACTGAGCCTGCGCTCTAGAGCCTGCGAGCCACAACTACTGAGCCTGCGTGCCACAACTACTGAAACCCACACGCCTAGAGCCCGTGCTCCATAACAAGAGAAGCTACCACAATGAGAAACCCGCGCACCACAACGAAGAGTAGCCCCCGTTCACTGCAACTAGAGAAAGCCTGCGCACAGCAACGAAGACCCAACGCAGCCAAAAATAAAAATTAAATTAAAAAGAAAAGAGATATTGTGTAGCTCCGCCTGTGTGTGTGTGTATATATATATATTCATTGTCTTCAGATGACAAATTTTTCCAAGTTTGTGCCTTTTTGTGTTCATTTTCTTTCCTTTTAGATGAATCATAGCACTTAAGCAGAAGTTAAACTCAGGAAAGAAAAAGAATGCCATGTTAAGCTGTCAACTTGGCTTCCTTAGTGATAGTTTAAATTTTAAAATAGACAACTACAACAATTCATTAAATAAAGGTCATGAGATTTCTTTGGGTATCAGCCCATATCATATTTATTTTCCATGACCAAATATTTGGATATCCAATTAGATAGAAGTAGTATGCTAAACTTGTGAAATTAACAAGAAGTTATTTTTATTTAATGTGCCATTTTGGGGAAGATATTATGCAGAAGACTATTTTCTAGACAGAAAGAGTTTTTACGAAGTTTTTGTCTATGACCTTCCACATTGCACACTGCTTAAAATCCCACTGAGATCTCCCATTAGATGAGACTTTTTTTTTAATTGGCATTTAATTGCTTTACAATGGTGTGTTAGTTTCTGCTTTATAACAAAGTGAATCAGTTATACATATACATATGTTCCCATATCTCTTCCCTCTTGCATCTGCCTCCCTCCCACCCTCCCTATCCCACCCCTCCAGGTGGTCACAAAGCACCGAACTGATCTCCCTGTGCTATGCGGCTGCTTCCCACTACCTATCTACCTTACGTTTGTTAGTGTATATATGTCCATGCCTCTCTCTCGCTTTGTCCCAGCTTACCCTTCCCCCGCCCCATATCCTCAAGTCCATTCTCTAGTAGGTCTGTGTCTTTATTCCTGTCTTACCCCTAGGTCCTTCATGACATTTTTTTTCCCTTAAATTCCATATATATGTGTTAGCATATGGTATTTGTCTTTCTCTTTCTGACTTACTTCACTCTGTATGACAGACTCTAGGTCTCTCCACCTCATTACAAATAGCTCAATTTCGTTTCTTTTTATGGCTGGGTAATATTCCATTGTATATATGTGCCACATCTTCTTTATCCATTCATCCGATGATGGACACTTAGGTTGTTTCCATGTCCTGGCTATTGTAAATAGGGCTGCAATGAACATTTTGGTACATGACTCTTTTTTTAGACTTTTAAATGTTCTTCCTCAGCTTTCAGGCATTCTGTTTCATTCCCCCCTTTGGACCTAGCGTCATTAACCACACAGAGGCAACAGGCTTATAGTTCTTAAATAGTTCCAGTTTCTTGACAGTTTGAAAAGCTACAGAGGCTTTCTATGTATACCAAAAATAAATTGTCCATCCCAGCTAAAATATGTCTAATGGTTTACATTCTTTACAAGTAACTTATCTGATTTGTGAAATGCATGATAAGGCCATTATATTTACAGTGATGATATTTATAACAAGTAGTTTGTAAGAACATGACATATGACCACAACCACATGAGGATATGGAAATAGATATATCAATTAGTTATGCATGAGATGTGGATCTTATTATTATCATTAATCTATTAAGTGAACTGACTAAACCAAGCAGTGATATTTACATATGAGGATAATGAAGATTTATTGCAAAGTTGTCTTCATCAGTACCTCTTTTCTGAAGCTTACCAATGAAGTTACTCAAGGGTAAATTAAATTTTGGAAAGGTTCTCATTTAATTTTCTGCATAACTTTAAAGTTAAATTATGGGAATTCCCTGGTGGTCCAGTGGCTAGGACTGCACACTTGCAGTGCAGGGGGGCCCAGGTTTGATCCCTGATTGGGGAACCAAGATCTCGCAAGCCACATGGTACAGCCAAAAATAAATAAATTAATTTAAAAAAATAAAGTTAAATTATAATAATGAATATGCTGGTAAAGACTATGCCCCAACTTCGAACATTGTATTGGAAAGTTGTTAAAAAGATCTAATTTGTGCTTGGTCCTCTTATAAATATCAATCAATATTTTCTTATTCTGAGGATATTGAAATTAGTATGAATTTCAATTGAATCTTATACAGCATATTATATACTCTGCAAAATATTTTTGTAATATATCAAATAATATAAGCTTAGTATATCATGAAACTGAAATGAGCAAAAGTGAATATTTGTCGAATAAACTATAATTTGTCAATTCAGAAAATCTTGTAAATGAATGTAACATAATAGATCATTTTTAGTACGTTGTTTTGTATCTTTAGGTAATGGATGATATGAAGGAAGTTAGACTTCAGACATTTCAGAAAATATGAAGATATTTCTCCACACCATGAGATTCTGGAAAAAAATTTAATCTTAGAATGCTTTCACAACTTTCATATTGATTATGAAAACGATTTCAGTGAAGAAGAAAATATGAATGTAGTGAAAGAATCCAGTATGGACCCATGAACATTTGAATTTGGGCTTTAGGTAGTCAGATAAAAACGTTGGAAAAAAAAGATAAACATATGAGACTAGGAGAATGATTCAAAACTTGGTAGGAAACTAAAAGCCAAAGTGTAAGGTGAAACAAATTTTACTAAGAACTAAAGGCAATGAGAAAGGAGTTTTAATGTTTGATTTGATATGGATATGTAACTTATGACCAACTATGCAATATTAATGATAACTCCATGAAAAGAGAATTCCTCACTTTGACTTTTGCTTTTGTATCTGATAAAAAGAAGAGAGATATTAAGGGGAAAATACATGCTGCTTTAGATTTTAAGACAGAGAGATATTCATTACCTCTCTGAATACTATGAAATCAAACGTTGGATGGATATTTTTTCAAGTTTTATTGAGGTACGATTGCAAAATCGTAGGATATTTAACGTGTACAATGTGATGATTTGATATACATATACTTTGCGAAAGGATTCCTCCCGAGTTAATTAATGCATCCTTAATATGTATTTTAAATGAATGTGATATTTTCAGGGACCAATTTGTCTTGGTTTTCATTGGAGATGAAGAAAATATGCTACATTCCATGTTAATTGGATGCTACTCCAGCTAATTGGAGGTTAAATCACCTTGGCTGAGAGTAAATAGACTCTCAGACCAATAAAGGATTTAAAAGTCTTACGAGCCAGAAGAGGTGGAGAATTCTGTGGGAAGACGTGTGGACAGAGCTGATGGGCGCGTAGGGAGGGCACTTTGACGGAGCGGGGGATCTGGCCCTCTGCTCCAGGATAATAGAAGGGACCACTGCAAACAGACCAAAGAGCTGTCTGCAGTGAGCAGTCACATTGTACTGGCATCAAACATGTACTTAAGAAATTAAGACAGTAAAGTGTCTGTAACCTTTCTTCATCTTCCAACTATGAGGTAGTAGCTAACACTTCACCAAAAATAATTGAGTAAAATACAACGAAATTTGAATATATCAGAAAGGCCAAGATTCTGGAGAGAGAGAAAATGCACCAAGGTATACCCTCCGTCAGTTTTTCAGCTTAGGGCATTTGCTAATTAAGAAAAAGCAGTAGCCCAGAGCATATCAAATTTCACTGGGCTGGAGAGAAAAGAAAACAATATCTAAACAAAATGGTTTTCAAGCTACCAAGAAGACAACAGTTAATGAGACAAGATCCTGGAGAAAAGAATTGTGTATGTATGCGATGAGACACAAAGAACTAAAAGAAAGTCAGCTATTAAAAACACTAAAATGATAACCAGAGATTTATGAAGTCTCACAGTGCTATAGAAACAAAAATTTGTAACTTTAGGCTTCGTTAAGTAAGAAGGGTCATGGTAAACACCTAAGACTTTCAGTTGAAATCCCTGATGGTTTATTACAACTGATATAAGAGCAATTCATAAATAGATCAGCCCTCATAATGTCTGAACACACCCTCGAATAGATCTGCCTATATTCTCTCTGGCAGCTAGAAGCAGCATAATTTCTCTCTAGAGATCTATGGTAACATAACACCTAGAGCTTCAATACTTTTTCACAATAAACAGCCAATATTCATTAAACTACCAGGGATTTCAAGACTGAGGATCAATAACCAAAAGCCAAGAAACAACACAATAGAAATAGACTAACAGCTAAGCCAGGTATTGAAATTATGAGATATGGGCTTCAAAATAACTGCAATTAACATGTTAACCATAGATAAAAATATGGAAAAACTGAGCTAGAGTCTGTAAAAAAAGAAATATTAAAGCTGAAGAGAAGACTAAAAGCATGGGAGTCTAGGTCTACAGAAAATAAATTGGAGCATGAGAGAAAAAAATGATTGAAAATACAGAAAAGAGCACAAGAGGCATGAGGAATATCGTGCAGAAGTCTGATGTATGTATAAATGGATTTAGAGAGAGAACGAAGGGCAGAAGCAGCATTTGAAGGGCAAATATGACAGGAATTCTCCCAAATTGATGAAATAGATCAAGCCATAGATAAAACTGGAAATGACATCACAATAGTTCATACAGTTAAAGATGAATCTTTGTTTTCATAAATTCATTCTAATAATGAGAAAATATCAAAGAAATTGAAGAGACGTCTACAAAATAATTTGTAGCACTTTTAAAAAGTGTTGAGATTATAAAAGACAAGAGAAAAACAGGAAGTGACACTACTGGATGACTAACAATTGAATGCAATTTGGAATCCTAGATTGGTTCTGGGAATGGGAAAAGGAGATTAATGAAAAACGCTGTTGAAATTTTAATAAGATTTATAGTTTAGTTAGTAGTATTGTATTGCTATGTTAATAGTATTATAATGCTATGTTAATTTCCTGTTTTTAATAACTGCTCTATAGTTATAAATATGTTAACTTTAGGGTGAGCTGCATGAAAGATATACAGGAACTTTCTGTACTATTTTTGAGACTTTTCTATAAGTCTAAAATTATTTCAAAATAAATAATTTAAGGTTATAATAAACATATAATCAAATATTACATCATTTTTTTTAAATCTTATTTTTATTTATTTATTTATTTTTGGCTGTGTTGGGTCGTCGTTTCTGTGCATTGACTTTCTCTAGTTGCGGCGAGTGGGGGCCATTCTTCATCGCGGTGTGCGGGCCTCTCACTGTCGTGGCCTCTCCCGTTGCAGAGCACAGGCTCCAGACACGCAGGCTCAGTAGTTGTGGGTCACGGGCCTATCCGCTCCGCGGCATGTGGGATCTTCCCAGACCAGGGCTCGAACCGGTGTCCCCTGCATTAGCAGGCGAATTCTTAACCACTGCGCCACCAGGGAAGCCCCTACATCATATTTTTAAAATGTTGAATGCCACAAAATATTTAGCACAGTCTACCTGATTAATTCATTCTGTGAGTTTTCTTTCTATCTGTATTTACATGAAGAGTATCCTGAATTGTCATGATGAGTAGTTCAATAACAGCTAATCTTTGCAAATAATTAGTGAGTAAATAGGGTTTTTAATATTCTGTAGTTAAAATACATGATAGAAATAAATACTATAGAGGCTAAGTTGGACTTGTAACCATAATGCAGATTTTTTAAAAATAAAAGCATCATTATTCTTATTAGTTTTACAAATAAAGCCTTACAAGCTTATATTTATAAAATAATTTTATCCTAATAATGTGGCAATTAAATTAAGTTTAAATGTACAAGGATTTTATGTATGATTTCATTAGCAAAAAGCAAGTTGCTTCTAAGAAAGTTGCTAAACTACTTCACAGAACTACGAACACATTTATGGCAGGGATTATATTTACAATGCCTAAAAGAGTGCTTAATCATGCATATTTGATAATTAAGTTGATAGACTATGTGTTTAACAGGCATAGATAAACCTAGATTTTTTTTTAAGTTTTTTTTTTTTTTTTCTGATGTGGACCATTTTTAAAGTCTTTATTGAATTCATTACAATATTGCTTCTGTTTTATGTTTTGGTTTTTTGGCCGCGAGGCATGTGGGATCCTAGCTCCCCGACCAGGGATCGAACCTGCACCCTCTGCATTGGAAGGCAAATTCTTAACCACTGGACTGCCAGGGAAATCCCCAAACCTATATTTGATTGTCTTAAATTTCTTGAACAATAGCACTCTTCCACATGTATTAAAATAATCAACTTTTCAAAATGCTACATAACTTCTTAGTTATTAAACCAAATGATAAAATGTCTTCCATAAATAGCTATAAACTGATCTCCATTTCAACTACCATTTTGGCACAGATGTGAGCCTAATATCTCCTTCAAATTGGTATGATCTTATTAGCTGAATTTGAATGTTACTGACCTCCATTACAGACCACTTAAAGCTATGAAGAATAACCAAAGCTAACACAACTACTGAATCAACCTAATCCTCACAAGTTGACCGTACTACATCCTGGAATGTAAAAAATACAGACTTTAGGATGTTATTGGAAGGAGATACTTGAATATTTGAAGGCACAAAACATGCACTTGGCTGAACGCATATACCAAGGATGGGGGAAGTGAAACGCAACTACATAGAACTGAATTTTTTTTCTGGAAACTGAGTCTGACACGTGATAAGCTTGCCTGATATATGCCTCAGTTATGCAAAAATACATAAGTCACTTGCCCATGGTCTATAAAACATTCCACAAATGCACTGAGGTCTGCTGGAAAAAGGAAGGAAGGAAGAAAAAGAAGCTTTTAATGCGTATTTCAGTCTCTAGGAAAACCCTGAAATAATGTGAAGTCTGTATCCTGTGATAAACAGGATTGTGATTATGATGAAAATGAACTTGAGCCAACCCAGAGTTTCGATGTGGATTTTTCCAATTGATCAGGACTTTTTTGTCCCTGGTAGAGGAATGAGGCATAGTTTAATACCTACCCAATTATTCACTACTGATTTTTAGATAATCTTAGGTAAAACCACAGTCACTTTTTAGGACTTAAAAGGAAACAGACCATATTAGCCGTATTATTGTTATACATACGAGGAATGCAATTTCGCTTTGATATAAAGCTTTACAAAAAATTTCTTTTTTAAGATCTTCCCACTTAACTTGTAACCATAGGTATTTTTGTTCTTCTTAAAGAAACTCACTGATGGACAAGGAAGATGAATAGTCTGCCCAGGAATCACAATGTTGGTGTTTCTTTCTCCTAATTCATTCACAAAGATGATTTATCCGTGGTAACCAAAAGTACTCTGTGGAAAATTCTTCATTATTTTGTCCTTTAAATAAATAGGGATTATTTCGTATTTTATTCAGATTACATCCAAATTGGTGAAGTCAGTATGAGCCAAAGTATTTTCTAAGACATAGATATTTTTAGATTTTTTTTGTCATTAAACTTTCACCATAACAAATCTTAAAGGAAATAACAATATACTGAATGGCTCTTCTATGGCCCCAACCTGGAGACTACTTGCTTACTTATACAGTCATATCCTGAGGTCAACTGCTTCAATCTTTTGCAGTTTCTGATCAACTATGGGGGGAAAAAAATGAGTCTACCCTAGATTCTGTGTTGGAAAAAGATGAAATCTGGCGAGGTCAATTGGGCACAAAGCTGGGTAATTTCCAAATAGGATTGAGTAAAGCAGCAAGCTGAATCTTTTCCTCACCACCCTCTGTGCCTTCCTGCTAGGAATGGAATTGACTAGCAGGTGGGAGTTTGGGATCTAGAAGCAACTCTAACGTTTAAGAGATGAGTTTGATAATTTATTCTTTTTTAAGGTAATTTTTAGATTTTTGAAGTTTGTCATTTCTCAGCACTCTCATAAGAATTGGGTTCAAAAATTATTATTTATCAGGAGCATTAACTATAGAAACACTGTTGATAATGGCATTGAGAATTGTCACACACCTACTTGCCCAGTGCCTTTTTGTGGAAGAAATAGCAGACAGTAAGACAGGTTTTATTCGTTTTACTCTCTGCAGTGCCCATCAGGAGGGAAGAACTTGCTAATCTAAATTAGAGCAGGTTGGTAAATTATGTACATCTTTACAAACTTATTTAGTAGTTTTCATAACCTTCAGGTTCAATTTTACTCTAGATTCATGGTCTATAGAGATGGATTTCACAATAATTAGGTGGATTTATGGTTTCAGGATTTGCAACATACACATATTGGTTTAGCTATGTAAAAAGCACGTGCATAGCAGTGTTTATTGCTGGTTGTTTATTTAGCTGCCTATCAGTTCACGGTTGCTTGCTGAATTGTTTCTTTTTGCCTGGCAGAAATGTTAAGGTACCTGCTTTTATTGCTATGTATTGTCTACAACCTTCAGCCAAAATTATTAAGCAGATTTTGTTCAGTAAACCTTCATTCATTTTAAACAGTTTTCTTTACCTGCAATCATTTGTATTTTTCAGGAATATTTTTCTGATTTGACTGACCTTTTTTTTTTTAAATGGTAATTCACCAAATAGTATGTGGGAAAGTGGCTTCTAAAATCCTTTAGGTATTTGAACAGTTTAAAAGATTTAATTTTCCTCTCACCCTGACACATACCTCTTTTTCTGTCGTTTGTGTGTGTCTGTATATACAATTTTATAGCCTTTCACTTCCTGAGAAAGAAGAAATGCCATATAATGAGTGGCCATTTAAGTTAATGGTAATTTTTGGTTTACAGTATCCATATAAACTGGCAGCACAGTTATTATTTCAAATACATTATTCCATTTTCCTCATGAATATATTTATACTTGTCAGCGTGAGTGCTTTCTGAATTTGGGGTGAGAGTTTCTGTTAACCATTGCCCATTTGCAACAATTTGCGTGAATTTTATCTTCTGAGTATCTCTCAAATTCCTGGTATCCATTCCATCGCAACTGCAATCAGCACAGAAAGCTATTAAAATAATCTAACTTATAAAATTGGAAACCTGAACCCCTACTTTTGTTTGCCCTCTGGATGATCCAGTTGAAATTCTTCTGTTACAATTAAGTGATCCTCAAAAATGTAATTCTGGCCATGCTGCTTCATGTCTTTGAAAATCCCTTAATGACCCCACATTGACTGTAAGGTAAAGCCCAAACTCCAAAAATGACAAATAAGCCTTTCCCTTTCTTCCTGATCTTCCTGCTTTTTACCCAGCCTCACATCCTGCCATTCCCTCAGAGTAAACTAGTCCAACCAGTGTAAACTAGTCCAGCCATAGCAAACTATCCTTAGTTCCTGTGAATCTCTTTTCACCCCTCTCACGTGTTTGCCACAAATGCACCCCATCCACCCCCAGCTTGCCCAGCGGGCAATTCCCAAGAATTATGTAAGAAAGTCATAGTGTGAGCTCATCTGAGAAGCTTTGGAATTCCTCTCTTTCAAGTGGGCCACTTTATTCCTTACTCTCATTTGCTCCCTGTGTCTTCCTTTTCATAAAAGTTGTCACCCGGTGTTAAAATCACTGTTTTTATCACCTGATCTTTCTTTTGGGAAAATGACTTATTTTACTAATTTAAAAATCTTTGTGCTGGGCTTCCCTGGTGGCGCAGTGGTTGAGAGTCTGCCTGCCGATGCAGGGGATGCGGGTTCGTGCCCCAGTCCGGGAAGATCCCACGTGCCGCGGAGCGGCTGGGCCCGTGAGCCATGGCCGCTGAGCCTGCGCGTCCGGAGCCTGTGCTCCGCGACGGGAGAGGCCACAGCAGTGAGAGGCCCGCGTACCGCAAAAAAAAAAAAAAAAAAAAAAACAAAAAAAACTTTGTGCTTAGCCAAGTATCTTGCAGGAAATAAATGTTGGTTTAAGAAGTATTTACATGTGGTAAGGAGAAGGAATATAGCACATTGGCATATTTATCTTCATTGTCCTCAATTATCTTTGGCGTAGACCCTATTTCACTTGCCAAATTATTTGAGTCTGGAAGAAAATTATTTCCCCGCCTATGATAAAGATTTTGTGTTTTTACGGCCTTGTTGAAGGGGGTTGAGTTCCAATTTCTCTCTATTAAATATAATTTATGTTAATATCCCCCTCTCTATCCCTGTTGTCATTACCTCAGGAGGCAATTTAAATACACTCTAGTAAGTCAAACTTGACCTTGTCTTACCACAAACCTCACCTATGCGAGAGTTACATCAATGGAAGGATGTCGTGTATGTTTTTTCTCTTTCCCCTTGTGGAAATGACAATTTTGAGTCTCTTAAATTGATTTTTTTAATCCTAGTCATTTCCAGGATTTCAGAATGTGGTTAAACTTTGATGCTTCTGATGCAAGATAGCCCAGCATCCTCTCTGTTGAGATATTTTTCCTGCCTACTCCCCCTATAGCCACCCTCCCTGGGGCCTAAACAACTCAAACGCTTAGTTCACGTCTCAGCTGAAATATCACTTCTTCAAGGAAGCTTTTCATGATTGTCCAAGGCAGAGCCCAGTCACTTTAACTTACTTCCCCAAGCCCTACATTTGTCTTTAAGAGCACTTATTACTTTGCAGCCTGATGGTATATTCACATCTCTGTACTGATCACTGAAGTATAAAACTGTGGAGGATAGACACCACCTCCTGCACTGTTAAACCCATGTTCTGGAATTGTTCCTGAATAATAAATACTTATTAAGTAAATTTAAACGGTTTCTTTTTTAGCACTGAAATTAATTCTTTTGAAAATTAAGCTTACGTTTTTCGAAATATCCATATAGAAATATAAAACCTAGAACCTGCAAAACTAAGCTTGCGAATTACTGTTTTATAATTCAGTATAGGCTTTCTGATGGTTAAAACACATCTAATCTTTGTTACCCTCTTACATTTCATAGAACGTGGTTATGTTGCTTTTTCATGTCAGGAAGCTTCAGTAGTGTTATTGTTTGGTTCTGGTTGATGAGAGCTCCTGAGCTGTTCAAAAAATAGCTGATTCAGAACATGATCAGGGAATGTCAGTGTCAATTTCCTGATGAGCCATGATTACTTGTGAGCGAGGACACAACCATGTTTGAGAGGCATGGCTGAGTGGACAGGTGCCATCTGGCTGGAGAATAGACAGGAGAACTGTCATTATAGGAAAATCCACAAGTAAAACTGTTGACAGTAAAAATGAATCTTTTATGGGTGTGAGATGGATTGTAATTATAGTTAATTAAGGATATCAGGAGAGGCACAAACTGAGTCAGTATCCAATGTAGCCCTTGGCTTTACTGTGCTGTGTGACAGACG
This sequence comes from Stenella coeruleoalba, assembly GCF_951394435.1. Lineage (NCBI taxonomy): Eukaryota > Metazoa > Chordata > Mammalia > Artiodactyla > Delphinidae > Stenella > Stenella coeruleoalba. The sequence goes on along the minus strand of NC_137148.1, from coordinate 96,614,681 downwards.
CTCTGGCTATCGGCTCCCTTTTACTTGAGGACACTCAAATTTTCACTTAAAATATACAGGGTCCTTTATAATTAGTGAACAGCAGAGTCCTACTGCAGACTCATTGCATGGATGTTGTGTGTTTTATTCCCTATCCCCAGATTTCTCCAAGACTGCTGAATCCCACTCAGACATGGAACCAATGTAGGTAGCTGGAGGATTTTGTTCAGTGACCTGCCAGTCAGTTGCTCAGTGCTCTGACAGATTCTTAGGTTATAGAGACATGCTTCTCTCCTTTTTGAATGAGTGAATAAACACCTACTTAACTACTTGATACTTTAGGAAATCTTCCCAATTCTCACATTTCAGTACATGCCTTTAAAAATGTTTCTCCTGATAAATTTCTCACTTGTAGTCTTTTTGTAAATGATATTTAGAAAATACACTCATGAAAATGACATAGTACCAACCCTTGTTGTAATCACTGTCCCCTGATGTTTAATGAACTCACATTTATATATAGCTCATCCATCTCTTCCCCTCACCAGGACACAGTGTTGTTTTCATTTTATCTAGGCTCTTTTCCTTTTAACATTCAGTGCACTGTCAAACCTACCTTATCTGAAGTAAATGATGTTACTTGTTCTCCTGTGAGAACACAGTAAATATCAGTAGGTAAATAGAAGCTCTGGTAACTTCTGCAATGTCAGCTTTATCTTTGTCACCATTATGGTGATGGAAAGCATGCAGAGCCTGTTGGTCCATTCCATCTCCCTTCCGACATCCCTTGCAGTTGGGGGAATGTGACTAATGTGTAACTACACATGAGTTTTAATTACTCGGAATACCATAAGCAGCAGATAAAGTCTCAATATTCAAACATCCTCAGAGGCCCAAGAATCATAAGCCACATTATTGACGTTCATTTCTCCATTTATTCATGGGAGTCTCAAGCTTAAGTAGGAAGATTTGACCTATTCAAGGAGTTAGGGAAATGTTTCTACGTGGAAAGGACTCTTGTTCTAGTACATCAATGATCGGCGGGAATTAACTTGAACAAGGAGGAAAAGACAGAAACCTTCCAAGCAGTGGATATATCAGAAGTCTTTTTAGTGAAGAGACGTGCTGAGTACAAGAGACAAAAGGAGGTTGGTGTGGCTAAAATGAAGAGGCTGAGGTATCAGCGTGGTGTGAGATAATGTTGAAGAGATAGGTGGAAGCCATACTGTACAAAACCTTGTTACCCAAGTTAAAGATCTTTTTTTTCTTTTTTCCCCGCAAAACCAAGGAGAAGACTCTGAAATTTTTACAGAGTATGAGTATGTGGCATGTGTGTCTGTGCACATATCTGTGTTTCACTGTGTCTGTGTGTTTGGATGAGTGATATAATCAAATTCAGTTAATCTAGTCCACAAATTTGGGGGCACTGCTCTATGTGCTGAGATAAGTTCTGTATATAAGACATGAAATCTTTGATTTCATGGGAGCATACATTCTCATAGGAAAAGCCAGAAGAAACCACAGAAAAAAAACAGAAAGACAAATAATGAAATGATATAATTTCACATAATATCATGCACTTTGAGGAAGATTAAGAGTAAGAGGATGGATACAAAATGACAGGTTATGATGATCAGCATAACAATTGTTAGGAAGCAAGCTGTGGGAAGATGTGGGGAAGAGCATGCTACTCTGTGAAGAGTAAGTGAAAGGCTTTAAGGGAGGTATGAGCTTATTGTGTTTGAGGAATGGCAGGAAGTCTATGGAAGAGGCACTATGGTAGGATGAGAGTTGAGATAAATTAAGATAGTCGGGGCTTAGATACCAAGGTGTTACCAGGTGTATTTATTAGTGACTTCCCACCACGAGGTATGGTCAACGGATTATGAAGAGCACAGGAGGATATAAGGATAGATGCAAAGCGTAGGAAGCCTGTTGCTATAGATCAGGCAAGAGAAGATGGTGGTTTGTGGAGGAGGATCAGAGTCTAGACAGGTGTTCAAGGTACAACCAACAATACTCGCTGATGGATTAGATAGAGAATGTAGGTGGAGAGAAGATGGAGAGGAAAACTAACCTTGTTTTGGGCCTATGAAGCTGGGTGAATGATGATGGCATACGCTGAAATGGAGAAGATTGGGAGAAGAAAGGATTTGAGGAGAAATTAAGTATCCTATCGTATTGTATTTTGGGCATTTTATCATGTCAGAGTAGGCATTCTGACATGCCTACTAGGTATCCAAGTAGAGATATGATTATGAAGTTGGATATGAGTATGGTTTGCATTTAAAAAATATCTCTGCCTTTGACATGGAACAGATGGTTGGGGAAGCACTCTTATCTCACACCCTACTCTTAGTAACCAAACTGTAGTCAAAGTGTGGTTTAAATACACATACTTAAAGGAGGAGGTGGTTTAAGAAGGTGATGTAGTCATAGTGAAGAGTTCCAAACATAACTTGGGTTTCATAGTCGAGTGGGGTACGAGGTTTAAATGTTTCTCTAGGTGTTAGCTGTCTGCCAAATTAACTTGGTTCTCGTTTCCTGATGGAGGAGGAATATGAGACATCCTCCCTTTTCCATTTAATTATATAACTCCTCCACAGAGCAGCCTGTAAGGCTGCAGACTGTGCATGTACAACTTCAGGAGCCATGCCCCAAGGATGCATGCTAACCCTAACACTAGCCAACCCTAACCCTAACCCTAACCCTAGCCCTTGGAGTTGAGCAAACTGGTAGACTTTCTCCTACTCTACTGATGAGTATAAAGCTATGCTGTATAATACAGTAGTCACTGGCAACATACTGCTATTTAAATTTAAATCAATTTAAATCAAAGCAATGATATTGGAAATTAAGTTGTTTGGTAACACTCACTTTATTCAGTGCGCTCAATAACCAGGTGAGGCTGGTGGCTGTCATGTTGAACAGGGCACACACACAATATTTCTACCACAGGAAGTTCTTTCGAACAGCACTGTTATAGAGAGAAATGGATTGGAGTTTAGAATTATTTTTGTCTTTTAGTTCAATATCTAGTGAGACTAAAAGCAAATGTTTCTTCAGTCTGGAGAATCTAGTCTAGATTCAGATTTAATTGGGAGTTTATGATAGAGACTATCAAATAAGTTGAAGCCATATATTCTTGAATTTTTCCTGTACGGGCTTTACCTTAAAAATATTAAATACACACACACACACACACACACACACACACACACACCATCTCATATAACAAAACAACAAATCATTGCTTTTCCAAATTGAGGCCTGGGAACATGTCTTCTGCATTAATGCAACGAAATATAATGAAAAGTAGAGCCGGTCAAAGCTTGTTCATTCTATTTAGATTCCTAGAAAGGTACTTTCTATTCCTTTTGTCCCAATTTGATGAAGCTTTGCCCCTATAGTGAATTATGTAAGTTGTAAACAAAGAGCTACATTATTACAAGCAAAGCCTAATGTAATATCAGCTTTTAATGGTCTTTTATAAACCTGGTGTGAACAGCAGCGCCTCACAGAAAAGCAGCACGATTGATTTAAAGAAAACTCATTTTGCACACCAAGTAGTACAAGAATAAAGGACATCCCACCAAACAATGAATTGTATTGAAGTAGAAAAATATGTGAGGCAAGACTGCCAAATTATTTATCTTTCATTAAAGGAGAAAATCACACATAATTATCTCTGGTAAATGAGCATGCTTGTGAAAGTTGGCAATGAGCTCAAAATAATAACCATAAAAATATTCTACACTTTCAAGTTAAATAACTGTCTGTTTTTATATAAGTTGTAGGAAAGGGACTTCTGAACAAGGAATGCTTTCTAAAGGGAGTGGAGATAGCCCTTTGAGCCCTTTCTAAAGGGAGTGGAGATAGCCCTTTGAGCCCTGCTTGATCCTCACTACAGATGGCACACCGTGGATCTCTGCAACCAAGTGGAGTAGCTAATCCAGGCTGAAAGTAATTTTTCCTATCCTTGTAACTAAATTACTGAGCAATTACAATGTGTAGCTTTATAATTCATGCATAAGCAAGTAACAATTGAATGCTTTTTAGCCAGAGACACTTAGACTTTCATGCCTGGAAAGGAAGCAGATATGCAACACTCTGTGGTTTTATTCGTGTGTGTGTGTGTGTGTGTGTGTGTGTGTGTGTGTGTTGCAAAATTAAATAGCATGGGCCAGAGGTAGATACCAAACAAGAATTTGCATTTCAGCATGGAGATAATGTGCAGGTGTCATCTCTTAGCTCTCAGCGTCAGGAGCAAAAAGTCTCAGCCTACTAAACCCGAGAGCTTTCAGATTTTAGAATAGCATCGCTTTTGGTTCTGAAGATAAACCTATCGGTATGTAGGAAGCAAGGATCTGCCAAATCAAAAGTTTTGCTGTTCAGAGAAACTCTCTCTCTGTTTCTCTCTCTTTTTTAAGGGGCAAACTGCTCAGTCTGTAAATATTTCTGGCAGAACTTCTGAATAGGCATCTCTTGATATTCACTGAAGAATCTTGTCATCTTAGAAAAAGTGAATATATGCTCCAGCTCTTAACTGTTCTAGGAGAAACTGGAGTTTGGAAGATTTTTGTTTTGCTAGTATGATCTGGTGAATGTTTTTGTAAACTCTGAGACTTCTGAGAGAGTTAAAAATTTACCTCAGAAAAAACCTGGCTGTCTCTGACCACTGACCACTTTTCCATGATTTATAGTTGCTTCAGGAGCTCATACAAATGTTCACTAATACTGTTGTGTTAATTAACTATTATAACACCTCCACCTTCCAGCCCCCCCCCTTTTCTTGCTGTCCTTTAAATAGAAGTCTAGATTCCCTTTTTATGGACAATATTTTCCTTTAAAAAACAGTGTACCTTATTTTCTAAAACCATATCTTGGTGTTCTTTTTTTTTTTTGGCTTGGAGGAGCTCTTAGACCTTTCTCCTTTTTTGACCATTTCCCAACTCACATAGATGACCTGAGTTCACAACAGCCATTGCTTGTCACAAGGAAAGATAATTTTAGGAGACACATTGGTACACTGTTTGCTCTCACTTTATTTTACCTCGACAGATTATTTAGATTTAAAGGCTCTCTTTCACTCTATTGTCAAAGGTAGCAACTTAGATTTTATAGTACCAACTTCTTCATAGAATTGTTGAATGTCAGAGCTGGAAAAAAGCTGAAAAATAATCATGTCTATCTCCTTATGTTTAAAGATTTAAAAATGATGATTTAGACACAGATGGAACTCATGAACATCAAAGATGAGTCTAAGGTTTAGGTCTCTGGATACCCATCTTTTCCCATACCTTGCATTCTCATACGGTTTCCCCACAGAGCTAAGTCTCTAACTTACTGCCTCTCCTTCCAAGTGGAGTTGCCAACATTACCCCTTTCCTGGTCTCTGGAGGGTATGATTCTTTCCTTGTGTGCCCCACACTCATTCTCAAGCCTTACTGACCCTTTGTGGCTACCACCCACTGTCTGTGTGACAGCTTCATTCCTCTCTGTGATCCGCTGACATCTATTTTCCCAGCCATCATTTTCTTTCTCCTCTTTGTCTCTGTGCCTGGGAGTTTATCTGAAATCTGTTCTCAGGATAAACTACTCAGGCTATAAATTTCCCTTATAGGAATTTTGGACAGGAACAGCCTGACTTTTCTTAGAACTTTGTCACGTCGAAGAATTAGAAAATATGCTTCATCTTCTCACAGGAGACATCCCTCAGCAAAGCAGGAAACAAAAAGAAGTTTTAGTGTTTCTTAGGTGTACTCTATTCTCTTTATGCTTTCCCTTCTAATTTTTTAGTAAGTAATTCACTTCCTGAATTATCATGAGGGTACAGTATTGGTAATAACAACAATAATAAGAAACGCATAATGACATAGAGAATTCGGGGTGATAAATCATATTGAACAGAACAAAGAGCTCAATTCGAATCTAGGATCTAAATATATCATAATTATTACTGGTAAAGATGAATTGAGTACTGCTGTTGGAACCATCTTCCACGTTGAATTGATTGTAGGTTTTCAGAAAAGTATAGTTCCCTCCAAAGAAGAGAAAACCTGCCTGGTTACAAGCAGGGGTTGGGAAGCAGAGAAGTGACCTGACTGCGACCCATGACATAGGGAGGAGGAGAGGGGACAGAAACCCAAGGGAAGAGCCTCCTCCAAGAAGTGACCTCTGACTCAGTCACTGCCTGACCCACAATCATGAACTAATGAAAGTGAGGTTCTTTCCAGTCATCCTCATTAGGGATGTCCCTCCTTTCAGGAGGATTGAGTAAGGGTCAGGAAGGATTGTCAAAAGATTAATTTTCAGTACTTCCAAGAAGTTAAAAGTAATGAGGCAGCTACCCATTTACGTGTGGAATCAGGAATATAGAAATGGAATTTTTTTTTAAAAAAAAAAGCTTCTTTAGATACTAATGAATGACAACTGAAGTTAAGAAAAAGGTAAGCTTCTCTTTCAGTAGCATCTCTCATGCATCAGACTAGTGATGCTAGTGGTTCACATACTTCATCTCATGTAACCCTATCAAGAACTCTTTAGGGCTTCCCTGGTGGCGCAGTGGTTGAAAGTCCGCCTGCTGATGCAGGGAACACGGGTTTGTGCCCGGGTCCGGGAAGATCCCACATGCCGCGGAGCGGCTGGGTCCGTGAGCCATGGGCACTCGCTGAGCCTGCGCTTCCGGAGCCTGTGCTCCACAACGGGAGAGGCCACAACGGGAGAGGCCACAACAGTGAGAGGCCCGCGTGCCGCAAAAAAAAAAAAAAAAAAAAAAAAAAAACAAGAACTGTATAAAATAGCATAACAGAAGAATTCATCCCCCCTCCCAAATACTCCCTACCACAATTCATGTCAGTGCAGAAGGCCCTGGAATTTAAATATCACCTTAGGGAGAAAGCAGAGAGGGAAAAACCTTCACAGTTGAAGTTTAAATAGTTAATAACTGAATTTACCAAAAAGTTACTTACTATTTTCTGGCACAACAGAATGGGAAAAGGAAAATAAAGGAAGATACAATTTTCCTTGATCTAAATACTTTTCTTGAAAATTCATAAATTTGCACATAATATATTTGAAAACCTTAACAAGGTAAACTTGGAAAGCAGGTCAGTCACGGTGGCTGAGCTTGGGGAGGGGTCTCCAGTACAGAGAGGATTCTGGGCATGGGAGGATTTGCAGCAACATGACAAAAGTAACAAAATGCAAATCCCCTGTTAAGAGGAGATGTGGAGAGAAAATTTAAGCCAAGGGCATAGAGCCAAAAAAGAGTTACTTAGCCTAGACCTTAGGCTCAAAAGTAGCGTGGGGTTGTGGCGGCACTATTGTTATAGAGTGTCCTGGGATCCTCTCCTTTCTTGGAAGAGAATCCATCTTGAAGTCTGAGTCTGAGCTGAGTCGATGTGTGGGGATTATTTGGCCCAGCTAAGGGAAGTGGAGAGAGTAGGGGCAGGTGGTTTCACTGGTTATAATTGGAATCCTCCTGGTTTGTTCTTCTAAAACAACTCTCACCAATTTGAACATTAAAATATAATTTAAAATTTGTAATACAATATATATAATAAAAATATATGTGATATAATAAAATATAATATTAAAATATAATACTTAAGACTGTACATTTGAACTTTAGTTGCATTAAATTTCAGCTTCTTTTTGTGGGCAAGCATCTTTTACTCTCACTTTTTAAGGCAGATGAAGGATTCATCTACAAAGTATTAGACTTGTCAGGTTGACTTCATTCAGCTGATACACAGACCTTCAGACAATTGTTTCTTTTTCTTTCTTCTACTAAGAATCAAATTCAGATGAAGTTAGGGAAAGAAAACACAGGATAAACACAACATCTTTGACTTAAAAGAGACATCAGAAGCAAATACTCCAGCATCCCAGCCATGTAGACGTACCTTCTGGAGCATCCGTGAGGGAAGGTCTGTCTTCCAGTCTCCCTTCCATTGGTCCATCTCTCTAAGGTCCATAGACTATGTCCTAGGAATCTAAGGGGACACACTCTGCAAAGGGATACAAGGAGGAAAAAGCTATTAGTTTGAAATGAGAGTAAAGGAAGAAATTTGGAAAATCTGTCATTCTTAGTAACATTAAAGAGTACCCTAAATGTAATATAGACCTTGGGTCAATAATGTCTTTCTTAAACCTTTTCTTCAAATTTAAATAATTTTCCATATTATCAGTTTTCAGTTCTCTTCATTAATTTAGCTTACCTTATTCCAAAATAAATTAAAAATACCATAGAAGCACAAAAAATTGTAGCACACCAACAGACGTGTGAAGAAAATTAAAATAATGACTGACAAAAAAAGAGACAAGAAAAGTGGGTAATACAAAAATATATAAGGTTGTTCTGTCTACTTACAGTGGGTGGTTATTATGGACTGAATGTTTGTGTCCTTCCAAAGTCCATATGTTGAAATCCTAACCTTCAGTATGATGGTATAGGAGGTGTCGCCTTTGGGGGTGATTAAGTCATGAGGGTGGAGCCTAATCAGTGGGATTAGTGTCCTTACAAGAAGAGACACTAGAAAGCTTGCTTCCTCTGTATCTTCTGACCTGTGAAGACACAGCAAAAACATGGCTATCTGTAAACCAGGCAGAGGATTCTCAGCAGAACCCAACAATTCTGGTACCCTAATTTCAGACTTCCAGCCTCCAGAACTGTGAGAAATCAATATGTGTTGTTTAAGCCTCCTAGTCCACGTTTTTGTGTTGCAGCAGCCTGAGTAGACTAACAGCTAAGACACTAGTCATGTGATGCTATTCACATAGTTACATAGGGAAAATTTATTTTCTTTGAAGTCATCGAATTGATTTAAATAAAGGTTTATCCTTTAGTTTTCTACCTTAACTTTGCATCAGACTTTTATTTACAAATGGACATATACTTTGACCAAGTTCAGAGCTTCATAAAATCCTTTTGTTTGTACAATGCTAGTAAATAGGTCCTGGGTATTTTCTATTTATATTTGTTCATTTTTCTCAAAATAGGACTTCACAGTGTTGAGGTTAAATGACTTCAGAAGATTCTAAAGGAATAAATCTGTCTTTAAGTTTAAAAATATCCTTGCCCTCCTGAAGCTCATATATCCTATTTCTGTAGTTTTTAATGAGTTGTACATTCGAATCACTGAGGGAAACTAAGAAAGTACTGATGTTTGGATCCCATTCCAAAATATTCTGAGGTAATTGGTCTGGAGTGTGACCTGGGTGTCCTCAGACGTTTAAAAATCTCCACAGGTGTTTTTAAAATGCAGCCAAAATTGAGAACCACTGTACTAGTATAAAATAGGGCCATATATGCAATTTAAGGCAAAATTTTTTTTTATTAAACACTTTGTTAAATTAAATCTCATATTTATTTATGGCATTTAAACTCTAGAAAAGTGAAACAAATCAAGAGACATATTTTATGAGAGTTGTTGAAATAAGAGGCCTAGACGTAAAACACCAAGTGGGCCTGTGATTATAAAGCTAAAAGATGGTGGTGGAGGGAGAGCCTGAGACTTGTATAAATATCTTCATCAAATGGCCGTTCTTTGGCCAAAACATCATATTGCGTTTTGACGCCTGATGCTTCTTTCAGACAACTCACATACGTGACAGTATAGTATTTTGCTACAAGATTAAATAGCTGGGCCTGAAAGAAAAAAGTTTTTTCTTTTGCATGTTTCTTTCAAAGTCAAAGTATTTCTTAACTGGGAGACTGTAAACAAGTGTCCACGGCTATTGTCGTTTATTCTTGTGGATGGGAGGGTGGATGCAGTGCATGTATGAAATCTCTTAATACACAATTCCAACCTCAGATCACATGCCAAGTACCCAATTCCAGGAAATTATGGGTCATCTATTTTTTAAATTGTGAATGTATGCTTGTGGGGGCAAGGTTGAATTAAGAGATTTTTCTCCACCCTCCCCGCCCCCACCAAAAAAAATGATGTGTTTTTTTTTCCCTGGAAAAACTGTCTTGGAGGAGCTGAGCTATCCAACTATGTCACCAACCACCTCAGTCTTGTTTCAGCACTCCAAAACACGTGGAACGCTTCTTTTAATTGATGCCTGTATAGGTTTGCATTTAAGTGTTTCTCCCCTATGCTTATTTAGCTGCTGATTTGAAATGAAGTAGCAGAGTGCTTGTCAAACTTTTATGTACAAAAACACCTGGCTGTCAACAACTGTAGAGAGTCTGAGACTTTACCTTACCTTCAAGCAAATAAGTTAGGCTCCCACAGTTTCACTTGTACTGGCAGAAGACGTGAGGCTCATGGTCCAGAGACAAAATAATTTATTATTCATGGCACAGCAGACAGCATGAGGTTGATGTCTACATTGGTTTCTCTTGCTCCTCAAGACCCATGGGGCAATGCAGAGTAGCCCATGGGGAGGCCACGCATACTGTGGGTTTGCATAGCAGCTGAGGAACCTCCAGTGTAGGAAGTCTTAATCTTTGGAAGAGTTGCAAACAAACCTGCTCTACCTTTGCCCCAGAGAGAGACATTATCTTTATTAACCTCAAAAGTAAACATATTTACCCGCTATGCTATGGTGGGAGATACCATCTTTGTCTTCCAAGACTGCTGTGCAAATATCCTTGAAAACAAATGTTGTCAATGCCTCTGCTCAGAGGACATGATTCCCATTGAGAAAGGTCTCCCAACACTGGGATCTTGTTTGAATTAAAATTCTGGTTTAGTTAGTTTGGAGTGGTGCCTAAGATTCTACATTGCTAACAAGCTCCCAGGTGATGCCCATTACCAAATAGCAAGGAAGTAGTGAGCACATTTATTGCCATCTGTAACTTAGCATACTGTCTTGATATTAATGTGTAGCAAAAAAAGTTGGACGTGGGTGTCTGTGATGATGATGCGCTGGGATAAAGCTAACTACTACCTCTCCTAAAGCACAGCATACTACAATTTAGCTCCCTTCTTCCCCCCTCTCTCACACATTCCTGTACACACACACATACACACACTCGGTGTGTGTGTGTGTGTATAGTGAAATCCTAACCCCTAATGTACATACACGTGCACATGTGCACACATGCTCGCACACACACACATATGTATGAAATGACACACCTAATGTAGTAAACTTCGAACATTATATAATGCCCGCACATTCCTGTCATCATAAGACCTCTTTGCTATTTAGGTTTTTAAGGAGAAAATCTCATGCTGCGGTGAAGAGTATGGTATACAGAGTCAAACGGGCTGGATTCAAATTTGTATTCTGCCACCAGGTCTGTGAACTTTGGCTAGTTACTAAACCTATTTGTGACTCATTTTCCATAATTGTAAAACAGAGATGATGTAATCAGTAGGTGTCAAGTGTGTAGAGGAAAATCTTGTCCTTAATAATAGCTATATAAATATTTGTTATTATTGCTGGATCTGCTAACACTTTCTTTTTGGTTTCATATATCCCTTGAAACCAAATTGTGAAATTAATTGGCAAAAGAACATGCTCTGCTACAGAGAAATGCCAAAATTGAAGTTTATGGTATTAAGAAGTTGTCATCAAATAAATTCTCGTTCTCATCAATATCATGTTATATTATTAAAAACCCAGTAGCTATAAACTTCTAGTCATTATAAAAGTAGAATTATGCTCTGCTTTATGAAATGTGGATATATATATTTATTGTCTGAAATTTCACAGGATAAGTATATAATTAATATTCTTTCAGTACCATACCTTAAAATACCATAAATACACATAATACATATGACAGTTCTATATGATAACGTTGATCAAAAGTTAATATATTGGGTTGGCCCAAAAGTTCATTTGGTTTGAAGTAAAAAGAAAGACACATTTTTCATTTTCATGAAGACCTTTATTGAACAACGTATTCACTAACCGAATGAACTTTTGGGCCAACCCAGTACTATTGACCCATCGAGTTAAATAAACATTTAATTAATAGTTTATCGTATATCATTACATGTAGATTTATCTCATTTATGCCAGTTTTTTGATATTACTTGCAAGCATCAATGATTTGTACGTGTAACAAAGATGTTCAATGTTATTTGTATTTATAGAATGGATTTTTAGAAGTGACATTGCTGGCTGAAAACGTATGTACACCTAAAATTTTCTTAGACACCACTAAAGTATCTTCCAAAGAAGACAGTACAAATTTATACTCCCAACAAAAATGTATGAAGTTTCTCCTTTCCACCCATGCTTACACTCTCTATGATAAACTTTCTGACTTTTTCTAAACTGAGAGAGAAAAATTGATATCACAAAATTTTGATGTGCTTTTCTTTATATAATTGTGTTGGTTATTTTAAGATTTGTGTAAGGGTGTGTGGGTGTGTGTGTGTGAGTTGGGTTGTTACCCTTTTTTAATTTTAAACTTATTTATCCATATTAATGATCATCCGTATCAACAGCTGGGGTCCTTCAAAAATCCAGAGATGCTTTAGGGGATGTTATTAAGTTTTGTCAGTATCGTTTTTCAAATAAGGAGAGTTAGAAATAAAGAACTTTGGTAAGAAATAGGGGAAGGTCACATAAATTGATGGCTAAAGGTAATGAGGACATTTTTTTTCATTTTCACCAGGTAATTAAATGCCCCATTCATTCAGTGGAGAATATCTGTGAAAAACATGCTCATTGTTTTCCTTTTAAAGCTCAATCGGATGCTCTTTTTTACCTTTTGAGTACTTTATAGTTAGGCATTTAAACTTAATTCTTTCCATCCATCTGTGCAGCTTCCATGCTGAAATGCACAAGGTCAGCAAAGTACATCAAAGATATTTAAAGATATTGCTTAGGCTTGTGACCTCTGGACATTCGAATAGATCATTTTTATGTACCCTGGTCTTAGATAAATGTCTCTTCCAAAGTAAAGTTATGCATCTTTCAGATTTGTTAAAGCAGTTAATTCAAGGCTATTAGCAACATTCAGAAAAAAATATTATGCCTGTTTGATTTATTCATTAGATATATTTCCTCTGGAAAATATTGAACAGTATAAACTATATTTGAGATAATGAAATATTCTGTAGCTATAAATATAATGCACAGTGATAATCATATAAAGGCAGATATAAATAGATGTATTAAAGTTATGAATCATTTTATTCTAGAGTATTTGGCAGAGATTAATTTAAACATAGAATTTCAGTACAAGTTACCTAATCAGAAAATAACCTTTACAGAAATATATTTAGAAATTGAAATGTTGTCTTGTGAGAGAATTGGCTTGACTAATGCTTTGTGGAGTAGCTATTTTAGAGTGTTGATTGATATGATCCTCTTTTTAATGATATCAAATAAAACATTGATTTTAAGTTCTCAGAGGAAATTTAATAAAATCTAGTATATGAATCTCCTTATATATGGAGATATTTCTGGTCCGTCCGCTCTTGGAAAGTTTATCTCAACCTGCCCCTCAAGAAATGATGATAGGTTTGAAGAAATACATTCACATGATGAAAATATGATTCTCTTAAAGAAATAAGCTGTCATATTTTTGAAAGGGTACCAGTATTTTTGAGGAAGCGAGATGATATAATAAAAATAGCTTTTAGTAGTTTAATAGCAATAGATTGAGCGTGTATTTTATTTTCAATATTTCTTTAAAAATATAAATAATGTTTTAATGCAAATGTAGAAAAGTGAAGAAAAACCTAACAAGCTTCTAGGAGATGTGATGCTGCTGGGTTGTGGACCACACTTTGAGTGGCAAAGCTTTGGAGCACTTTTTACTTTGGAGCCAAACTATGCATTCTAACACTTATGGGAACCTGGATGAATTACACTAAGCTTCAGTTCCCTAATCTGTGATATGGGATCTTGATGAATTTACCTTATACATTTATTGTGAAGATTACATGAGTGAATACACAGAAAGACCTTTTAATAGTCCCTGACAGGTGGTAGGAATTTTTGACACTATCATTTTAATTTTTAACTTTTTCTAACTGAGCAATAATATGTTGTGATAGGGATACAGAAATCATCACCAGAGACTTTAGAAATCATCTAGGCAAAGTACCTTGTTTTACAGTTTAAGAGTTCTGATTGGTTAAGTGACAGAGGAAAGAGCATATATTAGTCTCCTGGTGTACATACTGGAGCTTGTTGCCACCATGTTCTTGCCCCTATAATTGATATTTTAACTATAAGTGTCTCAAATGTTTTTTGAGAAATTCATCAAGTTAAGCTACAATATAGATGTGTAAAAACAAACAAAAATTACCAAAAGGCAAATCATATTCTTTGTCAGCTAGAAACCCCAGCTTTCCTTCAAAGTGACCTAAGAGCGATTTGCTATTATGCTAGTCTTTGCTACAATAGTGATGTGTTGCTACCCTCAAAAGTATAAGCAACATCTCTGCTACTGAATTTTCTTTGAATGAGATAGAGAACTGAAAAAAAATATAGGATGGATGGGATTCATTTCAACCTCCTGCAGCCCATGCATTGATGGTCTTTGCTCACAAGAATGTGGTTGAGTATGAATGAAGCATGCGTGGCGTGATGGGAAAGGTGGGTTAGGGAAAACGTAACTCCTCTGCAGCCAGAGGATGCTCCTCTGGTTCTGGGATATATTACGTCACTGTTGGAAAAAGCATTTGTATTCAAGTGCCTGACTAAATCTAAAGATCGTAAAGAACAAAAGCTGCTTCTTGTGTTTTCTTATTGCTTTATAATATCAACTGGTGTTTGCTCTCCAGAAAAGGTAATTGTAGCTATCTTCCTATCCTAGGGATTTTTCTTTTTTATAGCCTGGATAACTGGATAATGATTTAAGAGTTACTAAATAATTACTGTGGGTCAGGTACCATATTTGGTATTGAGGAAGGTACAGTTACAGGTAAAGCAAAGTTCAGCTTCCGAGGAATGCGTAATCTAGAAGAGTGTACAAGGCTACTCACCTATAGTTACAATTCAAGGGACAATGAGATAACTATTAATAATATTGCTAGTATTCTGAGAAGGGAGTCATTTTTTCAGTGGACTCTTCCAGAAGGAAGGGATACTTAAGCTTGCCTAGAACATTGGAAAGAATTTTAATACACAGGCAGAGAGGGGCTTATCGGATAGGAGTGCAGATAACAAAGAGCAAATCCTGGGCAAGTTCTGGCCACACAGATATTCACATTTGGCTTCAGCATAAATTGTATAGCTAGTGGTGGGAGAAGAGGGTGTTTTAGGACCAGGTCATAAGGAACTTTGTTGTGGTAAAGAATTTGGACTGTTTTTCTTCTAATGGAAATGGCGAAACCCTAACAGTTTTTACACAACAGAGCTGACAGCAGAATTGTGCTCCCTGGGCATGCCATGATGAAATGGTGGATCTGGGACAAAGATTAGTGAAAATTCCAGAGGGAAAGTCAGGATAATCTGTGGCTGTAGGCTTCTTCCTGCTTGATGATGTGTCAGAAGGCTGAGACTAAATAACCCATAGTTACTATATAAATCTACTTGCCATGTAACCTCGATATCATATCTATTAGACTGTATGATTAAAATCTATTTTCCGCTCTGTCAGCACAATAGAGTAAATAGGTAGCCATAGAAGCTGTGGTGTGAGCACCATCTGAAAAATGATTTCGCTATATTCTGAATCCAGACAGAAGCTTGACTCTTAGTCAGATCTAAGGAATAAAGAACATTGGCTTTGACAGAAGAGATTGTGTTTCTAATGGTAACAACTAGTAAGGAAATTATTTCAATTAGCCAAAATTGATGGAAGCCAGAGGGGAGATTGAAAACAAATAAAATAATATAGCAAAAAGGTTATAAGATTTAAGGAAGAATTAGTATATTCAAAGGCTAATTTTTTTAATATCTTGTACCTAATATTAGCCTAAATTATAGAAATTTTTGTTTAACTTCTATAAAACAAAAAAGATCTGTTTTAAATTTGGATCAGAGAAACTATCAATGAAATCTTGGTGGTTTGTCAAAAACCATTTTGGGGTATCTTGCAATTAGTTCTTAAAACAGTTCTATTTCAGAGTTGTTATTAACTCCCACTTCACAGATGAGGAAACAGTCCTGGAGAGATAAGATGATTTTCCTACGTTCATACAGTTAGCATATAGCAGAGCCAAAGCTGGAACCAAGATCTATTGACTCTAAATCCCATACTTAAAATGTTCTCTCTTGTTGCCTCAAGCTCCATTAAGCTATTTTACAAGAGAATTACAAGGCAGGGTTATTTCAGTCGTTGAATTTGAAGTCAGAGTACCCAAGTTTATGTTTGGGCTCTGCTCCTGAACTAACTGGTGTGATCATATATGAATTGCTAATTATTTTTGGACTTCATTGTAAGATCGTGGTATTTGTTACCTGCTAGACTAATGGAAAAACTCGATGTGAACTCACCTAGCAATCCTGAAGAAATGAGTAAGTTAAGCTCAATATTATATAAATAATATCAATGTTTAATATTTAATTAAGCATTAATGATGATGGTGAGAACATTGGTTGTGCTTTGTGAAGTTCATATCTTGCTTTTAGCATGTTCCTGTTGGTTCTTGTGTTTAAATGGACAGAGTTATTTCCATCTGTCCAAAATATATACAGTGTCAATTTAGAGGCAGAAAACTAAGCGTAAATGGTAGATAAGAAGCAATTTGGGATAACGGTAGACATTTGGTTTTTAAGTCCTTCAGACCTGGTTTGATTTTCAGCCCAGACACCCCTGGCTGTATGTATATAGGTAAATTACTTAACTTGAAATATTTCCATATTTACAAAATGAGGATATTAAAACATGTAGTTAAAGTTGTTATGAGGATCTGAGGTTCTATACGTAAAAACCTGGCAAATAGTAAAAGGCAGATACTACCATAGTTATTAAACTAATTTTCCATTTAATTCTCTTGTGTAGATGAAAACTGGACAATGACATGACAAAGAAGCTAGCCTTGGCAAAAAAATATTTTATTTTCCTTCTGAAAATTTAGTAACAACAAAGAAGTTCAACAAAGAAGTTGATCACCAGGGCCAAAAATCACAAAGTCCACATTCTTAGGTCGTTTCTTGACCTTTACTGTTCTGTCAGTGCTGAGAAACATAGAACTATATACTGACAAAAAAAGTGGGTAATGTGCTCATGAGATTGAAGTCCCTTTACTACAAAACAATCTTATATTTAGGTAAACAGATGATAAGAGTTTTTTGAGATCATATGTACACAGGAAGTTTGTATATTAGTTAATTTATAATCTGTAACAGGATTTATACTCTCTCAGAAATAATGTGAAAGGAAATAATTAAAAATAAAAGTATACCAAAGGATAACTTCCTTTGATGATTGCTCATATAGGGTCTCAAGGTTGTAAAATGAGTAATCTGAGGTCAGGCTACTCAGTTTTATTCTGACTTTTTCTGTACTACCTGGTCGAGGTTAGAAAATTTGACTTTAAGTTTCAGCGTCTTCACTTGGTTAAAAATAATAAAAATAAAAAAGGACTGCAGCTGCCTCTTAAGGTTGTAGCGATTAATAAGAATATTTATGTAAAGTATATAATACATAGCCCACCCCAAATGCCATTATTTCTACCATAGTCAGGGACATCAGCCATCAGTGTGGAGCCTGTCGTCCTATAGAAGATGCTGGGCATGGGGCTGACTCTGCCCTGAGTGGAATGTTCCTTTGTGTTCAGTACATAGTCATGACTTATTTGCTTGCCATTTTTAAATCTTTCTTTCCAAAATAGGTTAGAATGCTTTATGATTATTTGAAATTTCTGGTTCTTTGATTACAAACTGATGACAGTTTTCTATTTCTGTCTATGAATGCCTTAATCTGTTTGCAGTACCAAATTTGGAATATTTAACTAATTGAAACCAATTTACAAAAATAAAATCAACTCTTAGCTTTTGAGATAGACCCATAATTTTTCACCTCTGGTTTCTCTGCATGCCAGAGTGCACACTTCCATGGGCAAATCTCATTTTCCCTTGAAAATCTGTAGGCATAAATTTGCAAGTCATTTTCAAAATTTTGCTTCATTATGTCTAATCCTTTTTGGAATCACACTAAACTATTTGCTTCAATAATTTCCTCTGGGAACTAGTTCCGTGGGTTAACCCAGCTGTATGCAGAGAAGTATTTCTTTTTGTCTATTCTTAATTTCTTGCTTTTTAATGCTATTGTATCTTATTAAAATGGAGCATCTAATTTATATTCTCTGTACCACTTATTCAAACTTATTAAAAAAAAAACCTCTGTGTGATTGATGGGATATATGCATATGTTGATATCTGCATTACTTTTTAATATTGATATTCTGTTAAAATATTAGGAAAACGCGTAAAAATAGCACAAGTAGTCTACAACTTACTCATAATTTGGGCACCAAGCTCTTGTTTGTAGGTTTGTTTTATTGAATATAGAATGGACTCTCCATAATAATGATTTAAGAAATAGTGATTAGAATATAGTTCAGTTAAATATATATTTATGGAGCACACACTCTGTATCAGGCTCTGTGTCCTGTTCACTATTGGGGACATGATCTCTGACCTCATGGGGACTCTACAACAGCAGTCCCCAACCTTTTTGGCACCAGGGACTGCTTTTGTGGAAGACAGTTTTTCCATGGAATGTGGTGGGGTGGGGGGATGGTTCAGGCCATAATGGGAGCGATGGGTGGCAGATGAAGCTTCGCTCGCTCGCCCGCAGCTCACCTCCTGCTGTGCGGCCCAGTTCCTAACAGGCTGCAGACCGGTACTGCATCCGTGGCCTGAGGGTTGGGGACCCCTGCTCTACAGCATACCTGTTAGTAGTAGTAGTAGCAGCAGCAACAAGAGCAGCTACCATTTACTGAGAACTTATGCTAAATACTGTCCTAAATTTTATATGTACATGATCTCATTTATCCTTCCCAAGTGCCCAATGAAGTAGATACATTTGTAGGGACTCCTTCCAACCTCGGGTCTGAAAACAAGCCCTGCTGGCCTCTGTCTCAACAGTGATGGCAAGAGCAGGCATGCCAGTGGAAGGGGATAGAAAGGTCCCACAGGAGGTGCCCTGAAGAGAGGTCTGCCTTTTATATATAAATGGATGAAAAGAGTCTGAAGCCCCAGACATGGACTGGCTCATCCACTTACGCCATGTTTACCTTCTTAAGTTGATATTTTAAGAAGCAAATTGTAAATGGGAAGGACTTTCAAGGAAGAATCGGCTAACTGATGAAAGAATAAAATGGACAGATATTAGGAGAATAGAGTAGGAGAATCTCTTAAAACAACATCAGATTTTTAAAAAAAGCAAAGCAAAATACTTTCCTAAAAATATTGCTCAAAGTCAGATGGATTTGTGTTTTTTTATTGAGAAGACATTTCCACTACAAGTGAAAACCTCATGGCTTTCTAATATTGACTCAGATTCAAGGTATTTAAAGAGGAAAAGCCAGATATCATGGGATAGAGTCCAAGAGATTACCTTGTTATTCACATGCAGATGACTGCATGGTGAATGGACTATTATGGCTAGAGTGCTGTAAACCTCTGTTCTGGAAGCTTCATGGGTTGAATTGGATGGAAGAGTTTATGAAGCAAACCTTGATACCTGCATACATTTTAAATTGGCAGAACAACTTTGAATATTTTCCTGTTGGGGGGTGAATAAACTAATCTGTAGAACGTTTTATTTATCTCTAGATTATGCAAGCCTATGATTCTGTCATTAGAAATTGTCTGAATAATTACTAAAACATAAAAGCTGCATCATTATTAAAACATGAAATAGAGGCTGTTTATCAGAAAATTAACCAGATGTCTTTGAACTTAAAATTCCACAAGAGTAGATTCTTTTGAGATTACCTCCTGGGGAAAGCATGATTATCTAATCATAATAAAAGTTTTCCTTTCTCTGTTTACAAAATTGACTGATGTGGTTTTCAGAAAATTAGACAATTCAGAAGTTGAGAAGAAGACAGAAAATGAATGGTAAATTTGTAAAATGTCCTAAACTTTTTAACTTTATTTTTTCCTAATCTCAGTGTCTGAATTTGAAGAAGTTGTAGACATTCTTTTGTTGTTGTTGTTAGAATGCTTTGTTAGTCTAACATGAATAAATTATCTGAAAGAAAAAAAACAAAATAATAAAAATAGTTTAAAAACAATTAAACCATTTGGTGAAAGTATCTAAATGTTGGAAACTCAGAGTTCACACCAGTTAGTTATATTTGTCTCTGCTAAATTGTTTCAGATAGTTTAAAGCTCATGGTATTATGAAGCTGGAACATCTTGGAGATTATTCTAAGCAGCTTATTTTTACAAATGAGAAAATTGAAACAAGACATTATGACTTACCCAGGTGACATAAATTGGCAAAACTGTTACTGGAAGCCAGTTGTTAGAAATCTCAGTTTATCTTTTTTCTGTTTATTCCATTAAATTGCCCTTAAAATGAAAAACAAAACAAAACAAAACACTTCTCCCTCTACTCTTCATTTACAAGAGATGTTAAATAGTGAACATACAGGGTAAGTGCTTGTCAAAAAAAATAGTAATAAAGTGGTGATATACAGGTGCTGATTTTTTACTGCTGTATTTAAGGACACAGTTTTACTGAATGAGAAAAATGACTGGCTTTGAGTGGATAAGTCTACCCGTATATTCTCCTCTCTGTACTGCAGTGATGAAAAAGATCAGGTCTAATTTCATGTTTCTAGAGACTCGGATGGCTACTGGTTGTTGGAGGTATCTCCTGAAAACTAGCAAGTTTAAAATATGAACTAATAATAAAAAAGAACCTTCATAATAATGCTAACTGAATAGGAAAATAAAAAGAGAGACTAAAAGATCTAAATGCAGATGAAGGAAATTGGCCCTCGTGTCTGTGGTCTCTCTGTGGAGAGGCAGGGCGAACGTACCTCAAGTGTGGGTGTTTTAGAGCCAGCTGGTCTGATGACTTATCCTGCTGACCAGTTCTCAGCTGACTTGGGATAGGACCTCTGTAAATCCCCAGAGCTCTTTGTCTGTGTAACCCTCTCTTTTCTGCGCTCTGCCCTGCTATTTCTAGCTGACTTGGCCTCTCTGCACTTCTAACCCAGGCCACTCAATGAAAGGAGACAATTGGGTTCTTCTTGGGTTTCCACTTCTGGTGTTGTAGGCTAAGAATCACTCCAGGCATTACACCAGGGCTAGTGTGAGGCTTATCTTGTTTGTTTTCTGTGCTTTCCCATGTCTGAAAACCATTGTTTCATATTTTTGTCTGTTTTTTTCAGTTGTATCAGGTGAGAGGGTCAATCTACTCTCAGTAATGCCATTTTGGCTGACAGAAAGTCTTTTTTATGTTTTCATGCAAATGTTGTGACATAATCTGGGTTTACCCATCTCTGACCATCTCTCTAAGCCTAGATGAGAATCAGATATGGGAAGATGATTTAAGACTGAGGAGAGTTCAGGTACCGGGAAAAAGAAGCCCGAGGACGGGGTATGGTCAGGGATATATCTGCAGTATCTTACATAATGTTGACACATGCGTTTATATTTTATTACAAAATAAATGAATCAAACTGTCCAACTCTCTACCTTTCTCCTATAAATTATTAGAACGACTAGCTTGAGAGAATAATGCAGAGATTGTGTTTCACATCATTTTGTCTCCCATAACCATCCTCCCTTAAACAATTTTGTTTTTATGCATTACACACACAACGTCTTGCTACCTTTCACACTGAGTGTTGCACAGAATACTAGAATTGAGCATTCTAGTGAAAACTGTGAGCTCTCTCTCTCCTTGGATTTATATGAACAAATACAAACAAAAAAAGAAGTTTGACAGAGCTTTTGCTTCTCCCCTGAAGTTCCTTTGTGTGTTTTCATGCCAAGCTCAGCATCCATTTTTCTTATCTCAAGGCTTTTCCTCTCCTTAACTCAGATGATTTACAGAAATTTGCCCAATAAATAACCTAGTTAACCTCAACTTCTGTTTTGGCGTACTTCTATATTTATTGGCTAGAAAATCCCCTCTTGGCAATTTTAGCTGTAAATCACGTCTTGTATTTAGAAAAATGCATTCAGATATATTTTTTGCTTTGAAATTAACCAGGTGAAAAAGGCACAGGTAGGCAATAATGAGTTAAATGGTTTTGATTTACATCTTTGCTTTTTTTTGTTTTTGCGGTACGCAGGCCTCTCACCTTTGCGGCCTCTCCCGCTTGCGGAGCACAGGCTCCGGAAGCGCAGGCTCAGCAGCCGTGGCTCACGGGCCCAGCAGCTCCGCAGCATATGGGATCTTCCCAGACCAGGGCATGAACCCGTGTCTCCTGCATCAGCAGGCGGACTCTCAACCACTGCGCCACCAGGGAAGCCCCATCTTTGCTTTTTATTCAAAAAGTAGCTAGGATCTTCAGAGGTAGGAGGGGGATATGATACATAAGAACACTATCTCTGTCCCTCAAAACCTACAAAATAAACCCAAATAAATAAACATCAGAAAAAAATAATAAAACGAAAGAGAATGCATTGCTATATATTTTGAAAAGACATAGTCAAAGAATAAAAGAGAAGGTTTCAAATAACTTCTTTGCTTAATCAGCTCCAATTCCCTTCCTATGCAGAGTATATCCCATCCTATGCACATGTGGGGAAAAAAAAAAGGTTAAGGGACATATCATGAAAAATCTCCTCAATATCTGGCCCCTGCACTCAATGTGGTGAAAACTAGAATGAGCCAGAGGAAAAGTTCCCCTTAAAAGGAAGTTCAGAGAAAAAAAAAAATTGTAGTTAGAATACATTCCAAAATCTTTGCTTGGCCTATAGAGTGCTATATGGCCTGATGCCTGCCTGCCTCTCTCTACTATTTCAAATCATTTACCTCTCAATTCAGCCAAACCAGTTCAGGAGCTTGGTCTTTGCCAGAAATGCTCTTATGCAAGATCTTCCTATAATTAGCTTCTTTTATTTTTGTTTAGATCTTTATGACAGAAGTGATTGTTTTAGCAAATATTCATGATGAAATGAGCAGAATTCATTTCAATTCCTAAGTCTGAATAGGGCTTGCACTTGTGGGCTTAGTGATGGAAGAGAACAATGACAAGGAGTACTTCTGGGTAGAGGGGAGAGTACAAATGTTTCAGTTTCTTCATCTGGAGTGTGTGTAAAGTTTGTGTCTAGGCTTGGACATTGATTCTTGACTGTGTTTAGTTTGTAAAAATCCATTGAGCTGTAAAATTATTTGTTCTAGTTCTATGGAAAATGTCATGGGCATTTTGATAGGGATTGCTTTAAATCTGTAGATTGCTTTGGGTATTATGGCTATTTTAACAACATTAATTCTTCCTATCCAAGAGCATGGGATATCTTTCCATTTATTTGTATCATCGTCAGTTTCCTTCATTATTGTTTGATAATTTTCAAAGTGTACTTCTTTCACCTCCCTGGTTAAGTTTATTTTTAGATATTCTTTCTGATGTGATTTTTTTCTGCTTTTCTTCCAGATAGTTCATTATTAGTGTATAGAAAATCAACAGATTTCTGTATATTAATCTTATATCCTACAACTTTACTGAATTTATTTATTCTTATAATTTTTTGGTGGGGATTTTAGAGTTTTTTATATAAAGTATCATGTCATCTGCAAATAGTGACAGTTTTACTTTTCCCTTGCAACTTAGATGACTTTTCTTTTTCTTGTCTGATGGCTGTGGCTAGAATTCCCAATAGTACCTTAAATAGAAGTGGAGAAAGTGAACATCCTTGTCTTTGTCCTCATTTTAGAGGAAAGACTTTCTGTTACTCATCATTCATGATAATGGTAGCTGTGGGTTTGTTATAAATGGCTTTTACTATGTTGAGATATGTTCCTTCTGTACCCACTCTGATGAGAGATTTTATCATGAATGGATGTTGAATTTTGTCAAATGCTTTTTCTGCATTTTTTTGACTAGATCATGTGATTTTTACCCTTGCTTTTGTTAATGTGGTGTATCACATTGATTGGTACGCAAATATTGAACTATTCAAGGGTCCTTAGAATAAATCCCACTTGATCATTGTGTATGATCCTTTTCTATATATTGTTGAATTCAGTTTGCTAATATTTTGCTAAGAATTTTTCTCTCTATATTCATGAAAGATATTAGCTTTTAATGTGGACAATTTTTACAGTCTTTATTGAATTTGTTACAATATTGCTCCTGTTTTATGTTTTTTGGGGTTTTTGGCCATGAGGCATTTGGGATCTTAGCTCCCTGACCAGGGATTGAACCCACAACCCCTGCATTGGAAGGCGAAGTCTAACCACTGGACTGCCAGGGAAGTCCCTGTAATTTTCTTTTTTTCTAGTGTCTTTGTCTGGTTTTGTTATCAGGGTATTGGCGGCCTCGTAGAATGAATTTGGGAGTGTTGCATCTCTTCAGTTTTTTCGAATAGTTTGAGAAGAATAAGTATTAGCTCTTCTTTATATATTTGGTAAAATTCCCCTTGAAGCCATCTGGTCCTGGACTTTTGTTTGCTGGGAGTTTTTTTTATTACAAATTCAAATTCATGAGTGGTGACTGGTTAGTTTAAATTGCCTGTTTCTTCATGATTCAGTCTTAGCAGGTTGTATGTACCTTGAAATTTGTCCATTTCTTCTAGGTTGTCTAATTTGTTGGCATATACCTCATTGTAGTAGTCTCTTATGATTTTTTATTTTTTGGTATGTTTGTGGTATCAGTTATTTCTCTTTTTTCATTTCTTATTTGGTTTATTTGGGTCTTCTCTTTTTCCTTCTTGGTGAACCTGGCTAAAAGTTTATCAGTTTTGTTTATCTTTTCAAAAAAACCAACTCTAGGTTTCATTGATCTTTTCTGGTTTTTGTTTTGTTCTCTATTTCATTCATTCTGTGATCTTTATTGCTTCCTTCCTCCTGCTGACTTTGGGCTTTGTTTCTTCTTATTTTTCTGATTCCTTTAGGTGGTAGGTTAGGTTGTTTATTTGAGATTTTTCTTATTTCTTGAGGAAGGCCTTTACCACTATAAACTTTCCTCTTAAAACTGCTTTTGCTGAATTCTATCGATTTTGGAGTGATGTGTTTCCATTTTCATTTTTATCAAGGTATTTCTGATTTCCTTTTGATTTCTTCATTGACCCACTGGGTTTTTAGTAGCATGTTGTTTACTCTTCATGTGTTTTTTCTTTTCCCATTTTTCTTTCTATAGTTGATTTCTAGTTGCATACCTTTGTGGTCAGAAAAAAATTATTGACATAATTTCCATCCTCTTAAATTTGGTGAGACTTGTACTATGGCCTAGCATGTGATCTGTCCAGGAGACCATTCCATTTATACTTGAAAAGATTGTGTATTCTGCTGAGATCCCTTAAGCTGTTTTCATTTTTCATATTTGTTTTTATTTTTGCTGTTGTCATTAGGTGATTTCCATTATTCTATCTTCCAGATCACTTGTGTGTTCTTTGTATCACTTAGTCTGCTATTCATTTGTTCTAATGTGTTGTTAATTTCATCTATTGAATTCTTCATTTCTGATTGGGTCTTTTTTATATATTCTAATTCCTTGTTAAATATGCACTGGGTACCTGGATTCTTTTCCCTAATTCAGTTAACATTTTTATTACTAATGCTTTGAATTCTTTATCTAGTAAACTGTTTATTTCTGTTTTGTTATTTATTAAGATTTTCTTATTGCTCTTTCAGTTGAGACCCATTCTTCTGCCTTTTCATTTTGCTTAATTTTCCTTTCCTCTATGAATTTAGATGAAACAGTTACGTATTGCTGTATTGAAAAGGTGTTCTTATGTGCGAGCATTCCTACAGAGACTGTGTGTGCCCAATGCCTTTGTTGGGAGATCTGAAGTTGTTGTTTTTTTTTAAATTGAGGTAGAGTTAATTTACAATGTTGAGCTCTTTTTCGTATTATTTTCCATTATGGTTTATTACAGGATATCGAATATAGGTCCCTGTGCTATGCAATAGGACCTTGTTGTTTATCCATTTGATATATAATAACTTGCATCTGCTAGTCCCAAACTCACAATCCAACCCTTCCCACACCCCTTTCCCATTGGCAACCACAAGTCTGTTCTCTATGTTTGTGAGTCTGTTTCTGTTTCTTAGATAAGTTCATTTGTGTCATATTTTAGACTCCACATATAGGTGATACCATATGGTACTTGTCTTTCTCTTTCTGACTTACTTCATTTAATATGATAATCTCTAGGTTCTTCCATGTAGCTGCAAAGGGCATTATTTAATTTTTTTAATGGCTGAGTAATATTCCATCGAATATATATACAAATATTCTTTATCCATTCACCTGCTGATGGACATTTAGGTTGTTTCCATGTCTTGGCTATTGTAAATAGTGCTGCTATGAACATAGGGGTGCATGTATCTTTTTGAATTATAGTTTTGTCCAGATATATGCTCAGGAGTGGGATTTCTGGGTCGTATGGCAAGTCTGTTTTTAGTTTTTTGAGGAACCTCCATACTGTGGAGATCTGGACTTCATGTTGATCCAAGTCATGTATTTTCTCAGGATGTGCTAGCACCTATCACATCAGCAGGAGGTGAGACTGGGTGAGATAAGGCTTCCACTCTGCTCAGTGGCTGTCTCTTCCCTATTAGTGTTGGGATCTGATCTCAAGTTGCTGGAGCAGAAGCCCTGAGGGTTGGACCCAAGCTGGGACTGTTCCCTTTGAGTGTTTGCTTTCCACTTTATCAGCCCTGGGATCTTTGCCCCAGAGTTGGAGGCATTCTGCAACAAGATGTGCCCATGAGAGCTCTAGACTTGTAGTAGCCACAGACAGAGGTCCAAGTTGTCTCTAATGAGCTGCCTGTGCAGGCACCAGTAATTGTTTCCCTTACTCCATGCAGATGCAGCCTCAGGTTCAAGTCCCTTTTTTTTCCTCACAGCAGATTGCTCCCCTCAGCCTCGACAGCCCCCACCCTGTTGTGAAACTGCATTTTAGGGCAGGCGGGGCCTGCATGGACACTTGGCATGTATTTGGGGGTGAGCTATGGTAGACTGGATGTCTGTTGTCAGAGTTCTGGGATGCTTGAGTAAGAGTCAGCGATAGCCACTGCTGCCCCACTCAGATGCTGCTCAGGGACCAAGTCACCTCTATTTTTCACAGCTGAGCTTTCTCCCTATTTGTGGTAGCCCTAAATCCAGAGCTGCACTGTGATGTGGAGTAAATGGGGCTGGAGCATTCGCTTGGTTCAGGCTGGGACACACAGTGAAGCTGTTATAAGAGCCACTGGAGCTGTCCTCAGACCTCCCTCTCTGCCTTTTTTGGGAGCAAGCCAGCGTGGACATGCTCCTCAGGAGCAGAGCCCAGGCTTCTCACAGCTTTCCTGTTGGTCCCAGGAGTCTGCCAAGCAGTCAAGGGGGCTCATCTCCCCAGTGCAGACCCCTAGTACTGGGCGCCCAGCCTGTGGCTCTAACCCCTCACTCCCCAGGGCAAGTCTCTACCAGTGTCCCTTCTCCTCTGGGTTCCCTCCCAGGAGCACAGGTTCTGACCTGACTGCTACCGAATTATGTGTGGATCTTTATTACAGTCTTGGTTTTACAGGAGTCTTTCTGCCAGTTTCCATTAGTTTTCAGTGAGAGGAGTTCCACATGTAGATATATTTTTGATCTGTTCATGAAGAAGGTGAGTTTCACGTCTTCTTGCTCTGCCATCTTGCTCAATCTCTCTCTACGAATTTGATGAGTAATCCCATCAGAACTATTGCATGGTTGGCTGCTAGATCACATTTGTCCTCTGAAATATTCCCACCTATGGCCTCCTGCTCCAAAAGCTCAAGGAGGCTCTTGCTTTAAGACAGCATCAGGCACACGTCATAGCAACAATGATGGGGAGACTCCCCTTTGTTACAATCACCCTTGCCCGTTTTACCTGGCTGAGCTTTAAAAATCAGAAGTTATTGTTTTAAATGTACACATAAGATAAGCAAAAGATGGGAGGAAAATCAAAGTGGGGAGGGGTGGGGAAAAAAGAAGACCCCAGGACCTCAGAACCTATACCGTATCCAATTGAATTCAACCTACAACGCATTAGGTATTCTTATAATCTTTTAGTTTTCACTTACAATATGGAATGTATTATAGGATAAAAGGTGAGAAAGTCTGAAATGACAACTGTACAGAAGCCTAGCCTGGAGGTATGAGGTATTGCAGCATAGAAAGCAATAAGCGATCAGAAATAAGAAATAGAAGTGCTCTTCTTAGTAAACTGGTCAAAAAGCAGAGAAGCAGCCTAGGTGTGAAATTGTGACTGTTTGCAGTGCATGACTGAAGTGGACCATTTGGATTCAACCAATCCTACAACTTAACTGATATTCCAGGCCTAACATGATTTAAGGGTATTTAGGATGTATCCCTTTAAAAAAAATCCTGTACCAGTTTCTTTCCCTGAAACCTTCATCCCACAGGGCCTAACCCCTCTGTGTTGTATTAAAGTTTTCCTGCCTTTCCTAGCAATAAATTCAGGTGAACATTCACTAGGTCTGAAAGTCTTTATTGTTCCCTTATCAACTCAAAACATGATTTGTATTTAAAGTTCTACCATTGCATTCTAAACAGATTTTTTATTTATCTCCCACATATATACCCCTTCATGTATTTAATTATTGAATAATTGGGTAATTAGTGTCTTGAATATATTACACAGTGAAGGAATTCTCAGTAACTTATTATGGAAGTGTTTGGGATGTTTAAGTGGTATTTGGGTAAAATTGGTTAAGATTTTGAAATAGACCGGGAACAAAATATTCTTCACATTTTACAATTGTAGAACAAAGGCTCCTGTTATTCAAAAATTTGATATTCAGTGCCTTTTCAGAATTGGGTTAATTTAGATAAAGGAATGCCTGTATTAGCAAATTGAACTAAATGATACAGAATATAATATGTCAGTATACCATGGCCAGTTAAGGTTCATGCCATGAATAAAAAAAAAAAAAAGAGCCTCACTCAATGGTAACAAATACATACTTTAGAGAATGAGGCAGTTGAAAAAATACTAATGTTATTACCATGCCAGTTACTAAATTCTTATATTTTGAATAGTTTTTCAGTTGATTTTATGAGGGACGTTTCTAGTATTATAGTCAAATTGTCTGAGAGAAAGTGAACATTTTTTCTACTCCTTTATAATTTTTATATTTCTTATTTCTGCCTCTTGTCAAGTTACATCAGCGAGTTCTTCTAGAAAAGGGCCAAATAACAGTGGCAGAGTAGGACTAAACAACAGTGATGACATTGGGGATTGATACCTTGTTCCTGACTTAATAAATATGGATATGCTGTATATGATTAAGTTGCATGTCATGCAAGTGGGAAAATACTAGGATTATTCCATACATAGGATTGAGAAATGACCAGCCACTTCATTGTATATGTGTCTTTGTCAGTACACCAAAATATTTTTCAGATGAAGTAAAGCTTTAATTTTAAAGATTTAATTTATAAACTTGTTAGAAGAAAGTAAGAATAAATTTATTTATTAGAGTAAGGTATGCTATTCTGAACAATACAGGAAACTAAGAATCTATAAAGACAAATATTAGGTAATTTGACTGCTTTTATATGATAAACATAACCAACAAAACATTAAATGCTACATCATACATTGTGAAAAAATACTATATTGCAAATTTCAGGCAAAAAGCAAATTTACTTGCTACAGTGATTCCATGCAAGTTAATGAGAAAAATATTTAAAAATTTACAGAAAAAGTAGATAGGACTTCCCTGGTGGTGCAGTGGCTAAGCACCTGCCTGCCAATGCAGGGGACATGGGTTCAATCCCTGGCCTGGGAAGATCCCACATGCCGCGGAGCAGCAAAGCCTGTGCACCACAACTACTGAGACTGCACTCTAAAGCCCGCGAGCCACAACTACTGAGCCTGCGAGCCACAACTACTGAAGCCCGTGCGTCTGGAGCCCGTGCTCCGCAACAAGATAAGCCACAGCAAGCAAAGCCCGTGTACCCCAATGAAGACTAGCCTCCACTCGCCACAACCAGAGAAAGTCTGCGCATAGAAACAAAGACCCAATGCAGCCAAAAATAAATAAATAAATAAATAAAATTTTTAAAAAAAGAAAAAATAGATAAGTTACACGCATGATTATTTCACAGAATAAAAAATAAAAATGTTAATAAGTATATTAAAGCTTATTCTCACTTATAATTAAGTAAATGTAATGTAAGGCAAAATAACAAATAGATAATATTTTAACCCATCATATTGGCAACTATTTAAAAATCTTAATGATACTCAGTGTTGACACATAAATTGGGGAACAAGAACTCTTCTATATTTCATGAAAGAAGCCAAGATATACAAACAGGGTATGCTTTGCAGCATTATTCATAATAGTAAAAAGCTAGAGTATACTAAATCTCCATTAGTTAGGAAGTGACTAAAAAAATTATAACTGTACATGTCAGCTGTTAAACAGAATGAATGAAATAAAATCTATGTTTTGATATGGTATCATGGGATTCTCTTGATCAAAAATAAACAAGTAAATACTATATATGCCAGTGTATACACTTTATCAGAAGGATACGTTTGTAAAACTGTGGTTACCTTTGAGAAAATGTACAGAGGAGACTGGATGTGGGAATGGATAAAAGGATATTTGCATTTCATATCAAAGCCTTTTGTATGTATTTTCTAACCACTTACATGCAATATACATTTTAATGTCAGCAGGGGTTTTGTGAGTGATAGGATTAAGAATTTTTTGTTTATCTCTGCATAATATTCTTTAACAGCAGAATAAAAATATAAAGATTAAAGTAAAAATTAGCTACCTCAAATATTTTTTCATGAATAGATATTCTTACAGGCATTTTCCCGCAACTGTACTTTAGGGTGATTTTTCTAGATTTTTTAAATATCAGAATTGTAAATTAAGTCATCTATTAAACAATCTGAGCTTGAAATGATATTAAACTTGAAATAGAATTAATTTTCTCCCATCTCTCTTTCAAATAATATGTATTTATGCATATCAAATCATCCTTTATCATCACTAAACCATTGCACAGTTTTCCTGTCAGTTTTGTTTAATTAAAAGCACAGGTAGGTCCACTTTAAACCTCTGATCTCATCTTCCCCACTCCGCCTTGACCTTGGCTAGAGGGACCTGGGGATGGACAGTTCTTTACATCCTCTCCCTCCTTCTTCTGGTATTGGAGTAGGAAGGATGCATCAGAGACAAGAAACAAAATCTTTTCCTCCTGAAACCAAGCATGAAATTGCATGATTTCTTTTGGGTGGCTGAATCTAAATACTCCTTGGATCACATGTGTAAATTTTTTGGAATGTCCTTCAAAAGCCTCTCCATTACCCAGTTTCCTAGTATATAAGATCTAACTCCAACGTCCTCATCTTTTTCCAATCCAACACTCTTTCTTGGTGGGGTGGGAAGTGGTAAGCATCTAAACCCCAGCTAAGGGAAACCACAGTTGATTCTGCTGATTAGCTTTCACTCTCCCTCTAATTTCCTCCTTACTTCTTATAGTGATGAGGGCAAGGAGTACAGGTTGTACAAACAGATGCCCTTAACCAGCTAGTTCGCCTTTGATAAGATGTAGGAAAGAGGGAGTGCTGACTCCTATTGGGCCCAATTCCAGGACAGCAAGAAGATTACCATCCAATCTCATTTTCCAATAAATTCTTTCATAATATCCTAATACACCCCAAAAGCTAGTTATCTTTTTAAACTTGAGTAAGTCTTTGATGCTAGGGATCAGTAAGTTTGTCCTAAATCTCTTGTTAGATTTAAGATTTCTTGAGGATATTACTGAGTTGATAGTACTAATATTTATTCCATGCCTATGAGAGGAGAAATGATATGGCATAAGAGGCTAGAAAGATAAAACTAGAATAAGATCCTTGAAAGTATTTTATTCTACAAAAAATGAGACTTTTGCCCTGTCAGTAATGAGAAGCCTCTGAAAAGTCAAAGTTTACATGGAGTTTCAGGGAAAGAAAAGTAATGGGATTTGTTAAATGATAGAATTTAAAGGAGACATAGATGATACCCCAAATACCATTTTGGGAAACTGGCAAAATGATGTTGCTATTTATTTTAATAGTGAAAACTTTAGCAAATTCGGAGAGGACATTATTACTTCAATTCTAGATGTAGAGCAGTTGGCTGTATATATTTGTTTAAAGCTCTGGGTAAAGATCTAAGTTAAAACGGGAATTTGGCAGTCATTAGTCATAATCAGTGGGTATAGATTAGGGTTTCTCAGCCTTGACACTACTGATATTCTGTACAGAATGATTCGTTGTTGTGGGGAGCTGTCCTTTGCATTGTAGGTGCTTAGCAGCATCCCTGGCCTTTTCTCTCTAGGTGTCACAAACGCTCAATCTGTGACAACTAAAAATGTCTCCAGACATTGTCAGCTGTCCCCTGGAGGTCAAAATTGCTCCTGATTGAGAAGCACTGGCATAGAGGATATAACCAAGGAAAAGAGTTAGGTTGAAAATTTACTAGGATAGAGAAAAATTACCAGAGTTGCACCAACATTAATTAGATAGGCAAAAGAAGAACCATTTTCAAAGTGCAGTGAAGAAAGTCTAAATGAACCAGAGGAACGTGAAATCATAAAATTATGAGTAGAGAGGATTTCACAGAAGATGTGATAAATTATATCAAAGCTATAAAAATAAGATAAACATATTCATTTTCTATTGATGATATAGCAAACCTGGTGACTTAAAACTGTGGAATTTTGTTTTCTTATGGCTCTGAAGATCAGAAGTTTGATGAGTGTCTTGCTGAGCAAATATCAAGGAGTCATAAGAGCTGTGTTTCTTTCAGGAGGCTCTAGGGGAAAATCTGTCTCTTTGCCCTTTGTAGTTTCTAGAGGCTGCCCACTTTCCTTGACTTGTGGTCCCTTTTCTGCATCTCCAAAGACAGCAGCATTGCATCTCTTTGACCTTTCCTCCTTTGTCACATATCACATCTCTGTTTTTGACCACAGCTTGGAAATGTTCTCTGTTTTAAGGGTTCGTGTGATTCGATTGGCTGCTCTAATAACAGGATTGCTATGGATAATCCAGGCTACTCTCTCTATCTCACTGTCTTTAATTTAGTGGCACATACAGAGTATCTTTTGCCATGTGCTGTAGTATAGTCTCAAATTCTGGGATTAGGACATGGACATCTTGGGAGGGGGATTATTTTGCCTTCCACAATGAATCAATGAAGGATGTTCAGATTTAGGTAACTCACACTAGTCATTTTCCTTTAAGTTGAAATATTTT
This sequence comes from Stenella coeruleoalba, assembly GCF_951394435.1. Classification (NCBI taxonomy): domain Eukaryota; kingdom Metazoa; phylum Chordata; class Mammalia; order Artiodactyla; family Delphinidae; genus Stenella; species Stenella coeruleoalba. The sequence continues at coordinate 96,581,465 of NC_137148.1, read as the reverse complement.
CTCATTAATCGTCCATGCCTACAATTCTTTTTTGCTTCTTCAATGCAAATGCCTTTAAAATAAGTGTCTGTATAAATATGAACAATTTAGATATGTTTTTGATGTCTGTTAAGTTGGAAATCAATAACAAAGACAGAAAAGGAAACACATTCATTTGAATATTTAGAAGCATACTTCCAAATAGCCATGGTCACACACATTAAAAGAGAAATCTTAATGAAAATTAGAAAAATATTTTCATTAAGAAATATTACATGTAAAAATTTGTGAGATGCAGATAAAGCTTCACTGTGAGGAGTATAATCTGATAGGTTTGTATTAGAATGAAATAGATTTATATTAGACTAGTGAGCAAAGGGTATATTTCAAGTAATTAAAAAAGAAACAGAAAATAAAAGAGGGTACAATAGAGAACTTCTTCTGCCAGTGTCCTTGTCCTCACAGTGAGCCACAGCCACTCCCTGCCTCTGCAGGAGACCCTCCAACACTATCAGATGGGGAAATTTGAGACTTAGAGAGTTTGGTCACCAAATGTTAAGAAGTTAACCAGCCATGTGGAGAACAGTCTCTTGGTGCTCCAGCCAGGCATCAGTGCTCTGCCTCTGAGGTGGGAGAGACAAGTTCAGGACACTGGTCCACAAGAGACCTCCCAGCTCTATGTAATATCAAATCGCAAACATCTCCCAGAGATCTCCATCTCAACACCAACACCCAGCTTCACTCAACGACCAGCAAGCTACAGTGCTGGACACCCTATGCCAAACAACTAGCAAGACAGGAACACAGCCCCATCCATAGCAGAGAGGCTGCCTAAAATCATAATAAGGCAACAGACAACCCCAAAACACACCACCAGACATGGACCTGCCCACCAGAAAGACAAGATCCAGCATCATCCACCAGAACAGAGGCACTAGTTCCCTCCACCAGGAAACCTACACAACCCACTGAACCAACCTTAGCCACTGGGGACAGACACCAAAAACAACGACAACTACGAACCTGCACCATGCGAAAAGGAGACCCCAAACACAGTAAGATAAGCAAAATGAAAAGACAGAAAAACACACAGGATATGAAGGAGCAAGGTGAAAACCCACCAGACCTAACAAATGAAGAGAAAATAGGCAGTCTACCTGAAAAAGAATTCAGAATAATGATAGTAAAGATGATGCAAAATCTTGGAAATAGAATAAATGCAAGAAACATTTAACAAGGACCTAGAAGAACTAAACAGGAAACAAGCAATGATGAACAACACAATAAATGAAATTAAAATACTCTAGAAGGGATCAGTAGCAGAATAACTGAGGGAGAAGAATGGATAAGTGACCTGGAAGATAAAATAGCGGAAATAACTACTGCAGAGTAAAGAAAAAAGAATGAAAAGAACTGAGGACAGTCTCAGAGACCTCTGGGACAACATTAAATGCACCAACATTTGAATTACAGGGGTCCTAGAAGAAGAAGAGAAAAAAAGAAGGGTCTGAGAAAATATTTGAAGAGATTATAGTCGAAAACTCCCTAATTTGGGAAAGGAAATAGTCCATCAAGTCCAGGAAGCACAGACAGTACCATACAGGATAAACCCAAAGAGAAACACTGCAAGACACATATTAATCAAACTATCAAAAATTAAATAGAAAGAAAAAATATTAAAAGCAGAAAGGGAAAAGCAACAAATAACATACAAAGGAATCCCCATAAGATTAGGTTAACAGAAATTCTGCAAGCCAGAAGGGAGTGGCAGGACATATTTAAAGTGAAGAAAGGGAAAAACCTACAACCAAGATTACTCTACCCAGCAAGAATATCATTCAGATTCACTGGAGAAGTTAAAACCTTTACCGATAAGCAAAAGTTAAGAGAATTCAGCACCACCAAACCAGCTTTACAACAAATGTTAAAGGAACTTCTCTAGGCAAGAAACACAAGAGAAGGAAAAGACCTACAATAACGAACCCAAAACAATTAAGAAAATGGGAATAGGAACATACATATCGATAATTACCTTAAATGTGAATGGATTAAATACTCCCACCAAAAGACACAGACTGGCTGAATGGATACAAAAGCAAGACCCGTATATATGCTGTCTACAAGAGACTCACTTCAGAACTAGGGACACATACAGACTGAAAGTGAGGGGATGGAAAAAGATATTCCATGCAAATGGAAACCAGAAGAAAGCTGGAGTAGCAATTCCCATATAAGACAAATTAGACTTTAAAAAGAGGCAAAGAAGGACACTACATAATGATCAAGGGATCGATCCAAGAAGAAGCTATAACAATTGTAAATATTTATGAACCCAACATAGGAGCACTTCAATACATAAGGCAAATACTAACAGCCATAAAAGGGGGTATCGACAGTAACACAATCATAGTAGGGGACTTTAACACCCCACTTTCACCAATGGACATATCATCGGAAATGAAAATAAATAAGGAAACACAAGCTTTAAATGATACATTAAACAAGATGGACTTAATTGATATTTATAGGACATTCCATCCAAAAACAACAGAATACACATTTTTCTCAAGTGCTCATGGAATATTCTCCAGGATAGATCATATCTTGGGTCACAAATCAAGCCTTGGTAAATTTAAGATAATTGAAATTGGATCAAGTATCTTTTCCAACCACAGTGCTATGAGGCTAGATATCAATTACAGGAAAAGATCTGTAAAAAATAAAAACACATGGAAGCTAAACAATACACTACTTAATAATGAAGTGATCACTGAAGAAATCAAAGAGGAAATCAAAAAATACCTAGAAACAAATGACAATGGAGACACGATGACCAAAAACCTATGGGATGCAGCAAAAGCAGTTCTAAGAGGGAAGTTTATAGCAATACAGTCCTACCTTAAGAAACAGGAAACATCTCAAATAAACAACCTAACCTTGAACCTAAAACAATTAGAGAGAAAAGAACAAAATAACCCCAAAGTTAGCAGAACTAAAGAAATCATAAGGATCAGATGAGAAATAAATGAAAAAGAAATGAAGGAAACAATAGCAAATATCAATAAAACTAACACGTGGTTCTTTGAGAAGATAAACAAAATAGATAAACCATTAGCCAGACTCATGAAGAAAAAGAGGGAGAAGACTCAAATCGATAGAATTAGAAATGAAAAAGGAGAAGTAACAACTGACACTGCAGAAATACAAAGGATCATGAGAGATTACTACAAGCAACTCTATGCCAATAAAATGGACAACCTGGAAGAAATGGACAAATTCTTACAAATGCACAACGTGCTGAGACTGAACCAGGAAGAAATAGAAAATATGAAGAGACGAATCACAAGCACTGAAATTGAAACTGTGATTAAAAATCTTCCAACAAACAAAAGCCCAGGACCAGATGGCTTCACTGGCGAATTCTATCAAACATGTAGAGAAGAGCTAACACCTATCCTTCTCAAACTCTTCCAAAATATAGCAGAGGGAGGAATACTTCCAAACTCATTCTACGAGGCCACCATCACCCTGATACCAAAACCAGACAAAGATGTCACAAAGAAAGAAAACTACAGGCCAATATCACTGATGAACATAGATGCAAAAATCCTCAACAAAATACTAGCAAACAGAATCCAACAGCACATTAAAAGGATCATACACCATGATCAAGTGGGGTTTAGTCCAGGAATGCAAGGATTCCTCAATATACACAAATCAATCAACGTGATACACCATATTAGCAAATTGAAGGAGAAAAACCATATGATCATCTCAATAGATGCAGAGAAAGCTTTCAACAAAATTCAACACCCATTTATGATAAAAACCCTGCAGAAAGTACACATAGACGGAACTTTCCTCAACATAATAAAGGCCATATATGACAAACCCACAGCCAACTTAGTCCTCAATGGTGAAAAACTGAAACCAATCCCACTAAGATCAGGAACAAGACAAGGTTGCCCACTCTCACCTTAAACTATGTTGAAAACTTATTCAACATAGTTTTCGAAGTTTAACCACAGCAGTCAGTGAAGAAAAAGAAATAAAAGAAATCCAAATCAGGAAAGAAGAAGTAAAGCTGTCACTGTTTGCAGATGACATGATACTATACATAGAGAATCCTAAAGATGCTATCAGAAAACTACTGGCTAGTCAATGAATTTGGTAAAGTAGCAGAATACAAAATTAATCCACAGAAATCTCTGGTATTCTTATACACTAGTGTTGAAAAATCTGAAAGTGAAATTAAGAAAACACTCCCATTTACCATTGCAACAAAAAGAATAAAATATTTAGGAATAAACCTACCTAAGGAGACAAAAGACCTGTATGCAGAAAACTATAACTGATGAAAGAAATTAAAGATGATACAAATAGATGGAGAGATACACCATCTTCTTGGATTGGAAGAATCAACATTGTGACAATGACTGTACTACTGAAAGCAATCTACAGATTCAATGCAGTCCCTATCAAAGTACCACTGGCATTTTTCACAGAACTAGAATAAAAAATTTCACAATTTGTATGGAAACACAAAAGACCCCAAATAGCCAAGGCAATCTTGAGAATGAAAAGTGGAGCTGGAGGAATCAGGGTCCCTGACTTCAGACTATACTACAAAGCTACAGTAATCAAGACAGTATGGTACTGGCACAAAAACAGAAAGATAGATCAATGGAACAGGATAGAAAGCCTAGAGATAAACCCACGCACATATGGTCACCTTATGTTTGATAAAGTAGGCAAGAATATACAGTGGAGAAAAGACAGCCTCTTCAGTAAGTGGTGCTGGGAAAATTTGACAGCTACATGTAAAAGTATGAAATTAGAACACGCCCTAACACCATACACAAAAATAAACTCAAAATGGATTAAAGACCTAAATGTAAGGCCAGACACTATCAAACTCTGAGAGGAGAACATAGGCAGAACATTCTATGACATAAATCACAGCAAGATCCTTTTTGACCCACCTCCTAAGAAATGGAAATAAAAACAAAAATAAACACATGGGAACTAATGAAACTTAAAAGCTTTTGCACAGCAAAGGAATCCATAACAAGACCAAAAGCCAACCCTCAGAATAGGAAAAAAAGATATTTGCAAATGAAGCAACTGACAAAGGATTAATCCCCAAAATTCACAAGCAGCTCATGCACCTCAATAACAAAAAAACAAACAGCCCAATCCAAAAATGGGCAGAAGACCTAAATAGACATTTATCCAAAGAAGATATACAGATTGCCAACAAACACAGGATAGAATGCTCAGCATCATTAATCATTAGAGAAATGCAAATCAAAACTACAATGAGATATCATCTCACACCGGTCAGAATGGCCATCATCAAAAAATCTAGAAACAATAAATGCTGGAGAGGGTGTGGAGAAAAGGGAACTCTCTTGCATTGTTGGTGGGAATGTAAATTGATACAGCCACTATGGAGAACAGTATGGAGGTTCCTTAAAAAACTACAAATAGAACTATCATACGACCCAGCAATCCCACTACTGGGCATATACCCTGAGAAAACCATAATTCAAAAATAGTCATGTACCAAAATGTTCATTGCAGCTCTATTTACAATAGCCAGGACATGGAAGCAACCTAAGTGTCCATCAACAGATGAATGGATAAAGAAGATATGGCACATACATGCAATGGAATATTACTCAGCCATAAAAAGAAACGAAATTGAGTTATTTGTAGTGAGTGGATGAACTTAGAATCTGTCATACAGAGTGAAGTAAGTCGGAAAGAGAAAAACAAATACCATATGTTAACACATATATATGCAATCTAAGAAGAAAAAAAGGTCATGAAGAACGTAGGGGTAAGACGGGAATAAAGACACAGACCTACTAGAGCATGGACTTGAGGATATTGAGAGGCGGGAGGGTAAGCTGTGACAAAGTGAGAGAGTGGCATGGACATATATACACTACCAAACGTAAAATAGATAGCTAGTGGGAAGTAGCCGCGTAGCACAGGGAGATCAGTTAGGTGGTTTGTGACCACCTAGAGAGGTGGGATAGGGAGGGTGGGAGGGAGGGAGACGCAAGAGGGAAGAGATATGGGAACATATGTATATGTATAACTGATTCACTTTGTTATAAAGCAGAAACTAACACAGCATTGGAAAGCAATTATACTCCAATAAAGATGTTAAAAAAAAAGGGGGTACAATAGAAAAATTGTTGGCAAGAAAATAAAAAAGAAAGGAGGTATAATGAAATGAAGGTAAACTTCTAATGGGAGGAGGCAGTAGGGCGTGAGACTGAAAATGAGTAGTGTGAGTTCCCTGGGGCTTGGGTGGTGATGAATCCCCCAGGTTTTGTTGAGGAGTCTGTCTCAGATAGGAGTAAACTTCACTGTAAGAAGAGAGAATGAGGAAGGATAGGTGTGAATGCAGGAAACTTTGTTACTTAGGTGGCTGAGAATTTACAGAATGCATCCGCTTTTCCTTGGAAAAATAAAGCAAAATTTATTTTGTAAGGTGGATGTCAGGGATCTGCAGGGAGTTTGAGAAAACTGGAAAATATATGAAATGTTCACTTAGACATAGGAGATCAAACTAGGGAAACATGAGAAGTGTGTATGGACATTGTTGAGTAGTTAGAGCAGGTCTCTGTTAATTGATATCTGTGTGAGCTCAGAGTAAACCATGAGAATTTGCCATAGACATTCACCCAAAACTGTGTTACTGAACTGCAGTTCGACAACAGGTTGTGGGTGAAGGAAAGTACAGTGTTTATTTGCAGGGCACTGAGCAGGGAAGAAAGGGCAGCTCTTGCTCAAAAGACTGGAGGTTGCTGATGGCATTTAGGAAAGGGTTTTTAAAGGCAACATTTGGGGACGAGGGTTGCAGTCATGGACTTCATTCTGATTGTTTGGCAGTGAGGTAATAGGGTGATGTTTGAGGAATCTCAGTCATCATCCTTCTGGTTTCATCCAGTCTGGTCTGCGTGCTTGTGGTCAGCATGTAATCATTATCCTTCACCTGAGTGGAGTTGTTATTTTCTGCAGAACAACTAAAGATATGCATCAGATATCCCTTGAGGAGTAACTAGGACTTTGTTTTATTGCTGAACTATAGTTTTTTTTTTCTAAATTTTTATTGGAGTCTAGTTGATTTACAATGTTGTGTTAGTTTCAGGTGTACAGCAAACTGAATCAGTTATACACATACGTATATCCACTTTTTTTTTAGATTCTTTTCCCATATAGGCCATTACAGTGTACTGAGTAGAGTTCCCCGTGCTATACGGCAGTTTCTTATTAGTTACCTATTTACAAACTAGAAGTAGAGTCATGGATGTAGAAAACAAACTTATGGTTACCAGGGGATAAGGGGGCAGAGAGGGATAAATTGGACGATTGGGATTGATATGAAATATAGTTTCTTGATTGTTTTTCCTTTGTTTCGGCATTCCCTCACTTTCCTAATTAGTAGTCGCTTGAATCTGCTCTTTGGAACACAGAAAAGGCCTAGGGAAAAAAAGCCTTTTCTACAGACAAGAAATGGGAGTCCTGAGGGGCTTTTGTACCCAGGAAGGCCCCACAGGATCCCACTCAGTTTCAGTTCCCCCTTTTCTTTGGTACTCATTAATACTGAGGGGAACAGGGGCAGGAAAAGAAAGGGAATAAAGTTTTAGATAGAGAGGTTAATCGTAAACTCGGCAGGGGAACTCGTTTTTCGCGGGGACTCAGTTTCAGCTGTTATTGAAAACTGGGCCAAATCTTCCTTCAAACCCTGTCAAAATTATATTCCATTGCTTCTAGATGTAGATCTTTGGGATGCATCCTTAATGTCCCACTCTATGCCTGTGTGGGGAAAGAAAAATAATTTTTCCTCTACCCTTTTAGGTTCTTGACTGAGACCAACCCTCCCAATCCCCTGTAACAAAAGGAGAAAAACAAATAGAAGTTTAATAACATGTGTAGTTCCTGTAGACATGGGAGATACCCAGGAAAACTGAGCAACTCCCTGAAATGGTCCAAGATACCACCTTAAATACCATCTTAAGCTAAAGACAAAAGAAGTTGCTGGCATTGGGGATTCGGTCATGGGAAGTTACCAGGTAAAGCACAGTGAACAGGGCTGATTTAGGTCATTGCCTTCTGCATTGATAAGAGTTTCTACAGATTTACAGTCAACCTTCTCTTCCCAGTACCAAGAGGAAGACACTCTTACAAATGGAGATTTCCCTTATAAATGTAGATCTCCTGAAAGGGTAACTTCTACTTTGTTTTCAGAGCTTCACCTGTATCTATTGTTTCTTAAAAATAACTAGCTCAAAATAACCAATATGCCAAAAAGGCATATTTGGGGGTGGTAGATTTTGCTGCCTTTCACCTGGAATCATAAACATTTCACATTCTTTTTTAAAAGAGAGAATTTCATTCTGGAAATGCTGGCAGACCTTAGCTAGTAGGCCATAGTTATATTACATTCAGAAATGTTTAAGACCTTCCATTGCTAAGATTTAATTTAAGATTAAAATTGTTCATTCAGCTTGCATATTACACAGGTCTCATTTTTTAAACTAAATGGCTAGTTCTATTTTTAAATCATTGTTGGTCTCATTGCTGCCCCAAATGTCATATTCATTTTGTGTTCGTGCAACTGTTTAGAACCATAGCTGCTTAAATTTGTGAATTTTTTTTTATTCTTTCTTCTTGCCTTTTTCTTGACTATACATATACATGCTGCTGATTGAAACAGTATCCACTTATAAACACATACTACACAATCAATGATTTCCAACTTGAAGCCTGAGATCCTTGGGCACTATAAACATTTCTGAATAATCAAACTCTACCACATATTTTACATTACTACTATAGGCCTTAAATGGTTTGTCTGCTTATCCTCCATATTGGTGTTTTTCTTCTGTTGCTCTCAAGGTAGATGACTAAGAACCTCTGCTGTAAATTGTTTTTTCTGTTTTGTGAGCTCTTCTGGAAATCAGGTGAGCAATGGTCCAGAACTGAGGTTTTTCCCCAGAACTGAGGGGTTCCCAGAATGTGAAATCAGAAATCAAGGACAATCCTGGGCAAACTGATAAAATCAGTCATCATATCTGAAAGCCAAACTAGATCCCAAGTTTGTATTATCTCTGTTTCTGGTCAGAATTCAATGTCACCAGTTTGTCATTATTTAATTTTTTCTTATATTAATAAATGTAATAGTTACCTTCATGTGTTCTATCTTACAAGTTTGACTTTAAAAGTCCTACAAAATGTGCATTTTAAATGAGGTGCACACAAAAAAATTTAAGAAGCCAGTTTGGAGAAGTAATATTTGCTCTGAAAAACGCTATTTGCATTTACATGTATGAACATTTACAGAGAACAGCATCTCAAAAACTCTGGAAATAATTTGAGGCTGCAGACCATGCAACGTTTTGCCTTAGGTCTGAAATCAAGTGTCAAGATATTTTACCAGGTTTGTCTGACACAATAAAAGTGAATAAATATATGAGTTGGGGGAACAGAGTATTGTTGACTTACAGGAAGACACACAGCATAAGAGTTGTGAGTTTAAATTTTATTCAGGGTCTTACTGAGGACTATAGCCCAGAAGACAGCTCTGAGGAACTGCTATGAAAAGGTGGGGGAAGAACCAGTATATATATATATATATATATTTATATAAGTATATATAAGTATATTTATTTTATATATATATAAGTATAATATAAGTATATTATATATAATTATATATAAAGTATATATATATAAATATATATAAAGTATATATATAAGTATAATATATATATAATTATAATATATATGTAATTATATATATAAGTATATTTATATATTATATAAATATATATATAAGTATATATAAATATATTTATTTATTTATTTATCTTTTGGCTATGAAATATGGTAGTCAAACACACATCTTGGTAAAAGATTACTGCTAATCTCAAAGAATAGATACCTCAAGTTAATGATTTGAGTGCTTTCCTATGAATGGGAAGATGCAAGAATCTGCAGTCATTGAAATTCTTCCTGAGATATGCATCTATCTAAAGGTGCATTTAAACAAAGCGCAGAGTAGCTCACCCTGTTTTTCATTCTGAATTCCTCTCAGAGTGCATTCTTGGTGGGTTGCAACATTACCCTTGTGTAACTGGGTGATGGGTGAGTCTCTTTGTCCTTTTCTGTTGTTATTGTTCACAGTATTATCTAAGTCATGAAAGTAGAGATTGTAGGGGTGGAAACATTCTCCCTTCTTTCTTTCTAGTTTCTTTGTCTAGTCTAATAATTAAATTGACATAGAGAGATAAACAGGAGAAAATAACAAAATTACGTACATGCAGGAGCCTATAAAGATATGAAGACTAAAAAGGCAGCCAGGCAATTGAGGCTTATATAACATCATGAGCTAAGAAAAGGGTAGGGGTCTGGGGATACAAAGGCGAGAAAGGCCATTCATGGGAGGGCAGAGGGGATGTTAAGAAAACAAAGGTTACCCTGTTATGCAGATAAGTTGCTTAGGTCAAAGGGTGTCTCTGGTAATAGTTCTCTTCCTGGTATAGGCCCCTGGTATAGGCAGCTGAGGGGAAGGTAAAGAGCTTTTCCTGAATTTGTTGGGTTTTGATTGCTTTTAGCTCAAAATAATCCTCATGCCAAAGTGGCATATTTTGGGGTGACAAGTTCTGCTCCCCTTCAAGATCAAAAGTGAGACTTTTTTCCTTAAAGCTTTTTTTCATACAATTATATTAATTTCCTTGGTTTGGACTTTAATAATACACTAAATTAGAGTATAGCACAGGTGGTTGTGGGCATAAATATTTTAGTGAAAAGTTTCAAGGACATAGCTCTAATGCATTAAAATTATCTCAGCTTCTTTGTCTCACATCCCACATTTGATGTCACAGGAGTAGTGAGGGTGCAAGTTTAACAGAATAAAATGGAGCAAGTAGGCCTTTTTCACAAAATAAATCTTGGTCAAATTCCTTAACCTCAGAAGTAAATTTTTAAAAACCTAAAGTATTGAAAAGGGGCATATTTACAGGCAAAGAGTCAAATCCACTTGGTGATTTTGGTCCCAGGAGAATGGAAAAAACCAATTGTACAGAGTACAGCACGTATATTTTACAACAGGTGTACTTCTGGACACTGTGGTCTAGAGAGAAAAAACTGTGCAAATGTGGATAAATGTTTACATCACTGAGAGATAGGATGATCTGTTAGAAGTAAGCCAGAGGTGATATTTTTAAACATGTTTCTTTTCCCCCAGGGTAATTAAAGCCAAGAATAACTACTATTCTTGGGAAGAATGTGAGGATGGTAATGCCATGTTTTTGTGTGAATCACATCTGTGTGGATGAGGTGTAAAGATTTCCCAGGAAGGATTTGTGACTTTTGAGGAGAATGTCTCAAATAAAATTACTCTGTCTTGATATAGGAGAATGAAGGAAGGGGAGACGATCAGTGACTTAGTATGTGAACGAAGAGGGTTAAGATCAGAGGAGAAGGATCTTGATAATGACAGGTTTTTCTGACAAGACCCTCAGAACCCATCAAGGTGTTGATTGAGTTCCAAGAGCAGGCCAGGCATGCAGAGTGGTTGTAATTGTAGAGCACACAATTGAAACTAGTGTCACCAGGTGACTTGTCTAAGTTTCATCTGTTTTCCTAGAAGGGGGTGAATGAATGAGAAGAGAGACTCAGCAGCACCACCACTGCTGTCCTCTCCCCACCCTGTCTCCTCCGTTTTCATCTGGCAGAAGTGTGAGCAAGGCGACTGAAGTAGCTAGAGGGACTCACATTTTATAATACACCTTCCCTGTCTTGAGAATTTGTCCAGAGAGTAAGTTGGATGTATGGTGGCTGGTAAGGATAGTTCATTCTTCTAATTATAAACCAAGGACCTAGGCGACTCCTTCCCTTAATCAACATTTATGTAAAAGTTTGAATTTTTATGTGTATTTCCTCCTTTCACCTGCTAATTTCTAATCAGCAGTCAAATTCACAATGATAAAGCCAGGGCAATGCTGTGGGGAGAAGGCCCTGCATTATTTAACCCTGGCCTATTTCTATCCCTAAATGTGGGGGGCCTCACTCTACCAAGGCTGTCTTATCTAAATCCAAAGAGTGCATCTGAAACTTTCTTGAAAGCCCAATTTTTCTTCCTTTTTTATATTGATTTGTTTATAGCACTGCCACATGCATTGATTTATCCTCTTACCTACTGTCAAAGCAGCCCTGTTCTGATGTTGAACATGGGCCATTTCAGGTAATTTATCACAAAGTGGCTCAACAGTGCCAAGTTTCTCTAAACCCCTTTCTGAATGTGTTTTCTTACTCAAAAGCAACCACTTTGTGGAGTGACCCCTGCACCTGGTGTGTCAAGATTCAATAACTAATTGAATGCACAGTGATTTCAGTTTTCCACCTGAGACAGTCTTGGTAATCCAACTGAGGCTTATCTCTCACAGCGAGACCTATGAATCAGTTCAGTTAGTCCATCAATCCAGGCTCTGTCAAGGAAAAAAAAAAAAAAGAAAGAAGGAAGGAGAGAAAGAATTGTTAGCAAAATTGCACCCTTCCACATTTGTACTCAGCAAGCAAATAATCATCAGCACACTGAATCTGTGTTACGAAGTGGAGTAAATATAGCCTTCTATTGAAATCCTGGGCACATAGAAGGAAAACAAAGCGCTCATTTGTGTTGAACACATTTTACTTAACAATGAAGGTCTAAATCCCAATTTCATCTTTACTGTCATGAGGATAACCTATTTTTATATATAATAGGTATTATTGTTGTACAAAATATATGCTTCTTACAGTATAAGAACAAGGTGATCTAACAATTCTGAGGCTGTGGGTCAGTTCCCCGAGATTCTGAAATGTGGCTTAATACACAGAAAGTTTACTAGGGAATGTCCCAGGAAGGGAAGGAAGCTGGATTATGCAGAGGAAGAAGTTGGGCTCCTATGCAGTAATACCAAAGCCGCATCCTACCCCATGAGGAGCCTGACGCTTGGGTTGCCCATACATAATGTCCAGATTTGGGGTTAGGTCCTTGTACCCTTGATCATTCGCTGTATGCAGGATGCTCAGGCGAGGGGGCATGACCTTGGCCAAGGTGATGATCCTCAAGTTCAGGAGAGAACTTAGATGAGAGCACTCCCAGCAGTTGAGGGAACAAACCTGTGAATTCTAAAGGGGAATCTGGGCTGCACAGCACAGTGTTCACTATATCAGGTAAATGACAGCTATAACCAACAATTTTAGGCATCCAGACAGATGCAGGAAGAAAAAAAAAGGGCAGGAGAAATACGAGTAAATTAACTGTTGTATTTCTTCCCAGAATAAACACTGGTGAAGCTCCTTGAACACGAATGTCCCATTGTTAGATTCCTGATTATTTCAATTCTTTAAGCATAGTTTGGTTGAGATGAGCATGGTTTAACTCCACAAAGGTATATCACTAATGTTGTCTGATGGTTTAGCTAACATGCCAAGAGATTTTTAATAGCATCTCAGGAGCAAAGGGCATACCTAGGCTCAAAGAGTGGGTAGCCACAGATGTTATCACTTTCCCAGGGATTTTGTTGTTGTTGTTCAAGGAATATTTGAGAAATAGGTGAGTATCCACAGACCACAAATTCTGGTTTTATGGTTAGAAGGCAGAGAGGCCACCAGTGACTTGCACTGTACTAAACTGGAGATAATAGGTAAGGTAATACAGTTTGTGAATTTAAGAACAAGTGATAGGAGTTAGAAGAGTTGATTTAAGTTAGTTGACTCATAGGCAACTGGTGCTTTAAAAGAAAAGTTTTATACAGGAAGCAAAAATATCTGCTCAAAGAAAAGACATGGAGAAAGACAGCTGGGAGTGATGGGGGGTGACTTGTTTTCTCTAGGGCAGGTCTTCTCCACCTCAGCATTATTGACATGTGGGGTTGGATAATTCTTCATTGTTGGTGCTGTCCTGTGCAGTGCGGACGTTAAGCATCATTCCCGGGGCTTTACCCCTGTAAAATGAAGAATGTTGCCTGTGCCCCACTTCTGCAAGGTTTAATTCATTAGCTGCTGCACTTGCTGGCCAGCAATGCACCGTGGAAGGAATTCAGGACAAAAAAAAACCAGGATGAGGCACTCTGTGCTTTGGAAGAACAGTCCCCTCAGATGGTTAGATGTATGTCTCAGGAAGAATTTTTTTTTTTTTTTTTTTTGGCAGTACACAGGCCTCTCACTGTTGTGGCCTCTCCCGTTGCGGAGCACAGGCTCCGGACGCGCAGGCTCAGTGGCCATGGCTTACGGGCCCAGCCGCTCCGCGGCATCTTCCCGGACCGGGGCACGAACCCGTGTCCCCTGCATCGGCAGGCTGGCTCCCAACCACTGCGCCACCAGGGAAGCCCTCTCAGGAAGAATTTTAATGAACCCAAATTCTCGCAGCTTCCTATATGTAGGAAAGCACTAAAATCATTAGCTTGAGTTATGGGTTCTTTTAGACTAGCAGTAATCTTTTACCAAGGTATAAGCTTTACTGCCCTTATTCCCTAGCCAAAATTCCTACATTTACTGGCTTCTCTCCCTACCTCTTCAGAACAGTTCTTTCAGGGGTTCTGAGAGGCTGTTTCCCAAGCTATAGTCCTCAGTAAAGTCCCTGAATAAAACTGAAATTCACAGCACTTATACTCTGCCTTTTTCTTTCGGTCAGCACCCACCAAGTGCCAGTAGTAACCCCACCTAACATCATGATGATCAAAAATGTTTCCAGATATTGCCAGTTGTGCCTGGGGGTAAAACTGCCTCCCACTCTCATCCTCCGCCAAGAACAACTGATCTGTAAATGATGTGCTCTCAGGGATATTAGTGCATGCGCTGTGAAGCGCTGCTAAGTAAGCCTGGAGAGAAACTGTATTTTAATTACAAAAAAAAAATTCGTTTTAATCCTATTTTGTGTTGTTGTTGTTGGATAATACTATCCTCTGTTCATCTAATGAATGTGTTCCTCACTTAATACTTATCGTTCTCTAGGTCAAGGTAGCTAGCTGTGTGTGCACCAGGAAGAGTGTAATTGGGAAAGATGGAAATTGGATGTAGAAAGGATGAAAAACATAATGGAGGAAGTAGTTGGCTGTTTAATGTAATCCTCAGATTTGGAAAGTATCTTGGGGGCGGGTTATCGCTGGAAACATCTAATAGTTATATTTTAAGGCGTATATGATAATCAAGACTTTCTTGGACTGCATGATAAGAGTTCAGTCATTTCATTCTTCGTGTGAAATTTTAATAGCAATTTTTAATGTTATGCATATATTAGGAGCCCTTTTCTCATTTTCCACTTATGTGAATCGAAGAAAATGCAATTCAATGTTACCTGATTCTAAGCGGCTATATATCATGTTGCATAAGACACTAATACAACATAATGTTAAATAGTATAATGGACATTTCAAATTATGCTATCACTTTTTTCCGTCTCGGGGACAGTTTTATAATATTTTTAGATTTATAGTGCTATATGAGTTTTATTAAGCAGGAGTGTCCCATTTCCTTTCACACACTTAGAAAATAAACATTGTGCCAGATTTATCTGTTCCCACAGCTGTGTGTGTGTAAATGTCAGAGCAAGACATGTTATGTTAGATTGGAATCTATTATCATTCATGAAAATAAGTTGCATTTGTATAGTTATGAAAATGGGACAGAAAGCTAAAAAGAAAATCCCAATTAAATTCTTCTAGAACATAAAGCAATAATAAAGAGAATCTATATTTTGCTTAGGCATTACGAAGACTTTGCTTGCAAATTCTTTATCTTTGTTGGTCTTGTGTTTTCGTATATTGAAACTCCAAGTAGGTTTATGTTAAAGACTTTTTCTTTTAGCCAATGCAAATTTAAATATCTTTGTAGTGCGGATTGTATTCAGCTTAGTTCTTTACAGACCCTATTCCGCCTCCCTCATATATTATCAATTGAAGGCAGCATTGCTGCCCATTTGCAAGTTACTATATAAGCACAGAGAGGAGCAAGAATGTAGTATTTTGAGAAATGAACATTTAAAATGTTAACCAAAATAAATTCTTGAAGTTTTCGTTCAGTAACATTGGACTCTTTTCTGTTCCCTGAATCACACCTTGATTCCCATTTTTGCCTCTTTATATTCCCTCCCAACTGAATACCTTCAGTCTGAACTCTGATTGATCAAATCATTCTCAATTTAAATGCCATCTTTTTCCTGGTGTCTTAAATAAGTTGTAATCCCGTCTTTGCTGGGTCTCTCAGGCTGCAACACCTCTGAATGAGGTTATGCCTTCTTTTTTGCTAATGGCTTCCATCCTCAGCTTCTGGTTTTCCAGGGTTGATTACCTACCCCTTTCAGGTTGTCTTCCTTCAGCTGGACATAAACTTGCTGTAGGGTGGCTCTGTCTCTCAGTAGATTATATCTGTTTTGGGAGAAAATTCTCCATGGGTCTTTTGTGTTCCTGTATGTCTTCTGAGCCGAGGCACTGTCTGCCTTTGTTCCAGACTACCTTTTCAGGAATGTTTGTATAGAGAGCTGTCTTGGAAGACAGAGAATTTCGAACTGCAGGGCAAAGGGAAGTTTGTTTGTTGTTCCGTAAAATAAAAATAATATCTCGCTCTCTGGAAGATGTCATACAGACTACTGCTCATTATAAAAGCCCTGTGTTCTTTAAGCTCAGGGTTCCTCTCTTTTGATACAGCCCAGTGCTTGTGAAAGTGTGTCCTAGTTCTCTTGTATCACCCTGTGGGAATTGGAGCTTGGGGAACTAGTGCAAATACTGATTCTCTGGCTACTGTTTTCTGTGACAAGTAAATCATCTTTTTGTCTCTGACTCAGTAGTCTCGTGTCTCCTGTCAGTATCCAGGAAATAAGGGCAACATAACTTGCTAGCTCGAAAATAGGCTGAAGTCTCAGACCCTTCACAAGACCCTTCCTTGTCTGTGGAAAATGTCCACCCCAACTTCCTCACCTGCCAGTGGGTTACTTCTTAGACACTGCCCTCTTCTCTCTGCCCTGCTGCCTCCTGTCTTCAGAACAGGTGTGTGTCAGCCCACAGTTACATGAGACTTCAGACTCAAGGGAAACATCTCTTTTCACATGGTCTTTTCAAAGCCTCTTCTTTCTAAGATCATGCTGAAGGAAGTAGCACCCCATCCCCTTGAAGGGGGGCTTATGCTATGGAAGCAACTCTTTCCAAAGAATCTTTACATTTATTTTTTCTTCTCTAATCTGTTGAATTTTTATTTTCTTAGTCTAAGTAAGAGTAACTAAGAAGGGCCTAAGCATGATAGAATTAGTTTTTGAAAACCTACATTGAAAATGTGCCTTTGATATACATCCTCACTGTTATATTGGGTATCTATCACATTAAGGCCTTCGTAGAAACTGAAGCAAGAAAAATCCCGTTTTAAGTTTCTTTTTACATATAGTTTAAAACATGCAGAAACTTATTGTTTAAGAAAACATTTCTAATTAAGTTACTGGAGCATGCATGGGAACTTTAGACACCAAATTCAGGCAAGTGTACATACCCAGACATGAGCGGGGGTGAGTAGAATGGGAGAATAGAAAAGGAAAAAGCTTCAACTGTATTTTTAAGAGAGGGGGCAGAAGTGGGGACAAGTGACAAAACATGAAGATTTGACATAAAATGGAACTGAGCGTTAAACATGTGGTATTTTCTATCTCCATCTCTGTACTGTTCTGCATCCTAGACAGACTTTATTAAATAATAAGTAATGTTTACAGTGCTATATTTTCTTGATTATTTCAGAATTACTACGTATTTTCCTAATACTTGAATGACAGCCTGTCAGGTTATATAGTTCTTGGAATTCACTTCGTTTCTCAGAGTTCCAAATTCATTGCTCTACTGTCTTTTGAGATTAGATGTTGCAGTGGTTTAAGTTTGAGGCCACCAACATTATCTCCTTTTGGTTTAATTGTATTTCTGCCCTAATCATACAAGATTCTTCTCTGACACCCTATTTTTTATCATCATCATCACCCTCAAAATCATCTAATATGAAGATAATAGCCAATATTTTAAAATCCCTTCTTTTTGTTGAGGATGGCTCTAAACAACTAGCTTATACTAATTTGTTTAATTCTCATTATAACCCTCTGTAAGGTATGAGTCATTGTTGTTCATCTTTTATATACGGATAAACAGGCACACAGAATGTATTACACAAGCTTATAGAGATAGTGGTAATCTGGGTTTGAACACAAGCAATATGGCTCCAGACCCTGTATTCTTAACCACTATGCTATGGTGCCTTTCCAGTCATATATAAATTGTTCAAATAAAACATAAATACATGCACAATTTCTAAGCATTAAAATAATACATATACAGACAATAAAAGCTGAAACTCCTTTGCTTACCTGTCCCACTTCCCTCTGTAGAAACAAGTAATGTTAACACTTGAGCTTGTATCCTTATTTTTTATTTATCATACAAGCATGTACTCATATAGAGCATAGGTGTTCTCTGCAATCAATAAGATCATAACATAATGTTTTTCTATAATTTAAAATATGAATATATATATATGTGTATATATATAGGAAAGCCTCATGTCTGTGAACTTAGATCTGCCTAATGTATTTCTGAGCATTCCAAATGTCAATGAACCATGAACTTATTTAACCACTCATCTGTTGAGTAACATTCTGCCACTGAAACTTAAAGACACACATAAAATAATTATGTCATTGTTGTGACATACTTATTTCATAATTGAGGCATATATGTTTGTTAGATTCAGTTGAAGGCTATTATAGGGGCATACTAGATGGTTCTCTCATATGCATCTTTCTTTGATGTCTGACACGTACCAGACACACTAGAAGAAGAAAAATGACATACCTGTGGATTGGGCAAACTTACACTGTGTGGGCTTTTTCCTAATTTCTTGCCTACCAAGACTGGAGTGATCATTCTAAGGATTCTCAGCCCTGTATATATGCCAATAACTATCCTAAAAATGCACAATTATGAGGACCATTCATTAACTGCACTTAAGAGGTAGTCAAGCTTAGGTGCTTGTCAAATTGCCTTTTCAGAAACTTCTCATACTTCAAAGTTTACCCTTGCAAGCAATTTGTCTGAATAGTAAGTGTCACTTGGACACTTGGGTCCTTCATTTGCAAAGGGTTAAACTTTTGGATAAACAACAGACACTGACTATCTCGTGGATTGTCTTTGAGTAGGGAAACTTAACCTCTACACTGTTTTTCATCTTACCCACCTGTCATTCTATCTTAGCTTTGTGCCAACTTACTTTTTAGGGGAGAATTTGTTCATGCTTGTCAAAGCTCTTTTTTTTTTTTTAAAGAAGATGTTGGGGGTAGGAGTTTATTAATTAATTTATTTATTTTTGCTGTGTTGGGTCTTCGTTTCTGTGCGAGGGCTTTCTCTAGTTGTGGCAGTAGGGCGCCACTCTTCATCGCGGTGCCCGGGCCTCTCACTATCGCAGCCTCCTGTTGTGGAGCACAGGCTCCAGACGCACAGGTTCAGTATTTGTGGCTCACGGGCCCAGTTGCTCCGCGGCATGTGGGATCTCCCCAGACCAGGGCTCGAACCCGTGTCCCCCGCATTAGCAGGCAGACTCTCAACCGCTGCGCCACCAGGGAAGCCCGTCAAAGCTCTTTAATATCCTTAACTGAAACGTGTTCTAATAAATAGAATAATGTTAACATAATAATGTGAATGAGAGTAAGAGATAGGAAAAATGAACTCAGAGAACCTTTAGCTAGCTATTTTCATTTTAAAATGAAAATATTAGATCACAAATAAAGATCCCTTATAAGCATGGCATTTGCATATAGAGTTATAAGGATTTAATAGTGGGACTGAGCACAGCAAAGCCTGACAGTCTTAACCACAGACTTTCGATGTTTAAGAAAGGCCATAATACTGAGTTCTCTTATTTTCTGTGGCAGTAAATCAGATGATTTAAATGAATTCTGAGACTGGATCTTTCTGCTTATTTCAGAAATAGATAGCATGTCTTAAGCAATTAATTCAAAGTCTATTTTTCTTTAACCTGATGGCAGAGGGTAGGAGGGAGGCTTGTTTCAAAACAAGTTGAACATTTTCAAATATTTGTGCTTACCACTCTGACAACAATAGAAAATCAAGTTTCCATATGATATTAGCTTCTTCAGCTATAGAATTACCATGAGAGTTATCTTTACTTCACTAAAGACTATCACAAGCAGAAGAAAAATGGGTAGTGTACAAGGGAGTGAGACAATATATTTGAAAAGAGTTTCAGATAGCTCACCCCAAATTTTCTGATATTATCTCATTTGAGTGTACAAACTCACGATGTATTCAAACCAATTTAGATTGTATATTCTACTGTTTTCCAATAGGATAGTGTTTTTGCCCATCTGTTATCTGAATGTAAAAGTATATAGTAAAACACTATTTTGAAACAGTAACTGACCAGATGCTGGAAGATGTACCTGGAGACTTACGTGGTGGACTTTGAAACGTTTTTAGAGCACAAGGGTTCACTATATGCTGTTTAGGTTTAATTATCACTTTTTAAATAAGATTAAAGAAGTTACTCTAATGGATACCACATGGTAGTTTATTCTTTGTTCCATTAGCAAGTCTGTGTTATTTTAAAAAGAAAATAACTCTGGCTCTATTTCCACGTCAATGAAATGACAATAGCAAAATTTTTTGTGCTGATTTTTGTTTGTTTACTTTTTGTTCTTTATTGCAGTGTGCTGATCAAGGGAAAGTGCGTATCTTGAACTTTTGTCGTTGATGTTTGTTCCTAACCCATTAGCCTTTATTTTTTCTTCCATTGAACAGCTATCATAAAGCGTTTATCATGAGTATGGCTACAGAAACTTTAGGGGTTATCGTGTTCCCTTATTCAGGATTTTTGAGGCTCTCCAGAGAAAGCTTACATCTCCCCCATGTCTTTTCCCTGCATTCTCCTAAGCATCTGGTCAGAGTGGCAAACTTCAGATTTCCTGGAATCTCATCAATTTCATGCTTTCATCAGAAATCATCCTCTTGCCCAAATCGTGACAACTCCCAGCCTTCTTGCAGAGAGAAGTCCAGCCATTCATCTTCTCAAACCTTTCATTCTGGAACTGGATCTGTGCTGTTCTAAGCATAAATAGAGGGTCTGGTGATGCTTTTGTTTGGTTTAGGTTTCTAAGCATCTCATTTTGATGAATCGTTACCCCTGAACATTTACAGAGAAAATATATGGTTTTGAAATTAGGTTAAGTGGACCCTCTAAAGGAGCCTCACAGTGTTCTGTTTCTCCTCTGTGTACCCCCGGTTCCTAAGGCTGCTGTGAGATCCCCATGGGTTGTACTACCAGGGGCTAAGACTGAATTTGGGAGAAGGTCAAACCCAAGCCACATTTCAAACCTGGGGTGTATGTGGGGTGCACTTCTAAGAACCCACAAACACAACACACCTCAAGCAGAAGCTGGCATTTGTATACTGTCACAGAAAGACAACCCTCACAAGAACTAAGAACAGAGAGGATATTACAAAGCAACCCTGGGTCTTTACACAGCAAAGCTCTGTCTCCCCTGTGCTGATTTGCCCCAACACCAGACAGAGGGTGTGTGTGGAAGGAAACCTTGCCTTTCTCTCTTTGTCGCTGGGTAGCTGCCTGTTCATCCTCTGTAGTCTCTGTGGTGGTGGAGAATGAGGAAAGAGACACAGAAAAGGTCTGTTGTTTTTATTTAATTGAAAGTAAGATCATGACTTAAAAAGAACTGACTCAAAGAACTGAATCTCAGTAAAAATGGATTGAGATTATGAGTGGCCAGGAAAAGGGAGAGCAAGAAATATTTAATACTTATTAACAGAGTCACTATCCTATAGGAAAAGGGATTGGATGTGATATAGCTGGGGCAGATGTTTGAAAAAATAAAACTGCTTTAGGTTTTATTTCAACAAGTTGAAATTCAAGAATAAACTGGTTATATAATCAAGTAAGGTGATGGGGGTAAGACTGAAAATAAGTCCTTGTAAAAATTTTTTTCTCTTTTCTCCTTAATGCAGCTGTAAAAAATAAGTGCTGACAACTGAGAATCTTGGTGCTGGTTTAACAGTGTCTGAGGTATTTGCTATTTTCACTATCCTATCAAACGACTTTATGTTTCTTTTATCTTGAATTTGAGAACCCTTTCTTAATTCTCTATAGCCCTAGGGAATCTGTTTTAGTTTCTCATTTTGGATCTGGTTCCATTTAACTCAGCCTCAGAGTCCCTTAATTAGTGCATTCCTTAACTAGCCATCAACACTGTAAACTCACCAGGATCCTTTGTGTTCTGTTTCTTAGGATGTTTGCTGCCTCCAGATTATGGGTGACATGGAGGAGCGAATAGATAGTGAGAACATTTCCCAAGGAGTGTAGTGGCAGTAGTTAATGGAAAGGTTCTCTCGAAGTTCAGACATTTGGATGGAGGGAGTCAGGGATCGAGGACTGCTCAGAGAACTCTTAACTTATTAAGTCAAAAGTAATTGCATCGGTGCAAAATTTCAAGCGGTGGTCACACAAAGGATATGAGAAGTGCAGGAGAGAAGCCACTGGGCTTCGCTCTTAGCTGTACTCAGTTACAGAGGTAAGGAGTTGAGTCCCAGCTACTGAGCCTGGAGAGAGAGCTTGATCTAGGATGCGGAGATATCACAAGGTTCTTCTAAGCCCTGGGACGAGGCAATTGATGGTCTGAGGTTAAATGGCTCAGTCATTAAAATAGCTGCAGCTGGTTGATGGACAAGAGTGATTTTCCTTGGCATGAGGTATGTTGCAGGTGGGAACTGAGAGTAAATAAAGGCATTAGGTGCAGAGCTACTTTTATAAAAACTTTTAGTCTGAAAGGGAGGAATATTTAGGTTTCAGAGAAGAGTTAACGTCTCAGTGATCTTGAAATACATCCTTTTGTTATCATACTACATTAATGTTTATTTTATAGGCTTCTGTGATGAAGACTGTTCAGTTCTCTTGCGCTTCCCTCCTGTGCTCTAAGCTACATAAGACGCTGTATTTCCTAACCTCCATGGCAGTTGGGTGAAGCTTTGTGACTGAATTCTGTAATTGCATTAACAAGGATATAGAGAACAATATGAAAGAACTAGAAGGACAGCTGTCATCTTTTACTTTAGTAATTTCAATTATAGTAATTTCTGATTTAAAAATACATTTTAGGTAAATAGATGGAGAAAGGGAAGAAAGAATGAAATATGGATCTGTTTTATAATCTGTGTCAAATGCAGGGTGGACAATTTATGTTATCAGATGCCTTTCTAGCATTTATGGAGAGGATCACAGTTGACTCCCAAGCAGAAAGGCTCATAAAAAGATAAAACAGCACAAAGATACTCTTCAAGATATTTTCTCAACCAAGATGGGTCCTATATGGTCAGGCCACTCAAGGCGGCTGTTGTCTTGCTCTCTGTACATCCCCTGCTCGACCAGTGCCTGGTTCACCTACACCCTACTCACATGACTGACCTTCCTACATACTTGCCCCGGGCCCAGCTAGTGATTGTTCTTATCACAGGGATGGTGGGGAGCGTGCCCCTTTGCTAGTTTCCCTGGTAACGATGAGTCAACCTTACATCAACTCCCCCTATAACTGGCAATCTGGCAATTTCCCCCCGCCCCCTTCCTTAGCGACGACTGCAGCCATGTCCTGCCTGCCTGCCGTCTGCCACACATGGTGGGGTATACCTCCAGGTCCTTGCTTCAAACATGTAAGCTCCCCCATCCTAAACCCCTGATTTCTCTGTTGCTGACTCCAAGCTCTTTCTTAGGTCTTAAAGCTGGGCAGGTACAGGCCTTGTAGGCCTGTGGGGTACAGCCCAATAGGTCCAATTTCTAACAACTTAAATGCCTGCAGGATTCTCCCTGGCTATATCTTTTCACTGCTTTGCCTGCATTATGATAATAACACAGTACTAATCCTCAAGAGTTGTCCTTACTTCCACAGGCATAACTTTTCATATTATAAAATGAGATTTTTAAAGAAAAATTGAGTATTTGTAGAAATTATAAAAGAGATTACAATACAGTCTGTGAGTATGCGGTTAGAATAGTGGTGTCACTGCTGCTTAGTTGCTCCGAATTCAGCTAAGAAGGAAAACAGTTGCTTCATGCCAAGTCATAATTAGCTTAAATGTTTTAACAGGTCACTTTGTCAGTAGCCTCCATCCATTAAAGTTATTTTTGTCTCCAAATTTGTACCTATGTCCTTAAGAGGTTATCCTAAAATAACATGAAATAGGTCACAAAATTTGAGCTGTTGAATTTGATAAACTTTGAATTAAACAAAGAAAAGATCAAAGCAATTACATGAATATGCATTTTTGACTGATTTCCGTAGCATACCATTGGAAACAATTAACAAGAAGCATTCATTTGTATATCAGCTTTCTAGTCATTGAAGACCTTCATTCACTGCTCAGTGAGGTCTCTTGTTTGGGGCGATGAAGTGGGGGAAGGAGGAAAGAGATATAAAGAGTACAGAAAATGTTCCTTTACCTTATTCATTTTTATAACCCACGCCATTTTTTTTTTTTTTTTTTTTTTTTTTTTTTGGTAGGCGGGCCTCTCACTGTTGTGGCCTCTCCCGTTGCGGAGCACAGGCTCCGGACGTGCAGGCTCAGCGGCCATGGCTCACGGATCTAGCCGCTACGCGGCATGTGGGATCTTCCCGGACCGGGGCACGAACCCGTGTCCCCTGCATCGGCAGGCAGACTCTCAACCACTGTGCCACCAGGGAAGCCCAACCCACGCCATTTTTGATAGTGTTAACTGACCTCGGCTCATTACAGTAGATGAAGTTAAACTTTCTTTGGGGTAGGATGAAGTCTCAGTTATTGGATTCTAGTACTAGAATCAAATTTGTCTGTACACTCAAGGTCAGCATCCTATGTCACCTTGCACACTCAGGCATTTACTCTGAAATCACCCGGGTTCCTGTGCTTTCTGTTCTCAGTGTTCAGACTAGATTTGGCTTACTTTCACTCCCTCAGAGTGTTGAGCAGGCTTGTGATTGCCTTCAATCAGAATAAATAAGGAGATTACCATGGCACAACAAATAAATTATAGGCTAAGTCCTGTCACAATAATAGTTTTCATTTTTCTAACAGATTGGCTTGGGAGATCTTGAAGAATTTGCACATATGGTTTCCCCTGTTTTGCTGATAGGAAAACAGACCCTGGCACCAGTTTAGAATTAAAAATCTCAGGGACCAAAGTTTAAAACAGACAACTCACATTTTAGAAATTTGGACTTGGTTCATTAGAGCAGGATAATAAAAACATGACCAGGATCTGCATGCTTCCGCCATTGGGAGGAGGTGGATTTGCTGATTCTGCTAAAAAAATACTTGGTAAAGAATTTATTGTTTCCTGCTTTGAGACTTCGAAAGCATTTAGAAAATGCAGAATGTGAATCCTAAAAAATAATAGTAAAGGGTCATATGCTAACTGCCATCTGCTAGGAAACTCTGGAAACACATTTGCCACTTTGAATAAGTAATTTGTGGAGTACAATCTACCTGTCAAAACACCAAAATGTTCTGTGTGGTTAAATATTTTAATACAATTACCCAAAGTCAGTAGAAGGAAAGAAATCATAAAGATCCGAGCAGAAATAGATGAAATAGAAACGAAGAAAACAATAGCAAAGATGAATAAAACTAAAAGCTGGTTCTTTGAGAAGATAAACAAAATTGACAAACCCTTAGTCAGACTCATCAAGAAAAAAAGGGAGAGGACGCAAATCAATAAAACTAGAAACGAAAAAGGAGAAATCACACCTGACACCGCAGAAATACAAAAGATTATAAGATACTACTACAAAAAACTATATGCCGGTAAAATGGGCAACCACAAAGAAATGGACAAATTCTTGGAAAGGTACAATTTTCCAAGACTGAACCAGGAAGAATTAGAAAATATAAACAGACCTATCACAAGTAATGAAATTGAAACTGTGATTAAAAATCTTCCAACGAACAAAAGTCCAGGACCAGATGGCTTCACAGGTGAATTCTATCAAACATTTACAGAAGAGCTAACACCCATCCTTCTCAAACTCTTCCAAAAATATTGCAGAGGGAGGAACACTCCCAAATTCATTCTATGAAGTGACCATCACCCTGATACCAAAACCAGAAAAAGATATAACAAAAAAAGAAAATTACAGACCAGTATCACTGAGGAACATAGATGCAAAACTCCTCAACAAAATAGTAGCAAACAGAATCCAACAGCACATTAAAAGGATCATACACCATGATCAAGTGGGATTTATCCCAGGAATGCAAGGATTCTTCAATATATGCAAATCAATCAATGTGATACACCATATTAACAAATTAAGGAATAAAAGCTATATGATCATCTCCATTGATGTAGAAAAAGATTTGACAAAATTCAACACCCATTTATGATAAAAACTCTCCAGAAAATGGGCATAGAGGGGACCTACCTCAACATAATAAAGGCCATATATGACAGACCCACAGCCAACATCATACTCAATGGTGAAAAACTGAAAGCATTTCCACTAAGATCAGGAACAAGACAATGATGTCCACTCTCGCCACACTTATTCAGTATCATTTTGGAAATCCTAGCCATGGCAATCAGAGAAGAAAAAGAAATAAAAGGAATACCAATGGGAAAAGAAGAAGTAAAGCTGTCACTGTATGCAGATGACATGATACTATACATAGAAAATCCTAAAGATGCCACCAGAAAATTACTAGAGCTAATCAGTGAAGCTGGTAAGGTTGCAGGATACAAAATTAATGCACAGAAATTGCTGGCATTCTATACACTAATGATGAAAAATCTGAAAGAGAAATTAAGGAAACAATCCCATTTACCATTGCAACAAAAAGAATAAAATATCTAGGAATAAACCTACCTAAGGAGGTGAAAGACTTGTACTCAAAAAACTATAAAACACTGATGAAAGAAATCAAAGTTGATATAAACAGATGGAGAAATATACCATGTTCTTGGATTGGAAGAATCAGTATTGTGAAAATGACTGTTCTGCCCAAAGCAATCTACAGATTCAGTGCAATCCCTATCAAACTACCAATGTCATTTTTCACAAAATTAGAACAAAAAATTTTACAATTCATATGGAAACACAGAAGACCCTGAATAGCCAAAGCAATCTTGAGAACGAAAATCGGAGCTGGAGGAATCAGGCTCCCTGACTAGAGCCTATACTATAAAGCTACACTAATCAAGACAGTATGGTAGTGGCACAAAAACAGAAAGATAGATCAATGGAACAGGATAGAAAGCTCAGAGATAAACCCATGCACATATGGCTACCTAATTTATGACAAAGGAGTCAAGAACATACAATGGAGAAAAGACAGCTTCTTCAATAAGTGGTGCTGGGAAAACTGGACAGCTACATGTAAAAGAATGAAATTAGAACACTCCCTAACACCATACACAAAAATAAACTCAAAATGGATTAAAGACCTAAACGTAAGACCCGACACTATAAAACTCTTAGAGGAAAACAAAGGAAAACCACCTTTTGACATAAACCACAGCAAGATCTTTTTTGACCCACCTCCTAGAGTAATGAAAATAAAAACGAAAATAAACAAATGGGAGCTAATTAAATTTAAAAGCTTTTGCACAGCAAAGGAAACCATAAATGACAAAAAGACAACCCTCAGAATGGGAGGAAATATTTGCAAATGAAATAACGGACAAAGGATTAATCTCCAAAATATACAAACTCATGCTGCTCAATATAAAAAAACCAAACAAGCCAATTAAAAAATGGGCTGAATACCTAAATAGACATTTCACCAAGGAAGACATACAGATGGCCAAGAGGCACATGAAAAGATGCTCAACATCACTAGTTATTCAAGAAATGCAAATCAAAACTACAATGCGGTATCACCTCACACTGGTCAGAATGTCCATTATCAAAAAATCTAGAAAAAATAAATGCTGGAAAGGGTGTGGTGAAAAGGGAATCCTCCTGCACTATTGGTGGGAATGTAAGTTGGTACAGCCACTATGCAGAACAGTATGGAGGTTCCTTAGAAAACTAAAAATAGAACTACCATATGACCCAGCAATCCCACTACTGGGCATATACCCCGAGAAGACCAGAATTCAAAAAGAGACATGTATCACAATGTTCATTGCAGCACTATTTACAATAGTCAGGTCATGGAAGCAACCTAAGTGTCCATCGACAGATGAATGGATGAAGAAGATATAGCAATATATACAATAGACTATTACTCAGCCATAAAAAGAAATGAAATTGAGTTATTTGTAGTGAGGTGGATGAACCTAGAGTCTGTCATACAGAGTGAAGTAAGTCAGGAAGAGAAAAAACAAACATCGTATGCTAACACAAATATATGGAATCTAAAAAAAAGAATGGTACTGATGAACCTAGTGGCAGGGTAGGAATAAAGATGCAGACATAGAGAATGGACTTGAGGACACAGAGCGTGGGTAGGGGGAAGCCGAGGCAAAGTGAGAGTAGCATCGACATATATACACTATCAAATGTAAAATATTTAGCTAGTGGGAAGCAGCAGCATAGCACAGGGAGATCAGCTCGGTGCTTTGCGATGACCTAGATGGGGTGGGATAGGGAGGGTGGGAGGGAGGCTCAAGAGGGAGGAGATATGGGGATATATGTATGCATATGGCTGATTCACTTTGTTGTACAACAGAAACACAGTATTGTGAAGTAATTATACTCTAATAAAGATCTATTAAAAATAATATTTCATTATTGTTACATAATCTTGTTATGAAATATATTAATCATAATCCTTATACATATTATGTGTTATATATTATGTGAACATGTATATTATATTTTATGTATATAAACACATACATATGTATTATATACATAAAATATAATAAATAAAATAGAACATATTAGTATAAACAAAAAAAACGAAACAAAAACGAAGTAATGTAATTGGCTGGCCTTAATAGACATCAGCTCTACGGGCAGCATCACTAAAATTAAGAGTTATGCTGGAGATGGGACCAAGAAGCTGCAAATGAAGCCTGATGTGCACACAGAGGGGCTATAGGCACATCAGGATTTCCTGGGGGAAATATTCATTAGACTGTACATCTGGTAGAGTACTTCAGAAATCTGTGCCTCCTAAATGATCCTTTGGTAGATTTGTTTTAAAATAGTACCCACCCCCACATCCATTTCAAAGGCAAACATACATATGATGATCTTAAATACATTAATATATTCACTAAACGTATTGCTCAGACAAATGATAGCTTACTAAATGGTAGTAGTGCGGAGGAATGAAAACCTCCCTATCTCCTACTATTAGAGAACTTAAAAAATATGTGTACAGGGGTAGATTAAAGATGGTTGTAAACTGTTTGATACTTCTCTTATCAAGAAATGGAGGTCTGTGTTTCTTCCCCTTAAGTATGAGCAGACTCTGTGATTGTATTGGTCAGTAAAATATTGCTAAGTGATTTTGTGTCAGTTTCCAGTCAGGCCATAGACGTGGAAAGTGTCCATTTCATATCTCTCAGAGCAGTCACTTTTGGAACACAGGTGTGAGGAAACCAAAACAGTCTCATTGGAGAGGCTCCTATGGAGAGGAACTGTGGCCCCAGATCCCAGTTCTAAATGAGTTTACATTAGCAGCCAAGCCAAAGTGCTATCTTTGAAGGTGTCCCTCTACCCTAGTCCGGCTACCCTAGCTCATTCCACATGGAGTGGAGATGAACTGTCTCTTATGGGGCCTTGCCCACCTTGCAGATTTTTGACCCAAATAATTGAGTGTTGTAATTTGAAGCCACTATGTTTTGGGGGCATTTTGTAAGGCAAATGATAGGTTATTGGAATGCTCATCAGTCATAGCTAAGCAAATACATCAATAAGCTCATATTTTCTTTTACTTCACAATTTCTATTGTCTTTCTTGACTTGAAACACATTTACCCCAATAAAGTACTCAGCTGCTATTTTCTCTAGGTCAGTGTTCCTAATCAATAGCTCAGAATCTGTTTTTAAAACTTGATTCCAAACTTGTTAGATCTCTAAACCGTCTGTTGCCGTTCACTCTATAGATATACATTGCTTTTTTTGGCTTTCTGAAATTCTCATCAGGATAAAGAAGACTGCTGACAAGCACCTTCACTCATGATCACAAAGAATGTAGAAAGGAAAAGCTTCTTACAATAATTAGAGGGCTTAGCCATGTTGTTAGCAATTGAAGTATTTTTGATTTGTGTGTTTCTTTTTATTGAAGTATAATTGATTTATAATAATATATTAGTTTCAGGTGCACAGCATAGGGATTTAGTGTTTTTACAGATTATACTCCATTAAAAGTTATTATAAGATAATGGCTATAATTTCCAGTACTATACAATATATCTTTGCTGCTTATCTATATTATACCTAGTAGTTAGTATCTCTTAAAATCCCATACCCCTATCTTGCCCCTCTACCCTTCTCTCTCCCCACTGGTAACCACTAGTTTGTTTTCCATATCTATGAGTCTGTTTTGTTTTGCTATATACATTTGTTTAATTTTTTAGATTCAACATATAAGTGGTACCATACAGCATTTGTCTTACTGTGTCTGACACTTCACTAAGCATAATATTCTCTGGGTCAATTGATGTTGCTACAAATTGCCAAATTTCATTCTTTTTATGGCTGAGTAATATTCAGTTATGTGTGTATGTGTGTGTGTATCTCACTTCTTCTGTATCCATTCTTTTGTTTATGGACACTTGGATTGCTTCCATATCTTGGCTTTTAAAAATAATGCTGCTATGAACATTGGGGTGTTTTCAAATGAGTGTTATTATTTTTTCTGAATATATACCCAGGAGTAGAGTTGCTAAATGATATGGTAGTTCTATTTTTAGTTTTTTGAGGAACCTCTGTACTTTTTTCCATAGTGGCTGTACCAGTTTACTTTCCCACCAACAGTGTAGGAGGGTTCCCTTTTCTGTGCATCCTCTCCAACATTTTTTACTTGTAGTCTTTTTGATGATAGGCATTCTGACAGGTGTGAAATGATATCTTGTTGTTTCGATTTGCATTTCTCTGATGATTAGTGATTTGAACATCTTTACATGAACCTGTTGTCCATCTGTATGTCTTCTTTGGAAAAATGACTGTTCAGATCTTCTTCTGTCCATTTTTTTGATTGGGTTGCTTGGTTTTTTTTGATATTTTTTTATATTGAGTTACATGAGCTGTTTATATATTTTGGGTATTAACCCCTTGAAGTTTAATTAGTTCCCATTTGTTTATTTTTGCTTTAATTTTTTTTTTGACAGATCCAAAAAGTATTGCTACAATTTATATTGAAGAGTGTTCTGCCTATGTTCTCAACTAGGAGTTTTATGATTTCAGGTCTTACATTTAGGTCTTTAAACCATTTTGAGTTTACCTTTGTATATGGTATGAGAGAATATTCTAATCTCATTGTTTTACATGCAGCTGTCCATTTTCCCCAGTACTATTTGTTGAAGAGAATGTCTTTTTTTCCATTATATATTCCTACCCCCTTTGTCATAGAGTAATTGACCATAGATGCATGGGTTTATTTCTGGGCTCTCTATTCTGTTCCTTTGATCTATGTGTCTGTTTTTGTGCCAGTACTGTGCTGTTTGGATTACTGTAGCTTTGTAGTGTAGTCTGAAGTCAGGGAGGGTTATTCCTCTAGGGTTTCTGTGGTTTTTCTGTTTTTTTAATCCAAACATCACTTTGGCAATTTAGGATATTTTGTGATTCCATATGAATTTTTAGGATTATTTTTTCCAGTTCTGTGAAAAATGTCATAGGCATTTAGATAGTGATTGTATTAAATCTTTCAATAGCTTTGGGAAGTTTGGCCATTTTCATAATATTAATTCTTCCAATCCAAGTGCATGGGATATCTTTCCATTTCTTTGTACCATCTTCAGTTTCTTTCATCAGTGTTTTATAGTTTGTAGAGTATAGATCTTTCACTTTTGTGGTTAAGTTCATTCCTAGACATGTTATTCCTTTTCATGCCATCTTTTTTTTTCCTTAACATCTTTATTGGAGTATAATTGCTTTACAAAGGTGTGTTACTTTCTGCTTCATAACAAAGTGAATCAGTTATACATATACATATGTTCCCATATCTCTTCCCTCTTGCATCTCCCTCCCTCCCACCCTCCCTATCCCACCCCTCTAGGTGGTAACAAACCACCTAGCTGATCTCCCTGTGCTATGCAGCTGCTTCCCACTAGCTATCTATTATACATTTGGTAGTGTATATATGTCCATGCCACTCTCTCACTTTGTCACAGCTTACCCTCCCACTTCCCCATATCCTCAAGTCCATGCTCTAGTAGGTCTGTGTCTTTATTCCCATCTTACCCCTAGGTACTTCATGACCTTTTTTTTTTTTTTTCTTAGATTCCATATATATGTGTTAGCATACGGTATTTGTTTTTCTCTTTCTGAGTTACTTCACTCTGTATGACAGACTCTAGGTCCATCCACCTCACTACAAGTAACTTAGTTTTGTTTCTTTTTATGGCTGAGTAATATTCCATTGCATATATGTGCCACATCTTCTTTATCCATTCATCTGTTGATGGACACTTAGGTTGCTTCCATGTCCTGGCTATTGTAAATAGAGCTGCAATGAACATTGTGGTACATGACTCTTTTTGAATTATGATTTTCTCAGGGTATATGCCCAGTTGTGGGATTGCTGGGTCGTATGGTAGTTCTATTTGTAGTTTTTTAAGGAGCCTCCATACTGTTCTCCATAGTGGCTGTACCAATTCACATTCCCACCGACAGTGCAAGAGGGTTCCCTTTTCTCCACACCCTCTCCAGCATTTATTGTTTCTAGATTTTTTGATGATGGCCATTCTGACTGGTGTGAGATGATATCTCATTGTAGTTTTGATTTGCATTTCTCTAATGATTAATGATGTTGAGCATTCTTTCATGTGTTTGTTGGCAATCTGTATATCTTCTTTGGAGAAATGTCTATTTAGGTCTTCTGCCCATTTTTGGATTGGGTTGTTTGTTTTTTTGTTATTGAGCTGCATGAGCTGCTTGTGAATTTTGGAGATTAATCCTTTGTCAGTTGCTTCATTTGCAAATATTTTCTCCCATTCTGAGGGTTGTCTTTTGGTCTTGTTTATGGTTTCCTTTGCTGTGCAAAAACTTTGAAGTTTCCTAAGGTCCCATTTGTTTATTTTTGTTTTTATTTCCATTTCTCTAGGAGGTGGGTCAAAAAGGATGCCATCTTAAATGGGATTATTTTCTTGCATTCTCTTTCTGATAGTTCATTATTAGTGTATAGAAAAGCAATAAATTTCTGTATATTCATCTTGTATCCTGCAACTTTGTTGAATTCATTTATTAGTCCTAATAAGCTTTTAGTAGAGACTTTAGGGTTTTCCATATACAGTATCATGTCATTTGCAAACAGTGACAGTTTTGCTTCTCCACTTCCAATTTGAATGTCTTTTATTTCTTTTTCTTGTCTGATTTCTGTGGCTAGGACTCCAATACTCTGTTAAATAGAAGTGGCGAGACTGGGAAGCTTGTCTTTGTCCTCAGTTTAGAGGAAAGTCTTTCAGCTTTTCACTGTTGAGGATGATGTTAGATGTGGTATGTCATAAATGGCATTTATTATGTTGAGATTTGTTCCCTCCATACATATTTTAATGGGAGTTTTTATCATGAATGGATGTTGAATTTTTCAAATGCTTTTTCTTTGTTTATATGATCATGTGATTTTTATCCTTCCTTTTGTTAATGTGGTATATAACACTGATTGGTTTATGAATATTGAGCCATCTAAGGGTCCCTGGAATAAGTTGAACTTGATCATGGTGTACAATACTTTTAATATATTGTTGAATTTGGTTTGCTGACATTTTGGTGAGAATTTTTTCATCTGTATTCATCAAAGATGTTGGCCTGTAATATTCATTTTTTGTAATGTCTTTGTCTGGTTTTGGTATCAGAGTAATGGTGGCCTCAAAGAATGAGTTTGGGTTTTCCTTCCTTCTCAATGTTTTGGACTGTTTTGAGAAAGATAGGTATTAGCACTTGTTAATTTGTTTGGTAGACTTCCCCATGAATCTGTTCAGTATTGGTTTTTTGACTGCGGAGTTTTTTTTTAATTATAAATTCAGTTTCACCACTACTGATTGGTTTGTTCAAATTATCTGTTTCTTCTTGATTCAGTCTTGGCAGTTTGTATGTATCTTAAAATTTGTCCATTTCTTCTAGGTTGTCCAGTTTGTTGACATGTAACTGTTCATAGTATCCTCTTATGATTTATTGTATCTCTGTGGTATTGGTAGTTATTTCTCCTCTTTCATTTCTTATTTTGTTTATTTGGATCCTCTCTCTTATCCTTTTCATGAGCCTGGCTAAAGGTACATCAGTTTTGTTTATCTTTCCATAAAAAGAGCTCTTGGTTTCATTCATCTTTTCTGTTACTTTTTTTTGTTATTTTTTTTGCGGTACGCGGGCCTCTCACTGTTGTGGCCCCTCCCGTTGCAGAGCACAGGCTCCGGACACGCAGCCTCAGTGGCCATGGCTCATGGGCCCAGCCGCTCCACTGCATGTAGGATCTTCCCGGACTGGGGCACGAACCTGTGTCCCCTGCATCGGCAGGTGGACTCTCAACCACTGTGCCACCAGGGAAGCCCTCTGTTGTTTTTTTAATTTTATTTTTTTAAATTTCCTCTCTGTTCTTTATTATTTCCTTCCTTCTGCTGACTTTGGTCTTTGTTTCTTCTTTTTTTTTTAACTCCTTTAGGTGGTAGGTCAGGTTGTTTGATGTTGTTTTTTTTTTTGAGTGAGGACTTTACTACTATAAACTTTCCTCTTAGAACTGCTTTTGTTGCATCTCAAAGATTTTGGAAGTGTTGTGTTTCTATTTTCATTTGTCTCAAGGTATTTTCTGATTTCCTCTTTGGTTTCTTCACTGACCCCTTGCTTTCTTTTTTTTTCTTTTTTTAGTAGTGTGTTGTTTAGTCTCCATGTGTTTGATCTTTCCCCATTTTTCTTTCTGTAGTTGATTTCTAGTTTCATACCTTTGTGGGAAGACAAAAATGCTTAACATAATGTCTGTCCTCTTACATTTGTTGAGACTTGTTTTGTGGCCTAGCATGTGATCTATCCTGGAAAAAGTTTCATTTGCACTTGAAAAGAATGTATTCTGCTGTTTTTGTATGGAATGTCCTGTAGATATCTGTTAAGTCTAACATTTATATTGTGTCATTTAAGATCACTGTTGCCTTACTGATGTTCTGTCTGAATGATCTATTAATGCAGGTGGGATGTTAAAATTCCCTAATATTACTGTACTATTGTCAGTTACTTCCTTTATGTGCCAGTGTTTGCTTTTATATTTAGGTGCTCCTGTATTGGGTGCATATACATCAGTGAGTGTAATAAACTCTTCTTGTACTGATCCCTTTATCATTATATAATGCCCATCTTTATCTTTGTTATTGCTTTTGTTTCAAATTCTCTTTTATCTGATATGATATTGATACCCAATCTTTCTTATAGTTTCCATTTGCATGAAATATCTTTTTCTATCTTCTCACTTTTAGTCTGTGTGTGTGCTTAGCTCTGAAGTGAGTTTCTTGTAGGCAGGATATACATGTGTCTTTTTTTCCCAGTCAGCCACACTATGTCTTTTGATTTGAGCATTTAGTTCATTGATAATTAGAGTAATTATTGATAAGTATGTACTTATTGCCATTTATTACTTATTTTCTGGTTGTTTTTGTAGTTCTCCTCTCTTCCTTTCTTTTTCTTTTTGTTTCTTCCCTTTCATTTGATGATTTTATTTAGTAGTATACTTGTGTTCCTGTCTTGTGTATCTGTTGTAGGTTTTTATTTGTGGTTACCATTGGGGTCGTATATGTTGGCCTATAGCTGTATCTTCTTGTTTGAAACTGGTAGTCATTTAGTTCAAACGCATTCTAGAATATCTACATTTTTCTCCCCTCCCCCACATCTTGTGTTCCTGATGTCATACGTCTCCATGGTTATCCTTTTACTGTTTATTGTAGTTATAGTTGCTTGTACAATTTTTGTTTTTTTTTTTAATCTTCGTACTGGCTTTTTAAAGTGGTTGATTCTCAGCTCTTACTATATATTTGCCTTTCCTGGTGGGATTTTACCTTTCCTATTGATTCTTCTTTTCCACTTAGACAGGACCCTTTAACATTTCTTTTAGGGTTGGTTTTGTATTGAGGAACTTTTTTAGTTTTTGTTTGTCTGAGAAGTCATTTATCTCTCCTTTATTCTAAAAGATAATCATATTAGATAGAGTATCCTTGATTTCAGGTATTCCCTTTCAGCACCTTGAATATATCATACCACCCCCTTCTGGCCTGCAGTTTTTCTGCAGAGAAATA
Source organism: Stenella coeruleoalba (assembly GCF_951394435.1). NCBI lineage: Eukaryota > Metazoa > Chordata > Mammalia > Artiodactyla > Delphinidae > Stenella > Stenella coeruleoalba. The sequence continues at coordinate 96,545,019 of NC_137148.1, read as the reverse complement.
AGCTGATAGCTTTTTAGGAATTCCTTTGTATACGACCCTTTGTTTTTATCTTGCTGCCTTTAGAACTCTCTTTCTGTCTTTGAATTTGCCATTTTAATTATGATATGTCTTGGCATGGGTCTGTTTAGGTTCATCTTGTTTAAGATCCTCTGTGCCTCCTGTACCTAGATATCTCTTTCCTTCTTCAGGCTTGGGAAGTTTTCAGGCATACTTTTCTCAAATATATTTTAGATTCTCTTCTCTCTCTCTTATCGTTCTGGGACCTCTATAATACAAATGTTGGTATTCTTAATGTTATCTGAGAGATCTCTTATTCTGTTTTCATTAAAAAAATTTTTTTTAAATCTTCTGATTAGGTGATTTCTATTATTCTGTCTTTCACATCACTTATACATTCTTCTGTATCACTTAGCCTGCTGTTCATTCCTTCTAGTGTGTTTTTTATTCAGGTATTACATTTTTCGTATTGGATTGGGTGTTTTTTATATTTTCTAGTTCATTGTTAAATATTCACTGTGTACGTCTCTTCTCTTCCCTAATTCAGTTCACATATTTATTACCAATGCTTTGAATTCTTAATCTTGTAGATTTTTATTTCCGTTTTATTATTTATGTATTAGGGGTGTTCTCTTGCTCTTTAAATTGAGACCAGTTCCTCTGCCTTTTCATTTCACTTAATTCTTTTTGCCTCTATTGCAGTCTTGAAAGGGTTATTGTGTGTCTGTGTGCGAGTGTCCCTATACAGACTGCTTGTCCCCAGTGCCATTGGTGGGAGAGCTGAATTTGACATGGACACAAGTTATGTCTTTCCTCATGGTGTGTTGGCAACTCTTACCTTGGTAGTCAGTGGGGCTGGAGATGGATAGGCTAGACTTCAGCTGGGTGTGAGGCAGGGCTTCCCCTCTGCTCAGTGGCCATCACCACCCTTTCAGGAGTGGGTTCTGACTCCAAGTTGCTAGAGCAGTAGCCCTGAGGGTTGGGCCTGAGCTGGCTGTGCTTTTCTTAAGTATGTGTTTTCTCCTTTCCCTACACTGTGACCCTTGCCTCAGCAAGGCATTGCAGGGGAGGGGGGTTATGCAGAAGCAAGTGGGGCCCGTGTGGGCTGTTGGCCTGTGTTGGCTCCAGGCAGAGGTCCAAGCTGTCTTCAATGAGGTACCTGTGTAGGTGCCTGCGATTGGTTTTCCTCATTCCACTCAGGCTCAGCCTCTGGTGCAAGTCCCCTTTGTCTCCTACAGCTGATCACTGCCTCCAGCCTCTGCCACCCCTGCCCTGTTGTGGAGCTACACTTCAGGGCCGTGGGTACCAGCATGGACTCTCGACATGTATCAGTGGATGTGAGCTGTGGTGGAGTGGCTGCTGTAAGAGATCTGGACTGTTTCTAATGCACTGCTTGATTTATGCCAATGGTGGTTGTCACCACCCTCCCAGGCTCTTCTTCAGACCAGGTCACCTCTGTGTCCCACGGTCAGGTATTCTTCCTGCATGGCTGCCCCATATCCAGTTCTGCTGGATATGGAAGGAGTGAGGCTAGATTGTTTGCTTGGCTTGGGTTGTGGGAAACCTGGCAGCCAATAGAGCAGACCTCTCTCCACCCTGCCTGGGGGCAAACCAGCATCTCTATGCTCCTCCTCAGTAGTGGAGCCCAGGCTTCCTTCAGTCTTCCTGTTAACCCCTGAGGTCCTCCAACCGGCAAAGTGAGCTCGTCTCTGCTGCGTAGGACCCCAGGACTGGGTTGCCCAAGCTATGGTTTTCACCACTCACTCCCCAGGGTGCGTGTCTGCCCATGTATTCTCCCTTTTCCTCTGGGTCCCTTCCTGGGGCACGGGTCCCAACTCGATTGCTTTTCTTGCCTTCCTGCACAGTTGATTACATGTGTATCTTTCTTATAGCCTTGGTTGTACAGAAAAGTCCTTCTACCAGTTTCCAGTTAGTTTTCAGTGAGAACTGTTCCACATGTAGATATATTTTTGATGTGATTTTGGGGGGAAATTTATCCTCTTACTCTGCCATCTTGATGAATCTACTTCATGTATTTCTATAAGATGTGAGACATCTCACTTTCAGAAATCACAGTTAATGTATAAATTACTACAATGATAACACTATTAGTAAATTAATAGGACTCATCTGTACACATGTGCTCTGAATCTTGTCTCTTATAGATTCTTTGTGAATTATGACTTTTCCTCCTACATGTCTAACTTCTCTGTCTAGTGACGTGTTCAAGTCTTTACCTTACTTTAAATAAACTGAGTCATCCTTCAGCCTACATATCTTTTCATATTTTTTATTATCCAAATTTTTAGAAGAGTAATTTCTACCCTTGATTTATCTCCCTTATTTCATTCACTGTTTCACTGATATAACTCTCAGTGAGTCACCAATGACTTTTATATTCTGAACCTAAAGAATTCTTTAGTTCCAGTGTAATCTTCTGCATAATAGTTAACATTGATAACCATTTCTTCTTCTTAAAATACTATTTCTTTGACCTCTGTGGCACTGTCATCATCACGTTTTCTCCTATTTCTGTGATTTCCCCTTTTTAGGTCCCTTGAAATTCCCATCAGATTCTTTTCTTTTCTCTTTCTAGATGGTCCTCTTCATACCCATGGCAAAAATTTCTCTTTGGGTCAGAACTCTCTGTTGAGTTCCAAACCTTTATACCTACGTTCCTATTTGATACCTCCACCTTTCCCATATTTAACTATCATTTTCCTCTTGCCCACTTGTGACCGAGCTGTCCTATCCTTTATGTTACCAATCTCAGTGAGTGACAACATTCTCATTTGTCCAAGAAAATCCAGGAATCAAGTTTGATTCTTCTCTCTCTCTCTGTTATGTCTCCCAAGTTCAATCAGTCACTAAGGGCTGCTTTTCCTATGCCCTTAAACTCACCCAACTCTGTCTACTTCTTTCCAATTACACTGTTCCAGCCCTAGTCTGGGCAGTCATCACCTGATATCTCTTACCCCTTCCCTCTGACTCCTCTACTGATCACTCCAGTCCATTCTTTTACATTCCATTCGAAATAATCTTTCTGAAATGCTAATCTAAATATGCCATTCTCCTATGTAAAAATCTTCCATGACACCTATACCCTGTTTGGATGTAGGATCTTTCACATTTCCTGCTTCCCAGAGTTCTTTTCCCCCTGCTTGCCTTTCATTGGCTGTGGACTTTGCACAGTTGCCATTCAAATTCTTTTTCTAAACCTCATTGGAAAACACCAGCTTGCAGTTCAAGTCACTGTGATAAATGGCAGAGGGGCTAGATCACCTTTCTTCATAGACTGCTTTTCTGTGACATGCTGGGCAAACTTCAAGTTGTACCACATTTAAAATGAGACCAAAAGCATTTGAACTTTGACAAAACATCTCTTAAGAATCCTACCTGCTAACTTTAGTGTGCCATTTATTTTGATTAAATATCCCTTTTGAACCCACAACCTTCTGTTATTCTCTATGAGACAGCTCTTGACAACATTTTGCTGAATGATAGTAGCATGTGTCACATTAAATTTTTCTTTGCCTTGTTTCCCTTTTCAAACTAAAGCCAGTCTGTTTCTGAAGGTTGCCTGTCCATTGACAGGACATACTAGGACCCTATGATGATCTAAATCCATTCATGTTATCCTTCTTCATGTAGGAATGTATACACTGATTTTTACTTGCAGTGAGAATCAGCAGATGATGATTGTTTTTTGGGGTGTAATCTGATCTTTAAAAGACAAATCTGTATGTTTACTTTTTTCAGATTTGTGTAATTCCAGTTCAGACGGTGTGTTGGCTAACATATATCTTTTAAGACTGATTTTTTGTTTACTCTGAAAACTCAGGGTTTTAAATCAGTGTTGTTGTTTTTTTTTTGCGGTACGCGGGCCCCTCACTGTTGTGGCCTCTCCCGTTGTAGAGCATAGGCTACGGACGCGCAGGCTCAGAGGCCATGGCCCACAGGCCCAGCCGCTCTGCGGCATGTGGGATCTTCCCGGACAGGGGCACGAACTCGTGTCGCCTGCATCGGCAGATGGACTCTCAACCACTGCGCCACCAGGGAAGCCCCTAAATCAGTGTTTTTAAACACTTCTAGTTACACACCAATGCAATAGCAAAGCCCAAGGAAACGCTCAAAACAACTCAGCTTTCACTTATTGATTTACAAATTGAGTAGCTGATCTCATAAACAATGCATAGCGCCATAGTCTGAGTCAGATATCTCTAAGCTTAAAGTTTTGCTTTTAATAGCCTCGTATAGTGCTACTGTGTTAGTTATAAATGTTAAAAAATAAAAAGTTTTAGAAGTCATTCCTCCTCACTAAAAAAAGTAGGAAATGCAAACAAAAGGTGAACAAAAATTAAATTTTACATGTTCCTTATGTATTAGGAATAAGGTCTGTTAACTTTCTTTAGTGCTGTCCTTCAGTTATACACAATTCTGCTATATAATATATATTCAATAAGTATGATAAATAGTAGTTGAGTGAATGGAGAAAAGTATATAAATGTAAATAATGGTACTTTTTCATGTCTTAAATTTGTCCCTTAATGTGACACTGATAAAAGCACACTGTCCATTATATAAGCAATAATTTCCCTATAGGCAACATTTTTTCTATTATTAGGCATCTAAATAATTCCTTATTATAGATAAATGTAATTATGAAATAACTTGGGCATATATCTTATCTGCATATTAAAATATCTGCATTTTAAAATGATTTTGTTATCTAATATGTTTGTATATCTTTTAAAAGTTGTTGATAAATATTATCAAATTCCTTTTCAGAATGATTGTATTTAATTCGTACTCCCAGCAAAAATGGCTGAGAATATCTGTTGCATAGTACCTTTATTATATTAAACGTTATTATTTTAAAATGTGAATTTCATGGCACAGTCATTTTATATTATTTGAATTAAAATGTTTTTTAGTACTCTGGCTAAACAGTTTGCATTTACCAGCACTTTGACTTCTGTGGGTTTTCTGTGTGAACCTATTGACAAGATTTTTTTCTAACACTTATTGAACACCAGGCACTATTCTGAGTGTTTTATATGTATTGATTTACTTGATCCTCACAACAACCTTGTGAATATTGGGATATTCCTATAATCCCCATTTTACAGATGAAGGAAATAGATAGCTGGGATGATTTCTGATGTTGTGTAAGAAGATATAATATGATAATTTTGTTACATATTTGTGGAAAATTTTTTATTAATTTTTATTGGAGTATAGTTGCTTTACAATGTTGTGTTAGTTTCTGCTGTACAGCAAAGTGAATCAGCTATATGTATACATATATCCCTTCTTTTTTGGATTTCCTTCCCATTTAGGTCATCATAGAACATTGGGTAAAGTTCCCTGTGCTATACAGTAGGTTCTCATTAGTTATCTATTTTATACATAGTATCAATAGTGTATATATGTCAATCTCAATCTCCTAATTCATCCCACCACCCCCCTTCGTATCCATGTTTGTTCTCTACATCTGTGTCTCTATTTCTGCTTTGCAAATAAGACCATCAATACCATTTTTCTAGATTCCACATATAGGCATTAATATACGATGTTTGGTTTTCTCTTTCTGACTTACTTCACTCTGTATGACAGTTTCTAGGTTCATCCTCATCTCTGCAAATGACCCAGTTTCATTCCTTTTTATGGCTGAGTATGTGGAAACTCTTTACATATTAAAAATATTAGCCAGGATAAGGAAATGTATGGCAAATTTTTCCATGTTATACGAATTGTCTTTTGTTAGTTTTACCAATACATTTTATGTTGTAAGTTCAATCATTATACCATCATGTTCATTAAAAGTTTAAGTTCATAGGGTTATATATTTATATATTATCCCTGTATTTTATTGGGTTTTTATTGTTTTATAAAAACACAATAATTGGGTTTTTATAAAACCCAATTATTGTTTTATTTTGTTTCTTTATAACTCTTATCCATTTGGAAATCATGTGTTATGTTAAATGAAAATCTCACTTTATTTTCCCTCTTGTGATACCCCAAGAAGTATACTGAGCATATGTACATCTCTGTCTTCAACAAGAAAAATTTTTTTTTCTCTTACCATATATGATACATTATGTAGTATCTGGATATATTATGCTTTCTTACACAGTAGCATAAATATGTATCTAACATTTGACATTTATTTGTTCTATTTAAAACTTCTTTATTTGGTGCCACTTATAAGTACTTCTGAAACACATGGCAATTCATAATCTATATCTTTTATTTACATGATTTATCCTTTAATTAGTTATAGCTCTTTCATGCTTGTTATGTCTTAGATGAGCCAAGTCAACATTTATTTTATGGTCAACATTTAAGTGCATGTAAGAATGCATGGGGCTGTGAAAGCTTTACATGGCAAATAAGATGTCAATAAGGGTAGTATTTTTGCAAATTTCAAGACATTTTAAAATGCCCTCCAATGTTATTTAATAGGATTTATTTGATTAGTGTCTATTTGAAAGTTCTGAATTGTACTGTAATTGTCACTGTTCAAAGAGTACTTCTCAGTGACAGTGTGTATATGATATGCCATTACAGTTCAATTAGGATAGACTTTGATCATATATAATACTTTTCATGCAGTAATAATGAATTTATTGTTTGTCTGCCTCATAATAGATATTGTGCTAGGTTTTTAATATATAAACTTTACATCACTTTTATCAGCTTCATTTTTCACAACTACTGTATTCCTAGATATATTTGTAGATACAGATATTGAAACTTATAGAGGTTAAATCACTGCTTGAAGGTCACACAGCTAATAAGTGCTAGGGCGAACATTTGAACATACATGTCTGAATCTTTATGTTTAATACAATATTTAAATAAACGGTTGGTGTCTTCATAGACTCTCTGATTAGTTTCACCAGTATTTACGAATTACTAAATCACTAAGGTTAAAATTAATATGAAGTCAGAAGACATCTCCACATGTAAATATATTTAACTTTGTTTTATTTTTTGCTTTTTCCAACGTATCTAATAAACGCATAGACACCATGGATCCAATGGGAGTTACACATGTAACTTTCAGCAATTTTTCTAAAATGCCCTCCAATTTGCATCACTGCTTTTTTCTCTTCTGGTGATAAAGACTCACCCTTATACACTGTTGGTGAGAATATAAATTGGTGTACCCACTATGGAAAACAATATGGAGGTTCCTTTAAAAAAAAAAATAGAGTTACTATATGATCCGGCAATCAAACTCTTGGGTATATATCCAGAAAATACAAAACGTCTAATTTGAAAAATAGTACATGCACCCCAATGTTCATAGCAGCACTATTTATAGTAACAAAGACATTGAAACAGCCAAAGGGCCCATCAACAGACAATTGGCTTAAGAATATGTGATATATATATATATATATATATGATATATATATATATATACATATTTCAACCATAAAAGAGATCAAAATATTGCCATTTGCAGCAACATGGATGGACTTAGAGAATATTATACTTAGTGAAGTAAGACAAAGGCAAATACTATATCACTTATATGCAGAATCTAAAAAATAATACAAGTGAATCTGTGTACAAAACAGAAACAGACCCACAGACTTAAAAAACAAACTTATGATTACCAGAGAGGAGAGAGAGAGGTGGAGGAACAAATTAGGAGTATGGGATTAACAGATACAAACTACTATATATAAAATAGATAAGCAACAAGCATTTACTGTATAGCATAAGAAATTATATTTATATGTTATAATAACCTATAATGGAAAATAATCTGAAAAAATATATATATATAACTAGAAAAAAAACAGAGTCATAGAGACTGTATCCATTTGTAATAACCTTACTATTATGTGGTGATGTTTAGGGTGTCATTAATTGTATTGCAAACTTTAAGAGTATTTTTATTCTCCCTAGGGATCTTGATATGGGTTTATAGCAGAAATTCTTTTTAGTGCAGAGTAGAAAAATTCTAGAAAAAGTAACATATCTTTCAAACAAATTGAATGTCTTTTAAAAAATAAGCACTATCATATAATTAGTATTTCAGAGTTCACAGCTATTCTTTTTCCCACATTGTTTTTCACTGACCGTATGATGCCTTATACAATAATAAATATGATGAAATCAAATTTTGTGTATGTATAACATTTCTTTTAAAATACACATGATACCAAAGTTAAACAGGAAAAGATTAAATCACAACCTTATTAAACCTAGAACATGAGACACAAAGCAAAAAGTTTTTTAAAAAGCAGAAAGGCAAATAAATGAAATAGAAAAATAAGAGAAAAAAACCATTGAAACTGAGTTGTGTTTTTTGAAAAGATACACAAATTTAATAAACTTAAGCTAGACTAAGAAACAAAGAGAAGACTTAAAATCAGAAATGAAAGAAGAGACATTAGAACTGACAACACAGAAATAAAGGGGATTATAAGAGATTTTATGCCAACAAATTGGATAACCCAGAACAAATGGATAAATTCCTAGAAATGTACAACAGGCCAAAATTAAATCATGAAGAAAGACAGCACCTAAACAGATCCATAACTAGTATGGAGATTGTATCAGTATCTAAAAACCTTCCCATAAATAAAGAAAACCCCAGGACCAGATGGCATCACTATTGAATTCTACAAAACATTCAAAGAAGAATCCTTTGAATCAAGTCAGTTCTTCCCAGACTCTTCCAAAAAAGTCATACTAGTCTAAGTGAGAGTTACATATAAAATAGTAGTTTCTAAAGTAGCTGATTACCAAGATCATTTGAGAATCTTTTAAAAGACAGAGATTATGAAATCTCTTCCCCAGAAGTTATGATTCAAGTCAAGGCCTTGATGTCAGTATTTTAAATATCTGACTCTGACGCAGAGTTTGGTTTTCATTGATGTGATCACCTCTTAAGAACTGTTGTCTCTTGCTAGGGGAATGGTGGTCAGGTGCTGACCATATGTGATACTTCAGGTCTTCTTCCTTCATCTTTCGTCTTGTGATCTTCACAACCTTTCTCCATTTTCAAGCTCTATTGAGATATATCTGGATTTACCTAAGAAGAGTCTTTCTGAAAATCCTCCTCCAAAATCACTACTGGGTTTAGAGATGGCTTCCTGGGGTACTTAGACCTTTTTGTTGTCTATCATAGGAATTGACCCTGTTTCTCTAATCCATTGCTGTAGAAAAACTACAGCTCTTTCTTTTCATAACTATCTTTCTCTTACAGTCTAAAGTCAAATAATATAGAATCTTCTCCTTCCCATACAGTAACTAAATAGGAATTAATACAGTTTTGAGTTTATTGTCTGTATCCTTTTTAAGGGTTTTCACTAATAGTAACAAGTAGAAAGCAAAGAATGAAACAGAGTTCACCAACATTTTAAGGTCAGCTATCCAAGTTGTCTTTGAAGTGTAACCACTAAAACGATCTTCATTCCTCCTCTTTAACTTCAGGGGAGTTAGAGACAGCCAGGCAAGCCTTCTAGCTAATATTTTATACTTTAGATTAATGTGTCACTACTCTTTAACCTCTTAGATTCCCTTTTTCATACTCATTTTTGATTTGACCATAATTCACATAGGTGGGGGCAAGCAAATATGGCTCTGTGGGCTCTTGGCTCGAACTAGGGAAGAAAGATAATTTATCTTAGCAAAAAAACTAGAAGAATGATACAGGTGAACTTATTTGCAAAACAGAATAGAGACACAGACGTAGAGAAGGGAAGTATGGATACCAGGGTGGAAGGGGAGCTGGGATGAAGTGGGAGAGTAGGATTGACATATATACACTACTATGTATAAAATAGATAACTAATGAGAACCTACTGTATAGCACAGGGAATTCTACTCAGTGCTCTCTGGTGACTTAAATGGGAAGGAAATCAAAAAAAGAGGCAATATATGTATACATATAGCTGATTCACTTTTCTGTACAGCAGAAACTAACACAACATTGTAAAGCAAATATACTCCAGTACAAATTGATTTAAAAAAAAAAAAAACCTACCAAAGTGGAAATCTTAGCATCATTGTTCTTACGTGGTGCCAGAATCATTTTGGGTGATCTCAGGTTAAGTGGGTAATCACTTCCAAGCTATCATGGTTCTCACATAGTGGAGGGATTTCACTTAATGCACTTTTGGAGTTAACTTAATGCACAATACAGGATTTTTTTGAGGTGATTCCTAGATAATAATTTCCTCTTTCCTACATTTTCTGGTAATCAGTGTCAAGCCTCACATTCTCTATTGATGTTTGATTTTTTGTTAGGGATAAGTAGGAGGCTTGAATAGGAAATATTAGAAACTACTCACATAAGCATAGTGCTTTACATAAATAGAAAATTTCAAGGTAGTCTGGTTGATTATGTTTGTCATGTGTTAAAATAATTATCGCATATAAATAAAGCAACCAATTTAAAATACTTATCCTCAAAGACCCTCTTCCTTCCTTCAATTTTTTTCTCTCTCTCTGTTCTTTTGAGTTTTGAGGGTTCTTATTTTGGGAAGGAATTAAAGAAGAGTTCTGCGAAGGTGCTATAGAGAAAATGTCTGCACAGCGATGTGGCTACCAGTTATGAAAATTTGGCATCTCCAAATGAAATGCTCCATAATATGCAGAATATAAAAGTATTTCCAAAGGAGCTTGTGATTTGTCAACGTAGGATATGTTCCAAGTTATATAAGTTTTAAAATGTCATTTACAATGGAAACATCTTGTCATTCTTTGCATTTTATTTTAGTACATCTTAAATACTGTGATTTATGATATACAATGTAGTTCTATAAGATAATGATGTTTATACAATACATATGAGTTCCTGTTTTAATTGTCTGGCACAGGATTCATGTGTATGTACAGTAATTTTTTATGCTGTGGGGAATTAGAGAAGTCTCGTCCTTTGAAAACTGGTGTGTCTGCTGATGCCTCTCACCTGTGTGCCCCATAGGCACTCTCTAAACACCAGAAGAGTGATTACGTGTACAACAACTTCCTTTGACCTGTCCGTTTTGTTTTGTTTTAGATCTCAGGCTGAGGAACCTGTTGTTGCTTACACCAAGGTGCCATTACCTCCACAATGACTCAGCAACCCTGCACAGCATGAGGTACTGTGACATTTTTTTTTTTTTTATTCTGCTCATGTTCGGATGTAAGAATGTTTTTCTGTAGAGAGATTGCATTATTCTAGACCAAGCCCTCAAGTGCTTTTGAAATGATACCATTGTTGATACTTGGGAGAAGTAAAAGGACAGCCACAAGGAGCGGTCCCCCAGAGAACGTCTTGTTGCCCCATATGTTCCTCTTTTAGGTGAATGTATTTATGACTTTCCTTTAAGAGCAGAATTCAGAAAGGTCATCAGTGGTCTAAGATGTCAGGATTAGAAGTGTTGTCCAATCATTTGATTCTGAGAATTAAGCAAATATGATGCTGATTGACTTTTTCAAGAAATTAAGCATGATGTCATTGGGTGGAACTGGGCCACAGAACCATAAAGAAGAGAGAATGGCCCACTTGTTCTGTACACTTTAATTTAGTTGATACTTTTTTCTGCCTGTTGGAGTTGATACTTTTTTCTGCCTGTCTTGCTTGTCAGTTTATTAAAGTAGGCATTGGCTTCGTTAATTCAATTTGTTTCTTCAGTATTTATTAGTGCCTTGTTTTGTTCTCCTAAGGTGGCAAATTTCTTGTTGTAGTTTTTATATGTCTCATCAGTAAAAAGTACTTTGGGATGTAAATTGGCTTTGGCTGGGAGTTGCCTCATCAGTAAAAATTGTTTTTGGACACAAATGTGGCTTGTCTGTGATTTGGCTCAAGTATGAATTTTGCATTATTTTAGAAAATTGTTGTTCTACCATGAGATACTACAGTTATAAAACTATCAATAAAATGTTCAATTCTATTCAATTAAATTAAATATATGATTGGCAATTAGTACGTGCCCAACTTGTATAAAATTTCAAATTTAATATATGTGTAAAAGGCATGAATTACTTTGGAAAAACCAAATATATGGTTGGTATGCTTAAGGTTATATATGCTTAATGATTAGAGGACTACATAATAGAGAGTAGTGTTAGTTATCAAAACTATCAAACCAACATGTTTATTGATTCTAATTTTTGCTTACTTTCTGAGACTTGAGTTGTGATGTGTATTTGTTGTATATGCTTAATGCCGAACATCTTCCTTTTCGTCCCTGTTCTTAACCACTGACCAGCTGTTTTGAAACTTACGGCTAGTTTTCTAACTGGTTGGTGTCTTGTAATATGCTGGTGATAATGACAATAAATTCTATGGAATGGAAGCTGAAACAGTGAAAACTACATAATTATTGGGCAGAAAATATTGATGGAGGGTTTGCAGAAAAACCCTGGGCATGAGATACAAAGACTACAAAGATGGTTGTGACAGGGCAGAGAAGTCAGAAGCTACTCCAGGCAGGAATAGGAGCAAGAACAAAAGGCTTCAGTGTTGGATGAGCATGATATGATCGGAAGGTGTAGAGATGGATTACCTGCAATAGAAGGTGACTCCATAGGAGTCATGGAGACAATTCATAGGCAAAGAAGGTCCTGATAATAGAATATGGGCTTGGACTTTGGGGATTGGGTGTTGGAAAAGTTTGATAGGTTACGAGAAGCCTCTGTACAGACTCTGAACAGGGAAGCAGCACTATGAATCAGTTTTTCTACCTCTGTTGGTCACTTGGAAATCAGGAGGACGTTTCTGGGAGAGGTATCTGGATACAAGAAAAGGTAAGAGAAAGAAGATATAGTGGGCTTCATATACACATCTGGGAGAAGAATGAGCATCAGGGAAGATGGAAAAAGCTATAAGGTCTATCTCAGATCAGACAGCTTTTGAACAGTGGGCACGTGTGGCATAAACCCTTGGTAGAGAACACTGTAGATATTGAAGTAAAGGGGCAAGTACATGAAAACGATACTGGGCTGAACATTCAGATAAATATAGCTGATAGATATATGCAAAATTAAAAAGAAAAGGTGATAAAGGAGCAAACAGGAAGAACAAAATGTTATTTTAGTTCAAACATGAACATAAAGGAAGGACAACATCCTTGAAGACAAACATTATAACTTATTCCTTTTATAAAATCACAAATAATGCTTTGAACCTGACATCACTCTATATGTACTTGTTAAATGATGAATAAATGAGTGAAAGAAGCCTTATCATTAGCAGCTGATTAAAGTAGAATTGAAACAAAAGTGGCTCCCAGGTTTTGAGATGGAATGACTAAAGGATGGGATGCATTTGAAGTGGAGTGGTGTAGTAGGGAGAATAATGGCCCTCAGAGATGTTTATATACTTGTTCTGCATCCTGTGAATATGTTAGGTTATATGGCTTACAAATGTCTTTAGGTTACAAATGCCTTTTAAGCAGGTTAGGTTACAAATGCCTTTTAAGCACCTAAAACATCAATGCTTTAATCTTTTTGGAGAGTTAAATTGCATACTTTTATTCTTTCTCGTAATCCTCATTGAAAAGAAGAAGGCTAGAAAGGAAATTAACATTTATTGAACACAATATGTGTCAGATATTGAAATAGATCTTATACTTGAAATGGGGATTTTTTAAAAATGTTAAACTGATTTACCAAGCTTCACTGTGCTTTTCCAAGCATTTAAACCAATTCATTCATCACTTCTGGAGGATAGAAGATGCCATATAGAACAGGGATTGGCAAACTTTATCTGTAGAAGACCCATTAAGCTTTTTGAGCCAGATATCATCTTTGTCTCATATTCTTCTTTGGCTTTTGGTTTCTTTGATCATTTTTTTAGCAACGTCTTTTATTTATTTATTTTTAAAATTTTATGGAAGTATAGTTGATTTACACTGTTGTGTTAATTTCTGCTATACAGCAAAGTGATTGAGTTATACATATATATTATTTTTCATATTATTTTCCATTATGGTTTATCACAGGATATTGAATATAATTCCCTGTGCTATACAGTAGGACCTTGTTTATCTGTCCTATATATAATAGCTTTAGCAACATCTTGTAAATGTAAAATCTATTCTTAGCTCATGGACCATTCAAAAACAGACTCAGTTTGGCCCAGGGACTGGATTTGGCTTGCATACTGTAGTTTGCCAACTACAACAAATAGGGCAATGCTGAGTTTTATCATAGTGAGAAAATATCCTTGCAACCCAGATTTAGTTGAGACAGAAAAGCATTTTTTCCCCTTCTAATTTCATTTCATCTATCAAGAACTAGTTCTGGGGAAACTGGATTATTTTTACTATTACCTATAGCACAGAAGAATGGATTTAAGGGATATTCCTAAAAGACAAGATAGAGAAGTAGAAAGACCTTCTGGAGCTGAGAGGTGAAGCCAAAGTAAAAGAAAGTGGGAGAAATGCAAATGGTTGGACATTAGTGCTCTTGCATTTTTTTCGAACTCCTAAGTCAAATCACAAGGGTAGGGGTAACAAATATCTAGTAAGGTTTGGAGGGGAAGATTCCAGAAGACAGGGAGTTGTTATGTTCTCCCAATGTATAGACCAAGAAAATTATAGCTCATTAAAGAGATACCTTATCCCAAATTTTTTAAATGTTGTAGAGCAACTTTGGTAGAAGGTGGTGGTCGACATGGCCTGAGTATCTCTTCTGACATACTTAGTTGCTGATGGCTTGTAGGAGAGTTACAAGTATCGTAATGCCCTGGAAGCAAGAAGCTACGGTACTGAAAGGACTGGTGGGTAAGAAGAAGCCTGGTGTTTAAGACAAGGCTGTTTCAAAGCTTCATAATAGTGGAATCTATAAGGGACTACAAACTTCAAAAGCATATACAATTTTGATGACCGGATAGACAAATTTAGCAGCAGAGTATCCAGGGACAAGACCAGAGTGACTGTCTCCCAGTGAGTATCAGTAGAACAGTGTGGTGGACATTACTACTTCTCAAGATTCAGTCAAGCAGTAATGGAATACAAATGGCCAAAATTTTCTGATACTCCTCCCATCATACAGTGGGGATTATACCACCATCCCCTTGGATCAGGTCAGGTTCTGTGAATGCTCTGACCAACATAATGTGATGGAAATAACATTGTGCCAGTTTTCATACCTAGGCCTTCAGGGGAAGGCACATTTTTCTTCCTGTCTCTTGAAACACTTGCTCTTGGGACACACCCTCTGGGCATCTCCAAACTCATTGTTTTGAGAAGCCCAAACTACAGGAGGAAGCTTCATGCAGGCATTCAGGTCAACAGCCTCAGCTGAGCTGCCAGTCACACCCAGTGATATGAGAGAGCCAGGTTAGATGCCTAACCCAACTGATACCTTAGAGATATCTGTAACCTCAGCTGATTTCAGATTACTTCTGTATGAGAAACCTCAAGTGATAACCCTCCAACAGACCCCAGTTAGTCACAGAGCCATGAGAGACAGTACAACAACACAGTAGATAATTGAAAGACAGGCAAAGAACACTTCATCACTACATGGAGAAGAGCTCTCCAGGTGAATCTCCCAACCCAGGAGTGGATTTGTTATGAGTGAGAAGTAGCCTTTCATATATGAAGCCACTTAGATTTCACGGTTAATTTTTACCACAGCTAAACATATGGTTTCTCAAAAAAAAATGTGGGTTTTGGAGCTCAGCAGTTATCAAAATATGGTCTGCAGAACTGGGAATCCCTGAGATCCTTTTAGGCAATCTACAAGGTCAGACTATTTTTATATAATTCTAAGATATATTTTGATGTTTGCATCATGGTGCAGAAGCAATAAAGGTCAAAACTGCTGGTGCGTTAACATAAATCCAGATGGTGGCACCAAACCTAAACTCCATGAATATTTTGTTTTACATGACAAAAGGGACTTTGAAAGTATAATTAAAGTTATTGGCCTTAATATAGGGAGATTATCCTGGATCTTCCTGGTGGGGTCAATCTAATTACACAAGCCTTTCAAGCAGGGAAATTTTTCTACAAAGATGCAAAAGAAATGTGGCAGAAGAGGAGGTCAGAGAGATTCAGAGTATGAGTATGTAACATGCCATTTCATGTTTGAAGATGGAAAGAGCAGCATGGCTGGCAATGCAGAAAGCTCCTTCCTGGCTGACAGGACTATAAGGAACCAGAGATCATAGCCTATAAGCACAGGGAACTAAGTTCTGCCAACATCTTGACCTGAATGATCCTGGCAGCAGATGCTCCCCCAGAGCCTCCAGATAAAAGACCAGGCTTGCCAGTGCCTTGATTTTACGCTTGTGAGACCCAGAGCTAAGAACCAGCTAAGTCCAAGTGGACTTCTGAACAACAAAACTGTGAGGTCATAAACTAGTGGTAATTTATTATGGCAACAATAGAAAACTAATACATTTGAAAAACTTTTGTTACCTTAAGCTTGATAGACATTTCTCATGAGATCAGTGGTGATATTAATAAATGTTTTGGGACTTTGTAGAATGAAATGTGTCAACCATATGGAAGATCTGCATAACTATTCAACCAGTATTTTCCAAGAGATGTTACAAAATCATGCATGAGTGGAAGAGCTATTCAAATTGCGAGGTAAACCTGAGTATAAAAAGAGCACAAATAATTCATTGATATGGTTTCAGATTACTTAGGTACTACTTACTTTTAAGATGCTTTCACTCATTGAGTTGGATTTTGTTGTAGTTTCAAAGAATAGCCACAGTTATATGAAAAGGCTATTAGAATACTCCTTTCTTTTCTAATAAATATGTGTATGAGGCAGGATTTTCTTCAAATATTTCAACTAAACATATCTCAGCAGATTGACTGAAGTATTTATGAAAATCCAAGTATCTTCTATTAAGTCAGATAGCCAGACATTAGATTTGTAAAATGTAAAGAAATGCCATCCTTACCACAGATTTTTTTGAAAATTTTATTTTTTACAAGAATATTATTTGTGTTAAAATATAATGAATTTTTATTGTTATTTTAAAATTAATTGTGCATTTAACATTTTTCTGTTTTGATTACTAACGTGGTAAATAGAAAGAAATGGCCCACATAAACATATAAATAATGCATCCCAGATAAACAAAAACTTTTTGGGTTTCTTTTTTTTTAATTGAAGTATAATTGATATACAATATTATATAAGTTACAGGTATACAATATAGTGATCACAATTTTTAAAGGTTACACTCCATTTATAGTTATTATAAAATATTGGCTGTATTCCCTGTGTTGTAGAATACACCCTTGTAGCTTATCTTATGCCTAATAGTTTTTACCTCTTAATCGCCTACCCCTACATTGCCCCTTCTCCCCATCCCTCTCCCCCCTGGTAACCACTAACTTGTTCTCTATATCTGTCTCTTTCCTTTTTTGTTACGTTGACTAGTTTGTTTGGGTTTCTTAATAGTTTTAATGTGAAAGGGATCCTGAGATCAAGACATTTGAGAAACAATGCCTTCATCAATCCCCACGAATAAGGATTGCACAAGAACCAGAGAGCCCTCATTCTGGGTCTTTAAGAGGAGATGAGCTCTCTCTTCTTCTATCTGTACCTGAAGCATTTTGAAAAAGAGGAAGGAGAGGAAAGATGCTTTGAGAAGGTGAAGCAGTCTTGGTTTTGAATTTGAGCTTTGAACTGACCAAAAAAGTAAGCCCGAAAGAGTCTGTTTTAACCAGAAGAAACCAAGTTGTTTTCCATCGGCCAGGTTAAGTTTACCTAGCTTGCACCCTCACCCCTTTGGTTATCAGCAAAACCAGAATCCAGAACATAATAAAATCAATTTTAAATTGTACTTTACCTCCATTTTATAAATGATAAAATTGAGAGAAAGTAGTAATGGCACTTATTGCATAAATAGCTCCACACTGCCTTCTGAGCGGTGTGTAGATCCCTGTGTGGACACTGCCTAGTGTGGCCAGTTTCTTGGCAGTGTTATCTGCCACCAGAATTTTATATCCTGTGTGCTTTCGGGAAATCTGGTGATTTTATGCTTCCTGAATACAACAGCCTTCTTTCCTCCCAAGCCCTGTGCATTTCTTTTCTGTCTTTAGAATGCCCTTTTCCTTCTTATACACCTGGGGATCTTATATTTTAAAAAGACAATTCTTATGTCACCTTTTGTGTGAAGCCTACTCTGATTAACTCCCCTAAGATCTCTACCAAGCATGATTAATTCCTTCCTTCTCTGTCTCCCGTAATATTTCACACTTATCCTAAATAGAACTATAAAATGTTTAGTGGGGTTTTTTAGGGGGTGAAAAATGTGGTAGCATGCTGTTTTCCTGACAAGTTGTAGAATTCTACTTTTCCACTTTTGACTTTCTATTGTACTTTTACTTTTTCTCTGTTCATCCCATCTGGCTACTCCATTCATGTTGGCAGCAGAACTTTTAGTCCACCCGAATATGTCAGTTGAGATGCAGTTGTGCAGGAAGCAGAAGACTTACTGTGAAACTTTGGGCAGGGGGACTGTTTATTTGTTGATTGTGCCCACTGTATTATAAACTCTTGGAAGACAGGATTCTATCTTTGTGTTCCCAGCATAGTTCTTGGCACATTTACATGCAATGCTGAGTAAATATGTGGCAGATGAGTGCCTGAGTGATAAAATGTTTGAATTGGATAATCTCATTCTTTCGAAAGGTCCTTCCAATTCTTTAGCTCTTTTTCTCTGAACTGCCTTTCTCATTTTCTCCATTGATTTTTCTTTTTATTTCCAATTTTGTTTTATTTTCCTTTGTCTTTTTTGGTATCTAGAATTCTTTCATTTTCTCTGATTTTTTTCCTACATTTTAACACAAATAAATACGCAGACTTCTAATTTAAAATGTCTTCAGTTAGCAGCTTTCCATGTAGACCTTCCCATCTCTATTTTCCCACCAATGTATGCTTGGAGATAAAGAGGAAATTTCACATCACTACCTTAAGTAAAGATGAACAAAGTGCCTCTTGCCATTATAGTGAAGGTATATTTTAACTGAAAGAAATTATCAGTGACCCATTCATGGCTTAAATGATTTTATATTGATGATGAAGAGAATCATGACAACCATAACCAAACACAGCCACCAAATATACACTATAACTATAAACACTTAGCAGCATATAATATTTTCTAAGCCTTTAGGAAACCAGGAATATGGTTATTGCATTTACCATCTGGGTCCAATAAACCTTTTTTATAATTATCTGTCATTTTATGAAAAATTTACAGAAGTAAGAATAAAGAGATAATAAAAATAACTAGAATTGTTGATAATCTAAACATAGCAACATTTTTTGTATCAAGAGAACTGTGGTGTACAAACAGATAAAAGGTGAAAGAATACTGTCACATATACTTTTAGGAAAATAGGATCAACTGGGTTCTTGCTGTGAAATATTACATGCATGCTTAGGTCCAGGTCCTACTTGCTTTATGACTAACTAGTAGGGAATATATTTTTTCTTTATGTTCTTAGAAAGACATTGCCCACTTAGAAGTTCTTAAGTTTTAAGAAAATTCATCTCAGATTTCACTTATACAAACAATTTCATTCTCATTATTAAAGTCTAGAGTATACTCTTTGACTTGTGAAACATCTCCCTTTGTCACTTTTCTTCCTTTGGTATTTTGGGTGGAAATTCAAAAATTCTGAATTCTCATTTGTGTTCAATAAAAATTAAAAACAAAATACAAAGGGTATCTTCAGTCTTCTTTTATACCTTCTTGAAAGAGGGTATAAAACTTTTGACAAGTAAGAAAATTGAGAAGAACATTATATTACCCTTTGGGCTATTCCATCATGTTTTCTATATTCCTATTTTAGTTATTTTAAACATCAGTGGTGATAAGTGATACGTAGTGAAGATTAATGATAAAATAGTCTCTAGAATGATGAATAATAAAATATATCACAATATAGAAAAATTAAACACTAAAGTTCCACAATGTAGCATATATATATATACAGAGCTCAGTGGATTGATATGATAATGGCAAGACTGAGTATGTTTCTTATGTTTTTGCAAAATGAGTAAAATTTCTCTCTGATAGTGGGAAAACCTTAAACAAGAATAAAAGTTATTAAATATTAATTCTCACAAATATTTAGAACTGCTCAAAAAACTCAAAAACAAAATTTGATCTGATGGATACTGATCATACACTGAGGATTAACGTGTGCCAGCATTGTAGCAGCATTGAGGAGACATTATTCCTCTTTGTCCTTCATTTTTCCTGTTCTATTCAGAATAACTAATCAAGGCAGGAAGTTGAGCATGTTGGAAAGGGGCGGAGCGCAGAGGCTGCTAGAAGCACATTTTATCACACAGATTATAGGATCATAGAGCCTATAAATGAGGCGCTATAGGCAGATTGGAGCCTGGATGAACTTTAGTAGTAATTTGAGCTCCAGATGGCTCTTCATTTCTCATCCTGTTCTCAGTGATCACAACCACAGTAGAGAATTCATACTGAAAATTGAGCATTAGGCTGGGAACCTTGCATATAGGCCTGTTCTACTTCTCAACTCTAAGTGAAGCTTTTAACCAGAATAATAGTATAGATCTAAAATCTAAGTATAGATCTAAGGTCCACTTCCCTGTGGGCAAACATTGGATCAAGAGAGAATTTCTCATTCAAATAACAGAAAGAATTTTAAATTAAAAAAACAAACAAACAAAAACAAGCTAACCAGCATGGAACCTGCAAACAAATATTATAGCACAAGAGATATGGAATATAATCCTAAACTGATTTTCAGTATAATGCATGATGATACGGCCTCTACTCAACAGAAGCAAAAAAATTTTTAAAAGTGATTGTGCAAAATAAAAATTTCAAGGAGAATTTAAATTGTAGTATAAATAAACTCCTTATCATAGTGGGTAAGGAAGGGATCTGATATTGCAGACAATGAATCCAGGATGTAGATTTCTATTTAAAATAGAAATAAAAGACACATAACTAAGGAAGTAGATGAAAATGTGAAGTGCAGATAATGGCATCCCATCAAAGACTTTTCTTAAAAAGTTCAGAAAAACTACAATGAGGAAAAAATTCAAATCAATAGTGTTCACTACAAGAGCAACTACTATATACCTAGTTCCTAGATCATGACTGGATTCCTAGTAACTTGATTAATATTTCCTAATGGATGAATCAAGGAAAGATTAATTGCTGATAACTAAGTGTTGTCAAATGATAGTCTATAACCGAATAGGGCTGGCAGATATATTTTATTTGGCCCATACAATGTCACTCATAAAAAAAAAGTTAATCTAACATTTAGATTGTGTGATTTCGTGTCTTCTCTTGAAAAATTAGACTGGGCATACGTAGTCTCCATTTCCAAATGGCAACTATTTCTTAAGTTTGAGTGGCAGCTGCTCCCTTTAGGTGGGGCCTGCATTTTCTCTTAGGATCCACTTCACTGTTTACTTATCTAGACACTGGAGTTATTGGAGTTTATGACCCCTGCTTTACAACAAAGAAAGAGAATCAGTAAGAGCACATTAAAATGGCTTATAGGGCTTCCCTGGTGGTGCAGTGGTTGAGAGTCCGCCTGCCGATGCAGGGGACGTGGGTCCAGGAAGATCCCACATGCCGTGGAGCGGCTAGTCCCGTGAGCCATGGCCGCTGAGCCTGCGCGTCCGGAGCCTGTGCTCCGCAACGGGAGAGGCCACAACAGTGAGAGGCCCGCGTACCGCAAAAATAAATAAATAAATAAATAAATAAATAAGGCTTATAACCATGCAAGTATATCTGAAGAGAGGTCAATGAGTCTAGACACATTCTGGCAAAACAATTAATTACAAAGATCAAAAAAATTTTTTGCAAGCATCTGTGCTAAAAATATGGTTTCCCTAACAAATAAGTCAGAATGAATTCAGAGTTTTACTCTTTAGCAACAAATATGACACAACATTGGAGAAATAACTACAAAGTTTCAAGAGAAAATTTTACAATTTGTAAAGTTTATACTGAAATTATTTTTCTGAATGCAACATTTTCTAGGGGGAAGAAAGCATTAAAAACACATTACCAACATGTTCTTGAAAAAAAAATATATATATATACATACATTCTACAGTCAGGTAAAGCTCAAGAATAGTGAATGTTTTGTTTAATAGGATGGAGATGAGCTCTGAAGCTATTTAAACATAGAATTGCCCAAATAATTATTGTATGTATGGCCATGACAATAAATAGTAGTGTCAAAGTAATTCCAAAAACAGGAAAGAACAACAAAAACACATATGCCGAACTCCAAACCCCATACTAACAAAGGTTAAAAAATAGACATGTCATCAAAGGGCAGTGAAAACATGCTGAGTTATATATAAAAAGAAGAGATTCAACAGATACCAATTAGTTCGACTTTGATAATCAGGTAAATTCAGGTTAAAGGATGCTTTTGGAAAATTTAAAGCTGAATAGTATATACAAAACAGTAAGTAAACAAAACAACACATAACAATATAACAGTGATGATCTTGCCATACCCAAATGGGAACATAAAATTCACCAGAAGAGAAATATAACCACCTATAACCACAAAGCGTCTGCTGCAATCATGACAACAGTTGCCATTTATTGAGTTCAGGATTTATTGTTGGATGCTGCAGATTGGGTACCTACTTGTACTAATTGGTCCACTTCTATTGGCTAATCCATTGAATTCACAACAGAGTCATACTGATGTAGATGTTATTACTCACACCTTTAAAATGAAGAAACAGAATTTGGGCAATCTGAAACAATCCATCCATCTAGTACTGGATAACATGAGAATTCAATCCCCAGAAACATCAGACTACTTTTCCCACTAAGTGACAATCTAATTCACTAGGGATGACTAGTAAGCAAACTCAGACTAACTGCAGGCAGCGACAAATAGAGAGAGGACTTCACCCAAACTGAGGCAGTAAATGTTTTCAAGTGACATTTCCAAAAGATTTTTGAAATTGCTTTTGTAAGAAAAAAAAATAGAATTTTGTTAGAATCGTTTATACATATTTTAAAGTCTAGTATTTTTCTTTTTAAAAACATTTCAGTAAGTGTGTGTTTGGGGAGTGGGGACTATAATCACTTCAGTGCTTAGGACATGAAAAAAATGTTTACCTAAATCAGTGTGCCCCGAGTTGTGGTCTGCACATCACTTATGTTCTAATCTCTGAGGGGGAGTGATAAAAATATGGGGTGCACCCAGCCCTACCTGAGGCCTCTTGAATTGAAATTTCTCGTGGTGAGACCTAAAAGGCTAAGGGTTTAACATGCTCCCCAGGTGCCTTTAAAGCACACTGGAATGTAAAGACAAGTATTTAGATAAAAGCTAGATGAAGCTAGACTTTTTCTGGCTGGGTATCACTTATTCTAGGTTTTCTGTTGCCCTTTTTGGTAGGCAGCATCTAGAGAAGCACCCAACTGATATTCTCTCCTGGTTGTTACCCCTCCATGTAGACCTTGTGTAGTCTACTTCCTCAGTGTCAGCTGGACCTTGCTTCTACTGCATAGAATGTGACAAAGTGATGGGACTTCACTTCTAAGATTAGGTTACAAAGAGACAATATGCAGCTCAGGCCTTGGGTGTGCTCTCTCTTCCTTTCCCTTATAGACATCTCACCATGGGGAGGCCAGCTGCCATGTTGTGAGGCTGACCTCAGGAGAGGCCCAAGAGAGTGGGTTTGGAATCAGATCCTTCAGCCCCAGGTGATCCTTGAGATGAGGGTAGCCCCTGCTGACAGCTGGACTGCCACATCGTCATGAGGACCTTAATTAAACCAGCTGCACTGTGCCCTGACTCCTGACCCATAGAAACTATGAGATAGTAAATACATTCTGTAAGCTGCTAAATTCCGGGGTAATTTGCTACACAATATATAATGCTCCTTCCTTTAAGGCATAAAACACATAGGATTGTTCATTAGCATTCTTACGATCCCAGCTGTCTTTATATTCCTCTCTTTAGACTGTTATTTCCCTAGCTTCTCCTCTCATGGCCTCTTCAGGATCCCCATGGCCTAGTTTCCTTGCCATCTAATGATCTTTGACTCAAATTTATATATTCAACCAGTCCAATTCCTAGATCAGGTCAGCCTGGACAGTAAGCCTGGTCTCTCAACTTTGAGATCCAGGTAGACAGGGACACGTTGCTGCTATTTACCTCATTTATGAACATCATTATTAAAATTCAACAGCAAACGTCTCCATTTAACTATATCCCAAGGGACCTTAGAAAGATGTCAACATAGCAGTCTCCTTTCAAGAGGTTGAGTTGCTCAGGCCAACTAAGTTTATAGGATTAGAAATTATTTGAGGGTTATTCACATAGAGCTGATAGTTAAATCCAAAAGAAAAGATGTGAGAATGTAGAGGCTAAAAAATGTTTGATGTAGTGTGTGTGTGTGTGTGTGTGTGTGTGTGTGCATGTGTGTGTGTTAGGGAGGTATAATAGTTTTTGTAAATCTAGTCTTTTTGTCACCTAACCGTTCTATAACATTTGTTAACATCACCTAATTTGTAATAAACATGCACGTGAACTTGATTTAGAAAAGCTTTATTACCACTAACTTACTTTCCTAGGACATTGAAGAATTTCTTTGGGTAGCCAAACACCTAAGGTCATTGCCTAAGAGTAAATCTTTTGAAATGGCAATAAGATGATGTAGAGGGCATGGTACTGTCCTCTAAATTTTCCTTAAATTCGCTGAGCTGTGAAGACTGGGTCTAATGTACTCTATTGTGGCTTGAACCTCTTCAGAGAGTATGTGATTCACAGTGTTGTGAAACAATGCTGACGGGGACTCTGGCCAAGAACCTCCCTATAGTATATGGTAGCTAGACAATGACTTTGTCTACTGATGCCAAATCAACTGATATGTTCTGTCAAAGCTACTAGTCAAGCTGTTTATTTGCTATTGGGGAGAGAAAATGACCAGAAGATTGCCTGGATTTTGCAATTTACAACTGCCTTTCCTGGCACCATCAAGACAGACTTACTGCTGAAGCTCTGTACTTCAACCTTTTATTCCCTAAGCTAGTAGTTTGTGTTAACACTATGGGACTGAAAACATGGGCTTTGAGGTCAGAGTACCTGGGTTAGGATTCTGGCCCCATCACCTACTAGTTCTGTGTCCTTGCCCAGAGTATTTGAATTTTCAGACTCAGTTTCCTCATCTGTAAATGGTTATCAAAATAGTAATTCACTCCTGAGGAGGAGTTAGTGAAAATAAAAGAGGAAAATACATGGAAAAAATTTAAAACACTGGCTGGCATATAGCACTTAATAAATGTTAGCTATTAATATTTTACTATTATAAATATTATTACTAGCTCTTAATTCTATAAAATTACCCTTAACTTCAGTGAAAAATCATTTTTCTAAGCAATCATTTTAAAACTCCACTAATCTTTACTTTCATAGTTAGAACATTGAGCCCTTTTAGGAGACTACAGTTCTGATCAAAGTTGAAGGCTTTAATTTTTAAAATTTAAAATATTAAAGTTAAAGGCAAAATTAAATATATAATTACAAATGTTAGTACTTAACTGTAAAATCGGGGCATCTTAAACTGTATATTTCTCCAATGTATTTTTTAATTTAAAATGTAAAACTTTACATTTGTCAGTAGTAAGTACTTATTTACTGAAAATTAAAAAAAAAAAATTGGTTCTCCTTTAGGTTTGAAAAGAGGTTGTCCCAACCATAACGACTTTTATGTAATTTTTCCTCAAATAAATTGTCCTTACTGCTTTATTCATTACTAATGAAAAAGTTTTATATTTCCCCTTTACATTTGCATAGATAAGAAATCATGTGTTCATAATGCGGGTGCATACCCCAAGCATAAGTGCTTTTCTGATGAAGAATTGGTAGAAGTAGCCAGATGTTCATTCTTCTGCCAGCATGATCATCATTTAGCTGGGAATCCAAAATTTGTTTCTTGTTTTTTCTTTTCTTTATTTTTTATCCTCGGAGGCAACTATAACTGAACCACCTTGCTACACGAGGTCAGTGTAGTCACAATGCCTTTTTGTTGTTATGACATCCGCACCCTAAATTTAGATAAGGTAACGCAGATTGGCAAGCACGTCTGGATCCTTAGAGGCCTTGACCAGGTCAATCCATTAGTCACAGAGTCTGGCTGATTAAATTCTACTTATCATTCTTGATTTAGTGGCATTTACACTAATGCTGGCATAAGGTCTTTGCTTATTTAGTTCAACAAGAATTTCTTTAAAACTATATTGTATTTTGAGAAGAATATCCCATTCTAGTCTATCTTCCTTGCAAACTAATATGTGTCAGAATGATTATCATAGTGACTGAACCTCCTAACCTATTCTTAAAACAGAAATCTAGTTTTAAAACTTTACTGTCATTTCCGTATTTAATGACTGCATTCAGAACAGCCCTGGAACTTAGAAATGTTCCAAAACCAAAGGATGTTTGGTACTTCTTCCAATTGCCACAGCTTTGAAAAGGCATTTACCCAGGAGGGATATCAAATAAACAATAGGTGAGTGTTCTAGATATACTCACCTCAGAGGTATATGACATTGCTGTGTATTTATAGCATATTCTAAAATATTAGACTACTCTATGTTTTACACCCAAAGTAGCGCTGTTATTATTCCCAAGAAGATGCATTGCACTCTCAGAAGTTGATTCATTACTTAAATTGCTCATTCAATGATTATTTGTTAAATTTGTTGAATTTATTAAATTATTTTGGATCCTGTAATTATAATAGTGAACAAACTTACTTTATGGAACTTACTGTTTAGTGGGAGGAGACAAACAACCAAATCAACACGTTATGAGTCAGATGGTAAAAAATGCTATGGGAAAAAAAAAAGGTACAAGAAATAGGAAAGCAGGGAGGGCAGGAGGGGATGGTATAATTAATGTAGTTAGATGAGATCTCTCTGCAAAGGCAATGTTGCAGCACTGAAGGAAATGAAGGGGCTAGTCGTATTTAGGATATGCCAATATATAGGGGCGTGATTGGCATCATAACAGATCAAGGAACGGTGATAAGACTAACGTGTCTGAAGCAAAATGAACAAGAGGAAGAGTACTAGGGGATACAGTCAAAGGGTTAGGGGGTGAAGGAGTTATCATACTGAACCTTGGAGGAAATTGTAAAGACTCTGACTCCTGCTTAGATCGAGCTGGCAAACATGGGAGAGTCCTGAGTAGAGGAGGGAGATGAATTTTCTTATATTTTAAAAGGATTGCTCTGGTTGTTATGTGAGAATAGACTGAAGAATTTAGGGCATGAGAGAGGCCAAAGGCCAATTACTAGTCCAAGTAGATGAGAACTGAAAATTGGCCATTGGATTTAACAGCGTGAAGACCATATTGTGACTTTGACAAGAACACCACAGCATGGCGTTTTACATAAGTAGACACTGAGATGGACTTTGGCATTCTGGATATTTATTAGGGATTCACATCTGTGGAGGGAAAAGAAGAACGCAAGGTGGAGTAGAGGATGGATTTGAACTGTGATGCATTTGAATTGTGTTGCAGGCTCAAAAAAGTCTTGGGCAGTCCTGTAGAGCACTACGAACATAATAGGAGTGTCAGGGGTGTCCTACATTGGGCTTAAACATCCACGTATTAATAACCTGGCACAATTGGTCTTTGGATGTGTGCCCACTGGGAGAAGCACGTGCTTGATTGGGTAAGGCAGCTTTCTGCGACTGAGGCAAACCCTGAAGTAGCTGGGAGCTGGTGTCTTTCTGTGCAGTGATCCAGCAGCAAGGGAAAATACGAACACAAGAGGGGGAAATTGCTGGAGTGATGTCCCTTTGAAGGTGAAAGAAAATGGCATCTAGTTGATATTTGTACAAAGTAGTGTTAACCAGTGGTTATCAAAGTGTATGCATATAATTATAAGGTGGCATTTCTTTTTCCTATTAAGTATCTCCAATGACATTAAATGTATGATTAGAGGAAAACCCAGGAAAGGAAATCTTACGATTTTTTTCCTACTCAATTAAGAAAGTCCTCTTTAGAAGGTGATCTAGAAGAGTTCTCTTTCATAGATCTCTCATTGAATTATCGACTTCAGCAACCTATGACCACGTCATGCTGCCATCATACTTAAAATGTGAACAGAAGTACATCACGTTGGAAAATGCTTGTTTTGCAATTTTGTGAAACGTGGTTCTGAAAGCTTCTGAAACTTGTCATAATGGTATCATACTTCCCCACCACCCCCTAACCCCAAGAGGACCTGAAACACACTCTTTAGTGTTGGAGGTGAGATGGTACAGAAATCTGGAGTAGACCAATAGAGTGATGGTCTGTGACTTCTACTGGGGTGACATGTATTTTTCTTGTCAACTCAACTGCTTTTCAGCATGGAGCACGGGAGACGTATGAACACACTACCCTGAAGAGAAACAAAGTATTTAAGATAGGCCACTTAAATTCAGATTCTGTGTGTGGTAACTTTATGACACCTTATTTCATTTCTTAAAGTCTAAAAAAGAGCTATTATTAAAGCCTCCTCACTTTGTAGCAGACATGGTTTTAAAATTTTCATTGGAAATGAATAAAACTAGCAGCACTGTGCTTCATGTACAAGCAAGTAAAAATACTTGGAAACATGTCTGTTGGAGAGAAGTTCACTCTAAGTGGGCCGAAGTCAGACAGGAACAGTCCTGGAAGAGATAACTAACATAGACATATTAAACTTTTGAGAGGTTAGTGAAAAAGGACATAGAAAATTCTCCTCTGGGGGGCACTGAATAACACAGTTAGCAGTCAGATGAGAATGGCCGTTGATGACCTCTGAATGTTTCTTCGAACCTTAGGATTCTCTTCCACTCTGTCCCAGAAGCACTGTTTGCTGATGGCTGAACCACTTTATTTCTTTACGCCTCATTTCTCTTCCTAATAAATTTGTGAGTGTTCCTCTAACACATCTGGTGGAATGGTTGTAAGGAAACCCACCCTTAAAGATTATTTTCATCTACAGTTTGGATTCAACTTAGTTCTCTATCACCTGACATTAAAATATCCTTATAATTTTGTAAGCCTTTTTCTTAAAAAGTGAAAGAGAGGGATACAGATGTGTTAAGAGCTTATCATTATTGGTTAATCAAGGTCATGACCAGAAAGAAGGGAATCATAAAAGTCAAGGACTTTTAAAGACCAAAGAGAGTTTATGTGGAATTCTATTATATTCTCCCTTGTGTTTCAATCCATACTTATTTCCACTATTCTCCAATACCCACCCACCACTACAGTTAGGGCATTCCATTGCCAGGAATGCTCTTCTTGCTGTAACATATGCAAGTCCTATTCACTCTGCAAATCTCTCTCTCTCTCATTAGATATTTTTCTGTTACTTCAGGTCTCATTGATCTGTTTTTACTCACAAATCCAATAGGATTTATAGTTTGCAGAACACTCTTCTAGATTTAATTACGCAAGGTCACGTATTATTCACCAGTATCTCCGTTGTCTTATTCTATTCCCAACACCTAGCACAGTGTTGTGCTACTAAAATATCCTCTATAATTGCGCTCCTAATATACTGATTCAGTCATGAGGTTCTTAAAGAAACACTCCATGCAGCTTTCAAGGGCACAGTCCAGGTCCAGTTAGACCTGGACCTTTAATCAATGACATTGCTAAGGATCCACTGAAGTTTTCATTTTTCAAAGAGCTTTGGATTAGATAATTTGGATCAATTATCCTGCAAGTGAAATTGGCAGCCGGTGTTTATCTGTGAAGTCACTGAAAAGGATTTTTCTTTTTAAAAAAAAGCTCTTACAAAGGCATGTGATTTTCTTCTTTAACTTAATTTTAAAAGAGTTCAGAAACAAAATATAGCAAAAATAATAAGCTACTTGTTTAAGAAGTATTCTTTGATGTTTCAGTGTTCTAAATGGTAAGCAAAGCCATCGATTTAGAACTAAAATCTTGAAAAGTATTAACATAAATGATTGTATGTACACATGGACAAATCACTTCTAAAAGAGAGTTTTTGGTATAATAGTTAACCTTAAAAGGGGAAGGATGGATGAAGGAAAATGAGTCTGGAGAAGGTGTAAAAGGTAATCCAATTGAATATATATGATTTGTTTAAAAACGAAAGATCTGGAGAAAATATGGCAAAATAATAACATTCTTTAATTTGGGGTTGATTAGCAGGTATAAAAACTGTTATATTATTCCTAGTATTCTTTGTATATTTTTCTATGTTTTTGTCAAGTAAAAAGTTCCTAGTATCTTCCTTAAGTTTCCTGTTTTGAAAGATAACAACCATATTTCATTGTTGATTGACATTTTGTAAGTTAATTAAATCTGCCTAATATATACTAAGCATCTAATATATACTTATATATAGACCAGTAATCTATAAACTCCCACTCTCAAGAAGTTAATGGGGTAGAAGAATAAATAAGTGAATTACAGGAATAAAAGTGACTCAATGTATATTAGGAATGTTAAAATCTGGAGTAATTTTAAAGATGGAGTGGAATGAGGTAGAAATTCTGGAAAGGATAAAAAGCAGATAGGCAGGAAACTCAGTATATGTTTGGGAAATAGTGAATCATACAATTTAATTTAAACCCTGGTCGCAGGTGTGGAAGCAGGGAGAAATTAAGCTGGCACAGTCGTGTGGAGTATTAAGCACACATTTTTCCCCCTATACGCTAGTAGAATTAAAAACTGGATTCTAACCAAGACACAACAGGAAATAAAAGAAAATAAAACATTGTTTTCCAATTTTTTTTTTTTTTTTTGCTATATATCATTTTTCTCAACCAAGGATAGCATCATACTCATTTTGGAATTTTTTTTTAAAGAGAGATAGGGCAAGGATGATTTTTTTAATTAATGAAAGTTACAAGTCAATCAGAAGATATTATAGCTTTCAGCCTCTATGCAGTGAATAAATTGGTGATATACCATTTAAGGAAAGACTGTTAAACACGCAAGTGGAAATTAACAGGAAGACAATTAGTAGGAAATTTTAATATATCATTTTCAATTCTTGCCAGGAAAAAACATGCAAAAAAGTAGTAAGGCTTTTTTCTACTAAATTGATAAAAATAAATGTATTTATCTTGTAAGCATAGATTATGGCTCTGTTCAAATATTCACCTGATATAGATAAAATCGGAATAAAAATTAGTCTACACATTATTAGAGTCAGTCTAATAGAGAAGTGAATACTGGCTGCTCTAGCCCAGCACTGTGTAATAAAACATTTAGCAGTGATGAAATGCTCTGCATTTGCATATTTCATATCACCTTCCTGTACAATATTACAGCTACTAGACATATGTGGCTAGTGCATACTTCAAATGTGGCCAGTGTGACTGAAGAACTCAATTTTTAATGCTATTTAATTTTAATTGATTTAAATTTAAATAGTCACGTGGAGGGTAGTGGCTTATATATTAAGTAACCTACCTCTAGCATTTTATGTTTATGTTTCCAAGAGATTGAATTAAACAAACTTCTCCATCTAGCCATTAATGTCAGGTTTTGCAGATAGGTGGATTCAGAAGTTATGTGTATTATTTCTGACTTTTTAAATAATGAATGCTTTAATTGCAGCCTAAAGTAAATTCCAGTTTTGTAAATGTTCTTTGGATGCATATAGTTCACTTTATATACACTCTTGTATATAGAGTCTTGTAATGTCAGTCAGTAATAGCTCAATTGCTGAAAACAGAGTAGATGTGATTTCGAAGTCTTTGCAGATTAGTACTGTTGTGTTAGAGAGTCTATACAGACACTTTACATTTAAGAGTGTTTTATTATAAATGTAGTTTTGGTAGGTTACAAAAAAAGGATCAAATGGTGCCTAGCTAACAAAACATGTAATAACTAAGAGAGAGGTCTTTTTTCTAAAAGTCTGATCAGCAATAAGATGACTTAAAGCTTCCTAGTTTTCTGAGAGCTAATGAAAACTAATTTGAGGCTTTGAACATATTCTTTATTCATGTATTAAATATATCTTATGGAAGTTAATGCACTTTCATACCACCTGACATAACAGAAAAGCAGTACACCATTTCCAATGTCCTGAAATGTCTGAAACTTGAAATTGCTCAATAGCTGCACTGTTTAGTTCTGATCAGGTTCAAAAAGCAGCAAGTGATTTATTATGACAGTAATTTAATGGAATTCGCTCAAGATTAGTATCCTAAACTAAACATTGAACATATTCCTCCTTGTAACAGTTTTGGAATCATGTGTTCCCTTTCCGAATAAATGCAAACATAAATCTAAGCGATCAAGGAAATAAATGAACCAAATCATGCCAGTGACCCATACATGCAGCTACTATCATAACAAATGAATTTACATCATTGAGGAAAAACATGTACATTCAAATGTGTTCAGGAAAACAGAACATAGCTACAAATAATATTAGAAAAGTAGTGTGGGGATAGCATTTCAGAAACATCAAGAGCAATTGGAAAAATCAATTTTCTTTATATTAAAAATAGCTGTAAATATCAAGTAATTCAGCTACAGAGAATGCAAAAGCACTGTTTCTAGAAGTATTTTCTAAAACTGTGGACCAAGTGTAAATTCTAATTTTTCAATAAGTCTCCTGAATATAAGAAATTGGGAACCATCTAGTGGTACCTGCATACTCATCAAAGAGGTATTGTATATTACACTGCCAAATGGACATCAATCAGATATTATTCTCAGCTTCACTTTTACTGTTTCACTTCCTTGACTAGATTAAGGTTATAAAGTATCCCCCCCACAAAGTGGAAACTTATATTCATACCAGTATGTGTTTGCATATATGTGAGTATGTGTGTGTATTGTATGCATGTATTTGGAAATAGAAAATTGTGCCTTTTTACTGTATACTTCCCGTTTCTGGGACCTATGGGTATAAAGGTTAGAAATATAGTTTGAAAAATTAAACTATTAGAAGGTAATTTGAGGGAATTCCCTGGCAGTCCAGTGGGTAGGGAGTGGCATGGCCAAAAAGAAAGTAATTTGATTTTCTGAGAATTTAGAGAAGTATTTTGTTGTATATTATACAGGTCATTAATATATGTTGTATTTAATACTAAAAATAAACAACATTTTGTGAAAGAAACTTAACTAAAACCTGGAAATAAGGCAGAAAGGACTTTATCTTCTTTCAGTGTCATACTAGAGTGCTAACTATCAAACTAGGTCATCTGAATTTCTAAGGGAATGTGACTTATTTGACTTAACGTTTACTATTAATCAGGACCCAGATTCTTTAAAGTTAGAGATTAACTTGGAGAAAATAGATAATCTGCAAGCTATTTTTGTGCAGTGGTGATGCTATTGATTTGTCTTATAGAGAAGATAATTTCCAAGGTTATGATTTTATTAATCATTTAAAAAAATCTAAACTCTTTTTTTCCAAATTTTTTTCACTTATTATATGTCTGTCTTTTTGTATTCTCTCTTGAACCATTTTTGTCATTCTGTTGGCCCATAATTAATGAGTCAAACAAAACTTTGACACATGCTCACTATGAATTCATATGATAATTATGTTTTTAACATTTTGTTCTTGATCACTATTATATTTTGTTGATAGGATTTT
The DNA here is from genome assembly GCF_951394435.1 of Stenella coeruleoalba. Lineage (NCBI taxonomy): Eukaryota > Metazoa > Chordata > Mammalia > Artiodactyla > Delphinidae > Stenella > Stenella coeruleoalba. Next base: position 96,511,473 of record NC_137148.1, on the reverse strand, counting down.
TAAAAGCTAGTAGAATTTAATGGAATGCTTGGTGTGATGTATCATTAGAAAAAAACCATAAGGTTACATGATGTTTGAGGCTGAAGTAAACTGAGAAAGAGTATCTCTGGGAAATAGCTTACAATTCTCCACATACCATCTGTTCATCACCATCAATGCAATGACCATCAGAAGCAAGAGGAGGCAAATCTGTGAACTGACAATTTAGTAGTGTTTTTAAACTCTCATTATCATTAATGCAAAATTCATTAAATTATCTGTTGTGGGCTTCCCTGGTGGCGCAGTGGTTGAGAGTCCGCCTGCCGATGCAGGGGACACGGGTTCGTGCCCTGGTCCGGGAAGATCCCACATGCCGCGGGGCGGCTGGGCCCGTGAGCCATGGCCGCTGAGCCTGCGCGTCCAGAGCCTGTGCTCCGCAACGGGAGAGGCCACAGCAGTGAGGCCAGTGTACCTCAAGGAAAAAAAAAATAATTATCTGTTGTGCTGAGTAGTAGATGGATCAATTTAACAACATGGCTCTTGTCTCCTGGGAACAGACATGATAAATGCAAAGGCAAACTGACATATACATAAGTTTATCACCATGAACAGATTAAATGGATAAGATGAACATTTGTGGGCTTCCCTGGTGGCGCAGTGGTTGAGAGTCCGCCTGCCGATGCAGGGGACACGGGTTCGTGCCCCGGTCCGGGAAGATCTCACATGCCGTGGAGCAGCTGGGCCCGTGAGCCATGGCCGCTGAGCCTGCGCATCCAGAGCCTGTGCTCCGCAACGGGAGAGGCCACAACAGTGAGAGGCCCGAGTACCACAAAAAAAAAAAAAAAAAAAAAAAAAAAAAGATGAACATTTGTTTAAAAAATAAAAGAAAATGTGAATCTCATTCAGAAGTTACAGAACACTGTGGCCTTTATTCAGTCTTGCAAATTTATTTTGGGGATTTAATTATGAGAGGTGGCTGTGGACATTTTTGTAATATTTAAAATTGTTTTACTCTAAGTCAGTGACCCAGTGGTCATGGTTGGGAATCTAGTGCTAAGAACTGCGGGGTGGACGGGGTCTCTAGAAACTATTCGGGTTGGTTTCTATGCTTAATGAACATGTCCAAATAATGTGTTCTGTTAATCAGTCTTGTGTCAGTTATATTATGCTTTTTTCTATGCAATCTGTTTGTCAGTCAAAAACTCTGCAATAGCCTTTTAAATACTTATTTTGAAACCAAGATCTGGGTGCTATGTGAGCTCATTGATACTTGCAGGTCATTGCTTCTAGGGTCTTTCCAGGGACAGAGCTGAGAAATTTAACTATGACTTCATACTAATATCTCCAATTTTAGTCCAACCTCAAAGGCTTCTCCTTACTTTTCCACAATTCATATTTTTCTACCCTATTCCACATTAGGACCATGACCTGAACCTGTAGTGATGTCACCTCTCTCAATTCTGATACTATTAATATACATCTTTTCTCTTCTTTCATGGTTAATCTGGATAGAGATTTATCAATTTATTTTTTTAAGTTTATTTGTATTTTGTATTAGAGTATAGTTGATTTACAATGTTGTATTAGTTTCAGGTGTACAGCTAAGTGATTCAGTTATACATATACATATATCCATTCTTTTTCAGACTCTTTTCCCATATAGGTTATGACAGAGTATTGAGTATAGGTCCCTGTGTTTACAGTAGGTCCTTGCTGATTATCTACTTTATATATAGTAATGTATATATGTTAGAATCGGCTTTGCCTTCCACAATGGCTTGTGGCAGGGACAAGGTGAAGCGGGAAGATGTAAGATCATGCACATCTAGGATGTACAGATTTTTCTCTTTTTAGTTATTTTATTTTGATGTTCAGACATTTTCTATATTCAGTTATGCTGAAGGCATGCTTTTTGTATAGAATTTTTTTTCTTGGTTTTGTATTTTTTTGTTTTTTAATTTATTATTATTATATTTTTTATAAATTTATTTATTTTTGCCTGTGTTGGGTCTTCACTGCTGCACACAGGCTTTCTCTAGTTGCAGCAAGTGGGGGCTACTCTTTGTTGCGATGAGCAGGCTCCTCCTCATGGCGGCTTCTCTCTGCAGAGCACTGGCTCGGCAGTTGTGGCTCATGGGCTGTAGAGCACAGCCTCAGTAGTTGTGGTGCATGGGCTTAGTTGCTCATGGGCTTCATCAGTTGTGGCTCATGGGCTGTAGAGCACAGCCTCAGTAGTTGTGGTGCATGGGCTTAGTTGCTCCGTGGCATGTGGGATTCTCCCAGACCAGGGCTTGAACTCGTATCCCCTGCATTGGCAGGCAGACTCCCAACCACTGTGCCACCAGGGAAGCCCCTGATTTGTATTGTTTTTGAAGGGATTATTGAAAGATGAGTATCTTGGAGGCCACTATTGTCTTTCAATATCTGGGAATCCAGAATGTAAGTTTTTAATCTATTAAAACAATGTTGGTTTGAGAATATTTTAATATAAATCAGTTATTGGTTATATTACTACATTGACTTTACTAATGAATGTTTAAAAGACCCTTGAACTATTTCTGATTCTTTAAAAAGTCTTAATAAATTAGGAATGATGGGTATTCTTTAATATAATAAATTATATTTATCCCAAAATACTGTCACTATTATATACAATGATCCAAAACTCATCATTTCCATTAATAGCAGTAATAAGCCAAGTACATCTGCTATCAAAATTATTATTTAATATTGTCTTAGAAGTTATAAAGAAAGCAAGTCAGGAAGCAGTAACAGAGGTATACAAGTTGTAGAAGATGAGAAAAATACATTATTTCAAATACTATTTAAATATAATTAAGAATTAACCACTTAAGAATTATGTGTCTAGTGTAGAAGAGACAACATAAATACGGATATTTCAGACTTAGTTAAAATAGTAATAACCCTCTGGGAAATTATTGAAATGAAAAATTCCATTCACAAATTAGCAAAACTAAATTATATATATTTCAAAAAGAAAAGAAGAATAAATGATACCAAAATAAATATGACAAAAAATGAAAACTTAGTAAGAATAAAAAAGAAGAAAATTAAGTATATATCAAAGTTGAAGGCTCAGTATTGTAATACGATAAATCCTTCATTAAATTTGAAATCATTTTGGTAAGTTAAATTAAAAACAAAAAGGTTAATTTTGCTCAATATTGCTTTATGTTTACAATAGTTCATCTGTTAGAATAACTATTATTTTGAAAAAAGATTCTAATAGGAAATACAATGCCAAAGTTTAAAACATAAGAGTCAAAACAGTCTGTGATTGGAGCAGGACTAGTCTAATTGTGAACATATGAGAGAAATGTACTTGCCCACTAAAAAAAAAAAAATATTTTGCAAAATATTTAATATTCTATGAAATTATCAATATTTTTCCATTCTTTACCTACAATGTTTGTCAAGAAATTAGCATATATGTTATTAATTTAAATATCTTTAGAAATGATATGTGCATTCAAAAATAACTTTAAACTAGGTGTGTTCAAATTCTTTGTACTTTTTGTATTTTCTAAATTTCATATAGTGAAATTAAAAATAATTAAATGTTTTAAAAACCTATTCTTTACCTCATGATTTTATTGCCAGATATGTTTCCTATTAATAATGAGAGATGTTCACAAGGATATATTTATATGTATATTAATTAGTGTTATTTACAGTCAGTAAGATAATTATGTTGGAAAAATGAGAGTTGTTAAATTAAGTTACATGCTTACATAACATTAATGTTACCTTTTTAAATAAATTTCAAAGTTGACTTAATGTCAATTTCAAAATATTGAGTGAAAAGGCAGTGTACATCAATATAGGTAATTACAGTTAACATAACTGAAAGCAAAAAAAGAGTCACACACACACTAAATGTAGTTACCTCCACATGACTGTATTATAGGTGATTAAAAAGCAACTTTCTGGAGCACCTTAAAGATGCCGGAGGAGTAAAACGCGGAGATCACCTTCCTCCCCACAAATACATCAAAAATACATCTGCATGTGGAACAACTCCTACAGAACAGCTACTGAATGCTGGCAGAAACCTCAGATTTCCCAAGGGCAAGAAACTCCCCACGTACCTGGGTAGGGCAAAAGAAAAAAGAAAAAACAGAGACAAAAGAAAAGGGACAGGACCTGCCCCTTGGGAGGGAGCTGTGAAGGAGGAAAAGTTTCCACACACTAGGAAGACCTTTCAGTGGTGGAGACAGCGAGTGGCGGGGGGGAAGCTTCTGAGCCACGGAGGAGAGCGCAGCAACAGGGGTGCGGAGCGCAAAGCGGAGAGATTCCCGCACAGACGATCGGTGCCGACCGGCACTCACCAGCCCGAGAGGCTTGTCTGCTCACCTGCCGGGATGGGCGGGGCTGGGAGCTGAGGATCGGGCTTCGGAGGTCAGATGTCCAGGGAGAGGACTAGTGTTGGCTGCATGAATACAGCCCAAAGCGGGCTAGTGCGCCACAGCTAACCTGGAGGGAATCCAGGAAAAATTCTGGAAGTGCCTAAGAGTCAAGAGACCATTGTTTTGGGGTGTGCAAGGAGAGGAGATTCAGAGCACTGCCTAAACTAGCTTCAGAGACGGGCCTAAGCCACGGCTATCAGCCCAGACACCAGAAACGGGCATGAAACGCTAAGGCTGCTGCTGCAGCCACCAGGAATCCTGTGTGCAAGCACAGGTCACTATCCACACCTCCCCTCCCAGGAGACTGTGAAGCCTGCCACTGCCAGGGTCCTGTGATCCAGGGACAACTTTCCCAGAAGAATACAGAGTGTGCCTCAGGCTGTTGCAACATCATGCAGGCTCGCGCCACATTGTGTACCCTTCCCTCCCCCGAGCCTGAGTGAGCCAGAGCCCCCTAATCAGCCACTCCTTTAACTGCCTGCTATCTGGGCAAAGAAGAGATGGCAGAGGGTGACCTACACGCAGAGCCCGGGCCAAATCCAAAGCTGAACGCTAGGAGCTGTGTGAACAAAGAAGAGAAAGGGAGATCTCTCCCAGCAGCCTCAGGAGCAGTGGATTATATCTCCACAATCAACTTGATGTACCCTGCATCTGTGGAATACCTGAATAGGCAACAAATCATCCCAAAATTGAGGCAGTGGACTTTGGGAGCAACTGTAGACTTGGGGTTTGCTGTATGTGACACACTAGTTACTGATTTATATGTTTGTCATAGTTTAGTTTTTAGTGCTTGTTATCATTGGTGGATGTGCTTATTGGTTTGGTTGCTCTCTTATTTTTTTATTACTCCTTTTATTTATTTCAATAATATATTTAAACTTTTTTTAATTTTAATAACTTTATTATATTTATTATTATTTTTTCTTTCTTTTTTTCTCCCTTTTCTTCTGAGCTGTGTGGCTGATGGGTTTTGGTGCTCTAGTCAGGTGTCAGGCCTGGGCCTCTGAGGTGGGAGAGCTGAGTTCAGGACACTGGACCACCAGAGACCTCCCAGCCCCATGTAATATCAATCAGTGAGAGCTCTCCCAGAGACCTCCATCTCAATGATAAGACCCAGCTCCACTCAACGAGCAGGAAGCTCCATTGTGGGACAGCTGGACACCCCATGACAAACAACTAGCAAGATAGGAACACAAGCCGGCCCATCAGCAGAAAGGCTGTCTAAAATCATAATAAGTTCACAAACACCCCAGAACATACCACCAGATGTGGTGCTGCCCACCAGAATGACAAGATCCAGCCTCATCCAACAGAACACAGTCACCAGTCCCCTCTACCAGGATGCCTACACAACTCAGTGAATCAACCTTACCAACTGGGGGCAGACACCAAAAACAACAGGAACTACAAATCTGCAGCCTGCAAAAAGGAGACCCCAAACACAGTAAGTTAAGTAAAATGAGAAGACAGAAAAACACACAGCAGATGAAGGAGCAAGGTAAAAACCCACCAGACCATACAAATGAAGAGGAAATAGGCAGTCTACCTGAAAAAGAATTCAAAGTAATGATGATAAAGATGATCCAAAGTCTTGCAAATAGAATGGAGATAATACAAGAAACATTTAACAAGGACCTAGAAGAACTAAAGACCAAACAAAAAATGATGAACACAATAAATGAAATTAAAAATTCTCTAGAGGGAAGCAAGAGCAGAATAACTGAGGCAGAAGAACAGATAAGTGACATGGAAGATAAAATAGTGGAAATAACTACCACAGGCAGAATAAAGAAAAAAAGAATGAAAAGAATTGAAGACAATCTCAGAGACCTCTGGGACAATATTAAATGCCCCAACATTCAAATTGTAGGGGTCCCAGAAAAAGAAGAGAAAAAGAAAGGGACTGAGAAAATATTTGAACACATTATAGTTGAAAACTTCCCTAATATGGGAAAGGAAATAGTCCATCAAATCCAGAAAGCACAGAGAGTCCCATACAGGATAAATCCAAGGATAAACATGCCAAGACACCTATTAAGCAAACTATCAAAAATTAAATACAAAGAAAACATAGTAAAAGCAGTAAGGTAAAAGCAACAAATAACATACAAGGGGATCCCCATAATGTAAACAGCTGAACTTTCAGCAGAAACTCTGCAAGCCACAAGGGAGTGGCATGACATACTTAAAGTGATGAAAGGGAAAAGCCTACAACCAAGAATACTCTACCCAGCAAGGCTCTCATTCAGATTTGAGGGAGAAATTGAAACCTTTAGAGACAATCAAAGCCTAAGAGAATTCAGCACCACCAAACCAGCTCTACAACAAATGCTAAAGGAACTTCTCTAGGAAGGAAACACAAGAGAGGGAAAAGACCTAGAATAACAAACCCAAAACAATTAAGAAAATAGTAATAGGAATATAAATATTGATAACTGCCTTAAATGTAAATGGATTAAATGCACCAACCAAAAGACAGAAACTGCTGAATGGATACAAAAACAAGACCTGTACATATGCTGTCTACAAGAGACCCACTTCACACCTAGGAACACATACAGACTGCAAGTGAGGGGATGGAAAAAGATATTCCATGCAAATGGAAATCAAAAAAAGCTGGAGTAGCGATTCTCATATCAGACAAAACAAACTTTAAAATAAAGACTATTACAAGAGACAAAGAAGGACACAACATAATGATCAAGGGATCAATCCAAGAAGTGGGTATAAAAATTAAAATATTTATGTACCCAACATAGGAGCACCTCAATACATAAGGCAAATACTAACAGCCATAAAAGGGGAAATTGACAGTAACAAAATCATACTAGGGGACTTTAAGACCACACTTCCACCACTGGACAGATCATCAAAAATGAAAATAAATAAGGAAACACAAGCTTTAAATGATACATTAAACAAGATGGAATTAATTGATATTTATAGGACAATCCATCCAAAAACAACAGAATACACTTCCTTCTCAACTGCTCATGGAACATTCTCCAGGATAGATCATATATTGGGTCACAAATCAAGCCTTGGTAAATTTAAGAAAATTGAAATTGTATCAAGTATATTTTCCGACCACAACACTATGAGACTAGATATCAGTTACAGGAAAAGAAAATGTAAAACAATACAAACACATGGAGCCTACTAAACAATACATTACTAAACCACCAAGAGATCACTGAAGAAATCAAAGAGGAAATCAAAACATACCTAGAAACAAATGACACTGAAAACACGATGACCCAAAACCTATGGGATGCAGTAAAAGTAGTTCTAAGAGGAGAATTTATAGCAATACAATCCTACCTCAAGAAACATCTCAAATAAACAACCTAACCTTACACCTAAAGTAATTAGAGAAAGAAGAACAAAAAAACCCCCCAAAGTTAGCAGAAGGAAAGAAATCATAAAGATCAGATCAGAAATAAATGAAACAGAAATGAAGAAAATGATAGAAAAGATAAATAAAACTGAAAGCTGGTTCTTTGAGAAGATAAACAATATTGATAAACCATTAGCCAGACTCACCAAGAAAAAAAGTGAGAAGACTCAAATCAACAGAATTAGAAATGAAAAAGAAGAAGTAACAATTGACACTGAAGAAATAGAAAGGATCATGAGAGATTACTACAGACAACTGTATGCCAATAAAATGGACAACCTGGAAGAAATGGACAAATTCTTAGAAAAGCACAACCTCCCAAGACTGAACCAGGCAGAAATAGAAAATATAAACAGAACAATCACAAGCACTGAAATTGAAACTGATTAAAAATGTTCCAACAGGGCTTCCCTGGTGGTGCAGTGGTTGAGAGTCTGCCTGCAGATGCAGGGGACATGGGTTCGTGCCCCTGTCCGGGAAGATCCCACATGCCATGAAGTAGCTGGGCCCATAAGCCATGGCCGCTGAGCCTGTGCGTCTGGAGCCTGTGCTCCGCAACGGGAGAGGCCACAACAGTGAGAGGCCCGCGTACTAAAAAAAAAAAAAAAAAAAAAAAAGTTCCAACAAACAAAAACTCAGGACCAGATGGCTTCAAGGGCAAATTCTATGAAACATTTAGAGAAGAGCTAACACCTATTCTTCTCAAACTCTTTCAAAATATAGCAGAGGGAGGAACACTCCCAAACTCATTCTATGAGGCACCCTGATACCAAAACCAGACAAAGATGCCACAAAAAAAGCAAACTACAGGCCAATATCACTGATGAACATAGATGCAGAAATCCTCAGCAAAATGCTAGCAAACAGAATCCAGCAGCACATTAAAAGGATCATGCACCATGATCAAGTGGGGTTTATCCCAGGAATGCAAGAATTCTTCAATATACATAAATCAATGAATGTGATACACCATATTAACAAACTGAAGGATAAAAACCATATGTTCATCTCCACAGATGCAGGAAAACTTTTGACAAAATTCAACACCCATTTATGATAAAAACCCTGCAGAAAGTAGGCACAGAGGGAGTTTACCTCAACATAATAAAGGCCATATATGACAAACCCACAGCCAACATCGTTCTTAGTGGTGAAATACTGAAACCATTTCCTCTAAGGTCAGGAACAAGACAATGTTGCCTACTCCCACCACTATTATTCAACTTAGATTTGGAAGTTTTACCCACAGCAATCAGAGAAGAAAAAGAAATAAAAGGAATCCAAATTAGAAAAGAAGAAGTAAAGCTGTCACTGTTTGCAAATGACATGATACTATACATAGAGAATCCTAAATATGCTACGAGAAAACTACTAGACCTAATCAGTGAATTTGGTAAAATAGCAAGATACAAAATTAATTCAAAGAAATCTCTTGTGTTCCTATACACTAGTGATGAAAAACCTGAAAGAGAAATTAAGGAAACACTCCCATTTACCAATGAAGCAAAGAGAATAAGATACCTAGGAATAAGCCTACCGAAGGAGACAAAAGACCTGTATGCAGAAAACTATAAGACATTGATGAAAAAAATTAAATATGATACAAACAGATGGAGAGATATACCACGTTATTGGATTGGAAGAATCAACATTGTGAAAGTGACTATACTACCCAAAGCAATCTACAGATTCGAGGCAATCCCTATCAAAATACCAATGACATTTTTCACAAAACCAGAGCAAAAAATTTCACAATTTGTACGGAAGCACAAAAGACCCCAAATAACCAAAACAATCTTGAGAAAGAAAAATGGAGCTGGAGGAATCAGGCTCCCAGACTTCAGACTATACTACAAAGCTACAGTAATTAAGACAGTATGGTACTGGAACAGAAACAAAAATATATATCAATGGAACAGGATGGAAAGCCCAGAGATAAACCCACACACATATGGTCACCTTACCTTTGATAAAGAAGGAAAGAGAATACAATGGAGAAAAGACAACCTCTTCAATAAGTGGTGCTGGGAAAACTGGACAGCTACATGTAAAAGAATGATATTAGAACACTCCCTAACACCATACACAAAAATTAACCCAAAATGGATTAAAGGCCTAAATGTAAGGCCAGACACTGTGAAACTCTTAGAGGAAAACACAGGCAGAACACTCTATGACACAAATCACAGCAATATCCTTTTTGACCCACCTCCTAGAGAAATGGAAATAAAAACAAAAATAAACAAGTGGGACCTAATGAAACTTAAAAGCTTTTGCACAGCAAAGGAAACCATAAGCAAGACAAAAATACAACCCTCAGAATGGGAGAAAATATTTGCAAATGAAGCAACTGACAAAGCATTAATCTCCAAAATATACCAGCAGCTCATGCAGCTCAATATCCAAAAAATAAACAACCCAATCCAAAAATGGGCAGAAGATCTAAATAGACATTTCTCCAAAGAAGATATACAGATTACCAAAAAAACACATGAAAAGATGCTCAACATCACGAATCATTAGAGAAATGCAAATCAAAACTACAATGAGGTATCACCTCACAGCAGTCTGAATGGCCATCATCAAAAAATCTACAAAACAATAAATGCTGGAGAGGGTGTGGAGAAAAGCGAACCCTCTTGCATTGTTGGTGGGAATGTAAATTGATACAGCCACTATGGAGAGCATTATGGAAGTTCCTTAAAAAACTAAAAGTAGAACTACCATATGACCCAGCAATCCCACTACTGGGCATATACCCTGAGGAAACCATAATTCAAAAAGAGTCATGTACCACAATGTTCATTGCAGCTCTGTCTATACTAGCCAGGACATCGAAGCCACCTAAGTGTCCATCGACAGATGAATGGATAAAGAAGATGTGGCACATGTATACAATGGAATATTAGTCAGCCATATAAAGAAATGAAGTTGAATTATTTGTAGTGAGGTGGATGGACCTAGAGCCTGTCATACAGAGTGAAGTAAGTCAGAAAGAGAAAAAGAAATACCTTATGCTAACACATATATATTGAATTAAAAAACAAAGAAGTTTCTGAAGAACCTAGGGACAGGACAGGAATGAAGATGCAGACATAGAGAATGGACTTGAGAACATGTGGAGGGGGAAGGTTAAGCTGGGTCGAAGTGAGAGAATGGCATGGACATATATACACTACCAAATATAAAATAGATAGTTAGTGGGAAGCAGTCGCATTGCACAGGTAGAGCAGCTCAGTGCTTTGTGACCACCTATAGGGGTAGGATAGGGAGGGTGGGAGGGAGACGCAAGAGGGATGGGATATGGGGATATATGTATACGTATAGCTGATTCACTGTTATACAGCAGAAACTAACACAACAATGCAATGCAGTTATACTCCAATAAAGATGTTTAAAAAAATAAAGAATTATGGTGAGTGAAAGAAGCCAGACCATATAAATAAATAAATACCTATGATTAAAAAAGCACAGCTTTCTGTATGAAACATTCTGAAAAAACTGTTTAATTTGTTATCAGAAATAAAACAATAGAAAATTTATTTAATAGAGTGATAAATCAATAGGTCAAATGCTACATAAACCTTAATGAGATAAGGCTTGAAATGTGTCAAATGGAATTGAATAAAGAGAAGGCCTTGAGAGACCCTTTACACTGGAGCCTGCTGGCAGACATCACCTATCAGTAAGTAGGTGAGCGGCAGTGAATGAGTATTAAAGGGGCAGTCTACTCTTTTAAGGAACACAGCGGTAAAGAGTGATAGGGCAATAGTGGGAAACATGGGGTAGTAATAAAGTTTTGATCCTAGATGAAATGCCGATGGAAAGACCCATGAAAGAAGAGAAGGGAAAAGAATAGAGAGTGGTCATGTGATTGATGATATGAAGTTCTTGAGAAAAAAGAAGGATATAATTGGGATGCAGCATGTAGATGAAAGAATTAGATAAGAGGTTGCATATCTTTGTCACAGTACCTAAAGGAGGGGATAAAAAATGGAAGAAGACTCAAATAAATATTTAGGTTGGGGCCAAAGTATGGTGGGATGTTTTTCTTATATTTGTGATTTTCTTTATAAAATACGAGAGTAGTAGCCTTGCTTAAAAGATAGACCATTTTCCCCACTAATCTATAATGCTGCAAATAAATTTGTACTCATAAATATTCATAGTTCTAAAGGAAAATATCTATTCATACTCATTAGTATTTCCAGAACACTTAGCTAGTATGTTGTGTTATAAATACAAAAAGAAAAACCTCTGTTTGTTGGTGATTGGCCTAATAACACCAGCTTTGAAAAAAATTCAAATCACAATCTTGGATTTGACAGTTTAACGCATGTAGAAATTTTCTTTTTTTTTTGGACCTACAACACATTGTATGACTACTCTTGTTCAGTGTTGTGGAACTATACATTTCTCAGTCATCTGTTTGATAGCAAGATGTTTAAAAATGTCAACTATTGATAAGGTTTTAAGAATGGAAAATTGTTGCATATTGTTATTTTAAGTAAAGTTAATGTAACTACTCTGGAAAATAATTTGGAATTCTGAGTAAAGTTAAAGACAGCACTTTTGAATTCTACCACACATAAACTTTCATATGTATAAGGAAATATTATACAGATGGTCATTCAAGCACTGTTATATTAGCAAAGAAATGGAAAAAACTTCATTTCCTAATAATAGAGGAGTAGAGGAACTGTGGTTTATTTACTTGATGAAATGTTGTAGATATAAAAATGAATTTATTATATAAAAATAATTGCCAAATGTATGCTAAATAAAAAATCAAGTTGTAAAAGGATACATATAGTATGATATAATCAGTATCTTACTGATGACTATAAATACTGAAAAAAATATAAAAATAAATCGGGACAATTTAGAGAACGACTTTAGGGGTATGGGTACCAATTGGTAGAAAGGGAGAAATGATAAGGAGTGGAGCTTTAGCTGCATCTGAAACTTTTCAGTTAGAAATTTCTTAAAATTAAAAAAAATAATTTAAAAAGTTATTTGCGTAAGTCAAATACAGTTTTTAATCAAATGCACAAACATTTACCTCTGTGACTGCCTATATTGAAAACAGATGAGCTTTAACTAAAATTGTAGCTCACTAATTGGGGACTTAAAAATTAATGTGTAATATGAAGTATTTTATATTTAAATATAAAAATCTATAAAATCTTAAAATTTTATATTTAAGATTAAAAATAGTATTTTATACTAAAAATAGTATTTATACTATACTAAAAAGTATTTTATATTTAAGATTAAAATAAGTATTTATGAAGTAAAATATTTGAGAAGATAAATGAGGCAGATCAGCAGTCAGATGGGATGAAAAAAACTCCACCCAAGATCTGTCAAAGAACTCAGGAATTGATCCTCACCTAAGAACTAGGATTTTGAGATTCAAACTAAAAAAAAAAGAAAAAAGAAAAGGAAAAAACTTTAAAAATCTGCTGTTGAAGTACAAATTAAATAATTTTCACTGTTGTGAAATATTATATTAGGATTATTTACTGGAAGTTACAGACAATTATAAGCTCAAGGAAACACTGCTTAATAATGTAGAGATACGTTTATCTGAATGAATCCCAATGGTGTAGAATTTTATACATCCTAAAAAATCCATTCAATTGAACAATATTTTAAGCCAGCGTTTAGGATTTTATAGAAAACATAATTAGTTCTCCCAACTCAAAGATTTCAAGATTTTTTCCCTGAGGTTTAAGAGTATGTGTCCAGATTCAATGGATATGAAAATTATAGTTTAATTTAGATTAAGCTAATTTTAGATTAAAAATAATAGAAGAAATATTTATCCCTTATCAGTCATATCATTCACAAATATTTTCCTCCATTCAGTAGGTTGTCTTTTTGTTTTGTTGTTGGTTTCCTTTGCTGTGCAAAAGCTTTTAAGTTTAATTAGGTCCTATTTGTTTATTTTTGTTTTTATTTCCTTTAGGCGATGGATCCAAAAAAATATTACTGCAGTTTATGTCAGAGAGTGTTCTGCCTATGTTTTCGTCCAGTAGTTTTATAGTATCCAGTCTTACATTTAGGTCTTTAAATCATTTTGAGTTTAGTTTTGTATATGGTGTTAGAGAATGTTCTAATTTCATTCTTTTACATGTAGCTGTCCAGTTTTCCCAGCACTACTTATTGAAGAGACTATCTTTTCTCCATTGTCTATTCTTGCGTCCTTTGTCATAGATTAATTGACCATAAGTATATGGGTTTATTTCTGGGCTCTCTATCTGGTTCCATTGATCTATGTGTCTGTTTTTGTGCCACTATTATACTGTTTTGATTACTGTAACTTAGTAGTATAGTCTGAAGGCAGGGAGTGTGATTCTTCCAGCTCTGTTCTTTTTTCTCAAGATTGTTTTGGCTATTTAGGGTCTTTTGTGTTTCCATATAAATTTTGAAATTATTTGTTCTAGTTCTGTGAAAATGTCCTTGATGTTTTGATAGGGATTGCTTTGAATCTGTTGATTGCCTTGTATAGTGAGGTCATTTTAACAAATTGATTGTTCAAATCCAAGAACACGGCATATCTTTCCATCTGTTTGTGTCATCTTCAATATCTTTCCTCAGTTTCTTATAGTTTTCTTTTGTTTGTTGGGAGTTTTTAAATTACTGATTCATATAAATAGCTCTTACAAATCAGCATCAAATAAACAAACAACCTAATTAAAAACAGCAGAAGAAATTAATAGACATTTTTCCAAAGAGGAAATGCAGGTGCATGAAAAGATGCTCAACATCACTAATCATCAGGGAAATGCAAATCAAAACCACATGAGATATCACCTCACACCCATCAGAATGGTTGTCACCAAAAAGACCACAAATAGCAAATGTTGACGAGGTTATGGGGAAAAGGGAACTCTGCTGCACTGTTGGTGGGAATGTAAATTGGTTCAGCCACTATAGAAAACAGTAGTAGGTTTCTAAAAAAAGTAACAATAGAACTATCATGTGATCCAGCAATTCCAGTCCTAGGTATATATCTGAAAAAAAGAAAATATGAATTTGAAAAGATACATGCACCCCAGTGTTCACAGCAGCATTATTTACAGTTGTCAAGGTATGGAAACAACCTAAACGTCCATCAACAGATGAATGGATAAAGGAGATGTGGTGTATTTATATACAACGGAATACTACTCAGCCATAAAAAAGAAGGAAATTTTGCCATTTGACTTGGAAGGCAATATGCTAAGTGAAATACGTCAGACAGAGAAAGACAAATACTGTATGATATCACTTACATGTGGAACCTAAAAAATAGAACAAAATAGTTAATATAACAAAAAAGAAGCAGACTCACAGGTATAGAGAACAAACTAGTGGTTATCCGTGGGGAGCAATGAGGGACAATATAGGGGTTGGGGTGTGGGAGGTACAAACTATTTGGTGTAAAATATGCTACAAGGATGTATTGTACAACGTGGTGAATTTAGCCAATATTTTGTAGTAACTGTAAATGTAAAATAACCTTTAAAAATTTATTTAAAAAATAAGTTAAAAAATAAAAATAACAGAAGGAAGAAAGAGAGGCAGGAAGGAAGGAAAAAAGGATTCTTTTACTTTTATGTTTAGAGAAAGTGATGTTCCGAGGTTCTGGTAAGTTCTATTTCTTGAATTGGGTGGGCTTTCACAGGTGTGCTCAACTTGTGATAATACATTTATCTTTATGATCTGTGCTTTATCTTTATGATCTGTGAAATTTTTGTACCATACTTCAATAAAAAAAGAAGAACTCTGTGGCATTTAAATTTTGTAAGTTCAGAGTCAAATGACATGTCAAAGTGAAGTCAGTGAAGTAGATCTTTTGTAGAATACTATAGGTGTGAAAAGTACCATGACCTCAAAAGTCATTAAATCTCATTTTTACTCTTTGAGATTCATAGATGAAAAACAAACATGGAATAGGATATTGAATCTGTAAAGCTTCTCTGAGGGCTTAATGAACTCAGGAGAGAAAGGACATTTTGAAATTTCTAATACTAAAATATTAACGTCAATGTTTAATCAAGCACAACGTTTTTTTCTTTCCATAGGTTCCAATTTATATTGATCATGGTGATGAGATGCTGACATTCCATTATTATTTGAATGCATCTTGTCCATGTGTTGCCTAAAAGTATTCACTTCTTGAGTCTGAGTAAACATGGAACAATATGGAAACGAAGGCTACAGTATGGAAATGAGGGCTATTGTACTTTCAAATATGTTGATAGAATAGAGCTGCAAAAGTCCACATAAAAAATCTGGATATGAACTAGTAACTACAATTACCAACTTGATGCCTTTTGTGAAAGGCTTTATTAATTCTAATTTGATCACCTTTCAAACCACTTACCTTAAATATATTAGATTACACTCTGCTATGAGGTATCACAGCCATTTTCTGGGGCACAACCCCAGCCTACCTTTACGGTTTTTTTTTTTTTTTGCTGTACGCGGGCCTCTCACTGCTGTGGCCTCTCCCGTTGTGGAGCACAGGCTCCGGATGCGCAGGCTCAGCAGCCATGGCTCACGGGCCCAGCCGCTACACGGTACGTGGGATCTTCCCAGACTGGGGCACGAACCTGTGTCCCCCGCATCGGCAGGCGGATTCTCAACCACTGCGCCACCAGGGAAGCCCCCCAGCCTACTATTAATGGAGGACAGGGGAGAAATTATTTCCTTTATAATTTACACTGACTTGTACCAGGAATCTGCTTGGATAATCCTAGAAGCGACTTGTGCTGTGAGTTGATGTAACTGATATCTTAGCTGAGCTTCTTTCCGAACGTATTTGAGAGCACCCTGATTCCTTAGTCAATCAAGCTTTTATCTAACAAAGTCATACATTTTTGTCAAGATTTTTTTAATAGAACAAATTCCAAAAATTGAATGTTTAAAATGCTAAAATAACTCTGTATGCTCATTTCCTTTTTAATAGTTTTTCTACTCATCCCAGGGACATGTATTCAGTCCTGCTGAAATAGTGATGAAAACAATAGTTAACATTTGTTATGCACTTTACAAACACTGTCACAACAATCTTAAAAGGCAGTTAGATTCATTTATCCTTTTTTAGAAGGTGTAAATTGGAAGTCCAGGCAAATACGTAAGTAACTTCCTAGACTCTCAAACAAAGCCCCTTCCAACATGGACTCGAGACCTTCCACATGTTTTCTGTTGAGAAATGGCCTATTTAGCCTCTTAATCCATAGGTTTAATTCCTAGGGACATCTTTGATTATTTCTTCCTCAGACTCCATTTGTCTATTCTAGTTGTATAAATATTATAAGTAAAAAAATAAACAGTAGAAAAATAAAAGCAAAGAAATAATAGTTATACTAGAAAAAACCATAAATGTTAAAATGGGAAAAGCCTTTCTAAGTATAACATAAAATATGTAATTATAAATGAAAAGACTAATAAAATTTTAATTATAATAAAAAGAAATGAAATGAATATATTTTTGTATAGCAAAAACATCAAAAGTCAAGAAAAAGATAAACTGGGAAAATCTTAGTGAAAAGTAAAGAACCAATTGTGCTAATAAAAAATATTTAAAATTAATCAAAGACAAAAATCCTAATAAAATAGAATAGAATTCTATTTTATTCATATAGAATTAAAAAAGTGATAAAACAAATCTTGGGGAAAATTGAGGGGGAGGAGGCTTTACTGATGAAGTATAATTTGGCAGGATTTAAAAATTAGATTAAAATATTCCTGTTGATCGCCTTACCAATTCCAATTCTAGGGACAGTATCCAAGAGAAAATGATATATCTGACACAAAGATTTATCTAAGAGATAGACAATTGTTATAAACAACAACCATGCTATGTATAATAGAGAAAAAGGAAGAACTACCTGTGTCTAATAGTTGTGAAGTGAAAAGAAAACAAACAAAAGACAAACACCTCTTACCAAGATTTACAAGGCTGTGTGTTCTGCATATGTTCATTGATTCTGTTTTATGCTACTGTTCACTATCCACTGTCCTCTTAAACGTTGTCTTTTTGTTTTCCCTGAAGTGCTGTTCATTTTATTCCATTCCATCCAACATTCTTATCTCTTCGCCTCATAAACTTTGCTTCATTCATCTCTCACCACCTTCATTCCCATGCCCATTCTCCTGAGCATCCGTAGTAACTTATGAATGATCATTCCCCTTCTCATTCCATGTTTTTCTCTGTTGCATTTTGAGTTCAGTGAAGACAAAGACAAAGACTGTATCTAACTTACTTTGCTGTATCCCTAACATATATCATGACTAGCACCTGTTAGGCACTTAATAAATGCTCACTGAATTAACTAATGAATTATTTTGTGTCTACACAGTAGAATAGAGTTCATCCAATACAGTGATGTCATAGTATATTTGATGACTTAAAAATAGTTCATGACATAGAACTAACCAAAAGCAATTATCCAGTCACCTACTACCTCTAATTCTTAACATGTGTACTCCCTCCCTTGAGACCAACAGGACTCACTAATCATGTCCATCGGATACTGCTTATGTTAGTGGTTGCAAGATGCTCAAGACTTCTAGGTACTTCATTATATTTTGGATTCTACTCTGTTTAAGGCTCTGAATATCCTTTTATTCTGATCTTCATCTTCCTTTCTCAAATTCTTTCCATTCTTCTACCATACTCTTTAAAAGCAAACATCAGTCATTAGTCAACACTTCTATAATCTCAGTGTTCTCTCTTCTTGCTCTAATAAAAAAACGCCTTTTCCTAAGTTAACTCTTCTCCTGATGTCCTCTCATGTGGTGGCTCTTTTTTCTTCACACATCTATCATGCTCTTGGACCTGACGTAAAACACATATCCTCCTTGTTCCTCAATACCATTTCCAGACTATCCTGCCTCCCTTCTTCCAAAAAACCTTCAGTTCTGAATATCATGTCACCAGACCATACAATCCAAGAACCCTCAATCATCTACCAATCCCCAGGTCACGTCCCCTCAAACCTTGAAGATTTTATCTCCTGTCTCTCTCCAATGCTACTCCTTTCCTATGGTCATAATCTAGACAGTATATAACCTCTGATGCAACTTTTTGATACTCTTAATTTTGGTCACCTTACTCTTCTGCCTGATACCTCTAATTTTTCAAGCTCACTTTTTTTCCCCATTTCATCAATTTCTTGACCACACAAAGTACAATTGCAGTTTACCCATTGAGTTCTTTGCTTACAGGGCTTAAAATCCGTAACTCTTCATTATAATCACTTTCTTGTATAAACTTTAATTTCTTACCCATTTCCCTTTAATTATATTTGTCTAGCAAGTATCCAATTCTTGTTAAATCCAACTGCAACAATCTGGAAAAGCAAAACCTACAAAACAATGCTGATACTGTTTCATTTTAAATTCATGGTTACTAATCTTAAATGGATTTTATTAAAGTGTAGAAACCTTTCTCAATTTCCCTAGACAGTGTCTCTCTGCTGTCCTAGATGATGGATTCATACTTATATTCTGTCTTCTCAGGCATTCCCAGTGCCTTCCTCACTCTCACCCCACAGCTCATGAGGAGAAAACTGAAAAAAGCAGAATCAGAAGAGATCTTCCACTTGTGTCCACCACATCAACTCTGCCTACCTGCATCTATATATTTTGCTTTTCTTCCTGTTAGTATGGATTAATTTTCTGTGCTCCTATCTGAGGCCAACCACCCCACTTGTGCACCAGACACAGCCCTTCTCACTTTGTACTCCAGCATTTCTTTCTCTTCGGCATCCTATTTTTTCTCATCTCTACCAGATCATTCCTATCAGCTTAGCAAAAAATGCTATAAAAAATAAAAATAATCCTCTACTATCCTGTGGAATAACCCTCTATTGATATCACAATCCCCTCAAGCTACCAGCCTATTTCTTTGTTCTACTTGACAGCAAAACCCTTCTGAAGGAAGTCTGCTTCATTTCTCTAATTCCCACCTTCTGATATCATTTGATACCATTCTAAATAGATTTTTGCCCCATCATTCATAAAACAACTTCTATAAGGTCATCAATAGCTTGGTTGACCATATAACATATATCTAAGCCTGGGCATCTTTGAGAGTGAATGGGAGCAGGAATGATTATTACACTGAGGCATTGGGCGTAAAGCGGGACTGCCTCAGACAACATATGGTTGCCCTACCAATGACTGCAAGGTTGCTAAATCCAGTTGTCTAACCTCAGGTCTCATTTTACTTGACCTTCTTGTAACACTGGAAACAATTCATTAGTACTTTCTGTATGAAGTACTGTATTCTCTTGGCATCTAGGTCACTGAACAACCATGGGTTTGCTCTTAACTTGCTGACTGATTTTTTTAGTCTCCTTTGCAGATTTTTCCTTATATGTACAACCTCCAGATTGTGGAGTTTGCTAGTATTCAGCCCTTAATCCTTTTTTCTCTTCTTTTTTTCTCTACTATATTCACCCAGTTGATTATTATTTAATTCTTGTCAATTGTACATCTCTACTCAGAAGGCTCCACTGAACTCCAAACTCACCCATCCAACTTCCTACTCAATATCTACATTTGCTTGTATAATAGACCCCTTAAACTTAACATCAGTGGTAACTTCTTCCTCTCAAAGCCTTGGAGTCATTCTGGATTATACTTTCGCTTATATATGTCTGAATGCATTTCTACTATCTGTACTGCTATCACCCTGGTTCAAGCCATCATTTTCTCTCACCTGGATTATTTTAACAGCTTCCTTACTAATTTCCTTGTTTCTCCCTCAAGCTTTCTCCCCATGCCCCACATACACAAGCTATTCTCAACACAACATCCAAGATGATCATTGGACCATTATAAACCAGAGCATGCCACCCCTCTGCTCAAAACTCTGGCATGGCAAACCATTTCATTCAGTTGTCAAATTCCAAGTGCTCTAGTGGCCTGTAAAACCCTACTTTATCATACCCCACCCCATCTCCTAGTCTTTTCTTCCTTACCTATGCTGTTCCTGCCACACTGGCTTTCTTCCTAAACATGTGTGGCATCACTTGCTTCCTGAAAGGCTCTTCCCAAAAATTTCTGTGTGATTGTCACCCTTAACTTCTTTAAGTCTTTTCAAACATCCCTTTGATAGCAAGGCTTCCCTGACCGACTTATTTTAAATTGCACCCCCTCCCCACCAACTATTATGGCCTCTCTGTTCTCCTGCATTGCTTTATATTCTTCATAGCACTTATCACTTCATAGCATGTAGCACTTATCTGACTGTCTATCTGTCATCTACATGCGTGCACACACACACAGGCGCACACACACACACCCTGGTATGTCTCCTTCCACTGGAATGTAAACTCCAGAAGGATAGCATCTCCTGCCTTTCCTACGGCTTTTTCCTCATCTCCAAGAATAGTAGCTGAAGCATAGTAGATACTGAAAAGATCTGTGTTGAATGAATGTTTGAATGACTAATCCAATATGGAGTTGATTAAATATAGCCATAATAACAATGACAACTACTATCACTGCTGGGCACATTTTAAGTAATTTTCATATTTTTAAACCTCATATGCATAGAGAGAAAAGAGTCAGTAAGGGTATCCATAAAATTGTTAATAGAAGTTATCTTTGGGTGTTGAGATTATAAAATTTTTATCTATTTTATTTTCCTGCCTATCTTTTCTAAATGTTCTACTGTACACCTATCTTATTATAATAAAAAAGATAGAAGATTTTTGTTCCTCTTTTTATTCTTCTTTTTATTTTTCTTGTAATCAGGATCTCTCAAGAGACCAAGATTGATTTCGGAAAAAGATATTTAAAAAGTAGCATTTCACAAGCAATGAATAGCTCTTATCCTGGCTTTTAGTTTATATGACGTTTGCTTACTATATTTATTCTAAACACCTATTGTGAGTCTTTAAGAGAAAAAAGTAAATGAGAAAATCTGTCCACAGAAATAATTGTCAGATAATAAGTAAGGCCTACTTATCAAGGCATTTCTAGCTTATATAAGACAAGAAAAACTGAATTATAGTTCCCTGATTTCAGCACTGAAATGAAATTAAAGAGTGCAAAATCAGAAAAGGATCAAACAAAAATCTCCAGTCGCCCAAATTTCCAATAATGCTATATTCATGATTTGAGAAAATGAACTAATCTATTCCCTGCAATGCAATAATAATTTAAAACATAAAGCAAAAATAAAATCTCACACACTAAAATATACTGAGGCCACTTTAAAATAGGCTTATAGACTCAAGTTTTGCTTATAATATGACTTTGCAATAATTGAAGCTAATTGAATTTGGGAAGTGTCGGCACTATTTATAAGCAAAACCAAATGCTATGAACTTTTCAAGCTCAAATCTGGTTTAAGCTTCAGTGAACTCAATTTACAAATTCAGACTCTTTATTTGCTGAATAAAATGCATATGAGGTGGGAGGGAACATGATTTCATCAGCAACTAATTGGGAGTTTATATTTATACATTCTATTCTATTTTTTCCAAATTATAGAAATACTTGTAACCTTGAAGTAAAGATTTGAAAGTGAGGGATGGAAAAAAGCAACCAAGGTGGGTCAATTTGTCTCCTATTAGTCAGAAATCTTTTTCTAGGAATGTAAATGGGGGAATGAAACACTTTGACACTTCTTTTTTTTGAGGATTACTTTAGACCAAGAATGCCAGAATAGTTGATGCTCCTCGGGTTGTTAACCTGTCCAAATCGCAGCTAGAGAGTGTCACCATCAGGAATCAAAATAGTGTAAACATATTTAAAGGAGTCTTATTTCTGGCCCTGGACATGTGGCGCCAAAGAGCAAAGGCTTTGTAATAGCACAAACTATGAAGGGTGAGCAAGATGACAGGATTAGCAGGAGCCTGTCAGATGACAGTATGAAACGAGATGAGGGATAATGGATCTAAATTCTCTCAATAAAGAGAATACAAAATGATAAAAGAGATCCGTTAGAAGGACTGAGATGACATGCTCTTCTGATGACAATGCACAAAGGAAATATACTGTGTCAGTGAATCTAGTAGCCCTGCTGCTATAGACTCTGAACACCAGGTCATGGAATTGTCAGATATGATTGCTTTTCTTCATGAAGACCTCGCTGCCTCGGTGCTATAGAAATAGGAGAATTAGAATGCAAGTCCTTTATTAGGAGGCTGATGAACCATACAGATATCCCTACAAGGACAAGCAGTAGTCAGAATGCCATGATAGAGGGCTTTCTTTATCTTCTTTCTAGGAGGATTGCATTCAGTTCACCTGGTCCTATTTATTCACCTTTCCCCAAAGACTATTTGTCCTACTTTTTAATGGTTTACTTGATGTGTTTCTTTTAGTGTATGTCCCACTTTCTTCAGTTCTTTGCCATAACTGGAATGATGGCTCAGTACCTGTCTTCTCTTTATGGATTCTTCTCTGTTGTTCCATCAGTGATCTCAGTCTCCAGGCTCAGGTCAGTGTGAGTCTGGGATCTGGGATCTGGGATCTCCAGGCTCAGGTCAGTGTGAACTGGGATCTGTCTTGACTTCTGCCCCACATCTTCTGGGCCACCATGTTGCCAAAGCTGCATGGTGTGCAACACCCACAGGGACCTAGGCAGCTATTCTAACTCAAGCATGAACTTAACAAGTATGAGAGAGTTAACAACTTTCAGCCAATCCTTAATAAATAGGGGACTACAGGATCCAGTGAATAAATACTTCCTACTTATGTCTCTCGGGTAGACAATTCGAAAACATTTTCTCCATGGAGAGATTTTAACTGATGGGAAATTTTAGCTACATCCAATCAAGTATTATTTCTCGCTCCTTTCTTCCTGCCTTCTTCCCTTCCTCCCCTCCATCTCTTTCTCCCTTACTTCGTTCTTCCCTTTATTATTTCTTATAAGACTTTATTGACAGGGAGGGTAATGACTGCACAAAATAAATAAAAATACCATCTTAGAATGAACCATATTACATGAAAAAGTGAAATTAATGTATCAAGGTGATATCTTTAGAAAGTGTTCATCGTTCCATACATCAGGAATTTTGAGACTTCTAGTTGGATATACATCTTAATTATAAATTGATTGTGGTTAGAAAAAATATTTTTCTCACTTCACCAGTACTTTTTTCTTCTATAAATTTATTTTTTAATAAAAATTTCAAACATTCAAAAAAGTCAGTTATATAATGAATACCAATACACCCATCACTGGATTTAACAATTGTTAACATTTGGGAAGTTTGCTTCATCAATTTTTTTGCTGAAGTAGTTTTACAGTAAATTATAAAAATCATGCATTGATTTCTATGTACTTCAATAAGGTGTTACTAATAAATAAGGACTTTATGTTAAATACCACAAAATACCTTTATTTATTTATTTTCTCAGAGTAGCTTTATTCATAATCTATAAAAACTGGAAACAAACCAGATAAACATCCAAAAGTAAATCCATTAACAAACCATGCTGTATTTACACTACAGAATACTCCTCAGCTATAAAAAGGAACAATCTCATACATGCTAACATCAGATGGTTCTCTAAAGCAATTGTATCAATGTATATCCCTACCAGCACTATATGAGAGCTTCCAGTGCACTTGCCACTTGGGGGGGGGTTTAGATTTTTGTCACTCTGATAACTATAATACTTTAAACAGTGTTTTTTAAAAAAAGTAGCACTGGTACAGGAATACACAGATTGATGGAAGAGAATAGAGAGGCCAAGGATAGACCCACACTTTGGTGGGACCTTGGTAGATGCCACCCAATATCTTTATCACACCTACCAATAATTTCCTAATACCATCTAACATTTACCCCATATTCAGTTTCATGCAAAACCTCTTGATAAGATCAAATTAAGGATCAGATCAGATCCAATTAAGAATATCATGTTATATTTAATTTTTGTTTCACTGAAGTTCCTTTTCATTTAAAACAAAACTTTCTTTTAATGACTTTTGACAAAACTCAGCTAGTTGTCTTATAGAATGTTCTACCTTCTGGATTTGTCAGTTTGTTTCCTCCGGATGCCATTGAGTTTGTTCCTTACCCTGCATTTTGTGTAAATCAGAAATTAGATGTAAATAATTGATTAGATTCAGGTTAAATATTTTCAAGAAGGAATTTTCGTGGAGGATGTAGCATTATAATATTTTATTTCATCAGATTCCCATATGAAATACTATATTTACGGGGAGTCTATTTTGTAGTGAACACTGAACCCAGAACTGGAAATATATTGGGAAGGAAGACCTATTAAATCTTTGCTCACACAGACCTCAAGCTCTTCTAGTTTCCAACCTTTCTCAGACATAGGACACTTTCTGGCTGAAAAGAGATGTTTCTCTTTAGTCTAGGTAGTTGTCCTGCTTCCCTTTTTGTAATTTTTTTTTAGTTAGTAAATGTATGAATTATTTATTTTCTATGTGTTTTATAGATACTGTTATTTTTATTGAGTTATAATTAACATACAACATAATATTAATTTTAGGTGTACAACATAATGATTTGGTATTTTTATACATTATGAAATGATCACCACAATAAGACCACTACCATCTGTAGTAGTGGTCAACATACAAAGTTGTTACAATATTATTGACTACATTACCTGTGTACATTACACCTTTGTATCTTATTTGTCTTATAGCTGGAAGTTTATACCTCTTAAACCACTTCAACTATTTCTTTTTTTCCCCATCACCCTCCCATCTGGTAACCACCCACCATTTTTTTCTCAGTATCTATGACTCCATTTCTGTTTAATTTTGTTTGTTCCTTTGTTTTTTATTTTTATTTTTAAAATCTGTGCTGTTTTCAATTATTTTCGAACACTTAGTCCTGGACATTTTGAGGGCCAGTATCATTTAGAGCCCAGCAGTCCTTGTGAATATTTTTTTAATAAATTTATTTATTTGTTTGTTTTTGGCTGCATTGGGTCTTTTGTTGCTGCACGCAGGGTTTCTCTAGTTGCAGTGAGTAGGGGCTACTCGTAGTTGGGGTGCATGGGCTTCTCATTGCGGTGGCTTCTCTTTGTTGCAGAGCACAGGCTCTAGGCACGCAGGCTTCAGCAGTTATGGCTCGTGGGCTCTAGAACACAGGCTCAGTAGTTGTGGTGCATGAGTTTAGTTGCTCTGCGTCATGTCGGATCTTCCCGGACCAGGGCTCGAACCTGTGTCCCCTGCATTGGCAGGTGGCTTCTTAACCATGGCGCCACCGGGGAAGTCCCAGTTTTGTATTTTTAATACAAGGACGTTTTGTACCTTTTGTGTCACAAGTTTCATAATTGATGTACCTTTGCTTCTGATTCTTAAATACATTTATAAGGATGTTATCTTCTACTTTTCTTCTTATTGAATAAACAAGCACGTGGGGCCTGAAATTGATCCTAAAACATGTGGCCATGGTCAGGTTTAACAGTTCACCGCCTAATTATTTAATTATATTCATAGTGAGACCCTTAGGCATGCTGATGGTCAGATAACCAGGCAAGGCATTTGCTATTCTATTGACCAACTCCTGTTAAATAATCCAGCATGTTCCGCATTCCAACAAGCCATTTTCATCTAATTTAATATTTTCTCACAATCACAGTTTTCCTTCTTGGAACTGTCCCACTTATTTTTCTTTTAACTATCAAATTTATCTTTAAACCCTTTGCCCTAACTCTGTATGTTTCTCTTTAATAAGGTAGTGTAGTTTCTTCATAAATATTCAGTGAAAAATAGAATCTCATTCTATGGATTTATCATATGGTTGCTAACTTCAAACCACCACCTCCTCCCTCTTACCAAGCATCATCTCCCTGCCAACGTGGTAGAAATGTTCTTCTTACTTTTTACATACTAATATTAATATATAATTTATTTATCCATCCAAAGTTGACTTTGATATTTATTTTGATACAAGTTTATCAATACTATAATGTTCAGTGTTGAAATAAAGATAATGTCTTTATTCTGCTCAGGATTCTAGGAAATGGATCTAGTTAGTCAGTCAACATTAAGAAATCTCTTTCAGTAGGAAATCTTTCTTTTTCCCAAAGAATATAGACCTATTTTCTTCTCTCAAGGAACTTCTGGCTCAGTGGTTAACAAAATTTTAATGGGGCCATCAGCATTAGCATCACTTGAAAAACTTTTGGAAATGCAAATTCTGGGAACCCACCTTAGCCCTACTCAATCAGAAACTTTAAGGGTGGGCCCCAAGAATCTGTGTTTATGCAAGCCTTCCAGGTGATTCTGCCTATGCTAAAGTTTGAAAAATACTGTTCTAGCCTAAGAGATACTATTATGGTAATATACAAATAGTATGTTAGGTTACAAGCAATCTATCTCCCTTTAGTGTAATTTCACAGATCAGCCTAACTAAATTGCCTCCAATTAATTCAGTCATTCAAAATACAGATCTGAACGAATTTCTTTGTCCTTTCCTTTGTAAAAAATGTAAAAGTGCTAAAAGAGAAAACTGAAGGAGAATAAACATAACATAGTCTTTCCTCAATAATATTGAAAGTATATTTCCCTCTAAGTCCTTAGACAGCTATAAGTTTTCCTCTGTGAATTACATTGCTGAAGTAAGTGACAGAATGATTATTGTATTCATTTTTTTGAGCTATTGGAGAAAAAGTGACAGTGACTCATAGAATAATAGAAATTAGAGACGAAGGAGATCCGACCTCATGTATCATCCAGTCTATTCACTTGTCTGAACAAAATCATTTCTTGCAATGTATTTTCTGGTCTTTTAAGCCTTATTTTTTAAACTAGATAACATATTTGGTCTTGTATAAATCAGATTTTTTTTTTTTTTTTTTTTTTTTGCGGTATGTGGGCCTCTCACTGTTGTGGCCTCTCCCGTTGCGGAGCACAGGCTCCGGATGCGCAGGCTCCGCGGCCATGGCTCACAGGCCCAGCCGCTCCGCGGCATGTGGGATCTTCCCACCAGGGAAGCCCCTAATTCAGATTTTTATATAAAGTCTCTCTTCTATATATAGACACAACCTAGCATTTTTCTATTTTCAATACATTTGGGTTGGGAGTATTCCAATCTGAAACATTCATTAAGCTCTTGATCTGATGTGCTTATAGGGATATTTGATTCTTTCATTCCCCATGTTACAACTTTATTCAGCCCTACCCCAGGGCTCTTCTCAAAATGAGTTTCTCAGGTTGGTCTTCTTGACATATTCTTCAATATTTTTTAAGTATCTAGCTTAAGCAAAACATGCAATTAGAGGAGCTGAGTAGAATATAAAATGTGTCAGAGTATTTGCACCACTGAGATAAAAGAAAACCAAACTGAAGCAGAACAAAACAGAATGCCATTTTAATGGAATCTGACAGAACATTGAATTGCTCTGAAAAACTTTAGGTAGATACTAAGTGCTTAGGAAGCTATTCTTTTAACACTGTGTAGCAGATTTGCAGTTCAAGTGTACATGCCCCTTCCTTCCTTCTTCCCTCCGTCCCTTTCTCTCTCTCTCTCTCTCCCCCTTGCCAGTCTCTCTCTCTCTCTCTCTCTCTCTCTTTCTTTCCCTCCTTTCCTTCTCCCTTCCACCCTCCCTCCCTTCCTCCCCGCCTCTTCTTTTTTTGTGTCATTATTCAATTATTTCACAAATATTTATTGAATAACCTTCATGTACCAAAGGGCTTTACTTATGAGCTGTGTAAATTTAGATGGTACTTAACGTTACTATACTACAATTTCCTCTTCTGTAAAATAATAGCAACCTCCTAGAATTGTTGAGAGGATGAAATGACACACTGCCTGTGAAAATGCTTACAACAAGTTCAACACATAGTAAGACTGGGGTATCATCCCTCATTTAAACATCAAAAATATCATTGTTTAATAAGAATGATGATGTTCCTACTTAAGATGTGATTAACAGTCTGTTCTAAGTGTCCTGAACATCCAAACTGGTGCGTCTTTTAAAAATACATAGATACGGAGCGAGAGGTATGTGCATGTTTGTGTGCACACATGCATGAGTTCTTGCTTGCCTGTTTTAGGAAGATGTGGAATATCACACTGATAAGCAGAGCTCTGGGGACTGGTTTAGTGGGTAACCGTGCATTTCTAAAAGCCTTGAAGGCAGTAGATTCGGTGCACAAAGAAAACCTGCACATCAGATTAGCATGTTTAGTGAATTTAGAAAGCCAGTCCTGCAATTTAAGTGCTACACAGGAGAAATTTTTGAAAATATTTTCTACTTTCTGGTTTTAACAAGTGGCTCTTAGAAGTGGACAATTATATGTGTGACTTGATTACATATGTCTTTGAGCTTTAGTTTTTATATTCAATACATTTGAAGTATCATGACCGTGATTTAAATCTTATTAATAATATTATAAAAATTCAGTGATATTAAAACATTTGAAAGGCTTTTGCTGTGAAATATGAGATGTTTGCTCCTAGTATTTTTATTATAGCCCATGTTTCATTCCATTAATAATTATCAATCTTTTTTGGTGCATCAGTGATATTTGCCATAGAAATTCTAATCTGATCAGATCTGGAAACAGAATGACCCAGTTGGTCAGTATCTTTACTTGGAAAAGTAACAAAAAGCCCTCACTTTTTAGAAGATTTTTTTTTAACATCTTTATTGGAGTATGATTGCTTTACAATGGTGTGTTAGTTTCTGCTTTATAACAAGAAAGATTTTTGAATAATTACTTGATTTGGGGAAACCTGGTGATCAACTACTGTCAGATTAACCACCACAACAAAAATTCTTTCTTTTTTTCCTACTACTATTATTGGCCCATCCATTCCAGTTTCATTCAACTTAATTCTTAGCAAAACATAATGACATTCAGTTAAACTATCACCCACTGGCCTTAGATCTCAACTTTTTACCCAGGTTTCTTCCAGCCTTTTGCTTTTTCCTTTCTAGGAAATGAAATGTTTACCTCCAGGACTGCTATCCTGGCTTCAGAAGCACATGAATACATTCTCTTTTAGCTTAGTGATATAGGAACTAGAGAAGGATGTAAAAACAGCTGAATGGAGGAGCGTGGTATTTATAAATGAAGGTTTCAGTGTGTTGCTAAGATAAAATGAATATTAAAATGTGTTAAATAATTACTCCTTAAAACATTTACAAAAGGAGAATAGCCTCAGATTTCAGTGGTACCAAAATGTGAAATGACTTATGTCTAGTGGTCCCCAAACTGAAGATGCTGTGTAAGAAATCAGTGCTGTAGAATTATATAACCACATTTTATGTATTTTGCTTACACACCATCTAAACCAGTATCATTCAGTTAGTTTCAATATGATGAGTCATTCACTTTTCAGAACGTGGCTAGGACAAAGAAAATATACAGTTATATCCCTAAGGAATCCCTCTCTATAATATCCTCCCCAGGATGCAAATTACATATTTATATAACCTTAATGTCCATTGTGATTTGGTTGCAAACTAATAACCAAATTCGTGTTTGTGTGTGTGTGTGTGTGTGTGTGTGTGTGTGTGACAGAGAGATAGAGAGAGAGAGACAGAAGAAAAAGGGAGAGAGTGTGCATAGGTATATTAAGATTCAAAAGGATGATTAAATAGAGATAAAAATATAGTTAAGATATAACATACATATATATATAAACTACGTAGCATGCAAATATACATGTTTATGCTTATATATTTTCCATATTTAGTATCAAACTTTTTATCAAGTAGAAGGGTATACAGAAAAGCTAGATTCAAGACTTTACTCCTTTTTCAGCATTTTATTAACAATTAAAAGCTACAGAGGTAGGTTTATTTTTATTTAATGTGTGGATTTTTCATTATACAGGGTATAAGGACTAAAGATGGAAATTTTACTATAGCACCTCTGTTTTTTTGAAGTAGACATTTTATTGAAATATAAATATTTAGAAAAATGCACAAATCACAAGTGTACAACTCAAATATTTTAACAAAGTGAGCATAACCTTGTAAAGAGCTCCCTGTGAAGAAAAAACATTACTGTCACCTCCCAAGTCCCTTCCATGCCTCACCCCAGTCCCTCATGGGTCTGCCAATACCAAGGATAACCACTATCCTGACTTCCATCATTAGGGACCATTTCTGTTCTTGAACAAATCAAAGTATGTAGTTCGTGTTCTTTTATGTCTGCCTTTTATCTTTTAACATTATGTTTGTGAGACCATTCAGGCTGTTGCTTTAGCAATAATTTGTTCACTCACTTTCATTTTTTTGTATTTCACCGTATGAACACATATATCAGAAATTATTTATTGAATCTTCTGGTAAGAAATTTAGGGTGTTCCCAGTTTTTGGTGGTTAATAATGCTATTAATAATGCTGTTATAAACATTATTTTACATGCCTTTGATGAACATATGTATGTATTTTTGTTGGGTATATTCCAAGAGTGAAATGTCTGTACCATATTATATACACATGTTGAAAATACCATACTTCTAACAAATATGTAGCACATGCCCCTTTTTTTTGAGTGTGACAAGCCATTTTAGAAGGCAAAGGGGGCTTCCCTGGTGGTGCAGTGGTTAAGCATCCAACTGCCAATGAATGGGACATGGGTTCAAGCCCTGGTCCAGGAAGATACCACATGCTTCAGAGCAACTAAGCCCGTGTGCCACAACTACTGAGCCTGCGCTCTAGAGCCTGTGAGCCACAACTACTGAGCCCACATGCTGCAACCACTGAAGCTTGTGTGCCTAGAGCCTGTGCTCTGCAACAAGAGAAGCCACCACAATGAGAAGCCCACACACTGCAACAGAGTAGCCCCCACTTGCCACAACTAGAGAAAACCCATGCACAGCTAAAAATAAATAAATTTATTTTTAAAAAAAAGAAGGCAAAGGACAGGATTTTATGTAGTATCCTTTTCTTATCATTTAACAGTTGTTCCGTGGTGAATTTTCCATGAATAAAATAGCTTTTGTCATTGGGTATGCTGCCATCTTTCTCAGAAAGTAAATTGACTCTTTTTTTTTTTTTTAAACAACAACTATGTAGTAAATTCAGTATCTATTTTCCTCTGTGAAATATTAACAAATGTTCCTGGCATATAATGCAGTGTCTAGTAAACAGAGAGTATTCTTTAAAAAGGTGTTTTTCACCAAAGAAGATATACAGATGTCAAATAAGCATATGAAAAGATGTGCAGAGTTCAGGTTCAAGATGGCAGAGTAGAAGGACACGCACTCACTCCCTCTTGCAAGAGCACCAGAATCACAACTAACTGCTGAACAATCATTGACAGGAAGACACTGGAACTCACCAAAACAGATACCCCACATCCAAAGACAAAGGAGAAGCCACAATGAGATGGTAGGAGGGGTAAAATCACAATAAAATCAAATCCCATAACTGCTGGGTGGGTGACTCACAAACTGAAGAACACTTATACCACAGAAGTCCACCCACTGGAGTGAAGGTTCTGAGCCCCACGTCAGGCTTCCCAACCTGGGGGTCCAGAAATGGGAGGAAGAATTCCCAGAGAATCAGACTTTGAAGGCTAGCGGGATTTGATTGCAGGATTTCGACAGGACTGGGGGAAACAGAGACTCCACTCTTGGAGGGCACACACAAAGTAGAGTGCGCATCAGGACTCAGGGGAAGGAGCAGTGGCCCCACAGGAGTCTGTACTATACCTACCTGCTAATGTTGGAGGGTGTCCTGCAGAGGAAGGGTGTGGCTCTGGCTCACTGTGAGGACAAGGATGCTGTCAGCAGAAGTTCTGGAAAGTACTCCGTGGTGTGAGCCCTCCCAGAGTCCGCCATTAGCCCCACCAAAGAGTGGGGTAGGCTCCGGTGTTGGGTCTCCTCAGGCCAAACAACCAACAGGGAGGGAACACAGCCCCACCCATCAGCAGACAAGTGAGCTCTTTACTGAGCTCTGCCCACCAGAGCAACACTCAGCTCTACCCACCATCTCTCCCTCCCATCAGTAAACTTGCACAAGCAGCTGAGATAGCCTCATCCACCAGAGGGCAGACAGCAGAAGCAAGAAGAACTACAATCCTTCAGCCTGTGGAACAAAAACCACGTTCCCAGAAAGACAGACAAGATGAAAAGGTGGAGGACTATGTACCAGATGAAGGAACAAGATAAAACCCAGAAAAACAATGAATGAAGTGGAGATAGGCAACCTTCCAGAAAAAGAATTCAGAATAATGATAGCGAAGATGATCCAGGACCTCAGAAAAAGAATGGAGGCAAAGATTGAGAATGTGCAAGAAATGTTTAATGAAGAGCTAGAAGAATTAAAGAATAAACACCTAGAAGAATTAAAGAACAAACAAACATAGATGAACAATACAATAGCTGAAATGAAAAATACACTAGAAGAAATCAATAGCAGAATAACTGAGGCAGAAGAACGGATAAGTGACCTGGAAGACAAAATGGTGGAATTCACTTCCATGGAACAGAATAAAGAAAAAAGAATGAAAACAAATGAAGACAGTCTAAGATACCTCTAGACCAACATTAAACACAACAACATTCGCATTATAGGGGTCCCAGAAGGAGAGGAAACAGAGAAAGAACCTGAGAAAATATTTGAAGAGATTATACTTGAAAACTTCCCTAACATGGGAAAGGAAATAGCCACCCAAGTCCAGGAAGCACAGAGAGTCCCATACAGGATAAACCCAAGGAGAAACACGCCGAGACACATAGTAATCAAATTGACAAAAATTAAAGACAAAGAAAAATTATTCAAAGCAACAAGGGAAAAATGACAACATATAAGGGAACTCCCAAAAGGTTAACAGCAGATTTCTCAGGAGAAACTCTACAAGCCAGAAGGGAATGGCATGACATATTTAAAGTGATGAAAGGTAAGAACCTGCAACCAAGATTACTATACCTGGCAAGGATCTCATTCACATTTGAAGGAGAAATCAAAAGCTTTACAGACAAGCAAAAGCTAGGAGAATTCAGCACCACCAAACCAGCTCTACAACAAATGCTAAAGGAAGTTATTCTCTAAGTGGGAAACACAAGAGAAGAAAAGGACCTACAAAAACAAACCAATAACAATTAAGAAAATGGTAATAGGAACATACATATTGATAATAACCTTAAACGTGAATGGATTAAAAGCTCCAACGAAAAGACACAGGCTCGCTGAATGGATACAAAAACAAGACCCATACATATGCAGTCTACAAGAGACCCACTTCAGACCTAGGGACACATAGAGACTGAAAGTGAGGGGATGGAAAAGATATTCCATGCAAATGGAAATCAAAAGAAAGCTGGAGTAGCAATACTAATATCAGATAAAATAGACTTTAAAATAAAGAATGTTACAAGAGACAAGGAAGGACACTACATAATGATCAAGGGATCAATCCAAGAAGAAGATATAACAATTATAAAAATATATGCACCCAAAATAGGAGCACCTCAATACATAAAGCAACTGCTAACAGCTATAGAAGAGGAAATTGACAGTAACACAGTAATAGTGGGGGACTTTAACACCTCACTTACAGCAATGGACAGAACATCCAAACAGAAAATTAATAAGGAAATGCAAACATTAAATGACACAATAGACCAGATAGATTTAATTGATATTTATAGGACATTCCATCCAAAAACAGCAGATTACACTTTCTTCTCAAGGGCACATGGAACATTCTCCAGGATAGATCACTTCTTGGGTCACAAATCTAGCCTCAGTAAATTTAAGAAAATTAAAATCATATCTAGCATCTTTTCTCACCATGACACTATGAGATTAGACATCAATTACAGGGAGAAAAACGTAAAAACACAAACACATGGAGGCTAAAGAATACGTTACTGAATAACCAAGAGGTCACTGAAGAAATCAAAGAGGAAATCAAAAAATACCTAGAGACAAATTAACGAAAACCTGACGATGCAAAACCTATGGGATGCAGCAAAAGCAGTTCTAAGAGGGAAGTTTATAGCAATACAAGGCTACCTCAAGAAACAAGATAAATCTCAAATAAACAATCTAACCTTACACCTAAAGGAACTAGAGAAAGAAGAACAAACAAAACCAAAAGTTAGTAGAAGGAAAGAAATCATAAAGATCAGAGCAGAAGTAAATGAAATAGAAACAAAGAAAACAGTAGCAAAGATCAATAAAACTAAAAGCTGGTTCTTTGAGAAGATAAACAAAATTGATCAACCATTAGCCAGATGCATCAAGAAAAATAGGGAGAGGGGCTTCCCTGGTGGCGCAGTGGTTGAAAGTCCGCCTGCCGAATCAGGGGACACGGGTTCGTGCCCCGGTCTGGGAAGATCCCACATGCCGCAAAGCGGCTAGGCCCATGAGCCATGGCCGCTGAGGCTGCGCATCTGGAGCCTCTGCTCTGCAACGGGAGAGGCCACAACAGTGAGAGGCCTGCGTACTGCAAAAAAAAAAAAAAAAAAGTAAAAGAGGGAGAAGAATCAAATCAATAAAATTAGAAATGTAAAAACAGAACTTACAGTGGACTCTGCAGAAATGCAAAGCATCCTAAGAGACTACCACAAGCAACTCTATGTCAATAAAATGGACAACGTAGAAGAAATGGACAAATTCTTAGAAAGGTACAACCTTCCAAGACTGAACCAGGAAGAAATAAAAAATATAGACAGACCAATCACAAGAGGTGAAATTGAAACTGTGATTAAAAATCTTCCAACAAACAAAAAGTCCAGGACCAGATGGCTTCAGAGGTGAATTCTATCAAACATTTAGAGAAGAGCTAACACCTATACTTCTCAAAATCTTCAAAAATTTGCAAAGGAAGGAACACTCTCAAACTCGTTTTATGAGGCCACCATCACCCTGATACCAAAACTAGACAAAGATACTACAAAAAAAGAAAATTACAGGCCAATATCACTCATGAATATAGATGCAAAAATCCTCAACAAAATACTAGCAAACAGAATCCAACAACACATTAAAAGGATCATGCACCATGATCAAGTGGGATTTATCCCAGCAATGCAAGGATTCTTCAATATATGGAAATCAGTCAATGTGATACACCATATTAACAAACTGAAGAATAAAAACCATATGATTATCTCGATAGATGCAGAAAAAGCTTTTGACAGAATTCAACACCCATTTATAATAGAAACTCTCTAGCAAGTGGGCATAGAGGCAAGCTACCTCAACATAATAAAGGCAATATACAACAAACCCACAGCAAGCATCATTCTCAATGGTGAAAAACTGAAAGCCTTTCCTCTAAGATCAGGAGCAAGACAAGGATATCCACTCTCCCCACTATTATTCAACATAGTTTTGGAAGTCTTAACCACGGCAATCAGAGGAGAAAAATAAAAGGAATACAGATTGGAAAAGAAGAAGTAAAACTTTCACTGTTTACAGATGACATGATACTATACATAGAGAATCCTAAAGATGCCACCAGAAAACTACTAGAGCTAATCAATGAAGTTGGTAAAGTTTCAGGGTACAAAATTAATGTGCAGAAATCTCTTGCATTCCTATACACTAATGATGAAAAATCAGAAAGAGAAATTAAAGAAACACTCCCATGCACCATTGCAACAGAAAGAATAAAATACCTAGGAATAAACCTATCTAGAGAGACAAAAGACCTGTATGCAGAAAACTATAAGATAATGATGAAAGAAGGTAAAGATGATACAAACAGATGGAGAGATATACCATGTTCTTGGATTGGAAGAATCAATATTGTGAAAATGACTCTACTACCCAAAGCAATCTACAGATTTAATGCAATCCCTATCAAATTACCAATGGCATTTTTTACAGAACAGGAACAAAAAATCTTAAAATTTGTATGGAGACACAAAAGACCCCGAATAGCCAAAGCAGCCTTGAGGGAAAAAAAACAGAGCTGGAAGAATAAGATTCCCTGACTTCAGACTATACTGCAAAGCTACAGTAATCAAGACAATATGGTATTGTCACAAAAACAGAAATATAGATCAATGGAACAGGATAGAAAGCCAAGAGATAAACCCATGCACCTATGGTCAACTAATCTATGACAAAGGAAGCAAGGATATATAATGGAGAAAAGACAGTCTCTTCAATAAGTGGTGTTGGGAAAACTGGACAGCTACATGTAAAAGAATGAAATTAGAACACTCCCTAACACCATATGCAAAAATAAACTCAAAATGGATTAGAGACCTGAATTTAAGACTGGACACTATAAAACTCTTAGAGCAAAACATAGGAAGACACCCTATGACATAAATCACCGCAAGATCATTTTTGATGCACCTCCTAGAGTATTGGAAAAAAAACAAAAATAAACAAATGGGACCTAATGAAACTTAAAAGCTTTTGCACAGCAAAGGAAACCATAAACAAGACACAAAGACAACCCTCAGAGTGGGAGAAAATATTTGCAAACGAATCAACGGGCAAAGGATTAATCTCCAAAATATTTAAACAGCTCATGCAGTTCAATATTAAAAAAACAACTCAGTCAAAAAATGGGCAGGCCTAAATAGACATTTCTCCAAAGAAGACCTACAGATGGCCAAAAGCACATGAAAAGCTGCTCAACATCACTAATCATTAGAGAAATGCAAATCAAAACTACAATGAGGTTATCACCTCACACCAGTTAGAATGAGCATCATCAGAAAATCTACAAACAAATGCTGGAGAGGATGTGGAGAAAAGGGAACCCTTCTGCACTGTTTGTGGGAACGTAAATTGATACAGCCACTATGGAGAACATTATGGAGGTTCCTTAAAAAACTAAAACTAGAACTACCGTAAGATGCAGCAATCCTACTACTGGGCATCTACCCTGAGAAAACCATAATTCAAAAAGACACATGCACCCTAATGTTCACTGCAGCTCTATTTACAATAGCCAGGTCATGGAAGCAACCTAAATGCCCATCAACAGATGAATGGATAAAGAAGATGTGGTACATATATACAATGGAATATTACTCAGCTATAAAAATGAACAAAATTGGGGCATTTGTAGAGACATGGATGGATCTAGAGACTATCCTACAGAGTGAAGTAAGTCAGAAAGAGAAAAATAGCTATCATATATTAACACATATATGTGGAACCTAGAAAAATGGCACAGATCAACTGGTTTGCAGGGCAGAAATAGAGACACAGATGTAGAGAACAAACGTATGGACACCAAGCAGGGAAAGTGGTGGTTGGGGAGTGTTGTGGTGTGATGAATTGGGAGATTGGGATTGACATATATACACTAATATGTATAAAATGGATAACTAATAAGAACTTGCTGTATAAAAAATAAATAAAATAAAATTCAAAAAAAAGAAAAGATATGCAATATATGTGGAAATTGCAAATTAAAACAATGAGATATTACTATACATTAGTAGAATGGCTGAAATTCAAAATATCAATAACACCAAATGTTGGCAAGGATGCAGATCAATAGGAACTTTCATTTATTGCTGGTGGGAATGCAAAATGGTACAGCCACTTTGGAAAACAGTTTGGCAGATTCTTACAGATGAAACAAACTCTTACCTTACAATCCAGCAATTATGCTCCTTGGTGTTTACTAAATGAGTTGAAAACATATGTCCACACAAAACACTGCACATGAATGTTTATAGCAGCTTTATTTACAATTGCCAAAATTTGGAAGCAAGTGAGATGTCCTTCATTAGATGAATGGATAAACAAACCATTATACATCCAGACAATGGAATATTACATAGCAATAAAACAAAATGAGAGTTTAAGCAATGAAAAGACATGGAAGACCTTTACACCTACAACTCAATTAAAAGAAAACAACCAAAAATAGCCAGAACACCTAAGTAGACATTTTTCCAAAGATGACTTAGAGATGGCCAACAAGCACATGAAACGATGGTCAACATTGCTAACTGTTAGAGAAGTGCAAATCAAATCAACAATGAGATATCACCTCACACCTGTCAGATGGCTATTGTCAAAAAGTCCAGAAATAACACATGTTGGAGAGGATGCAGAAAAAAGGGAACCCTTGTACACTGTTGGTAGGAATGGAAATTGTTGCAGCCATTATGGACAACAGTACAGATGTTCCTTATGAAAGTAAAAATAGAGTTGGCCTATAATCCTGCAATGCCACTCCTGGACATATGTCTGGAGAAAACCATAATTTGAAAAGATCCATGTATCCCAATGTTCATTGCAACACTGTTTACAATAGCCAAGACATGGAAGCAATCTAAAGGTCCATCAACAGATGAATGGATAAAGAAGATGTGATACACACACACACACTCACACACACACACACACACATATAATGGAATATTACTCAGCCATAAAAAAGAATGAAATAATACCATTTGCAGCAACATGGATGGACCTAGAGATTATCATACTAAGTGAAGTAAGCCAGACAGAGAAATACAAATATCATATGATATTGCTTACATGCAGAATTTTAAAAATAATACAAGGGAATGTATATGTAAAACAGACACAGACTTAAAGATATAGAAAATAAACAAGTGGTTATCAAAGGAGAGGGGGAAGGGAAGGGGCAAGATGGTGGTATGGGCTTAAAAGATATAAACTATTATGTATAAAAGAGGTAAGCAACAAGCACAGAGAAATATAGCCTTTGTCTTATAACTTTTAATGGAGTATAATCTGTAAAAATACTAAATCATTATGCTGTACACCTGAAACTAATATTGTGAATCAACTCTACTTCAATTAAAAAAAGACATGGAGGGACTTTAAAGACAAATTGCTAAATCAAAGAAGCCAGTCTGAAAAGACAACATACTATACAGTTCCAATGATATGACATTGTGGGAAAAATCAGTATAAAGATCCGTTGTTGCTAGGGTTTCAGTGGGAGGGAGGGATGGACGATGAATAGGTGGAGAATTAGGAATTTTTAGGACAGCAAAACTGTTCTGTATGTTATAGTAAAGATGGACACATTATATATTTGTTAAAACCAATGGAAAGAAATTCACAACACAGAGAGTAAACCTTAATGTAACCTATGGACGTTAGTTAAATATAATGTGTCTATAACAGTTCATCAGTGAAAACTAATTTACCACATGAATTCACGATGTAAATAATAGGGGAAACTCTATGGGGGTCAAGAGGGGTGTGTGTGAAAACTATGTGTATTTTCCAATCAATTTTTTCTGTAAACCTAAAATTGCTTTAAATAATAAAGTCTGTTAATTTAAAAAATGTGTTCCTGATGAAGGCCTCAACACATTTTCTTCAATTTCTCATCCTTTCCATTCAGATGGCATATCAAAGTGCTAAGTCCTGAGCCAGGAAGAAGTGGAAGTAACCTTCTACTTTACTTGTACTTTATTACTGAACCTGTACTTCAATCTTTGTGTGCAGAATTCTCTTTGTCACCTATCCCCCGAATCCAGTTTTAAATAAAGTTTGAGTTATTTCAAATGAAAGACAAACAAGCTGTACATCTCTTTGGGACTGTATGATTAGGGAATTTAAAGAACAAAATTCTTGTGATGTTTGAATGAATAACAATTATCATCCAGAGCTTAATCTTTTTATAGTCCATTTACATGGAAAATGAATCATAATAAGACGTCAAGCCCCAGGGAGTATGATAAATTGTTACCTTCTCTATGCTTTGGGGTGTTTTTTCATGCTCCACTGCTTTCCACTTAGAAGACTTGTTGGAAGTGTTTCTCATATTTTAGAGAAAGTACATTTAAAAAATTGAACTCCAGTCTCTTCTAGAATATCAGAAAGATCCACCCTGTTCAACATTTTCTGCTTGACATATAATTTTAGAGAGAAATTTGGAGAGAAAAAAGTTGAAAATCAACCTAATTTTTTAATGCATTTGGTTTTATATTTTTTCCTGCTTATGTTCTGAACGAATGTCTATACCATTCCATTGATCTGTATGTCAAAAACACAAGTGGCCTTTTAACCATGTAACCTCAGAAAATGAGCACTCGTTAGTAAAAATCAGATAGATGTGGTTTCATGAAAGTGTGGATGGTGAGATATAGGAAACAGAGAAAAATATTCTTTATGAAATTTTGCTATAATGAGGATCTTAAAAGTGGGGCTACTGAAGGGTAATACAAGGTCTAAAGAAGACAATTTTAAGATGGAAGAAATTAGAGCATGTCAGTATGCTGCTGGAAATGATACAGTAGAGATGGGAAATGCATGGTGAGACAAAGCGGGAGGATTGCTGGAGAGATACACTTGAGTAGGTGAGAGGGAATGAAATTCAGGGCATGAGTAGCAGGACTGGCCTCAGATGTGAGCATGGACAATTGATTGAGAGTAACAGGAGGGAATGTTGAATGCATTGGCTGCATATGCAGGAGGGTGGGGAGAGGAAGCAGTGGGAACCTGTGGATGTTCTTTTCTAATTGCACCTCAGAAAAATAGGAAACAAAGAAAAATAGGAAACTCAGCAATTGAATTATGATGACAAAGGACTAGGAGTTAGAAATTTGAAAAGAGAGGAGGAGAGGTTAAAAAGTTTGCCATAGGGGCTTCCCTCGTGGCTCAGTGGTTGAGAATCTGCCTGCTAATGCAGGGGACACGGGTTCGAGCCCTGGTCTGGGAGGATCCCACGTGCCGCAGAGCAGCTAGGCCCGTGAGCCACAACTACTGAGCCTGCGCGTCTGGAGCCTGTGCTCTGCAACAAGAGAGGCCGCGATAGTGAGAGGCCCGTGCACCGCGATGAAGAGTGGCCCCCGCTCGCCACAACTAGAGAAAGCCCTCGCACAGAAACGAAGATGCAACACAGCAAAAATAAACTAATTAATTAATAAACTCCTACCCCCAACATCTTCTTAAAAAAAAAAAAAAAAAGGAAAGTTTGCCATAAGCATGGAAATGGAAATGGGAAAAATATAGCAAGAAATACATCCTGTTGTGTTTATTATTGGATTTATACAGCTAATCATAGCATTAAGTACTTTGTTTTGAATTCTAAGAAATAATACTATTAAATCATTAATAGTGAGACTGAATATACAAATGGACCATAGCCAGATCTTATATGAGAATAGATTTCTGACCCACAGCTCTATAGAAATAATATAGAGTCAAGACTCTATCAACACATGTCCTTTCTGGCACACACAGTCTTGCTCTGTGTCCCTTGACCTGTCTTCTTTCTGTGCATGTCTGTCTCTTCTTTTCTTATAAGGACAATAGTCATATTGGATAGGGGCCCACCATACTCCAGTATGACCTATCTTAACTAATCACATCTGCAATGACCTTATTTCTAAATAAGGTCACATCCTGAGGTACTGGCCTTAGGACTTCAACCTGTCATTTTTGGGGACACACTTCAGCTCATAACATAGGGCAAGGCAAAGTGTACAAAGTTCTTAGCTGCTCATTAGTTAATTAAGGACTATTTTGTATTGCTGTTTTAATATTTTCTATATATTTGTTTACTCCCTACTTTATCTTACAGAAGATTGGAGGCAGCTTAAACAAAAATATATAAAATAAAATTGTGATTAAAGAAAAATATAAATAGAACAAGACAATGCAAAATATAAGTAAAACTAAGATGAGCAAGAAAAGAAGTAAGATAGAATAAAGTTTAGGGAAAGAGAACACACTGGCTGAGTACAGTGTAG
The DNA here is from genome assembly GCF_951394435.1 of Stenella coeruleoalba. Lineage (NCBI taxonomy): Eukaryota > Metazoa > Chordata > Mammalia > Artiodactyla > Delphinidae > Stenella > Stenella coeruleoalba. The sequence goes on along the minus strand of NC_137148.1, from coordinate 96,469,090 downwards.
GGGCAATTACACAGATCTGAGTTTGAATAATAGCTTCCCTATTCACTGCTATGTGAACATGGGAAAGCCATCTAACTTCCCTTTCTCATCTGTAATAAGAATAATCTTTTTAGTCAGCATGAAACCTTTCATTCAGGATACAAAATTTAAAGAGGCAGTTTTTCTAAACTTAGCACCATGCCTGACAAAAGATATGTAGTAAATGATAGTACTTTCTCATATATTAACTTTAAGAAAACAAATATAGTAACATTTTTACTCTGAGTGTTCAAATTTGCCTTTGAGCTCCCAAGAAGCCATGGAAGAGGATTATATTAATGGAATATGTAATCATCACATTCAGACAAGGAAAAGTTCTTTAGAGGAAGCCAAACTTTTGAACTTACAATTTCCCAGAGATACTTCCATGTGAAACTTTGTAGAGATCATTCTGAATTATACAGTGAAAATGTTCTTTCAAAAATCAGTATTGGATATTTTGAATGCTTTTTTCCTTAGGACATTCTCTGAGAAAATTTAAATCAATCATCAAAGAACTAAGATAAATTTTACTAGAGTGTGTGCTGTTTGGTGGAATATATAGTTTTTATTCTTCCACAAGTACCATTTTCTTCACTCATTTTTTTTTGGGGAGGGAATAAATAACAGAGTCTGAGTTTGAGGTGAGATGAGAGTTTGCATTATAATTATGTTGATCCAGTAGAATTACTCTTCGATTTGTGTCGTTGATTTCACTCAACTAATAGTTAAGTGCCTCCTATACATCCACTATTCTCTGCCTCAGAATTGACAGTAAGTGGAAACAAGAATTTCTGTCTTTTTTGTGCTTACCCTCTAATGGAAGGAGGCAGAGAACAAAGAATTGTAAAAGTGGTTGTACCCTTGCATGAAGGTAAATAGGTTGCTACCCCTGCCTAAAGTTACCACCATAACCATCCAGAATACATAGTCTGTTTCTTCTCAATATAACAGCAGAAATAGCTTAGAAAGAGAGAGAGAGAGGAAGTGGTGTCAGACAGGGTCTCAGAAGAAGATTACATGGAGCGCTCTCTAGAAAAGACAGCCAGGAATCCAGATGATACTGCTATTGGAGGTCATAGTAAAGGCGGTTCTGATTCTATCCCCAGTTTCACAGGCTGTGAGTCTAGCTCCCCTACATATGATTTCTCTAAACTCCTAAGCTTACTTAGTATCCACCTTCTAGGAGAGATGAAGGCTGGGACAGACTGGCCTTGTGGCAGTGGCATCATCATGGCATCTTCCATGATGCCATGAAGTTAAAAAATTCTCAGAAATCTTGAATCACAGTTATAGGGAAAGATCATGTGAAAAACTGAACTGCTGCCCACCATTTTTCTGGCTTCCCACCTGCTTTGCATTCTTTTTCTAGTAGCCTATACTTCCCATAGGAGATCCGTGCACAATCACAGGACAGAGTCCTGTTCCTCTGGCCCTCATCTGTTCTCCCTTGTCTAGCAGCCCAGTCAGGCCAATGTGTCATTCCAAAGCTCCTTAAAAATCTCGTGACAATTTTTTCCACTTAATTAAAAATGAAAATTACTAATTTTCTTTTATTTATAATCTGATAAAAAAAATTAGAAAATGGCTAGTCCACTTTAGGTAGAAGTTTTGTGGATATTGAGGAAGATGAGAAAATAACCTTTCACTCTGTCACACCCAAGTTGAATTTTTCAGCATAATAGGCTGGTATACTCATCCCAATTACTCCCAACTACATCTATCTATATGACTGGAAATAATAAATATTATCTTAAGGAATTTGGAGATCTGTGTGTATGTGTGTGTGTATGAATATTCTAGCACTGGTTTTAAAGGTTTAAAAAAAAACAGTGACAATGTTGAAATTTACTTGAGTCATATATTCCCAGAAAACAGTAACAGTTGAGAAATCCCTCCATCTTTTTTCTCCGAAAACCTCCTTACCATTTTGTGTTCTGAGAAACTGCTAACCACAAAGGACCACTTTGCCCTTGGTATTCCAAAATAATAGCCACCCCCATCCTTCCTTATGACATTTTTAAAACCCCAATTGTTCTCCCTTTTCTTTGATATGTTCCTCATTAGTAGACATTCTCCCTATTGCAATAAACTACATGAAATCATCTCCTTAATTACCTTGTGCATTATATCTTAGCAGCCACTATCTTTTTTATTTTTACAAAGTCAACACAAACTTTTGAATTAAACAGTTTTTTAATGAATCAACCCTTTAGAAATATTATTTTATAAAGACTTAGAATGCATGCTATTTTTGTTTTTTTAAAAAAAAATTCACTGGCTAAGTTAGAACAATAGACATATCTTTTAGTTTTACAGAAAATGCACAAAATGAGAATAGATTTGCTTTTTGCAATTTTTTTCACAACTTCTCTTATAAGAAATATGTTTTGGAGGTAAAATTTTATTTACTGTATGTTAAACCAACCAATATGAAAGTTCTTTAAGTTTCTTAAAAATGTGTTCAGCTTTTTTATGATGAAACTTTTAACCTGGGGAGTCCTTTTAACACACAGGGCAGTTAATCTTCTTTACCTAAGCCTGTATCTGTGAATAAATATTTTGTTAGACTCTTACATGGGTAAAATTAGAGAACCAGAGAGTTGTAATCCTCTAAAGAAATAGCAGTATTTGTTTTCATTTAATGGAAGAGTTATTTTTCACTCATTTTTATTTATTTATTTTTAACATCTTTATTGGAGTATAATTGCTTTACAATGGTGTGTTAGTTTCTGCTTTATAACAAAGTGAATCAGTTATACATATACATATGTTCCCATATCTCTTCCCTCTTGCATCTCCCTCCCTCCCACCCTCCCTATCCCACCCCTCTAGGTGGTCACAAAGCACCGAGCTACCTAGTTTTACTACTGGAATATTCTGAAAATTGTCACTTACAGATATAGATCATTTATCCTGAGTCAAATCATCAGTTCTTTGGAGGATCAAAAACCTGCACGCTAAAAGACGAATGGCAATTCTATTTTAAAGTATTCAGGTATAACTGGAAAGTACATGTCCATATTAGATAATTTAAAGTTGCCCCTTTTAAAAGCAGTTATTGCTGCTTTTTTCAGAGCCGGAGCCTGTCCTGGATTTATAGGATTCCTATTAACTTAGAATAATTCAAACGACTTTTCTTTTTGTCCAAAAAGCAGGGAGAGAATACCTCAGCACATGACTCAAGTGAACAAAATTATGAGATGTATTTATCTATTTAAGAAAATGAAGTATTTTGAAACTCTTTAGTAGCAATTTTTTACACAATTGCAATGTAAACAACATCTATATATACACACACACATATATACATACATATATGTACATACATATACCAATATAAATAAATAAATATATATATATATATATATATATATATATATGTACCAATGTTTTGATATATTTATCGGGGCCATTCTTAACTATTCATTAAAGCAATACAAAGCAAAGAAACCTTTAGCCAGTCAACCGCCCAGTGGTGAATGCCACTTTCATGCCACCTGAAATAAAACCATATATCTTCAAGGACATTCTATAGCACACAGATATCACTGAGTTCAGACTTTGCATCTGTTTTATATCACTGCATTCATTGGTTAATCACCACAAGGGGAAAGTTACGTGACGATTCCTATCACCACTTAGCCACTCCAAATGAGGACACTGTTTTCAAACATGATAAACTTACCCAGAGCAGGAAAACGCAAAGGAAGTTTCTTGTTTAATCCCGGATGAAGATTTTTTCTGACTCTATTTTAATTATCTTCTTTGATTATAAATGAGAAGACTTTCCTCTGGTTTGTCTGGTTTCACGTTCTTATAATTAATGTAGCAGTGGGGGGTGTTCAAATGTAGTGCTTCCTGAAATGGGAAATACCAGAAATTAATATGGCAGTATGTTACATGGAAGGATTCTGTAGTCACTTAAGTGATGAGACACTGCACACTCTGTTCACGTAATGGAAATCCAATGTTGAGAGTTAGTTAACTACTCCATGATATTGCTGCCTCACCATCTATTTTGTGTGGCCAGGGGCCCTGAAGGGGCCTCGGACTGACGCTATCTCCTCCTGAGATTGCAGGCTCTATATGACAGCCTACAGAGTCACAAGCAGATGTAAGCTCTTGGTATGACTTCCCTAGGAGCCCCTGTGAGCGACAGTCTCCCCTACCTTCCAGGACCTTCTCCTTGTGTGCCCCTTAGATAAGTCCCCTGTGAGCGACAGTCTCCCCTACCTTCCAGGACCTTCTCCTTGTGTGCCCCTTAGATAAGTCCCCTGTGAGCTTATCCAAACTGTGGTCTTTTTGGTTTGAATTGACCAATCTGGCCTTAACCCAGAAACCCCAAAGTTTCCCCTATGGTTGCTAATAAAAGCATGCGCCCCAGGTTCTGTCATTCTCTCTGTCTGCACTCTTCCTTGACCTCCCTGTGTGGCCCCTTGTGACATGCCATTTACTTCCTCCAGAACCTGTGAATAATAAACTTCTCTCTGTCAGTTTCCCTTATGGTCTTTTGTTGAACCATCCAACACACGAGACTGTACTTAAATGTTAATGTAACAAAGTCACATCTCTCAAAATGCATCTTCTTAAAGACCCTAAGTCTTGCAGTAAAAATGTTTAATTTTATTTAAATGTATGTAATGTTTAATTTTATTTAATTATGAGTGAACAAGTTTGGGTAATTCTACACTAATACATTAGGTGGTTTCAAGTAACATAAACTTGTAAGCTCTCATCTATACTGGACCTTATTATAAATATATGCAGGAAAGCAAAAAATCTTTTCAATAGCCTCATAGTCAGGTCTCATAGAGGAATTTTTTTTTTAATTTTTAATATATTTTTTATTTATTTTATTCATCCATAGTTGATTTACAATGTTGTGTTAATTTCTGCTGTACAGCAAAGTGATTGTTATACATATATTATTCTTTTTTCTATATTATTTTCCATTATGGTTTATCATAGAATATTGAATATATTTCCCTTTGCTATACAGACAGTCCTTGTTGTTTATCCATCCTATATATGAGTTTGCATCTGCTAATCCCAAACTCCCAATCCATCCCTTCTGCACACCCCTGCCGCTCGCAACCACAAGTCTGTTTTCTGTGTTTGTGAGTCTGTTTCGAAGATAAGTTTATTTGTGTCATATTTTAGATTCCACACATAAGTGATATCATATGGTATTTGTCTTTCTCTTTCTGACTTACTTCACTTAGCATGATAATCTCTAGGTCCATCCATGTTGCTGCAAATGGCATTTCATTCTTTTTTATGGCTGAGTAGTATTCCATTGTATATATGTACCACATTTTGTTTATCCATTCATTTGTCAATGGACATGTTGGTTGTTTCCATGTCTTGGCTATTGTGAACAGTGCTGCTATGAACACTGTGGTACATGTATCTTTTCAAATTATAGTTTTGTTTGGATATACGCCAGGAGTGGGATTGCTGTATCATATGGCAACTCTATTTTTAGTTTTTTGAGGAACCTCCATACTGTTCTCCTTAGTGGCTGCACCAACTTACATTCCCACCAACAGTATAAGAGCGTTCCCTTTTCTCCACACCCTCTCCAGCATTTGTTATTTGTAGACTTTCTCATCATAGCCATTCTGACTGGAGTGAGGTAGTACCTCACTGTAGTTTTGATTTGCATTTCATCACAGAGGAATATTTTGTTACTCATGGTTTACAGGCATCCAAATGATGATCAGAATAAGATTGATGCTATGGTGATCTGATCCTCCAATCAGCAGAGGCATTACTATTCCCTTTCTCTGATACCATTATGGAAACCCAATTGACCAATAGTAGAAGGAGGAATGGGAGCAGTAGAAGCACTGACAAGAAGATCTCAAATTGAATCACGAAAGAGAATTGGTTGGATTAATCAGTCACAAGCTAGTATAGGCAGCTCTTCTCCAAGACACCTCAGTGAAGGAGGTGGCTAGACTGGACACTTTTAGAATCATAGATCATCATGCTTTGTGTCACATGACTTACTCCTTTGCTCATAGCTAATCGGGCCAAAGTCAAGGCAGTTGACTTGGAGTTGTATGCCTTATTTATTATATGTTAAATTGTTATATGTACAGGGGTCGCTTTCTAAACCATCTATTTTTTTAAATTGGACTAGCAGTTTTTCAGGGCCACTGAAATGAACTGACAACTGTCAACCTATATTTTAATCACTTGGTGTAACTTCTGAAACAATTTTTCAAGGCCAGTATTATACCCATTAGTACTTCTAAGCTAAGATTCGGCAGACTGTCCAAGTTTAGTAAAGTGTCAGAGATTCAAAGCCTGTTTGGTTCAACACCTAAGCTAAAGTTTCTTTGATCTGTCACCATCTTCCTCTCTTGCTTACTCTACAGCTAAATAGACTCGAGCATCAGTCCACCCCCACCTTTCATGATTCTTCTTTGTGGGGTTGCTTCATCAAAGAGAAGTTATGTGTAGTAGAACAGATGCCCTTGTATCCTTCTCATTTTTTTCTGTGTCTCACAGAAATAATCATTGGAATTTACGAGGAAATCAATGTTATGTCTACTGAACTTGGCCTAATATACATATGTAGGAAAAGTTGTTAGGGAATTAATTGACCTCTATCCTATTTTAGGTTTGTTGTAAAATACATTCATTCATTCAGTTTAGTCAGATCCTGTTTCTGCCTTAAAATTGTCTTTATGGAAATACTGACTGATGCAGAATCCCTGTTAGGAATATAAGATGACTATGATACTTAGAAGTGTTTTCTTCCTTCCTCAAAATGAGAAATAACTACCCAGCCAAGAAAAACTAGGTCTGCACAAGTTTAACTTCTTAGTCAACATCTGAAGTAAAGTTGTAACCTTAGTAAATGAATTTGCTTGTGCCTACCTCTCTTCCTCTGTAATATAGAACTTGTCTATCATAACTGTTAGCATTTATGTATTGAGGGTGATTTTTACATAGAGAGTCCGAGAGAAGAATCCACTCATCTCAGATTTTCTGGTTGTATTTTAGCCTCCCAGCTTTTCTCATACATAAATGGTTTTTAGAACCTTGAGATGGGAAGGTCGGACTTAGTTTCTATCACCAATACTGTCTCACATTGTACAATTATGTTAAGTTCGATATTCAAAAAAGCCTGGTTTTATTGATCCAGCCAATATATTGCAAAAAGATTCTAGGACCCTGAATATTCCAGTCCTTTGAACTGTGGAAAAACACTAGGACAGCGTGAGAACGTACTGTACAAAGTACTCAACGGCCTGAGAAATATTTGGCCTTGGATGAAGTAATAGATAAAAGGCTTATTCCTAGGACTGAGTGGCATAGCTCAACCTCTGTCTAAAACAGAGGATGGACAGTCAAAAATATTTTTCTGCTCCAGAAAAAGGGGTTTTTGGAAATGATCTTTTAAGAAGTCAGGAAAGGGTAAGTGTTTGTTAGTTTTACTCTTGAGCCCCAAAAGGTGGCTGACAGTTCTAACCAGTCTGATTATACCATACAACAGATCTGTCTACCCATAGTGATAAGCCATTTGTGGGGATCCTCGCTTCTGTAACATATTCCTGTCTTCCAAGTATCATCTCTGTTCATTTTATTTTTGTCTAACCTAACCATTTGCTTTTGTCCAACAGATTTAGTTTACTATTTAGTTTTCAGCTATATTTATGTCGCCTGCCCCATATAGACCAGACCCAAGGAAATGCTGCCTTTCTGTATCACTTTGCTCTGACTGGTGGCTGGCATGGGCTCCACTTTCTCCCCTAAGATACTTTGGATATTTTCCCCCTGGTGTTTTGCCTGTTTTAAAGGGTAATCTATATGATTCATTTTTTCTGCTCTCCTTCTATGCCCTTCTTCTGCTTCTCCTTTCACTGACTTTATTACTACCAAACACCTCATTTTTCAGTCTGGCTTTACTTTCTTTTGGTGTCATAAACTCAGAGCCAAGCAATTTTGTCAGATACTTGGTAAACATTTTTATCTTTAAATTCTGGCCTTTCTTTGGCTTTGGAAAGTTGTCTTATTTCTTTTTTTATTACATTTTTAATGGGTAGTTTTAGGTTTATAGAAAAATTGCATAGAAAGTATAGAGTTCCCATATTACATACCCCACACACACCCCTCCTTTCCCCACACACAGTTTCACCTATTAACATCTTTCATTAGTGCCCTACATTTGTTACAATTATTTAACTTTTACTGATACATTATTATTAACTAAAGTCCACACTTTACATTAGGGTTCATTCTTTATATTGTGCAGTCCTAGGGGTTTTAACACGTGTAGAATGACATGTATCCACCATTATAGTATCTTAGAGAACAGTTTTGCAGCCCTAAGATTGCCCTCTGCTCTACCTATTCATCTCTACCCCTCTCTCTGAACCCCTGAAAAACACTATTTTACTGTCTCTTTAGTTTTGACTCTTCCAGAATGTCATATTGTTAGAATCATATAGTAGGTACCTTTTGCAGACTGGCTTCTTTCACTTAGCAATATGTATGTAGGGTTCCTCTGTGTGCTTCTGATAGCTCATTTCTTTATTCACATACATTTAATTTTATTTCATTGATCACTTTGTTTTTTTCTGTTCCATTTGGCCATTCTCATCTCTTAGATTCTTTAATGTGTGACCTCTTAGGCCTGTCCTCCTGGTATTTATTTCATCATATTTATCCTTTTTGTCTTTTCCTCTGAATTCTAAGAGAATGTCATGACAACTTAAAATTGAAGTAACTTTTTTCAGATTTTAATCAGCAATGGTGCTTTTCATTTCCATGAATTATTTCAGATTTCCAATGACTTCAATCTATCTAGAGGCCTCTCTCCTAGAACGAGCTCTCATCTTTATTGCTTGAATGCCTTCCTATCTTGTCTCTCTACATCTCCTTCTAGCCTCTGCCAACCTAATTCCCACAGACTTGCCAGAGTGATATTCCAAAACCAAATTTGGTCATGTCATTTTCTTGCTCATAATTCTTCAGTTTTCCATTATCCTTAGGATAAAATTCAAAATCCTCAACATAGCTCCCTAGACTCTGGATGAGCTAGCCCTTTCTTCTAGGACCTCCAGCCTAACCTGTATCTTTCCTCCCTCAATCTTTCGGTTTGGCCTCTTGGTTCTTGGAACATATTATTTATTCTCATTGCTAATGATTCTTATATGATTTTTATTCTGCCTGCTTCGTGTTTTCCCCAAGTCTTGCCTGGCTAATTCCAACTCATGTTTTCCTTCCCAGTTTAAATGTCATTTGTTCAGGGAAGCCTTCTGCGGTTCCACAAATCAGGTCAGCAGCCTGCTGTTGTGTGTGTTACTTGTGGTGTGGTTCCCCACCATAGTGCTGTATGCACACTTGTGATTTATTTTAATTAAGTGGGATGAGACGAGTAGTTTACCACTTAAATGCAGACTTTGTTAAGGACAGGAAGTGTGTCTTCTTCATTCACAACAGGGTCCTCAGAGCCTAGCTCAGTCCCTGCAACATGGCAGTATACAATAAATACTTGTTGAAGAAATTGTTTTCCTCACCTCTTTCCTTTTTTGCATAGGACTATTCTAGTTTCATAGATCCACTATCTCAAAATCTTGTTAAAAATACAAAGTTGGGCTTCCCTGGTGGTGCAGTGGTTGAGAGTCCGCCTGCCGATGCAGGGGACATGGGTTTGTGCCCCGGTCCAGGAAGATCCCACATGCCGCGGAGCGGCTGGGCCCGTGAGCCATGGCCGCTGAGCCTGCGCGTCCGGAGCCTGTGCTCCACAACGGGAGAGGCCACAACAGTGAGAGGCCCGCGTATCGCAAAAAAAAAAAAAAAAAAAAAAAAAAAAATACAAAGTAAACATTTGAAAATTCCATTTTCTTCTTTGTACTGTATTTCAGAGGATGTGTTTGCTCTGATTTCTTTGAAACACATTATCTTTTTGAGGATTTTTTAAAATTCTACTTACTGTGCTAGTGTTAATCTCATTGATAAGGATAAATAAGTTGAAATAGAAATAAGGTATTTTGGGGGGAATTGGTGAGGATACCTATCTTAAATTGCAGTAAATGTACTATTTTGCCCCCAGCTTTCATCTGGATTGGAAACACTTACTATGCAAATTCAGAGATATGACAGCCTGAGAAGAGTGAGGAGAAAATGAGAGCAGGAATTGGAAATTGTGCCTCTGCAATGAAGAGTTTCTGTTTCATGTTTCCCAAAACCATCAGGAGCCCTGTTTGGGGCCTGCAATGGCTGCTCTCGTCAGAAGCCAGTCCCTGCAGGGTCCCTTTTACAGAGCAGGAGGCTTTCTGTCCAGTGCAACAAACAGAACTTTTCTACAGGGATCAGTTGGTTTCAAATGGGTCTCCTGATTGTCCCACAGGTGGCCTCACCTCTCAACCCACCCTGTCTGTCAAAGATGTGGACAGGATTCCACCACTGTTTGCTTTAGTCATTTGTTATGCAGATCATTCTTAGGTAAACAAGAGGTAGTTGTTTTTTTCTTTAACTTCATCTCATGTTCTGTAGATGTAGCTGAAATTTGTCATTGTTTCTGACATGGATCCCATTTTTCTATTATTATGCATGCGTCTCCCTAATTTAGATCACTTCGTGGAAGTTTTAGAGAGCAAAAATTGCTCCCAAAGTAGCTCGTGCTCACCTTGTCCTTTTCCTTCTCTCACATCCATTTAAAATATGACTTCCTTATGTGTTTATAGGCAGTTATTGATATGCACAAGCTACAGTCTTCTGCCTATTTCCCAGGACACTAAATGGGAAGGTGAGGTAGTAGAGGTGATGGGAGGGATCCAGGCCTTTTGTGAAACTGGTGGTCTCATTGTGCAGGCATTAGTGATGAAAGCTTCACAGCGCCGTGAGAGAGAGAGGTAGTTAATCAGCTCAGCTTCTACAGCAGATCCCTAGCCTTAGGTGTTTAGGGTGTCATGGGCCTTGATTCCACTTCTCTCTTTTTATTCCCAAGACATGTGCTACGGTGTATTTCGGTCTGGGTCATCTTCACTTTGCCAAGGACTTGCTTGGTTACTGGCACTCTTCATCCTCTGTCAATGAGTTAATTAGGTTCATCTCTGTTTGCAGCCTGTTGGAAGTGGAGCAATTATTGGGGTTAACCAGTGATAGGGATGAGAATCTGCTTCCCAGGTTATGATCCTCAGTTTGGCTCAAATAAATTTCCTCTTTTTTTCTTCTTAACTTGATAGTTAATTAAATTTCCACTGACATCCTATGACTAGTAAGTTGCAGAATAGAAATTAAAATCCTGACAGTCTGGCTTCAAGAATATAACAGGGCATGTAACGTTCCATAGTGTTTATATAATATGAGATTTTTTTTCCTTTTTTACTATTTGTACTTTATAATGCCTTTCCTTTTTTTTTGGTGGGGGTGTGAATCATAGAGGGTCACCATTCAGTGATCCAAATGAGAAATAAAATATAATAGTTCAACTGTACTGGCATTATCACTGTCAATCATCCTGGGTATAAGATGATCTTTTGAGAAGGAACAGCAACTAGGTCTTGTGCAAGGTAATTGATCACTAAAATAATGGACTTCTGGGCTTCCCTGGTGGCGCAGTGGTTGAGAGTCCGCCTGCCAATGCGGGAGACGCGGGTTCGTGCCCCGGTCCGGGAAGATCCCACATGCCGTGGAGCAGCTGGGCCCGTGAGCCATGGCTGCTGAGCCTGCGCGTCCGGAGCCTGTGCTCTGCAATGGGAGAGGCCGCAGCAGTGAGAGGCCTGTGTACCGCAAAAAAAAAAAAAATAAATAATGGATTTCTGGAATCTTCATTTGTTCCTTTTAAAAATATCAACTTAAAGAGAAAATCTAACCATCTGTTATGGACTGAATGTTTGTGTCCCCTCAAAATGTATATGTTGAAATCATAACACCCAATGTGATGGTATTTAGAAGTGAAACCCTTAGGAGGTAATTAGGTTTAGATAAGGTGATGAGGGTGGGAAGCTCATAATGAAATTAGTGTCCTTCTAAAAAGAGGGTAAGAGATCAGAGCCCTCCCTCTCTCTGCCCTATGAGGACAAACAAAAGTAGGTCATCTGCAAGCCAAGGAGAGGGCCCACACCAGAACCCAACCATGTCAGCACCCAATCTCAGACTTCCCATCTCCAGAACTGTGAGAAATGAATATCTGTTGTTTAAGCCACCCATTCTATGATGTTCTGTTGTAGTCAAACTGACTAAAACAGTAGTACCTAGATTATTACTTAATATTACCCTAAATATAAAATAAAAACCACATTGATTTAAAGGAAAAGCTTGCTGCTTGATGCCTGTCCTTTGGAATTCTGAACCTTTCACTCCTTGATCTGTAAGATGGACCTTTTTATATATGGAAGAATTTTCAAGGCAGTTTCCCTGATCTTTGGTCAAAAATTCTCCTGATAGACCAAAATATATCAAAAAAAAGTAGAGATTTTATTTTCACCTTAATTTTTTACATTTCTCAATTAAGGCAAAGAAATATACAAACCCCACTCAATAAATAGCCAGCCTCAGGCATCAGTATCTCTGCCTAGATATTTTTCCTCCTGCCTGGGAATCCTCGTGCAGTAGCTTTTTTCTGGTTATGGCAGAAGGAGCTCCCTAAGTGACATTGAACCCAGGTCACATATGTAGTTGGCCCAAACTTTACTGTTAATCAATTGTCTTAGCCATTTTATGGTTTTTATCTAATTGTTCATTCGTGGGCTGAGCTAATACCTCGCAGCCAAGCAAATTTTTATGACTCTGTGTATAATTTCTGAACAACTAGGGTGTATAATGGAAATGAAAGTGCTGACACAGTGCTTTCTCTAGTGGCATGAGTGGCCTCAGTATTACAAAGCACACTTTTATTGCATCCTTCCACCAGGTCATTTATATGAAGCATAGATTGAAATATAATTTAGAAGTGTGATGTTGGTACTTGAACCCAGTAGCAAGAATATGAAAACCATCAAACAAATAAACAGATAAATGTAAATGATCCAGAAATAGAAAATGACTGACTCAGCAAGGCCTCTAATAATTTAAACATGGCTATTAGAATCTTTTAGAGGGCGTGTCTAAATCAGGCTTTTTGAAATAAATATTTCCCTTAGTTCTGATCCAAATCACCTTTGACTTGAAATATTAAGATAGTTGAGACTACAGTGCTTTTGGCCTAAATTAAAAAACGAACAAACAAACAATAACTCCCTTGCCTTTCTTATTTTTTTAAATAAAGGCTAACATTGTGTGTGTGTGTCTGTGTGTGTGTGTAAGGGTAATCTTGGGATGCTAAATTAAGGGAACAATATTATTGACCGTATCCATCCTTTCTATAATGTAACCACAATACTTTTTTTTTTTTTTTTAACAAACTAGAAAGTAAAATAAGCAAGAGAATAGGAAAATGAAGAAGGCCTTTTCTCTCTTTGACAGTATTTACTAAACATCATCAAGGTAGTTAGACTCCAGGCATTGGGTGGTTGATTAGGAGGGTTGATTCTGAAATCTCACATGTTGATAAATTCAGCAAACATCATAATGGACTGATATTGTAGAAGGAAAAGGAGGAGATGAGTTAGTAACTGAGCATTTTTATCTTATCTAAGGTCTGCTTTTTCATCCTCTTTCTCCTTCTCTCTTTTCTTTCCAGACCCTACTCCTACCCCAACCTCATTGATTACAAAAGTGAAATGTAGGTGGAGAGACAATATTAGTCTGGAAATATCAGAAATATCTACTTAATAAACAGGAGAATGGATGAGTGCAAGTAAGAGAATAAGCTGAATTGGGGAAATGTAGTTTTCACATGATCTTGATGTACTAATTCCATATTTAAGAGCACTAGATTCTGCCAGAATTTTAGAAATACATTCTAAGTAGTGCCATTTTTTGTTATTAACCTTATTCCTCTTTTTGAGCTCATCTCCCACCCTAAGTTTCTTCTTACCTGTCCTATAGGCTGTCAAGTGCCTTTCTGATGCTTTGGGGTTATTGGAAACCTCCTAGTTTATATAAGTGTATGCATCTCCCTACCCCAACCCTCATGTGTTTTTTTTTCTTAATTAATTTTTATTGGAGTATAGTTGCTTTACAATGTTGTGTTAGTTTCTACTGTACAGCAAAATGAATCAGGTATAACTATACATATATCCCCTCTTTTTTGGATTTCCTTCCCATTTAGGTCACCACAGAGCATCAGAGCTTCCCTGTTGCTATACAGTAGGTTCTGATTAGTTATCTATTTTGTATATCATATCAATAGTGTATATACGTCATTCCCAATCCCCCATTCCTCCCACACCTCCAACCTCTCATGTTTTTTCTCCTTCCTTCTCTATCCAATCACATTTCAGAGAAATTTCTAATCTCTCAGCTAAATGCTGTTTTTATGAACATGATCCACACTCAAGTATCAATATAATAAATATGGAACAATTCCCATAATGATTTTTTTTTTGCATTTTGAAAAAAATACATTGTTTTCCCAAATGACTCTCTATGTGGAAAAATATTTTAGTTAAGAACTTTTACAATTTTACTCTTTTCTAGCCACCTCCTGGCTCAGGCATTCTCTGTCATCCTATGTAATCAGTGTCTCTAGCCTAGGTGGAATATTAGAAAGAGCATGGACATCAGAACTCAGATCTAGCCTCAAATACCAGCTCCCTCAACAATGAGCTCAGTGACCTTGACCAAGTTATCAAATCATGATAACCTTTTGGGCCTTCTGCAAGAAGCTGGTAATAACTACTTCATGAAAGTGGTACAAGATGACATACATAAAGCAACTGGAAGAGTACCTCATTGCAGGCACTCGATAAATATGGTATCTATTGATTAAATGATTCGAATTTAATAGTATCATAAGTGCTAAGGTAGAAAATACTTGAGATAATTGAGTTACATCCTCCTTATTTACGGATGAGAAAGCTGAGGTTCAAGAGAAGGCAAGTGTTTTATCAAAGGTCACTAAATAATTAGAACTGGGGTTAGATCTAGAGCTGAAGCATATTTAATTAATGTTGTTTATATTATTCTGTACACCTGCCCCTCAAAGCCCTGTATTGTTTTGAATTTTGTTGCTTTTTATTACTATGCCCTTCTACCCACACCCTATTTTAGGACAAGTCACCCTTTCCTCTCTCGTCTTTCTTTTTCTTCTAAAAGAGAAAATTATCTTATTATCTCGTAATTGTGGCCTATGAAAGTAACTGCACTGTTGCTCACAGAGTACCACCCTCTCTTGCACACGCCATTCCTATCAATAAGTAGTTCCATAGCCTCCACCATAGCCTCAACTTTAGATCTGCCACATTTGATTCTTTGTCCACGTTGCTAATTTCTCCTGGACAATTGGTTCTTAATTTTGCCTCCTCAAACTCTTCTAACAGTTGAAATGACCATCCTTTTCTAGAACATTCTATTTTCTAAATATTTCCTAGTCTAGGATGTAAAATGTATATATGCATTTCATGGTAATGTAAAATTACTTTCATAGAAACTTAAAATGATTAAACAACATGTTACAGATATCATTTCTCATCACAGGAAGACACTGACTTCCAAATTTTTATATCTTACTGCAAAACAGGGGAAGAAAAGTCCACATTCTTCAAAAAGAAAATAGCTTGAAACAGTCAGATTTAACATGCTTCAGTTTCTGGATTTCTGTTTCCCTAATTGTTGTCCCACTGATTTTTTTCTCAGTAGTCCCTGTAAGTGTCCAAATTGCCAGAACAAAAACCCCATATTAAAAATATATAATTACTTACATTTTTATCAATTATAAAATATTTTGAAAATCTGTAAATTATGTATTCTTTTTTTAATTTTAAAGAAACAAAACTTGAGATAAAGCTTCATCCAATCCCTTCCACTTTTCTTTCTGCAAGAGCAACCATTAACCTGAAGTTGGCTCTTGTCATTCTAATTCATGTTCTTTCCAATTGAAATACATACAAATATACACATAAGCCATAAATAGTATTGCTGTTTTAGACAAATTACAATATTATATTGTAGATATATTTTGCATAACTAATTTTTTCTTTTCAGCATTTTATGTTTCAGTCATGTGTTGAAACATGTATTTCTAATCCATGAATTTCAACTGCTAAAAAAGGTTTCATTTTATGAATATACCAGAGTTTAGTTATTACATCCTGTTTTTTGGCTATGATCAGTAATGTCAGGTGACCATTCCTGGACATGCTTCTTTTTGTACTCATGCAAGAGCATCTATACGGAGAATGCCTGAAAACAGGAATTGCTGGTTTACAGGTATGAAGATCTTAAACCTAACTACATATTGACAGATTGTTTTCTACAGTAATTGTTTTCTACAGTAATTTACACCAGCAGCGTAACATTTCATCATCTTCCTTGACAACTCCATGTGGAACCAGACTTTAAAGTTAATTTGCTTTAAAATTTTTTTTAAGTTATTGTTAGATTTTTCCCCTTTGGTATGAAACATATTTTTGGACCTAGAAGCAATAACACCCCAAAACAATGAGAATTCCTAGCTTCTGGATTTTGGTTTCCTTACTAAAAGGAATCAGGCCTCCTAGGACTGATTCAGGGAAAGTATGAGATGAGCCTGGAACATCTTCCAGAAAGTACTAAGAAAAAAGGAGGAAGCAAAATAACATAGGAACCAGTTTGATGGGATTTCCATTGTGAAATCCAGAACAATTTAAGCATTAAAAGTAAATAATAGCCATAATGGATTATCACACTTTGGGAAAATAAACTATACTGATACCAAAATATGAGTAACAAAAATATAATAAAGGTAGAAAGGATGACAGATTTAGAAAACCATCATTTTACAAAAATCATAGTAAAAATTGACACAGACAAATATCATTGCTGGATACTAAAACCAAAAGTTCATTGACAAATAAGATATTTACATAATTTCAAAGTATCTTCCCACAGGTTACTCACTAATTATAAAGGGATTATAAAATACCTTTGAAGCAAAGAAATCTGGCAGAAACTACCATAAATAGATGATCAGGTTAAAATAACCAAGAAGAGAATAAGCTGGGACTTCCCTGGCAGTCCATTGGCTAAGACTTCACCTTCCAATGCAGGGGATGTGGGTTTGATCCTTGGTCGGGGAGCTAAGATCCTACACACCTCGTGGCCAAAAAACCAAAACATAAACCAGACGCAATATTGTAACAAATTCAATAAATACTTAAAAAAAGAAGAATAGAATAAGCTGACATCAAGTTCCTTCTGATATATTTGAGAAAGATAAAATATCACCTATGTAATGTTTCTGATAAAAATGTATAAGCTGAATTGAATAATGAAGAAACAATGAGAAAAACCCAAACTGAGGGATCTCCTACAAAACATTGGGTGTGTACTCTTTAAAACAGCAAGGTTATGAAAGATAAAGAAAAGGGAGGAACTCTTTCATGTTAATGGAGACAAAAGACACTGTGAGGACCATCAGTGACATTTAAACATGAACTATATTACGTAATAACATGTTAATGTTAAATTTTTAAAACCTGCTCAGTGGTTTGGTAAGAGAAGTATTTAGGGGTGAAGGGTCATGATCTCTACACTTACTGTCAAATGTTTCAGCCCCCCCAAAAGAATAAGAATAATGTGTTTATTATTTTATTATTACAGGTGTACATGTCTTGACCATTACTGGTAGTATTAGTTTCATAATAATTTTAGAATGTTCCCATTAAAAATCTATTTGGAATTTAGTTTCATTTTATTGAATTTATAGTTTAATTTGCGGAAGACTGACATTTTATGATATTGAACCATTCTATCCAGGATCATGATATATCTCTTATTTTTTATTAGATCTATTATATTCTCCAATAAAATTGTATAATTTTCTTAAATTACATTTTACTTCTTAAAAACCAAACTAGGAATGAAGTTAGTTTTCATATATTCATCTTGCTAAACTCTCCAATTGATTCTACTAGAACCTGTGGGTTCTCAGAATATTGCACATACATAAGCATATCATTCTCTAAATAATGTCAGATATTTTCCTTCCTTTGCTTTTTAATCTTCCCATACTTTTAAAATATATATTTTTTATCTTATTGCACTAGTTCAGTTCAACAGCTATTGAGCTGTTAGAATATTGGTTAGAAATAGACATAACAGATATCTTTATCTTGTTCCTGACCTTAAATGGAACACTTTCAATAGCTCACTATTTAGTCTCATGTTTGCTATAGGTTTGGGTCAATAATTTTATTAAGCTCATGAAGCTCTCTCTTCTTCCTAGTTTACTTAGAACTTATTTTTATTATTATGAATGCCTTTTGGATTTATCAAACATCTTTTATTCTGTAAATATTGGAATGATAGTATTGTATTTTTGTCCTTTCATCTGTTAATGTGGTGATTACCTTATTACATTTTTTCTAATGTTAAAGCATCTTTGCATGTCTGAAATGAATTCTTATTGGTCTTGATGAATGTGTTTTTACATTCTGAAATCACATTGACAATATTTCATTTAAGACTTTTGAACTTACATTCATATACAAATTTGGCCTTTCCTTTTCCTGTCTTAAACTGTCTTGTTTGTTACAATAGTGTATTAGTCCACACATTTTTATCTTTTTCTGTACCCTGGATCTTTGTTCTTTGTAGATTTAGTGGAAGTCACTTATAAAATTATATAGCCCTAGTATTTTTTAACAAGTTATTGTCATGCAGAGCTTTAAAGTTAACAAAAGTTATTTGGAATAGGAGTTATATAGAAAGTGTAGATATTATTTATTCTCATTTTACAGTTAAAGAAACCAAGCCATAGAAATTAGAAGGCTTTGCTTATGGTCATATGGCATTTACACAGGGAAGGAACTAGGATTAGAACTTCAGTCTTCTCACTAAGGCACCATCTTCCTTTCCTTTTTTTTTTTTTTATCTGTTGAAGCACAGTTGATTAAGTAGAAGCTGAAGCCATTGTTGGTGATTTTATCTTTTCTTTCAAGGCCTGATATGAGTACTCTGTCATCACTAAGGCCACAAGTGACCAACAGTCAGCAAGTGATACGCCTTGATAGATGATCTCCAAGGAGAATAATTCTGCAAACACTTAAATGCAAAGAACATTTGGAACCTGTCAAAATACCCAGTTAATATTTGGATCACCTTGCAGTGTTTCTGTACTTTTTTTTTCTCTAGGGAGGAATAGTAATGTCCTAGAAACCAGAGGGATTTGAATTCTTACAACTGTTGTTTTCAAAGGTCTTAATTTGATTTTGTCATCCTCTTGATAGGGACCATCAGGTGGTGACTGTATTATATGCAGACTTCAAAGTTTTATTCTCTCTTGCCACTTGATGAACGCTCTCTTGAGAGCACAAATGCAAATACTCTCACTTCAGCAGGCAGAGTTTAATCTGCAGCCCTGGTGTGTGGATTCTCCATCACAGAGCAAGATTCACTAAATCTGTCTTTTGCTGTGACGCTGGGGAAGCCATCACTTGTCATCCTGTTCAGTAGAGCATGTTGTAGCACCTGCTTTATATTGTACCTTGCCACAAAGTATCCTTTCTGGTAGAACCTCAAACAACCAAGTATTCTCATTTTTTCCAAATGCCAGGGGAGAAAAGGGGGTATAGACTGATTTGAGCCAAACTTCAGCTGTGTGATAAGGTATTGACTATGTCCGCTTTTCTCTTTAATAAAAGATAACTGTAGAGAAAAAAGCTAAACCTCATAAACCAACAAATCATTTCCTTTCCAATTTTGAATGGCATTTCTCATCCATTGAGACAATTAAGCAGAGATTAAGATAAAATAGGATTTTGCAAAAGCTTTTTAAAAACTTCAGTCAGCTTGATTTTATTTTAAATTTCTACAATCCTTGTAACTATATTTTACTATTTTCCATTTTCTGAAATATATCTGGCATTTTGAAAAAAGTCAACACATATGAAATACATTTTCATACATGTTAGAATATTTATTATTGTGATAAGCCTATGAAAAGGGTATTGTTACTCCTAATTTACAAATGAAGAGCTTTAAGTTAGGGACTTCCCTGGTGGTCCAGTGGTTAGGAGTCCGAGCTTCCACTGAAGGGGGCTCGAGTTCAATCCCTGGTCAGGGAACGAAGATCCCTCACGCAGCACAGAGAAGACAAATCAAAAGAACTTCAGGGGCTTCCCTGGTGGCGCAGTGGTTGGCAGTCTGCCTGCCGATGCAGGGGATGCGGGTTCGTGCCCCGGTCCGGGAAGATCCCACATGCCACGGAGCGGCTAGGCCCGTGAGCCATGGCCGCCGAGCCTGCGCGTCCGGAGCCTGTGCTCCGCAACGGGAGAGGCCACAGCAGTGAGAGGCCCGCGTACCGCGGAAAAAAAAAAAAAAAAAAAAAAAGAACTTAAAGTTAGATAAGTTTAAGTAATATACCCAAGGTCATTACAAAGCTAGAGAACTGCTTTTAATTTGTAGCAGGCACTGTTAGTTACATATCAAAGCAATTGGCCCTCTCCACTGTTCCTTTCTTGTGTAAAACCTAGGATTTACTCTGATGCCACCTTTCCCCAGTGCTACCTACCACTAGCTAAGGAAGGGTAGTTCAATTTCTAGCTCAGGGCTAATGTGGATCTTCTAAGCCTATCATTAGTACCCCAACTCTTCTTGCCTGTGTTGGGTTTAGTGTTTAGACATAGGGTGTAGTTCTGGTTAATGTGATATTAAGGAAGATCTACTAGGGGGTATTTTAGAAAGATTTTTTATTCTTAAAAAGAGTGGTTGCTGTTTCTTCTGCTGTGTGTTGTCTCTGCATGTGATAACTGCTATGGCAGTGACTTTGTATTGTTGAGGGGAGCCAGCATGAGAATAAGACCAGTTCTCTGAGAATGACAGGGCAGAGAGAAAGTTTCTAGGTCTCCGAGGGTATGTTATGCTCCTGAATCCACCAACCTTGGAGACATTTCAACTCATTTCAACCTCCTTATTTTGAGGAGAAATTCATTTAACTTTGTTGAAGCCATTTGGTCTATATCCAAAGTCATCTTAACTGATACACGATAGCCAGGATGTCTGACTCAAAAGCCAGCAACAGTTTTTCACAGAAACACCACAACAGGTAGCCTCCATGTGAATCCATTTTTCACTGAATAATTATAGCTGTCAAGTAGAATTAACATCATCATTTAGAAACAGAGTTCACCAATTCAAATGCCTAATGGAGCCAGTCAGTTAACTTAAGTGGGTAGGTTAGGCTTTTGGAAGCCTGGAGAACAGAGGAGCGGCAAAACTAACCTCCAGCAAATTGCTGACCAGTATTTCCAGACCTACCGGTTTTTTAAAAGAAGGCTTCAAAAGCAGGATCTGGGGGGAGGACAATCTCTTGATTTTTAAATTTTGACCACTAATTTATTTAAAAAACACACAAGCGGAACAAAGTTGAGTTGTTTACTTGTGATTTTGCAACCCCCACCTTAAAAGACTACCATTCTTTTTATATCTATAATTTGTGTAATATGTTAAATAATTTGTGTGAGTTTTACACTAGCCTTCAAAACCACAAAGCCATGTATCTTTTTGAATTATGGTTTTCTCCAGATATATGCCCAGGAATGGGATTGCTGGATCATACCGTAGCTCTATTTTTAGCTTTTTAAGGAACATCCATACTGTTCGCCATAATGGCTGCACCAGTTTACATTTCCACCAACAGTGTAGGAGGCCTCCCTTTTCTCCACACTCTCTCCAGCGTTTATTGTTTGTAGATTTTTTGATGATGGCCATTCAACTGGTATGAGGTGATACCTCACTGTAATCTTGATTTGCATTTTTCTAACAATTAGTGATGTTGAACATCTTTTCATATGCCCCTTGGCCATCTATATGTATTCTCTGGAAACAGAAACTCTGGAAACGGAGTTACAGATGTAGAAAATAAACTTATGGTTACCATGGGGTAAGGGGGGGATAAATTGGAAGATTGGGATTGACATGTACACACTACTATATATAAAATAAATAACTAATAAGGACCTACTGTGTAGCACAGGGAACTCTACTCAATACTCTGTAATGGCCTACATGGGAAAAGAATCTAAAAAAGAGTGGATATATGTATATGTATAACTGATTCACTTTGTTGTACACCTGAAACTAACACAACATTGTAAATGAACTATACCCCAATAAAAAAACACACACACACAGAAAAACCCCACAAACCCAGCAGTGCCAGGGAAATGGTTCTTTATCCCCACTCTAACCTGAGCAGAAACAACACAAGCTGGACCTAGGACTTGGATTTACACCTATGAGGGTGTTTTGGATTTACACCTTGGATTTACACCTATGAGGGTGTTTTGTTTTGAGAAATCATTGCATCTGCAGAAATTCTAAGTTTTAGTTCTCAAGAAAAATAGTGTTTTGCTTTTTGTTTTTATGGAAAGTTTTCTTTTATGACTCCAAGTGTTCCAAAGATTTTTTAAAGCTTTAGGACTGTGGGAGCTTATGGTAAGATTTTGAAATTCATCTAATGCTAGGTTGAAATGTCACAGGCTTACTCAAGCCTTTAAGGAATAGCCAGAGCTTAAGAATGAGTGAATTCAAGGAAGGGCTTCAGAATTTTATGATCACAATTTGACATATTTAGCCTGGAAGAATGGTAGTGGGAAAAATGTTTTCCTTTCTTATTCCTTGCTTTTATTTATTTATTTTTATTTATTTATTTATTTTTTTGCGGTACGCGGGCCTCTCACGGTTGTGGCCTCTCCTGTTGCGGAGCACAGGCTCCGGAAGCGCAGGCTCAGCGGCCGTGACTCACGGGCCCAGCCGCTCCGCGGCACGTGGGATCTTCCCAGACCGGGGCACGAACCTGCGTCCCCTGCATCAGCAGGCGGACTCTCAACCACTGTGCCACCAGGGAAGCCCTATTCTTTGCTTTTAAACTGCATTTTTCCTAATTATTAATATAGTGCATGAGCATTCTAGAACATCTGGAAAGTAGCCAAAATTATAAAATATCAGAATGTATGTTAATAAAATTGTCACCAATCAGAGGCAACTAATACTAATATTTTGTCATAATTTCTCCAAATGCTCTTATTTTTTCCAAATTTTTGTCTTACATATTTGGGATCACATTACAAAATAATTTCTGTATCCTGTTTTCTCATTTTAACATTAATGAGTCTAGAGTTTAGTTCTGAATTTTGAAACCAGTCCAATTTGTGTTTATTTTTAGATAATAACACTTTTTTTCTCTGCCTAGAAGCCTTTAGGATTTTACAAATTTATACTTGATATTCAAATGTTGTGCCAGCATGTACCTTATACTAATTTGCCTGGAATGCATTTGATTTGTGGCAATAGTTTTCTTTGTCATTTCATGAACATTTCTTTTAAATGTTCTGCTTCTGTCTCACTTGTGGGATCTTTTGGGAATCTTAATTCTTCAGTCATATCTGTTGTTTTTCCTCTCCAAGCTTTTAAAAAAAAAATTATTTCAGGATTTTTATTTGCCATCTGAGGCATATTCAGGTTTTTTATTGAAAACATTAATAATTCAAACTCTTGATTCCCTCTCTTATAATATCTTTTTATAGGCCTGGTTTTATTTTTTTTTAATACTCTATAAAGCAAAATGAAGAAATATCACTTGAAAGAATTTTTTTCTAAAAGGCAAGGTGAAGAGAGTGTCCTCAGACCTCTTATATATTCCCCACTACCAGCAAGAACAACCTTTCGGTACATTCCGCCAGCATTCAACGTGCCTGCTTACCCACTTAGTCCACATTTCCACAGGCAAGTAGGAATTGCGGGTGCAATGCAACTCTTCCCACTTCTGGCCATCTATAGTCATGTTACAGGCTGGAAAGTGATTTCACCTGAATTAAATTTGGAACTTAAGAGCTTAAATTTACAGTTTATCAGAGTAAGTTGATTACAGGTACGTATCATCATGCTCACATGAATAATTAAAAGAAAATGAAGCAAGGAAAAAGTTATAAACACAAAAAGTCATATATAAGTAGGACTAGGAAAATGACAAATGAGACAGCAGTGGAAAAGAGATTCCAACCAGTTTGGGAAAGATATAAGATAGACAGTGGAGTAGTCATAAGAATAGCAGAAATGGCTAAAGTCGAAATACTCCTATAAAGCCATAATGATGAGAAAATCTACCCATTAGAGCCCCCAGAGAGTCTCAGGGAATACTGAAGGCCAGGATGAAGCCTGAGATAGAAAAATATGGTGAAATGTTTCTCTCCCAATAGCATGTAACCAGAATACTACCCTTCCCCAATCACTACAGATCAGAGAGTAATTAAACTGAAGGATTTCTTGGACTGTGCAGCGTAAGTCAGAGAGGAGGATGTGATAATGGGCAGGGCTGACTCTGGGGGATATTGTGGGAAAGTATGCTTATAAACTATGAGGTCCCTACACTTCCTCGCTTGGTGATTCTCAGAAGGCCAATAATTGGGTGTGTGTAAGATTTTGTTTTGAAGCTCTGACCAAGGAAACAGTAATGTTTCCCTTACCTTGACTAAACTTTAGACAGATTTCTTCCTCATTCCAGGCATACCTTGTTTTATTGTGCTTTGCAGAGTTTGTGGTTTTTACAAATTGAAGGTTTGTGGCAACCCTGTATCCAAGAAGTCTATTGGCACCATTTTTTCCAATAGCATTTTCTCACCTTGTGTCTGTGTCACATTTTAGTAATTCTTGCAATATTTTAAACTTTCCTATTATTATTATTATATGTATTATGATGATCTGTGGTCACTGATCTTCAATCTCACTGCTGTAATTGTTTTGGGCACCACAAACCATACGCATATGAGATGGGACACAATTTATCGATAAATGTGTACATTTTGACTGCTTCACTGACTAGCCTTCCCCCATCTCTCTCCCTCTCCTTGGACCTCCCTATTCTCTAAGACACAACAATACTGAAATTAAGCCAATTAATAACCCTACAATAGCCTCTAAGTGTTCAAGTGAAAGGAAGAATTGCATGTCTCTTTCAAAAGCTAGAAATGATTAAGCTTAGTGAGGAAGACATGTTGAAAGCCAAGAATGACCAAAAGCTAGGCCTCTTGCACCAGTTAGCCAAATTGTGAATGCAAAGGAAAAGTCACTGAAGGAAATTAAAAGTGCTACTCCAGTGAACACACAAATGAGAAGAAAGTGAAACAGCCTTATTGCTGTTATGGAGAAAGTGTGAGTGGTCTGCATAGGAGATCAAACCAGCCACAACATCCCCTTAAGTCAAACCTAATCCAGAGCAAGGCCCTAACTCTATTCAATTCTGTGAAGGCTGAGAGAAGTGAGGAAGCTGCAGAAGAAAATCGTGAAGCTAACAGAGGTTGGTTTATGAGGAAAGAAAAGGGAAGAAACGGTCTCCATAGTATCAAAGTGTAAGACGAAGCAACAAATGCTGATGTCGAAGCTACAGCAACTTGTCCAGAAGATCTAACTAAGATAACGAATGACAATCTGGCTAAGATAATAGACAACATAATTTTAATGTAGACAAAAGCCTTTTCTTGGAGGAAGATGCCATCTAGGACCTTCATAACTAGAGAGAAGTCAATGCCTGGATTGAAAACCTCAAAGGACAGCCTAACTTTCTTATTAGGGGTTAATGCAGCTGATGACTTCAAATTGAAGCCAGTGCTCATTGACCATTCCTAAAGTCTTAGGGCTCTTAAGCATTATGCTAAATCTACTTTGCTTATGCTCTATAAATGGAACAAAAAAAGCCTGGATGACAGGACATCTATTTACAACATGTTTACTGAATATTTTCAGCCTCGTGTGGAGGCTTACTGCTTAGAAAAAAAAAGATTCCTTTAAAAATATTACCACTCACTGATAATGCACCTGGTTAACCAAGAGCTCTGATGGAGATGTACAACAAGATTCGTGTTGTTTTCATGCCTGCTAATACAACATCCGTTCTGCAGCCCTTGGATCAAGGAACAATTTCAACTTTTAAGTCTTACTCTTTATGTAACACATTTCGTAAGCTATAGCTGCCATAGATAGTGATTCCTTTTATGGACCTGGGCAAAGGCAATTGAAAACCTGGAAAGGACTCACCTAGACCCTGTGATTTTATGGGAAGAAGTAAAAATATCAACATTCACAGGAGTCTGAAAGAAGTTGATTCCAACCCTCAACCAGGATGACTTTGAGGGGTTCAAGACTTCATTGGAAGAAGTAACTGCAGATGTGGTGGAAATAGCAAGAGAACTAGAATTAGAAGTGGAGCCTGAAGATGTGACTGAATTGTTGCAGTCTCATGATAAAATTTGAACATATGAGGAACTGCTTCTTATTCATGAGCAAAGAAAGTGATTTCTTGAGATGGATATACTGCTGGTGAAGATACTGTGCAGATTGTTGAAATAACAACAAAGTCTTTAGAATATTACATAAACTTGGTTAATAAAGCAGTGGCAGGACTTGAGATGATTGACTCCAATTTTGAAAGAAGCTCTGTGGCTAAAATTGTTTCAAACAGCATTGCATGCTACAGAGAAATTGTTTGATGGAGCACACTTCATTTTTGTCTCATTTTAAGAAATTGCCAGAGCCACCCGAACCTTCAGCAACCACCACCCTGATCAATAAGGAGACATTAACATGGAGGCAAGACCCTCCACCAGCAAAAAGAATTACAACTAGCTGAAGCCTCAGAGGATGGTTAGCATATTTTAGCAATAAAGTATTCTAAATTAAGGTATATACTTTGAATTGTTAGACATAATGCTATTGTTACAGTATACAATAGACAACAGTACAGTGTAAATATAACTTTTATATGTACTGGGAAGCCACAAAATTTGTGTGACTCATTTTATTGCAATATTGACTTTATGGTGGTGGTCAGAAACCAAACCTGCCATATCTCTAAGGTATACAAGTATAGGACCCTGACTGCCCTTTTTTTAGAGCATTTACTGTTTTTTTCCCTTAACATCTTTGTTGGAGTATAATTGCTTTACAGTGTTGTGTTAGTTTCTGCTGTATAACAAAGTGAATCAGCTATATGCATACATATATCCCCATATCTCCTCCCTCTTGCGCCTCCCTCCCACCCTCCTTATCCCACCCCTCTAGGTGGTCCCAAAGCACTGCACTGATCTCCCTGTGCCATGCAGCTGCTTCCCACTAGCTATCTGTTTTACATTTGGTAGTGTATATATGTCAGTGCTATTCTCACTTTGTCCCAGTTTACCCTTCCCCCTCCCCATGTCCTCAAGTCCATTCTCTACATCTGTGTCTTTTTTCCTGTCCTGCCCCTAGGTTCATCAAAACCATTTCTTTTTTTAAGATGCCATATATATTTGTTAGCATACGGTATTTGTTTTTCTCTTTCTGACTTCACTCTGTATGACAGACAGTAAGTCCATCCACCTCACTACAAACAACTCAATTTCATTTCTTTTTATGCCTGAGTAATATTCCATTGTATACATGTGCCACATCTTTATCCATTCATATGTCAATGGACACGTAGGTTGCTTCCATGTCCTGGCTTTTGTAAATAGTCCTGCAATGAAAACTGTGGTACATGAGACTTTTAGAATTATGGTTTTCTCAGGGTATATGCCCAGTAATGGGATTGCTGGGTCATATGGTAGTTCTACTTTTAGTTTTTTAAGAAACCTCCATACTGTTCTCCATAGTGGCTGTATCAGTTTACATTTCCACCAACAGTGCAAGAGGGTTGCCTTTTCTCCACACTCGTTCCAGCATTTATTGTTTGTAGATTTTTTGATGATGGCCATTCTGACTGCTGTGAGGTGATACCTTATTGTACTTTTAATTTGCATTTATCTAATGATTAGTGATGTTGATCATCTTTCCATATGTTTGTTGGCAAGCTGTATATCTTCTTTGGAGAAATGTCTGTTTAGGCCTTCTGCCCATTTTTGGATTGCGTTGTTTGTTTTTCTGGATATTGAGTTGAATGAGCTGCTTGTATATTTTGGAGATTAATGCTTTGTCAGTAGCTTCGTTTGCATATATTTTCTTCCATTCTGAGGGTTGTCGTCAGCTTGTTATGGTTTCCTTTGCTGTGCAAAAGCTTTTAAGTTTCATTAGGTCCCATTTGTTTATTTTTGGTTTTATTTCCATTTTTCTAGGACGTGGGTCAAAAAGGATCAAAAAGGATCAAATCACAGCAATCAATTGCTGTGATTTATGTCATAGAGTGTTCTGTCCAGGTTTTCCTCTAAGAGTTTTATACTGCCTGGCCTTACATTTAGGTCTTTAATCCATTTTGAGTTTATTTTTGTGTATGGTGTTAGGGAGTGTTCTAATATCATTCTTTTACATGTAGCTGTCCAGTGTTCCCAGCACCACTTATTGAAGAGGCTCTCTTTTCTCCATTGTATTCTCTTTCCTCCATTGTATTCTCTTTCCTTCTTTATCAAAGGTAAGGTGACCATATGTGTGTGGGCTTATCTCTGGGCTTTCTATCCTGTTCCATTGATCTATGTATCTGTTTTTGTGCCAGTACCATACTGTCTTGATTACTGTAGCTTTGTAGTATACTCTGGGAGCCTGATTCCTCCAGCTCCATTTTTCTTTCTCAAGATTGTTTTGGTTATTCAGGGTCTTTTGTGTTTCTGTACAAATTGTGAAATTTTTTGTTCTAGTTTTGTGAAAAATTTCATTGGTAGTTTGATAGGGATTGCCGTGAATCTGTAGATTGCTTTGGGTAGTAGAGTCATTTTCACAATGTTGATTCTCCCAATCCAAGAACATGGTATATCTCTCTGTTTGTATCATCTTTAATTTCTTTCATCAGTGTCTTATAGTTTTCTTCATATAGGTCTTTTGTCTCCTTAGGCAGGTTTATTCCTAGGTATTTTATTCTTTTTGTTGCAGTGGTAAATGGGAGTGTTTCCTTAATTTCTCTTTCATATTTTTCATCATTATTGTATGGGAATGCAAGAGATTTCTGTGCATTAATTTTGTATCCTGCTACTTTACCAAATTCATTGATTAGCTCTAGTAGTTTTCTGGTAGCACCTTTAGGATTCTCTATGCATAGTATCATGTCATTTGCAAACAGTGACAATTTTACTTCTTCTTTTCTGATTTGGATTCCTTTTATTACTCTTTCTTCTCTGATTGCTGTGGGTAAAACTTCCAAAGCTAAGATGAATAATAGTCATGGAATTGGGCAACCTTGTCTTGTTCCTGATCTTAGAGGAAGTGGTTTCAGTATTTCACCATTGAGAATGATGTTGGCTGTCGGTTTGTCATATATGGCCTTTATTATGTTGAGGTAAACTCCCTCTATGCCTACTTTCTGAAGGGTTTTTATCATAAATGGGTGTTGAATTTTGTCAAAAGCTTTTCCTGCATCTATTGAGATGATCATATGTTTTTTATCCTTCAGTTTGTTAATATGGTGTATCACATTGATTGATTTGTGTATACTGAAGAATCCTTGCATTCCTGTGATAAACCCCACTTGATCATGGTGTACGATCCTTTAAATGTGCTGCTGGATTCTGTTTGCTAGTATTTTGCTGAGGATTTCTGTGTCTATGTTCATCAGTGATATTGGCCTGTAGTTTTCTTTTTTTGCGGCATCTTTGTCTGGTTTTGGTATCAGGGTGATGGTGGCCTTGTAGAATGAGTTTGGGAGTGCTCCTCCCTCTACTATATGTTGGAAGAGTTTGAGAAGGATAGGTGTTAGCTCTTCTCTAAATGTTTGATAGGATTTGCCCTTGAAGCCATCTGGTCCTGAGCTGTTGTTTGTTGGAACATTTTTCATCATAGTTTCAATTTCAGTGCTTTTGATTGGTCTGTTTATATTTTCTATTTCTCCCTGGTTCAGTCTCGGGAGGTTGTGCTTTTCTAAGAATTTGTCCATTTCTTCCAGGTTGACCATTTTATTGGCATACAGCTGTTTGTAGTAATCTCTCACGATCCTTTCTATTTCTTCAGTGTCAATTGTTACTTCTTCTTTTTCATTTTTAATTCTGTTGATTTGAGTCTTCTCCCTTTTTTTCTTCATGAGTCTGGCTAATGGTTTATCAATTTTGTTTATCTTCTCAAAGAACCAGCTTTTAGTTTTGTTGATCTTTGCTGTTGTTTCCTTCATTTCTTTTTCATTTATTTCTGATCTGATCTTTATGATTTCTTTCCTTCTACTAACTTTGGGGGTTTTTTGTTCTTCTTTCTCTAATCGCTTTAGGTGTAAGGTTAGGTTGTTTATTTGAGATGTTTCTTGTTTCTGGAGGTAGGATTGTATTGCTATAAACTTCCCTCTTAGAACTGCTTTTGCTACATACCACAGGTTTTGGGGCATTGTGTTTTCATTGTCATTTGTTTCTAAGCACTTTTTTAATTTCCTTTTTGATTTCTTCAGTGATCTCTTGGTTATTTAGTAATGTATTGTTTAGCCTCCATGTGTTTGTATTTTTACAGATTTTTCCCTGTAATTGATATCTAGTCTCAGAGTGTTGTGGTCAGAAAAGATACTTGATAGATTTCAGTTTTCTTAAATTTACCAAGGCTTGATTTGTGACCCAAGGTATGATCTAATCTGGAGAATGTTCTTGAGAGGAGCACTTGAGAAGAAAGTGTAGTGTATTGTTTTTGGATGGAATGTCCTATAAATATCAATTAAGTCTATCTTGTTAAATGTGTCATTTAAATCTTGTGTTTCCTTATTTATTTCATTTTGGATGATCTGTCCATTGGTGAAAGTGGGGTGTTAAAGTCCCCTACTATGATTGTGTTACTGTCGACTTCCCCTTTTATGGCTGTTAGCATCTTCCTTATGTATTGAAGTGCTCCTATTTTGGGTACACAAATATTTACAATTGTTATATCTTCTTCTTGGATCAATCCCTTGATCATTATGTAGTGTCCTTCTTTGTCCTTGTAATAGTGTTTATTTTAAAGTCTATTTTGTCTGATATGAGAATTGCTACTCCAGCTTTCTTCTCATTTCCATTTGCATGGAATACCTTTTTCCATCCCCTCACTTCAGTCTGTATGTGTCTCTCGGTCTGAAGTGGGTATCTTGTAGACAGTATATATAAGGGTCTTGTTTTTGTATCTATTCAGCCAGTCTGTGTCTTTTGGTGGGGGCATTTAATCCATTTACATTTAAGGTAATTATCAATATGTATGTTCCTATTCCCATTTTCTTAATTGTTTTGGGTTTGTTATTGTAGGTCTTTTCCTTCTCTTGTGTTTCTTGCCTAGAGAAGTTCCTTTAGCATTTGTTGTAAAGCTGGTTTGGTGGTGCTGAATTCTCTTAACTTTTGCTTATCTGTAAAGGTTTTAATTTCTCCATCGAATCTGAATGATATCCTTGCTGGGTAGAGTAACCTTGGTTGTAGGTTTTTCCCTTTCATCACTTTAAATATGTCCTGCCACTCCCTTCTGGCTTGCAGAATTTCTGCTGAAGATTAGCTGTTAACCTAATCTTATGGGGATTCCTTTGTATGTTATTTGTTGCTTTTCCCTTTCTGCTTTTAATATTTTTTCTTTGTATTTAATTTTTGATAGTTTGATTAATATGTTTCTTGCAGTGTTTCTCTTTGGGTTTATCCCGTCTGTGCTTCCTGGACTTGATAGACTATTTCCTTTCCCAAGTTAGGGAAGTTTTTGACTATAGTCTTTTCAAATATTTTCTCAGACTCTTCTTTTTTTTGTCTTCTTCTTCTAGGAACCCTGTAATTCAAATGTGGGTGCATTTAATGTTCTCCCAGAGGTCTCTGAGGCTGTCCTCAATTCTTTTCATTCCCTTTTTCTTTATTCTTCTCCTTGGCAGTTATTTCCACC
Organism: Stenella coeruleoalba; assembly: GCF_951394435.1. Taxonomy (NCBI): domain Eukaryota; kingdom Metazoa; phylum Chordata; class Mammalia; order Artiodactyla; family Delphinidae; genus Stenella; species Stenella coeruleoalba. The sequence goes on along the minus strand of NC_137148.1, from coordinate 96,437,272 downwards.
ACTTTATCTTCCAGCTCACTTATCCGTTCTTCTGCCTCAGTTATTCTGTTATTAATTCCTTTTAAAGTATTTTTAATTTCAGTAATTGTGGTGTTCATCACTGTTTGTTTGCTCTTTAGCTCTTCTAGATCCTTGTTAAATGGTTCTTATATTTTCTCCATTCTGTTTCTGAGATTTTGGATCATCTTTACTATCATTACTCTGAGTTCTTTTTCAGGTACATTTCCTATTTCATCTTCATTTATTTGGTCTTGTAGGTTTTTACTTTGCTCTTTCATCTGTACCATATTTTTTTGTCATTTCATTTTTTTTTTAATGGGTGATGCTGTATTCCTGTCTTACTGGTTGTTTGGGCTGAGACATCCAGCACTGGAGTTTGCAGGTGTTAGATAGATCTGGGTCTTGGTGCTGAGATGAGGTCCTCTGGGAGGCCTCAGTGTGATTTATATTCCCTGGGGTCTGAGGTTCTCTGTTAGACCAGTGGTTTGGACATGGAGCTCCCACCACAGGAGCTTGGGCCTGACCTCTGGCCTGGGAACCAAGATCCCACAAGCTTTGTGGTGCAGTTAAAAAAAAAAAAGAAGAAGAAATAAAGAAAAAAAGTAGCAGTACAATATCCAAGAATAAAAAACAAAATAAAATTAGAAACATAAAATTTATATTAGGAAAAATAAAACTATAATTGAAACAACTTCAATAGGGTAGAAATAAAACCACAGCAGGAGAAAGGCAAAAAAAAACCGGGGGGGGGGTGGCAACAAGCCAAAAGGAGTGATCCCTAACAAAGTATAAAGAATAAAATAAAATTAGAAAAATAAAAGATTTATTAGGAAAAATAAAAATATGAAACAATCAAGAATAGTGAATCAACAAGGTAAAACAGAACCCCAATCTAAAAGAGGAAAAAAGAAAAGAAAAAGAAGAAAAAAAGCCTTGGCTATAGGGGCAGAGTTTAGGCGGGGGTGGGGGTGGGGGGGTGGAACTTAGGCAGGGGTGGGGTTTAGGGTGGGGTGGGACCTAGCCGGGGCGACACTCATCATGGGGCGGGGCCTCTGCTTAGGACCTGTGTGCAGAAGGGGAGAGGCCACACATAGAAAGGAGGGCCTCTGGAGTGTGGGGTTCCAGAGTTTGGAGTTAGGGTCCTGGGGGGTAGGGGCAGGGCTTGGGCTCTGCACAGCAGGAGGGGGGCTCTGAGGGCACAGAATTAGGCCCAGGAGCCCAACAGGCTTCCCGGTGCCTAAGTGGACAGGGAAAGCATTGGCCCCGTTCCCTTCTGTTCCTTCATGCCCCTGCCCCAGTGTCTCTCCCAGGTTCTCTCTCATAGCTGCTGGACCCCTAACTATGGGTGGGTCCCGCTGGGTGTAGGAACTCCTTCCCTCCCACTGCCACCCCTCAGGGGTGCTGGTCCCATAGGTCTGGCCTTTACTTTTGCTCCCCCTTCCATCCCTCCCATCCCCTCTGGACCCACATGGCTGGAGGGGGCCTAGGTGGGCAGAGGATCAGGCTCGGGATCTCAACAGGTTCCTAGGGGCCCAAGTGGGCAGGGGAAACCTGGCCACACTCCCTTTTGATCCTCTGCCCTCCCAGTGGTTCTCCAATTTCCCACTTTGGGTGTGGGAATCCCTTCCCCTCCCCCAGACACCCCTCAGGGGCACTGATCCCATCCCACCACCACTTCTCCTCCCCCTTAACCCTCCCCATGCCCCACTTCCTACCCAGTCGCTGGGAGTTCCTCCTGTCCCCTTAGGTGTCTGTGGTCCCCCACAGATGCCTGGTAGGTTCCCTAGTTGTGAGGAGAGGTAAATTCTGCATCCTTCTAGTATACCATCTTGACTCCACCCCCACTAGAGCATTTACTTTAGAAAATTTTATAATTATAAATTATTTCTCTGCCCTTTTGAGATGTAAATCTTCAACAACTCAGGAATGTCTTTTTCAAGGACCTGGGATCCCTCCCTTTGAAATGTAATCTTCAAAAAAGATAGTGGCCCTCTCTCCCAGTCTCTGTGGCAGGGTCAGAATCTGACTTCCATAGGAGCCCATTAGGAAACACAGGTGGCCTAATCACATTGATTATCCTCTTCCCAACATACTCCAGTAGTTTGCCAGTAGCTTACTCCATGCTTAAAACTCTCTCATCTTTTGTTTCACAGGAGTTGAGTTCAATCTCTTCCCCTTATTGTAATAGTCTTGAATAGAGTCTTCCTTGCCTGTTTTATTCTATCAATTGTAGTTTTGTTTGTTTGTTTGTTTGTTTTTGGACAGCTCAAAGATCTCAGAGTAAAGACCTGCAGACACTGAAATGTGTGAGGTCATAAGTGTTTTATTTTCGAACTGTAGGGAAGTTCATTAATGGCAAGGCCTGCTCACATACACAGAGCCTTTCATGCATCTCTCTTAAGTAGGTACCAGCAGCCAAGACTCAGTAGACATTTGAGAAAAGCTTCCACTGGGAAATAAAGAGAAGAAAAGCCCAAGAGAGCATTTAACTTAAGTGTGCAGAGAAAGACAGAGACAGAGAGTACGTGGTGTAAAAGAGTATCTAAGCCAGAGGTGTAATGAAATTAGAGTGCTATAATTTGATTTGTTCTGAAAGAGGTTAGAATACAGAGGGACTCCATAATTTGTTAGTAAGTATGGTAAAATTTCAACGGTTTGAATTAAAAGAATAAAAATGGAATGGTAACTTTATAAAAGATGTGAGGAAAAAAAAAGAATGAAGAATTCAAAAGAGAGAAAGAACACTTAGTCCTCCATCCCAAGACAGAAAAGAAATGTAGAAATAAAGGAAGCAAAAGAAAACAGGAAAAATAAAAGAAAGGAATATGTTTTTTAAAAGCCTAAAAATGCCATTATGCAAAATAAATATAAACTTGCCAATTAAAAGGTAGAGATTGTAAGAATATATTCTTCAAAAAAAATTAGGTTTGTGCTGGTTACAAGAGACATACTTAAAATATAAGGACACAGTAAAGTCAAAATAAACAGACAGAAAAAGGTATACTAGATAAATACTAACCAAAAGGAAGGTAACAAACTTCTTTTCTATAGCCTCTTTATATGCTCTTAGCCCAGGTTTATTAGTGGTGTTGCTTAAATGTTTTATATCCTATCAATTTTGATCTGTCATTCTATTAGTTACTGAAAGAAATATGATAAATCTTCCATCATGATGGTTATTTTGTTGAATTTTTTTTTGCTTCATATGTTTTGAGACTACATATTAGGTGCCAGAAGCTTAGAAATACTATGACTTCTTAGTAAGTTTCCTTTCTTTTTAAATCAAAATATAATGAGCCCAGTTATAATTAGTAACATGGTTTTTCTTAGTTTGTTTAATCTGTTATTAACATAGCCACCTCAGCTTTACTTTGTATTTTCCTAGTATGTTCTTTTATTTATTTATTTATTTTAAATATCCATCTTTTCTTAGGCATTGTATTTTTGATGTTTGTCTTATTAATAGCTTAATCTTTTAATCTTACCTGATAATCTTTTTAACAGACTCATATATTACATTTAGAGTTATTGTTCTAAAAATATGTTTGGATTTATTTCCACCATTAATTTTTGTGTTTTCTAAATACCGTTCTTCACTGCTTCTTTTTTGTGATTTCTTGACTGCTTTTATATTAGTAGGAAAATGTAACAAGATCCAAACAAATAATATTTCACTTCTTCCTAATAATTCAATGATATAAGATTGTATTCATTCTGGACAAATCTTTTACCTTAGATATATATATTTTTTAACTTATCAATTAATTTATTTTTTGGCTGCATTGGGTCTTTGTTGCTGTGCACAGGCTTCCTCTAGTTGTGGCAAGCAGGGGCTACTCTTCATTGCGGTGCATGGACTTCTCATTGCCGTGGCTTCTCTTGTTGTGGAGCACAGGCTCTAGGCACGCAGGCCTCAGTAGTTGCGGCACCTGGGCTCAGTAGTTGTGGCTCGCAGGCTGTAGAGCACAGGCTCAGTAGTTGTGGCACATGGGCTTAGTTGCTCTGTGGCATGTGGGATCTTCCTGGAACAGGGCTCGAACCTGTGTCCCCTGCATTAGCAGGAGGATTCTTAACCACTGTGCCACCAGGGAAGTCCAATCTTAGATATTACTAATCAAGGTTTTAATTTCACAAATGTTAATTCCAAAATTAGTAAATTTCATTAGTATTATTTTATACATCAGTATCAATTTAAACTCATTGTTGATCATTTTCTTGAGCTGTAGACCTTCCTTAGAGTATAATTTCTCTTCCTCTTGATATTTTTACAAGTTGCATCATGAGAAACTCTTGGTGGTAAGCTCTTATTTTTTTTTTAATATTTTTGGATATACCTTTATCTCATCTTTATTGTTGAATTACAGTTTGATGTTTTACAAATCATAAATTGATAAATATTTCTTCTCAGGAATTTGACCATATTTTCCCCCTTTTTTTGTTGTTGTCATTGATTAGTCTGGTGTCTGACTAAATGATATCCCTTTCTAGATAATCTCTCTTTTCCTTCCAGTTGCTTCTATTTATTTATTTATTTTTGGTAACATAACAGAGAAAGGATTTATTTCAGTGACTTTATATAGTACTAAATGTAAATCTTTAATATCATGCATCTAAAGTGTTATAAAACTTGTAAACTTTATTCAGTGGTTTCCAGTTGCTTTTGATAACTTTTTGATTCTGTGCTCTTTTGTTTCACTATTATGTATCAAAGTGTGGATTTATTATTTATCTTGACTCCAATTTGTTAGGCTCTCTGAATTTGTAAATTTATGTCTTTCATGAATACTGGGAATTTCTCAGATGTTCTTTTTGTATGTTTTTTCTCCCCCATTCTCTGTTCTTTTTTCTGGAAACTACTTCTAATTTAGACGTGATTCTTTCCCTGTTTCTGAGCCTCATTTCATCTCCATCTCTATGTCTTTCTAGGCTTTTTTCTATTATTATTATTTATCATTATTTTCATGATGTTTAAAACATTCTTATGTTTTTTGGTTGTACCTTTTCTTAAAGTATTTTAAACATATTTATTTAAGGTTTGATATTTAGTAAGTCGACCATCTGAAATTCTTTCTGACATTTTTATCTGTACAGTCTCATTCATGTGGCTAATTTCATTATGTTTTTAAAAACTGAGTTGTATTTTTAGATTTAAAGAAATGCTATGAGGCTCTAGTTTTTATGTTATTTTTTTTTCTTTTTGGCCAGGAACTCTAGACTGTTACCAAACTTGGAACCCTCTTCAGCTCTTTTCTTGGGACACTTTGGGCCATTCTACTACTGTACATTTAAATCTTTAATTGTGTGAAGAGAGGGATTTTATTATGATTTCTGGAGGAGACATATATTCCATCCAAATTCCAGGCCAGGCAGTCAGGTGTCTTTTTGTTTTCTTTTTTCAAACTGACAGTGAGATCAGATTTTTTTCCCAGACCATCTTCACTGAGGGTAGATTAGGGGGTATCTTATTTTCACTTACATTCTCAGTTTTAATGCCACCAGCAAGTTCCCTAACTCTTAAGAGCTCCTCCGTGCATTTAAAGGGGTGTTTATAGTTGTATCCCAATATTTCTTGGTGTTTGGTAATTGGAGATTTTCAGGATATTTAGTCTGCTGTTTAATTACAGAGGTCAATATAATCATTCTCTATATTGAAAGCCATTTACATTTATTTTTATATTTATACTTATAAATTTACCAAGACCTAGACATACCAAACGTGTTTTAAATAGAAGCATCATACAGGAAAGTAGTGAGATTTTTTTGGGTCCTCATAGGTTTGTTTTCTTCAGATTTTGCTTCTCCTTTTGCAGTATATTTTTAAGAAGCTAAGACTCCTTAAATAAGTTCAAGGTTAAAGAAAATAAGCTGAAAACAAATTAGGAAAAATGTCTGCAAAGATTTCTGTTTCAAAGAATAAAAGAGCCCCTGGGAATATATCTAAGTGCATGAGATTGAGCACTGAGAAGGAGAGAATGAGGCCAGAATGCTCTCACCACAAAAAGGAAAAAATCCTAAGTACTGCAGGTAAATAAAGGCTGGCATCTCTTGTATTTGACCTCTGTAGCCCTTGCATGTCCCACTGGCATTTTAGAGCCCACTTTGCTCTTTCCTCCTATACTGGGACCAGATAATGAAAAGTCTTGTGGGACTAAACTGTCAACAATAAGTAAAACATCCAATTTACATGGTAGACACTTCTTTATTATTGAACCAGCTTATCTAGTCTCCAAACTTATTTTTCTTCTAATAGCCTGGACTTGGGTTGTTTATCTACTTTTATTACTAAGTCTGCCAAAACTTAAATTGGTTAAGCATTGATGTTTTTTCATTTATACAGTGCATCTTATTTGTATGTTATGGTTTGGCATTACAAACAAAAATAAGAATATAATCACAAGGTCATTTTAAAAAACTGGCAGTACATTTCTCTCTTTTCCTCTCTTTCTCCCTCCCTCCCTCCTTCTCCCCTTCTTCCTTCCTTCCATCTCTCTCTCTCTCTTTTTCTTCTTTTCTTGGGCAGATAGTATTTATCCAGGAGGCAGATACGATGAAGAAACGAGGAAGAGGTCAGCAGAAACAAAATGATAGATACATCTCATTTTGATAGATGTATCACTGATACATCATTTTCAGTGATGCCTTTGAAATTTGCCCCCAAACCTAACGGTTACATAAAGCAACCATTATATTCTCGATTCTTTATTTTTTAGAGCAGTTTTAGGATCATAGCAAAATTGAGCAGAAGGTAGAGATATTTCCCATGTAAGCCCTGCCCCTACAAATGAATAGCCTCCTCCATTATCAATATCCCCCAGCAGAAAGGTGCATCAGTTACAACTGATGAACCTACAATGACATCGTTATCACCTAGTCTGTAATTTACATTAGGGTTCATTCTTGGTGTTATACGTTCTGAGTTTGGACCAAATTCTAATGGCATGTACTCACTGTTACAGCATCATATACAGTAATTTCACTGCCCTAAAAACCCTTTGTGTTCCACCTGTTTCCTTCCTTCCTTCCTGACTCTGGCAACCCTGATCTTTTTAATGTCTCCATAATATTGCCTTTCCTAAAATGTCATGGAGTTGGAATCATATAGAAATCAGCCTTTTCAGATTGGTTTCTTTCACTTGATAATATGCATTTAAGTTCCCTGCATGTCTTTTCATGGCTTGATAGCTGATTTTTTTTTTAGCGGTAAATAATATTCCATTGTCTTGATGTACAATAGTTGTTTTTCTATTCACCTACTGAAGGATATCTTGATTGCTTCGAAGTTTTAGAAAGTATAAATAAAACTGCTATAGACATTCATGTGCAGGTTTGTGTGTCAACATAAGTTTTCAACACCTTTGGATAAATACCAAGGAGGACAATTACTGGATCAAATGGTAAGAGTATTATTTTTAATTTTCTAAGAAATCACCAAACTGTTTTCCAAAGTGGCTATACCACTTAGCATTCTCACCAGCAATAAATGAGAGTTGATGTTGCTCTGCATTCTTACCAGCATTTGGCATTGCCAGTGTTCTGGATTTTGGCCACTCTAACAGGTGTACAGTGGTATCTCATTGCTGCTTTAATTTACATTTCCCTGATGACATACGATGTTCATCTGCTTATTTGCCATCTGTGTATCTTTTTGGATGAGGTGTCTGTTAAGTTATTTGACCTGTATTTTAATCAGGTTTTTTCTTATGGTTGAGTTTTAAAAGTTCTTTGTATATTTTGGATAACACTCTTTATCAGGTATACCTTTTGCAAATGTTTTCTCCCAGTCTGTGTATTGTTTTCTTGTTCTCTTGACATTGTCTTTCAAAAAGCAGAAATTTAAAATTTTAATGAAGTCCAGCTTATTAATTCTTTCTTTCATGGTTCATGCCTTTGGTATTGTACCTAAAAAGTCATTGTCAAACCTAAGGACATATAGATTTTCTATGTTATCTACTAGGAGATGTATAATTTATATTTTACATTAAGTCTGTGATTCATTTTGAGTTTTTTTGCAGAAGGTTTAAGGTCTTTGTCTAGATTCATTTTCTGCATACTTATGTCCAGTTGTTCCAATTGTAGGCTATAGTTGTCCATCATATTCCTGTTGATTGATGATGTTGCTGACTTCGTTATTGATTTTCTGCCCCCTGGATCTGTCCATTTCTGATAGAAGGGTGTTGAGGTCTCCAATTATGATAGTGGATTCATGTATTTCTCCTTGTAATTCTATCACTTTTGCCTCATGTACTGTATTTGGGTGCTCTATTGTTAGGTGCATACACATTAAGGATTATGTCTCTTTGAAGAATTGACCCCTTTATCATTATGTAATGTCCTTACTTATCCCTGATAACTTTCCTGGGTCTGAAATCTACTCTTCCTGAAATTAATATAGTTTACTTCTACTTTCTTTTGATTGGTGTTGGCATAGTATATCTCTCTCCATCTATTCACTTATAATCTATGTGTGTTTATATTTAAAGTGGATATCTTAAAAACATAGTGTATAGTTGGGTCATTTTTTTTTAATCCACTTTGAGAATCTCTGTCTTAATTGGTGCATTTACACCACTCATGTTCAAAGTGATTGTTGACAATGATTACAAATCTGAAAGAGAAATTAAGGAAACAGTTCCATTTACCACTGCAACAAAAAGAATAAAATACTTTGGAATAAACATACCCAAGAAGACAAAAGACCAGTATGCAGAAAAATATAAGACACTGATGAAAGAAATTAAAGATGAGACAAACAGATGGAGAGATATACCATGTTCTTGGATTGGAAGAATCAACATTGTGAAAATGACTCTACTACCCAAAGCAATCTACAGATTCAATGCAATCTCTGTCAAACTACCAATGGCATTTTTTCACAGAACTAGAACAAAAACTTTCACAATTTTTTTGGAAACACAAAAGACCCAAATAGCCAAAGCAATCTTGAGAAAGAAAAACGGAGCTGGAGGAATCAGGCTCCCTGACTTCAGACTATACTACAATCTACAGTAATCAAGACAGTATGGTTCTGGCACAACAACAGATATATAGATCAATGGAACAGGATACAAAGCCCAGAGATAAATCCACACACATATGGTCACCTTATCTTTGATAAAGGAGGCAAGAGAATACAATGGAGAAAAGACAGCCTGTTCAATAATAGTATCTCTCTCTATCTATTCACTTATAATCTATGTGTGTTTATATTTAAAGTGGATATCTTAAATGGTGCTGGGTGCTGGGAAAACTGGACAGCTACATGTAGCAGAATGAAATTAGAACACTCCCTAACACCATGCACAAAAATAAACTCAAAATGGATTAAAGACCTAAATGTAAGGCCACACACTATCAAACTCTTAGAGGAAAACATAGGGAGAACACTCTATGACATAAATCACAGCAAGATCCTTTTTGACCCACCTCTTAGAGAAATGGAAATAAAAACAAAAATAAACAAATGGGACCTAATGAAACTTAAAAGCTTTTGTACAGCAAAGGAATCCATTAACAAGATGAAAATACAACCCTCAGAATGGGAGAAAATATTTGCCAACGAAGCAACTGACAAAGCATTAATCTCCAAAATATACAAGCAGCTCATGTAGCTCAATATCCAAAAAACAAACAAAACAACCCAATCCAAAAATAGGCAGAAGACCTAAATAGACATTTCTCCAAAGAAGATATACAAATTGCCAACAAACACTTGAAAAGATACTCAACATCACTAATCATTAGAGAAATGCAAATCAAAACTACAATGACATATGACCTCACACAGGTCAGAATGGCCATCATCAAAAAATCTACAAACAATAAATGCTGTAGAGGGTGTGGAGAAAAGGGTATCGTCTTGCACTGTTCATGGGAATGTAACTTGATACAGCCACTATGGAGAACAGTATGGAGGTCCCTTAAAAAACTACAAATAGAACTACCATACGACCCAGCAATCCCACTGCTGGGCATATACCCTGAGAAAACCATAATTCAGAAAGAGTCATTTACCACAATGTTCATTGAAGCACTATTTACAATAGCCAGGACATGGAAGCAACCTAAGTGTCCATCGACAGATGAATGGATAAAGAAGATGTGTTACATATATATAATGGAATATTACTCGCCATAAAAAGAAACAAAATTGTATTATTTGTAGTGAGGTGGATGGACCTAGAGTCTGTCATACAGAATGAAGTCAGAAAGAGAAAAACAAATACCATATGCTAACACATGTACATGGAATCTAAAAAAAGAAAAACAAATGCCTCTGATGAACCTAAGGGCAGGACAGGAATAACGACACAGGCATAGAGAATGGACTTGAGGACACAGGGAGGGGGAATGGTAAGCTGGGATGAAGTAAGAGTGTAGTGTTGACATATATACACTACTAAATATAAAATAGCTAGTGGGAAGCAGCCGAATAGCACAGGGAGATCAGCTCAGTGCTTTGCGACCACCTAGGGGATGGATTAGGAGGGTGGGAGGGAGATGCAAGAGGGAGCGTATATGGGGATATATGTATGCATATAGCTGATTCACTTTGTTATACAGCAGAAAGTAACACAACACTGTAAAGCCATTATACTCCAGTAAAGATGTTAAAATAAAAAAAAAAAAACCTGCTGCCATCCTACCTGATATTTTTCTTGCCGTGGATATGGGCGGCTAGCTACACCACTTGAAAATTGTTTGTCTGAAAATAGCAGGTATGTCACACCTGTTTCAGAATGTTTTTCATAGAAAGAAAGCCTCAAGTGGGGTCTTCCCTGGTGGTGCAGCAGTTAGGAATGCACCTGCCAATGCAGGGGACATGGGTTCGAGCCCTGGTCTGGGAAGATCCCACATGCCATGGAGCAGCTAAGCCCATGTGCCACAACTACTGAGCCTGCACTCTACTGCCCGCGATCCACAACTACTGAAGCCCATGCACCTAGAGCCTGTGCTCCACAGCAAGATAAGCCACCGCAATGAGAAGCCCGCACACCACAAGGAAGAGTAGACCCTCCTTGCCGCAACTAGAGAAAGCCTGCCTGCAGCAACAAAGACCCAATGCAACCAAAAATAAATATTTGATATGCATGCCTAGATAATACACACAAGCACAGACACATTAAAAACACAGTCTTTTTGTTTTATTTATGGTTTCCTTTGCTGTGTAAAAGCCTTTGAGTTTAGTTAGGTCCCATTTGTTTATTTTTGTTTTTATTTTCATTACTTTAGGAGGTGGATCCAAAAAGATATTGTTGCAATTTATGTCAAAGTGTTTTGCCTGTGTTTTTCCTCTAAGAGTTTATAGTATCCGACCTTACATTTAGGTCTCTAATCCATTTTGAGTTTTTTTTGTGTGTGTATGGTGTTAGGAAGTGTTTTAATTTCATTCTTTTACATGTAGCTGTCCAGTTTTCCCAGCACCACTTATTGAAGAGACTTTCTTTTCTCCATTGTTTATTCTTGTCTCCTTTGTCATAGATTAATTGACTATGGGTGCGTGGATTTATTTCTGGGCTTTCTATTTTGTTCCATTGATCTATATTTCTGTTTTGTGCCAGTACCATACTGTTGTGACAACTGTAGCTTTATAGTATAGTCTGAAATTGGGGAGGCTGATTCCTCCAGCTCTGTTTTTCTTTCTCAAATTGCTTTGGCTATTCAGGGTCTTTTGTGTCTCCATACAAATTAAAAAAAATTTTGTTCTAGTTCTGCGAAAAATGCCATTCACAATTTGATAAGGATTGCATTGAATCTGTAGATTGTCTTGAGTAGTGTAGTCATTTTGAAGATATTGATTCTTCCAGTTCAAGAACATGGCATATCTTTCCATCTGTTTATGTCACCTTCGATTTCTTTCATCAGCATCTTTTTTTTTGCGGTACGCGGGCCTCTCACTGTTGTGGCCTCTCCCGTTGCGGAGCACAGGCTCCGGACGCACAGGCTCAGTGGCCTTGGCTCACGGGCCTAGCCGCTCCATGGTATGTGGGATCCTCCTGGACCGGGACACAAACCTGTGTCCTCTGCATCAGCAGGCGGACTCTTAACCACTGCGCCACCAGGGAAGCCCCTCATCAGCATCTTATAGTTTATGGAGTACAGGTCTTTTGCCTCCTTAGGTAGGTTTATTCCCAGATACTTTATTCTTTTTGATGTGATGGTAAATGGGATTGTTTCCTTAATTTCTCTTCCTGATCTTTTGTTGTTAGTGTATAGGAATGTGAGGGATTTCTGTGTATTAACTTTGTATTCTGCAACCTTATCAAATTCACTGATGAGCTCTACTAGTTTTCTAGTAGCATCTTTAGAATTTTCTATGCATAGTATCATGTCATCTGCAAACAATGAGAATTTTACTTTGTCTTTTCCAATTTGGATCCCTTTTATTTCTTTTTCTTCTCTGATTGCCATGGCTAGAACTTCCAAAACTATGTTGAAGAAAAGTGACGAGAGTGGACATCCTTGTCTTGTTCCTGATCTTAGAGGAAATGCTTTCAGCTTTTCAGTGTTGAACGTGATATTACCTGTGGGTTTGTCATATATGGCCTTTATCTCACAGACATAGAAAATAAATTTATGGCTACCAAAGGGGAAAGGTAGGGGGGGAGGGATAAATTAGGAGGTTGGGATTGACAGATGCACACTACTATATTTAAAATAGATAACCAACAAGGATATACTGTATAGTTTAGGGAACTCTACTCAATAATCAGTAATAACCTAATAGGAAAAGAACTTGAAAAAGAATAGTTATATGTATAACTGAAGCAGTTTGCTGTATACCTGAACCTAACACAACACTGTAAATCAACTATACTCCAATAAAAAAAAAAGAACAAAGTCTTCAGCATGGCTGGCCATTCAGAAGACATGTGTAGGTGAATATTTGTAAATCTATGGGTGTTTGTTCCTGAAAGGAAAAAAAAAAGAATCCTGCTTTAGTTTCTTTTAAAAGCTCATAGAATTCCTAGGAAGATTTAAGATTTTGAGAAACATCAATTATGATTTAGTATAGGGGTGTGAAATATAAAATAGGAGAAAAGTGCTTTCTAGCTAAGAGTAACTCAGATCTGTATGTCAGAACCAGGGTTAACTCTTCTCTATTCCCACTGCACACTCATAACATGAATATAAAATGTCCTTCTTACTTCCTGGGTAGGGATGCTCTTCATTTGAAATACTGGAAGTGATTTTACTTTTTGTGCACCTGACAAAGGCATTAAACTTAGGACAGACAGCTAAAACTGGCATAAGTTCAAGAACGGTTAAGTAGAAGCTTGGCAGACCCAATGCTTCTGCAAGGCTCTGTCTTCAAGCACTCATGGAGCACATTTAGTAATCAAGGGAGCTAGCAGATGGCCTAAGAGGCACCTCACACACTTCTTGTTGTGTTCCTTGTTCAAATAACCAAAGAGGAAACATACTACTTTTCATTAGCGTTATCACATTGCATTGCAATACATATCGAGGGCAGGTATTTGAAACCTGTATTATACATAACCTTAGAATAGTAACACCGAGCGAGATATAAAGTATAAGTACTGACATATGTTAGTAGGATATAACAGGCCCACTCAAATAAATGTTTCAGTATATTTGAAAATGATCATTAGAAATCTAAGTAAATTTATGGCTTTCTGCTGTACTATTTTAAGATAGCACAAAAGATATCTTAATTAAAAAATTGTGCATTAGTCTTTTTGAAATTCAGACATCTAAGTTAACAGGCATTCTTCATACAGCAAATGCTGTAAAACTGTTATTATTCAGAGAATTAGCAGCTGACTTAAGATGAAATCATGAGTCCAGGACCAGAAACTAGGCTTCCAAATGGTTACTCAAATCTCAGATCACTTAAATTTCCACACTGTGTTTTGTCTATTTAATCTGCACAGCCTCTGCTGAGGCCCTTCACTTTCAACCGTCTCAGTATTTCCTTCTGAAGCCCTCACCATGCACAAGACACAGAACCCAACACACACAAACTGTACTTGCTCTCTCAGGCACTTCTGTTCTCAGCTGTTATGACCGGGAATTATAATCTGCTTTTAATGGCATTATACATTTTTAATTAGTCTAGAATTATTTATTGAGAATGTCATGATGAAAATGGCCAGAATATTCTAAAATTTAAGGTGTAGGATACTGCAAAGCCTTAGATTCTATTGCATTTACCCATTCAGGTCTTGGTTTACGTGTGTAGAAATAACTGTCCTGATTATCAAAGTTGTCTCCGAGGATTAAATATGAATGTATTTATAAGTGTTTTAGACATCATCAGTTGTTATTTTTAGCTCTTGATCAGAAACTGCCACTGCCACAAAAATGAACTGTTTTCTTTAGTTTGTAACTTGAGGAAATACAGACAGATGCTCAAAATATTTTTAAAATGAATACATTTCTCAGGTCTTTACTCCAGATTAAGTTGCTCCAGCTGCTGCCCTTATACCTGCTACTGATTTATCTCTGTCTTATATTTAAATATGAGGAATTCTCCTATTTTAATAGCAAATGCCAACTGCTACAGAAAGCTTGTTTTAACCCCTCCAGCTGGACAGCACAAATTGATTCAATATGTACGTTGAGAATCTACATTGTGCCTGACCCTGTGGCAGGGCTCTGTATTCTTTTTCTGGCCTTCCTTAGTATGTTTTCTATGCTTTCTTTAGGAAACATGCCCTGTTCCCCCTCAAATTATTTATTAAAGCACATGTTTCATTTCTTACTGTAGTGCATGAGCTCCTGAAAGCCAGACTCTGTGTTAATTTACGTTTATATTTGCTGCAACATCTTTTACAGTATTTCACAATGAATCCTTAATAGGAAGCCCCTGAATGTATCAGTGAATAAATGGATATATGAATGTGATTCCTTAGCTTCATTTTTCCTGATATTTCTACCTCCAGGCACTGCTCTGTTTTTATTCATTTTCCAACATATTAGAGTAACACTCTTAAAATAGATTAGCCTCGTGCAATACAAAAACATTTCTTTACCAAGGTCATTTTTATAATTAAGTTTCCTCCCACTTTTCTGACAGTGTCCTCTTTCAGGCTTTTCTTTCTTAGCCTACTCCTTAAATTTTAATGTTTCTTAGAGTTCTGCCTTTGAAATTACTTTTGCTTTTTTCCCATAATTCTCTGAGAGTTTTCACCCATTCTCATTTTCAATTATATTTATTTAAGAATGAATTTCAAATCTCGACTTCAAATCCAGAGTCTTCTCCTAAATCTATCTGTTCATCCAACCCTACAGCCCAGGATCCCTTGGATGATCCAAGGAACATCCTACACAACATGTCAAAGTGGCAACTCATCATCTCTGTGCTTCCCCAGCTCCCCATTGCTCTTCCTTTTCAAAGTCTATTCTGCTAGGGAATGACACACAGACTCGCCAGTCAGTTGCCCAAGACAGACCCCAAGGCACCTTTCCTAACTCTGTATTCTCCCTTTCCTACTATTAACACTAATATATTAATATATCTCTGGAATCCACTCACCTCACTCTACTCTCAGTGATACTTTACTACTTAAGGCCATTATCATCTCCTTCAAATACCACATTAATGTCTACTAACTATAGTATTGTATTCCTCTATGATAGACTCTGATCTCCTATCATTTACCCCACTAGAGCCAAGAAAATGTTCCTAAAGATAAAATCTGATTATGAAGCTCCGCTGCTTAAAAGCCTATCACAGGGTCCCTACTGTGCTTAGAATAGAGTCCAAAAGCTTTCTGTGGTTTACAAGGTCCTATGTAATCTACCATCTATTTACTTCTATTTATCTATTTATCTTCCCTCCTTACCAGTTTCCCCCAACGATGCTCACAATTTCTCCTAGTTCCTGGAACACATCCTGCTCTTTCCTTTCCACGTGTGAACCCCTGCCTGCTCCAGGCTTCACTCCCACCCCACCAGATCATAGACCCCGTGTCACTCTTGCACTCTTTGTACTCCTGATGTACACTGGGTTCGCCCATAAACATAGCTCAAGTTCTTTAAAGTACTTCTTGTTCATTATTGCCCACGTTCATATGCTCTTCACTTAATCTTATCTCTATCTTTTATATTTACATTATAGATTTTTTCTTAAAACACTAATTGGTACTGCATGATATTTACACTTCATTGTATCTGCAGACACATTTGTACTGTTATTTGCTCAATTGATATATGATTATATAATATATATATAAAATAATTTTAAAAACATAGATTTCTTATGAACTCATATTATTGGGCTCACACAGACGACTTAATGATTCGTTGTGGTTAGCATCAAATACATTGGTTTATAATTTCAGCAGTTCACCATTTAACAGTTTGGAAAGGGCATTTTTAAAATTATGAGAGATATACCAAGTAATGAAATGGCATTGCATTTCTGCCAGGGAGTTTTCTTAGACATTGAGAATAAATTTTAATTGTAAAATAATTATAACTTTTCAAATTAACCTATTCTGGAATTTAGAATTTCCGTCGATGATTTTAAGATACATTCAATCTTAAGTACTGAAGGAACTCTTGTTTGCTTCCCTGAGACAAATTGATGATCATATTTTCTACTGCTCAGCATCTCATAGCATAATCTTATTCAGTTTTATAGGTTCAGAATAATTTGCACAAGTGTATATGGCTAAAAAATGACTAAAGATGAAAATTGGTACATGTTGCCATTTTCCTCTTTTCTTAGTTTAGGGTAGAGCTTCTCTATTGTCTTGAATAATTCAGATTTCTTTTTTTTGCAGAAGAAAAATGAGAAAGGTGATTCAAACTGAGGCAGACTAGGCATTTCCAATTGACAGCTATAACCTTGTATAAGCAAATCCATCCTGTTATAGATAAAGTGCTGAATGTTTTCACTTCCTTTTTTTGTAAAAGAGGTCAGAGTGTCCAACTGGCAGTATCTTGGAGCCCAAGGGAGGTTTGTAATGTTATTCTCCATCTAGTAAGATGTATTAGGACTCTTTATTGAAACACAGAACAAGGTCTCGACATTTTTTGACTTTTTAGAAAACTTTATTTGGAGATAGAGTAGAAAAATGCCTACCAAACTAAAAGTAACTAGAACATATCTGTCAGGCTTACACATTTTGTGTGCTGTAAATCCTAGAATATGTTGAGTTGAAAATATTTAGTAAGATTAAGGCATAGCAAGATATTTTCACCTTGGTTCAGTAAGTCACTAATATATAAAAATACATAAATATAAATATCTTTTTGAATAAACTTTATGCCATTAAATTAGTGAATTGAATGCATATGGTATATCAACAGTACTAAAGAATTGGATTGACAGATGCTTTTTATTTTAGTCACAAAAAAAGGTATGTGATTTCAGTAATAGGAAAAGTTTTTTTTTTTTTTTTTTTAAAGCTCCCGTTAAAGAATACAAATTAATCACAACACCATGGAGAAAGTGTTCAGGATTCATTTCTATGTACACATGAAACACTCAAAGTCAAAATGCTGTTTTAAACTAATGAGGAAAATCAGGACAAAAGAAATATTGTTTTGAATCTACCAAAAAAAGGATACAGGAGGATCAAGATCACAAAAATAACTAAAGGCAGCATTGCTGAGATAAGAAAATCAGCATTATGCCCTGCAAAGCAGCAGTGCCCTTGAAAATTTAACAGCTTGGATTAACTGTAACTACTACATGGTGACTATCATAGAAATCCTGAAAACAATCTTTATTCTTTTATAGGAGGGCTGGTTATAACTGTTGCCAACATGTGAGTCTAGAAATTCATTTCATGGAAAAGAATAGCAATATGCTTTCCAGAAAGATATCTATTTTTTTTAATAGGCTGATTGAGAAAGAAGAATTAGGGAGAACAAATTTCTAGAACTTCCTACCAAAAAAGGATCATTATATCTGTTCTAATCTGATAACGCTTGCAAATTTTCAGCATGTTAAGATGGAAAAAAATGCTATTATAAACATTTTGGTTTCTCCATCTTTTATCCTCATCTTTCTTTTAAAAAAAACTTTCAAAAGCTCCCTTTTGCATCTTATATTTCTCAATTAAATTTCAGCACTGTCAATTAGTTGATGCTACGCCAGGTGGTGTACAATTTGTTTTTTTATAGTAAATAGGATTAATATTTATAAATTAATTGAATTTATCATGTTCGCTACAAAATTCTAAGCACTCCACAGGCAATTTTGGTCCAGAGCTCCCAATCTTAAATACGGTGCTATAAATGACATTGCTTCTTTGGGATGTGTGGTTTCTTCCATTTTTGTGATACGTATTCTGATTGTACGTATTGTAAAACTGTTGTTCAGGAGTGAAAGTCACTTAGCTTGGGAGTGAATCTGGAGATCAAAGAGACATTTCTGGTCTGTTGTTTTTTTAAGTATACACGAGTTCCTGTGACCCAATAAATTATTTTTCACTTTGTGTAGAGTGGCTCAGGGAAGAGAAATAACTGAAATTGATGGTAATGCAAATTATTGGAAAGTAAAGAGGTCAGACAGGTGATGATTTCTAGCTAGAAACTTCTCTTTTGTATTTTAAAGACAATTAGCTGTCTGAAGAACTTTCATAAATTTTTCAGCATTTATATCCTTGAATTTATGGAAGGTAAAATGAACTGTAAGTGGCATTTGCAAATTTTGTGAAACTTGAAGGTCCCATCAATATCAAGTTTATTTTCCCTCAAGCCGTCTTCTATTTACTCTCAGATAAGCTATATTAATCGTTTTATTTTTGTCACCTTGCTTGGATCTTCCAGTCGCCTTCAGTTTTTCAAATCTTATCCATCTTTACCTCCCAGCCTTCATTTTTATTTTTCCTTGGCTCCAGGAAAGATGAATTACATGGCTAGGCATCCCTCCATTTTTTACTGAGAACCTCATTCTCTGAATGATTAAAAAACAACATTTACCAGAAATGTGTGTGGTGTGTGCCTGTGACCGTGTATTGATTTCTACTTTTTTTCCCCTTACTAGATTGTAAGTCCTTTGAGGGCAGAGTCCATATTGCATTTTTCTCTACCGCTCAGGCTGGGATGCTGCTGGTAATTTCTAAATATTTTTAAATGATAGATTTATAAAACAAGTAGAACTTGGGTTATCCATCTTAATGAATCCTACTTCAGTGAGTCAGGATGAATCTCACCAGGGTAGAAGCAACTCTCATTTTAAATTCAACATGATTTTAGTATTCAACAGTAGCTTTGCCTTGACCTTTCCTTGTAATTGCCTGAAGACATCCTCTATGATTACAGGGTTCACTCTGAGGCATTCTACATTAGTGTCCCATAAATCACTGATCTTAAGAGTAAAAAACTGAAAAACTAAAAAGTTTGCCACCTTGTTTTAAAAAAGTACAGTGACTGGGTGATTCCAAAATCAGAGTGGGTGGGTGGGTGTGATGGTTAATTTTATATATGTCAACTTGTCTGGGTCATGGTGCCAAGATATTTGGTCCAACATTGTTCTGGATGTTTCTGTAAGGGTATTTGGGGATGAGATTAACATTTAGATCGGTAGACTTTGAGTAAAGTAAACGATTTGATACATATTTATATTGCACAATGATTACCACAATAAGGTTAGTTAACGAATCCTTCACTTCCCATAATTACCATTTTGTTGCTGTTGTTGTTATGATGAGAATATTAAAGCTCTACACATAGCAACTTTAAAGTATATGATACAATATTGTTAACCATAGTTACTATGATGTAATTAGATCTCCAGAACCTATACATATTATAACTTAAAGTTTGTACCCTTTGACCAGTATCTCTCCATTTTCCCTACCGCTCAGCCCCAGGCAACCAATTTTCCAATCTCTCTATGAGTTCAGTGTCTTTAAATTTCACTTATAAATGAGATCATGTGGTATTTTTTGTCTGTCTGACATATAAATTAGCACAATGCCCTCAAAGTCCATCCATGTTGTTGCAAATGGCAGGATTTCCTTCTTTCTCACAACTGAATACATATATAACACATTCTTTATCCATTCATCTTTCGATGGATAATTAGGCTGTTTCCATATCTTGGCTATTGAATAATGCTGCAATGAACATGGGAATACAGATATCTCTTCAGATAAGGATTTTATTTAATCTTCTTTGAATATATACACAGAAGTGGGATTGCTAGATCACATGGTAGGTCTATTTTTAATATTTTGAGGAATCTCCATTCTGTTTCCCATCATGGCTCTACCAATTTACATTCCCACTAACAGCACATCAGGGTTTCCTTTTCCTTGCTTGATTCCTCTGGCTAGGACTTAACAGTACTATTTTGAATAGGAGTGGTGAGATTTGACGTCCTTTGTTTTATTTCTGATCTTAGAGGGAAAGCTTCAACCTATTTCACTCTTGAGTATGATGTTACCTGTGGACTTGTCCTATATGGCCTTTATTATATTGAGATATGTTTAATCCACTTTGTTGAGAGTTCCTATCATGAGGGATATTGAATTTTATTGAATGCTTTTTCAGCATCTATTAAGATTATCGTATGATTTTTATCTTTCATTCTATTAATATCATGTATCACATTTATTGATTTGCTTATGTTGAACCATCCTTACATTCCAGGAGTTACACCCACTTGATCATGGTGTATGATCCTTTTAATGTGTTGATGAATTCAGTTTGCTAATATTTTAATGAGAATTTTTGCATCCAAATTCTTGAGGGATATTAGCCTGGAGTGGTTTTTTTGTTTGTTTTTGTTTTGTTTTTTCTTTGTAGTGTCCTTATTTAGCTTTGGTATCAGGGTAACGCTGGCCTTGTAAAATGAGTTTGGGAGTGTCCCTTTCTCATCAATTTTTCTGGTAGTGTTTGAGAAGGAATGGCATTAATTCTTCTTTAAATGCTTGGTAGAATTCATCCATGATATTATCTTGTCCTGGACTTTTTGGGAGGTTTTTGATTACTGACTCAACCTTCTTACCTAGTATTGGGCTGTTCAGATGTTCTATTTCTTCATGATTCAGGTTTCTTAGTTTGCGTGTTTCTATGAATTGATCAATTCCTTCTAGGATGTCCAATTTTTCACATAATGTTCATAGTAGTGTCTTGTAATCCTTGTGATTGTGATTATGTTATATAAGTCTCCATCTTTGAGACTGAAGAGACAGATTCTCTTGTTGGCTTTGAAGAAGTAAGCTACCATGTCGTTAGAGGGCCATATAGAGAGAAGCTGATAAGTGTTGAGAGTGGCCCCCAATCAACAGCCAGCAAGAAGATGAGGGCCTCAGTGCTACAACTGCAAAGAACTACTTTTGCCAACAACCTGAATGAACCCTGAAGAGGATCCTGGACTCAGATGAGAACACAGCTTAGCTGACACATTGATTTCACCCTTGTGAGACCCTGAGCAGAAAATCCAGTTGTACTGAACCTGTAACACTGACCATGGAAGCTGTGATAACAAATGGGTATTCTTGTAACCTGCTAAGCTTTAGTAATTTGTTATACAGCAATAGAAAACTAATACGTTATGTAAGGACTTTTTCTAGCATTTGCTTTTTGGAGCACTAATTTCATGCGTAAATTATCAGGAAAGGAAGATAAGATCAACAATTATGTTCTAGATCGTAGTTCAGATATGATTAAGGGAACAGCCTATATTGTTTGGTGATTAGAGCCCACGTTCTTGAATCAGATCTCTGCAGTCTGAACCCTGGCTTCACCAATTAGTAACTCTTCCACTTTGGGAAAATTGCTTAATTGTTATATCTTTCAGTTTCCGCATTTAAAAAATGGGCCTAAAATAATAACATCCATATCACAAGGATAATTAATTATTAAATGAGATAAAACATGAAAACATTTACAAAGTCTTTCAAATTGTAAAATACCAATAAATTAGTGATTATTTAGAAAAAAAGGAAACTATGTCTCACCCAGATAAGCCAGGTAAAAAATGAACAGGGAATTAATTACAGAGGGCAGGTGATAAGCAGGTAAGAAAAGTGAGGATGATAAATATTCTTAAAAAAACAAGTGATAAATAAGAATTGTAAATGACTAACATTGAGGGTTGTTATGGGCTGAATTGTGTCCACTCAAAATTCATATATTGGAGTCCTAATTCCTAGTATATCAGAGTGTGTCTGTATTTGGAGATAGGTCTTTAAAGTGGTGATTAAGTTAAAACAAAGCCATTAGGATGGGCCCTAGTCCAATCTGACTGGTGTCCTTATAGGAAGAGGATATTTGGACATACAAAAGGACTCCAGGGATACACACACGGAGGAAACACCATGTGAGGACACAGTGAGATGATTGGCCATTTGCAAGCTAGGGAAAGAGACCTCAGAAGAACACAACACTGCTGGAACCTTGATCTTGGACTTCTGGCCTCCAGAACTGTGAGAAAATATAATAAATTTCTGTTGTTTAAGCCACCTAATTTGTGGGACTTGGTTATGGCAATTGGAGCAGACTGAGACCAGGATATGTGATTTCTTCTTCACTTTGCCTCTCCAGATGCATTCCTCTCTACCCTGCTCTGAGCAACAGGCGGCTTCTTCTCTTCCCTACTTCATCTCTGAATTTCTCGTTGGTGCCAAGGCTGCAGCTCTCACTGGACTCCTATCTTTTCTTTGACCCTTCCCCTCGGATATTAGTAAAGGCCTTCTGCTTTCCTGAGTTTCTTGGTGCCTCAACCTCCCGTGTTTGTTTCTTTACAACATCTCACACCACCTGAGATGATCAGAACCTGACTAAGAGAGAGGGGAAACTTAGGTCTGTGGAGTAAGTGGTGGGCAGAGAATATAAAGATAAAATGCCATTTGGGGAAAATGGGTACAAGCAAGTAGAACAATTGTCTTAAACTGGTGGAACTGAAGGGGCTATCAGTAAGGAGTTTATTAGCTGACCTGATCCATGTGGGGAGATAATGAATTATTGAAAGGCAGCAAAAAGAGTTCACTTTTGCTCTCTCACCCCACATTTACTCCTTAGATTTTTGTCATGAGTCCCAAGGCTTTAAATATCATATAAATATATATATGTACAAGTGTATATGTGCATATATATGTACATGTGTGTGTATTTAAGACTCTTCTATCAGTCAGGGTTCTTAGCAATGAATAATAGAACCAAGTAAAACATATTACAGGATACATAGCTGCTCAAGGAATCATCTTTGAGACCTGAGAACTGGGCTTGGAGGCTTCCCCTGGGCCCTAAACCACAGACTTCTCCAGTAGATAGACCACAGCAGCCACACCTGTGCTTACACTGCCATCCATACAGGCACTGTGGGTCCTCTTGGAGCTTTTTCAGGCTTCCTCTGTCTTCTACACTTCTCTCACTTGGATGGATCCCCTCAGCATCTGCCTCTTTGTCATGATCAGTTCTGTGGTTTAGGGTTCTCTCCAGCACCCTAAGTTCATTTCCAGAAAGTCGTTCCCCTTTTCTTGACCTGACTCACTCCTTTAAATCTCCCCGGTCTTAGATCAAACACTACTGCCACAGAGAATTCTTCTCTGAACATTTTAACTAATATCTGTGACTTACCCGGTGATTCTCCATCCCTTTGTCCTATTTTTTCATAGCAATTATCACCATCTGAAACCATATGACTTTATTTTTTGTTTATGATTATTACTTTGCCTATCACTGCCTTAATATTTAAGTTCTATTAGATCAGTTCTAATAGGTTAGATTACAGTTCTTTTCTGTCTTGTTCAGCTCTGTTCTCCTAGCTCTGAGAATAGTGCCTAAGATGAATGGATGCTCCCAATATTTTGTTGAATGAATAAATGAAGTACTCTAAAGGCCCAGGGGAAGCAGTATCCAACTCTGGTCAGCTGCCTAGGAGTGAGAGAAAGACTTCTCATGGGTGCTAACATTTGAGTTAGATTTTAAAGAATCAGGAGTTTTTTCGGACAGAGTTAGAAAGGTATCAGGGAGAAAGTAACACTTGCACATAAGCCCAGAGTGATGAAAGGCACAGAGTGAGATGCTTAGTGAGTAGCTCAGGGTGCTGGGAGCAAAGAGTGCGTGTGAAATAGGAATGGCAGCCAAGTCTAAAGGCAGCTGGCGTCCAGATTGTCAAAGGTCTGTACATCAGGTTTAAAGTGTATTTGTTTGACATTAGGACAAAAGATGAAAGTCTTTAAAGCAGGGGTCTGATATGGTCAGATTTGTTTAAAGGCAGCGATTCTCATAGTGTGGTCTGTGGCTCCATGGGAGTTCCTAAGACACATTCAGGGGGTCTGCAAAGTTAAAATTTTTTTTTTTCTTTTTCGTAATACTGACGTTATTTGCTTTTTTTTCACTGGCTTGCTATTTGCACTGATGTTTGAAAAGCAATGAAGGGTAAAACTCCTGGTGTCTTAGCACACATGAAGTTAGGAGTACCAAATAGTACTAGTAGTCTTTATATTCTTGCAGTTAAAAACAAAGATCCAGTGTCACTTAAGAAAGTCCTTGGTGAAATAATACAAATTATTGATTTTATTAAATCATGACCCTTGAGTAAATGTTTTTTTTTTCATATTCTGTGTGGTAAAATGGGAAGTATACATAAAGCAGTTTGTATGCAAACCATAACTGTCTTAAGAAAGAACTTTTTTGTTGGAGTGTCTAGCTGAATAGTTCATGGAAAATAATTTTTACTTGAAAGAATAACAGATAATAAATATTGTTACTCATATGTGGGTATTGACATATATATTGCAAAAATGAACGAGTGAAGTGAGGCTGTCACTTCAAGGAAAACAACTAAGAGTATTTGTTGCAAATAATAACATTTGTGTTTTCAAAGAAAAATTGGAGTTTTGGAAAATCTGTATTTGCCTCTGATAGCCTAATGGCTTCCTAATACTTAAAGTCATTTCTGGTGAGATCAGTGGGATTGATGAATGCTGTTTTATTGATATTTTATAATGAAAAGTGTCAACATTTCAACGATTGGTATAATTCAATGAATGAATGTTTTCCAAATGACTGACTATTTCATTATGCTAAAAAAAATGTTGCATGGGTAAAATCCTTTAAAATGCAAGATAAATCAATGGATTTTAATGGAAAAGATTATAAAAAGTTACTTGATATATTTTCACATTCTTTAATTACACCTAACCTTTAAGACTCTACCTCTTGTTGTGTTTTGATGTAATATCAAATAATTATCTGAAAAAACTGAAAAATATTCTTTTTTCCAACTGCACAGCTGTTTAGTCCATATTCTCTTCATATATCTTAACTAAATGGAACTCAACAGACTGAATGCATATCTAGATTTGAGAATTCCAGTTGTCTTCTGTTAAGCCATATATTAAAGAAATTTGCAGAAAGGTAAGATGAGGTGCTTTTTGCTAATTTTTTTTCTTTTGGAAAACATAGTTTTTAGTTATGTTAACATGGGATTAATGAGTTTTTGTTATTTTTAAATAAATTGGTGACTAAATATTTTATAAACGTTTCAACTATAATTTCTAGTACAAGCAATCTTCCATCTTCCATTTACACTGTACTATGCTAAACAAAACCTAGGCGCCCTGGAACTCTGTCTTTGCTTTTTGCACAGCCTTGTGATAACTCAGGTAAAATCTCTCATATACTTGAGTTTGAGTTAATGTGGTAACATATGAAGTAAGGACCATCTGTAGAGTAAATACTGATAACCCACACAAACACAGATTCCTTGGGGTCCTCAGTAATTTTTTTAAGTGTATAAAATAGTCCTGTTACCAACATTTGAAAACTGCCATTTACAGAAAGATATTCAGGAGAACAATTATTAGATAAGCATAGCCTGTTTTTCAAGAAAGTAGAGAGGAGGCTGATGGGGTAGCTACCCCTCCTCACAGAAAGAGAACAAAATCATTAATTCCACTGTTGCTTTAGGGATAAAGAGGAAAGACAAGACTTGAGAGACTTTGAGGTTGCTGATTTGGTAGAAATATATTGTGAATGTCTGAATTTTAAAGCTGGGTTATTAGGTGAATGATGAGAATGCTATGAATTCAGAGAACCTTTGTTTTTGGGGTTTTTTTTTAAACTTTCATCTCACAAGATTTTTAACATATTAAGCCTGACAGGATTTTTTTTTTTTTTTTGATCCAGTTACCGAACTTGCTGAGGCTTCTCTTGAAGGAATATGACAACACCAACTCATTTGGTAGACTCTTTTGCTGTGTGTGAGCAAGAATTTTAAGCTGGTATTAATTCAAACAATTTCTATTTTTCCCCTATTTTATTGGGAAATTCTGGGTATGTAGTAAATATGTAGAAGAAGTTTAAAACTTAACTATAAGATTTTTAAAATTTTAGGGCAGTGTTTGTAAGCATATTCTAAAAGGAAAAGTTAAAATTGGGCTGGGACATGAGGTAAAGCGTAATGTTTCTATGGGTGTTATTTTTCCCCCTCAGTGCCTTTGATTTACAGTCTTCAGCCTCAGTCACAGTCTGTTGCAACTGTCTGAGCCCTGGTCCCAGAAGACTGCTCTCCCACGCTTCCTCTGGCCATCTGGAACAGCCTTTATGCACCTAATTGACTCCATGACTCTTCTTTTCCCATTTCTGAGCTTCCTGTTTCTTTTTAATCTATGACCTCTCATCTTCCTTCTAATAAAATAATCACATTCTTTCTTCTCTTTTCAAATGCTTAGTCATTCCCTGACTTTAATGTGGCTATTTGTAACCTTCTCAAACCTCTTCCTAGTAATAGCTTGAGATGTCACCTATGACATACTTTCTCATCAGATTCTTATGGTTTTATGTGAATTCATGGTCACTGAGTTAAACTCAATATAAATGATGGCATGAAATAGTAGCAATGTTACCCGTTGTTTAAGCCAATGTGCAAAGCATGGAGGACTAATCCTACTTTATAATTTTAATGTAGTATATAATTTACAAGGCATGTTTATCACTAGTATCTTTTTGGAACTCACAACAGCTCTACACAGAAGGCAAGGCAAGTATTACAATGTTAATACTATTTCCTTATTTATAAAAGTAAGTAGTGAAAAATTTCTTGATGACTAAGATCATATTTTGCAGAGTGAGTCCCTAAGCCTCAGAGTCCCGCTTTAGTGTTCTTTTCCCTAGTTCATGACATTCCCAAGAAACTTAGAAATTGTTTAAAATGAAAAAAGTCAACCATTCAGTAAGGTACAGGGCAGTTTTCTTTACCACCTATAAAATGTATTATTTAAACAAACAAAAACTCAGTAATTTAAATCTCTTCTTTTCATCACTCAGGTCATCAGCCCTAACTGGTGGTCTTCTAGTAGTTTCTCAGCACCTAACATTCCCAAAGGTGAGTCAGATATTAAGAAATGCTAAATGTATGGAAATGGTTCAAAGAAAAATAATGACACATAGATTGGAGAAATTTATGTATAAGATTAAAGGAGCATGTGTATTTAATTAAGTCTAAGTTGGGAGAGAACAATGAAATCATCAAATAATGCATGATAATGTTTACTATTTCCCATAGGATATCATTATTTAAAATAAGATATCAAAGAATTGGGTTTGAATCATATATAATACCCAAATCTGTACATCCTTCTGTCAGTTTTCTGGTATATTTCGTATATATTTCATATATATTTTGTATATTTGCTTTGATGACATATTTCTCCTGTGGACTCCCGAGACCACAGGAAACCCTGGAAAACTGCTCTGACAATGCTCTCACTTGCTAACAAACATACCTTACACAAAGTTTTACAAATTCACGTTTAGCTAGTGGGACACAGCATGAACTATAAGTCACTAAATGTTACCAGGGTACCAATCTAAGGGGCTCTCTTCCTTATCCATGTATTCTTGGGCCACTATATTGGGAACCATGTCACTTCCTAGAATAAAACATCACCTATGGAATCATTGGGATATTCGGAAAATATATGCTCACTCATTGAACACTTAAAGGAGTGGAATGAGAGTGTCATGTGCAACACTTCCTCACATGACTTGCTGAGCTCAGCTGCCAGGTTGCAGCCATTTTGCATGACAAACTCTGGTCTGAAGCACCAGGTACAAGGCCTCTACATTGCACCCTATGAGCAAATGAAACTAGATGAAGCACAAAGGAAAAGAGAAAAGAAAAACATATTGCTACTATTAAAGTTAAAAATTGGGAAGGAGAGACAAGATGGAGGAGTAGAAGGACTTGAGCTCACTTCCTCTCACGAAAACACCAAACTCACAACTAACTGCTGAACAACCATCAACAAAAAAGACTTGCACCAACCAAAAAAGGTATTCTACATCCAAAGACAAAGAAGAAGCCACAAGACAGTAGGAGGGGCACTTTTGTAATATAATCAAATCCCATATCCTCCAAGTGGGCAACCCACAAACTGGAAAATAATTATATTGTAGAGGTTCTCCCACAGGAGTGAGAGGTCTAAGACCCATGTCAGGCTCCCCAGCCTGGGGGGGGGTCTGGCATTAGGAGGAGGAGCACCCAGAGCATTTGGCTTTGAAGGTGAGTGGGGCTTGAGTTGGAGCTCCACAGGAATGGGGAAAACAAACAGAGATTCCACTCTTGGAGGGCGTACACAAGCTTTCATGTGCACTGGGACCCAGGGCAAAGCAATGACTCCATAAGAGCTTGGGCCAGACCTACCTGGGGGGTCTTGGAGGGTCTCTTTGTGAGGCAGGGGTTGGCTGTGGCTCACTGTGGGGGCAGGACATTGGTGGCAGAGGTCCCAGGGAATACTCACCACAGTGAGCTCTCCTAGAGGTCACCATTTTGGCACCAAGACCTGGCCTTACCCAACAGCCTGTAGACTCCAGTGTTGGGACACCTCAGGACAAACAACCAACGTGGTGGGAACACAGCCTCAGCCCATCATCAGACAGGCTACCTAAAGTCGTCCTGAGACAATAGCAGCCTATAAACAAAGCCCTTGACATGGCCCTGCCCACTGGAAGGAAAAGACCCAGCTCCATTCACTGGGGATCAGCACCAGCCCCTCCCACCAGAAAGCCTGCACAAGCCCCTGGACCCACCTCACCCACCAGGGGCAGACATGACACCAGAACCAATCCTGCATCCTGAGAACGGAGACCACAAACACAGAAAGTTAGACAAAATGAGACATCAGAGAAATATATTCCAGAAAGAAGGAACAAGGTAAAACCCCAGAAGAAGAACTAAGTGAAGTAGAGATAGATAGGCAATCTATCAGAAAAAGAATTCAGAGTAATGATAGTAAAGATGATCCAAGATCTCCAAAAAAGAATTGAGGCACAGACAGAGAGGATACAAGAAATGTTTAATAAAGAGCTAGAAGCTTTAAAGGACAAACAAACAGAGATGAACAATACAATAACTGAAATGAAAAATACACTGGAAGGAATCCATACCAGAATAAATGAGGCAGAAGAAAGAATAAGTGAGCTGGAATACAGAATGGTGGAAATCACTTCTGTGGAGCACAATACAAAAAGAAGAATGAAAATAAATGAGGACAGTCTAAGAGACCTCTGGGACAACATGAAATGCACCAAGATTTGCATTATAGGTGTCCCAGAAGGAGAAGAGAGAGAGAAATGGCATGAGAAAATATTTGAGGAAATAATAGCTGAAAACTTCCCTAATATGGGAAAGGAAACAATCCAAGAATCACAGAGAATCCCATACCAGGTAAACCCGAGGTGGAATACCCCAAGACATTTGTTAATCAAATTGGCAAAAATTAAAGACATAGAGAAAATATTAAAAGCAACAAAGGAAAAACAACAAATAATATTGAAGGGAATACCCCAAGACATTTGTTAATCAAATTGGCAAAAATTAAAGACATAGAGAAAATATTAAAAGCAACAAAGGAAAAACAACAAATAATATTGAAGGGAATCCCCCAAAAGGTTATCAGCTGATTTTTTTCAGAAGGAACTCTGCAGGCCAGAAGGGAGTGGCATGATATATTTAAGGTGATGAAAGGGAAAAACCTACAA
Organism: Stenella coeruleoalba; assembly: GCF_951394435.1. Lineage (NCBI taxonomy): Eukaryota > Metazoa > Chordata > Mammalia > Artiodactyla > Delphinidae > Stenella > Stenella coeruleoalba. The sequence goes on along the minus strand of NC_137148.1, from coordinate 96,407,356 downwards.
CTAAGAATACTCAACGCAGCAAGGCTCTTGTTCAGATTTGACAGAGAAATCAAAAGTTTTACAAACAAGCAAAAGCTAAAAGAATTCAGCAACACCAAACCAGCTTTACAACAAATGCCAGAGAAACTTCTTTAGGCAGAAAAGAAAGGGACACAACGAGAAACAAAAATATCACAAATGGGAAAGCTCACTGTTAAAGGCAAACATACAGTAAAGGAAGGAAATCTTCCACACACAAATATGATATAAAAATTAGCAATCGTGAGAAGAGGAGAGTACAAATGCACAATATTCACAGCAACTTTGAACAATCTTGTAAATATATAGATTGCTCTTTCAAAACATCATGGTAACCACAAACCAAAACGCTACAATAGATACACACACAAAAAAGAAAAAGCAATCCAAACACAACACTAAAGATAGCCATCAAGTTACAAAAGAGGAAAGGAGGAAAAAAGACCTACAAAAACAAATCCAAAACAATTAACAAAATGGCAATAAGTATACACATGTCGATAATTACCTTAAATGTAAATGGATTAAATGCTCCAACCAAAAGACTCGCTGAATGGATACAAAGCAAGACCCATATATATGCTCTCTACCAGACACCCACTTCAGACCTAGGGACACATACAGACTGAAAGAGGGGATGGGAAAATATATTCCATGCAAATGGAAATCAAAAGAAAGCTGGAGTAGCAATACTCATATCAGACAAAATAGACTTTAAAATCAAGACTGTTACAAGAGACAAGGAAGGGTACTACATACTGATCAAGGGATCAATCCAAGAAGAAGATATAACAATTGTAAATATATATACACCCAACATAGGAGCAACTCAATACATAAGGAAAATGCTAACAGCCATAAAAAGAGAAATCAACAGTAACACAATAATAGTGCAGGACTTTACCACCCCACTTACGTCGATGGACAGATCATCCAGACAGAAAGTCAATAAGGAAACACAGGCCTTAAAGGACACATTAGACCAGATCAACTTAATTGATATTTATAGAACATTCCATCTAAAAGCAGCAGAATACATATTCTTCTCAAGTATACATGGAAGATTATCCAGGATAGATCACATGCTGGGCCACAAAGTGAGCCTTGGTAAATTTAAGAAAATTGAAATCGTATCAAGCATCTTCTCCAACCACAATGCTATGAGATTAGAAATCAAGTACAAGAAAAAAAATACTGTAAAAAACACAAGGACGTTGAAGCTAAACAGCATGTTACTAAATAATCAATGGATCACTGAAGAAATCAAAGAAGAAATGAGAAATACCTAGAGACAAGTGACAATAAAAACATGATGACCCAAAACCAATGGGATACAGCAAAAGCTGTTCTAAGAGGGAATTTTATAGCAATACAGTCTTACTTCAGGAAACAAGAAAAATCTCAAATAAACAACCTAACTGTACACCTAAAGCAACTAGAGAAAGAAGAACAAACAAACCCCAAAGTTAGTAGATGGAAAGGAATCATAATTATCAGAATAGAAATAAATGAAATAGAGATGAAGAAAACAATAGAAAAGATCAATGAAATTAAAAGGTGGTTCTTTGAAAAGATAAACAAAATTGATAAACCTTTAGCCAGACTCATGAAGAGAAAAAGGGAGAGGGCTCAAATCAATAAAATTAGAAATGAAAAAGGAGAAGTTACAACAGACACTATAGAAATACAAAGCATCGTAAGAGACCACTACAAGCAATTTATGCCAATAAAATGTACAACCTAGAAGAAATGACAAATTCTTATGAAGGTACAATCTTCCAAGCCTGAACTGGGAAGAAATAGAAAATATGAACAGACCAATTACAAGTACTGAAATTGAAACTGTGATTAAAAGACTTCCAACAAACAAAAGTCCAGGACCAACTGGCTTCACAGGCAAATTCTAGAAAACATTTAGAGAAGCACTAACACCTATCCTTCTCAAACTCTTCCAAAAACTTGCAGAGGATAGAATACTCCCAAACTCATTCTATGTGGCCACCATCACCCTGATACCAAAACCAGACAAAGATACCACAAAAAAAGAAAATTACAGCACAATACCATTGATGAACATACATGCAAAAATCCTCAACATAATACTAGCAAACCAAATCCAACAATACATTAAAAGGATCATACAACATGATCAAGTAGTATTTATCCCAGGGATACAAGGATTCTTCAATATATGCAAATTAATCAGTGTGATATATGACATCAATAAATTGAAGACTAAAAACCATATGATCTTTGATGATGGCCATTGCAGCTCTATTTACAATAGCCAGGACATGGAAGCAACCTAAGTGTCCATCGACAGATGAATGGATAAAGAAGATGTGGCACATATATACAATGGAATATTACTCAGCCATAAAAAGAAACGAAACTGAGTTATTTGTAGTGAGGTGGATGGATCTAGAGTCTGTCATACAGAGTGAAGTAAGTCAGAAAGAGAAAAACAAATACCGTATGCTAACACATATATATGAAATCTAAAAAAAAAAAAAAAAAAAAGGTTCTGAAGAACGTAGGGGCAGGACAGGAATAAAGATGAAGACGTAGAGAATGGACTTGAGGACACAGGGAGGGGGAAGGGTAAGCTGGGACAAAGTGAGAGAGTGGCATGGACTTATATATACCACCAAATGTAAAATAGATAGCTAGTGGGAAGCAGACGCATAGCACAGGGAGACTAGCTTGGTGCTTTGTGAACACCTAGCAGGGTGGGATAGGGAGGGTGGGGACGGAGATGCAAGAGGGAGGAGATATGGGGATATATGTATATGTATAGCTAACTCACTTTGTTATAAAGCAGAAACTAACACACCATTGTAAAGCAGTTATACTCCAATAAAGATGTTAAAAAAAAACAAAACATAGGATTATTAATTAAAAAAAAAAAAAGAATCCAAATTGGAAAAGATGTTTGCAGGTGACATGATACTATACATAGAAAATCCTAAAGATGCTACCAGAAAACTACTAGAGCTCATCAGTGAATTTGGTATGGTTGCAGGATGCAAAATTAATACACAGAAATCTCTTGCATTCCTATACACTAACAATGAAAGATCAGCAAGAGAAATTAAAGAAACAATCCCATTCACCATCACATCAAAAAGAATAAAATAATATAATCTCCAAAATATACAAACAGCTCATGTAGCTCAACATCAAAAAAACAAACAACCCAGTCAAAAAATGGGAAGAACACCTGAATAGATATTTCTCTAAAGAAGACATACAGATGGCCAAGAGGCACATGAAAAGATGCTCAATATCACTAATTATTAGAGAAATGCAAATCAAAACTACAATGAGATATCACCTCACACTGGTCAGAATGGCCATCATCAAAAATTCTACAAACAGTAAATGCTGGAGAGGGTATGGAGAAAAGGGAATCCTTGTACACTGTTGGCTGGAATGTAAATTGGTACAACCAGTATGGAGAACAGTATGGAGGGTCCTTAAAAAACTAAAAATAGTACTACCATATGATCCAACAATCCCACTCCTGGACATATATATGGAGAAAACTATAGTTCAAAAAGATACATGCACCCCACTGTTCATTGCAGCACTATTTCTAATAGCCAAAGCATGGAAGCACTCTAAATGTCCATCAACAGAGGAATGGATAAGATGTGGTACATATATACAATGGAATATTACTCAGCCATAAAAAAGAATGAAATAATGCCGTATGCAGCAACATGGCTGGACCTAGAGATTATCATACTAAGTCAAGTAAGTCAAACAGAGAAGGACAAGTATCATATGATATCACGTATATGTGTAATCTAAAAAAAATGATACAAATGAACTTATCTACAAAACAGAAACAGACTCACAGAAAACAAAATTATGGTTACCAAAGGGGAAAAGTTGGGGGGAGGGATAAATTAGGAGTTTGGGGTTAACATATACACACTACAATATATAAAGTAGATAATCAACAAAGACCTACTGTATAGCACAGGGAACTCTACCAATAATCTGTAATAACCTAATGGGAAAAGAATCTGTAAAAGAATTGCTATATGTATATGTATAACTGAATCACTTTGCTGTATACCTGAAACCAAGACAACATTGTAAATCAGCTATACTCTAATATACAATAAAAATTAAATTATAAAAAATAAAGTAATAGAATGAGACAATCAGTTTCCCTGTTCTTGAATCAAGTGCACATTTTTGTATTGTTCTTCTATGTGCTTTTACGTTCTCCTTTTCTCTGACTTTTCTTCTGCTTTCCAGAAAGTGATATTTGAATTTTTCTGAACCTATTATTTCCAAATACTCAGCCAACCCTTGTTTCAGATTACATTAGCTGGTAATGTAATCCTCTTGTGTTGTCTTGTGGTCTTCATGGATTATGTATTTTTTATAGTTATGTGCATAGGGAACTAATTTTGATTACAATGGGGGAATGATGGAATAACCTTACAGTTTCTGTGTTTACCTTTTTGTCCAACAATTTTGATGTTGTGTGTGCTGTATAAATAGATGTATTCATATTTTATTCCAAATTGATTGTACTTGGCCATACAATAATATGATCATGAATTTATGGAGTGCCTATTAAGTGACATGCACTGTTTTACACACTGGAGATACAGGAGTAAATCAGGTGCATTCACTTCTCCATATTAGCTCACTGTCTTCAAGTTTCAAGAGCACTTACCCCATCATGTTACCACTATGTGTCTGAGCTAGACAGAAGCATTGTATGTCATGAGAAGATATAGGAGAGAGCAACTCACCCAACCCAGGTAACAGAGAAGTCTTCCTTGTGTCGAGTACACTGTTTCTGTAACAGCTTTCATTTATCTAACACTTTCTGGCTGACCAAATGTGTTCTCATTTGGCCATTTTGAAAATGTTTGTGGCATAGCGATTATTCATTGCTATGTTTTGCCCTTGAGAAAGCAGATGTATGACACAGTTTATGAGACTAGTTTAAGGTCACAAAAAGGATAAGGCAATGAGACTTAGGCCTGTATTTTCTGTCTAGGAGTACAAAATTCTTCTATTGTGCCATGTCTAGAAGCCATTCTCTCTTGGCATTTTTAGAGTCCATGCTTTTATCATGGCAAAAGATAATACTGCTTCTCAGAGGCCTTCATCTAAATGAAAACTGAAGAAAATAGTTTCCATCTGTAGCTCACATTTTCATCAGAGGGGCTGCTGAGAAGTTCTTTAGCATTACTAGTAGGTATATTCTAAAGAAAAATTGTGCAATTTCCATCCATTTTTCCTTTCATTTACTTTGGACTCACTCTAAGAACATCATCTACTTTTCTTTATATGCACCCTGACATCCACCTTAACAAAACATTCTGTCCTGTCCTTTCTGTTATTAATTCCTCTAGTGAACTGGTACCATTTTTTTTTTTCATTTTTCCATTTTGGGTGAATGTGTACTTATAAAGAAAGCCTAGAGGGAGATTTGCTTCTGTAGAGAATAAAGACAGACAAGCTGGCCATTATAGCTCTATGCCTGCCTAGAGAAATGCATCAATCATTTCCTAAGTAAGTGAGTAAAAATATATAAAAATTTAGTTGAAAGGACTGTACTTAGTATCTGTTTTTGCAAGTCTCTAATCCCTCTGATGTTTCGTTATGTCCCTGCTGGAAGAAGAGAGATCCAAACAGTTGAGAGCTGTAACTGACTGGGCAGATGGAAGTCTTCACTTTAAGCTTTATAAACACCTGTTTTTGAAATTGGAGACCAGTATTTTATATTCCTTTTCATGCAGTATCCTCATGTCTGTATTCTTACTCGTAATGCCCAGAGATTGCACCCATTGGAATATTCAGTTTTTCATCATGGAACCTGACGTCCTGAACTGTCAGTCACTGAACAGTTGGGTTGAATGTCACCCACACCCTAGAAGAGGGATTAAATGGCATTTCAAAACAAGAGCTAAGTGTCTGTGGCAGCATAGGTATTTCTCAGTGGCTGACAGAATGATGTGACTATAGATTGCCTAAGTGAAACAGATTTGGTAGAACAGTTTCAATTATGTACCCAAAGAAAGATTTTGGACCAAATGCAGCCTCATCAAATGCAGTTCAGTGAGTTTGAAAGCAGGTGTAAATGTAGGGGAACCAAGAATTGTAGACCATGTAATTATTTGAAAATGTTCAGCATCCAATATACTTTGAAGATTATAGACAGGGGCTAGCCTTGTTAAATAAGTTACAATTTAAAAATCGCATTTTGGGCTAAACTCAAAGGAAGGACAAATTATCACTGTTGTGCTTTACTTTAAAAATGAAATTAAATGCACCGTGTGGCAGTGTAATAGTTTACATGTATTATTAGGGCAAAATTTTATGTTTTCCTAATTTAATTAGCTGAAAAGATAAAACTAGAATTTCTCCAATTTCTTTACATATCTTGACTTTGATTTAAAATTGTTTTCTCCCATGTCAAAAGATGTCTTTTTTTTTTTTTTTTTTTTTTTTTTTGCGGTATGTGGGCCTCTCACTGCCGTGGCCTCTCCCGCTTGTGGAACACAGGCTCCGCACGTGCAGGCCCAGTGGCCATGGCTCACGGGCCCAGCCGCTCCACAGCATGTGGGATCCTCCCAGACCGGGGCATGAACCCGTGTCCCCTGCATCGGCAGGTGGACTCTCAACCACTGCGCCACCAGGGAAGCCCTCAAAAGATGTCTTTAATTATCTATCCATTCAACAGATATTTGTGAATACCTGATAGTTGTTTGTCCTCCCTAGAAAATATACCAACACAAACAAACTGGTGATGGTGAGAACCACCTACATTAATAAATGGTTGTCTTCCTCCCTTGAGAATAAAATGAGCTGAGTGAACTTATCAATAAATCCTAAAATAACAAAGGACGTGAAAGAAAATTATACCTATCATAGTCTGCTATTAGCATGAATATCAGCTAATATCACCTTATTCATCAGAGGAAAATTCCTGAGATGCTTTTTTGCCTTCTAAATATATGTCTATTGTTTCGCCTTATTTTCATATAGAAGCCAATTTAAAGATTCTTTAGGCTTCAATGAGCAGAAGTCTTTTGACTCATGAAATAATGTCAATCCACAAAGCCAACATTTCCCAGTATTGTCATTCATTAAATGCACGGTTATAAAAACTGAGACTGGGTTATGAAGGAATAATTTGAAGACAGCAAAAGAAACATCTACCTCTACTCCAACCTCCCAAAACATAGAACAACTGTTACAGGTGAAAATTGCCCACAGACTGAAAAACAAAACAAAAAAACCCTACTCTTTAATTTAAAGATGTGAGAGCCCTAAGTGTATCATATATTGTTCTTGATAGAGAGAAAGATGGCGCTCAGCTTCACTGCCTGCACACTGTCCAGGCTCACCAAAATATAACTTGTTGCTCTGAGGAAATAGGTGCTCTTCTATATTGCTAGTGGGGATGCAAATGATTCTATACCTATTGCAGGAAAGTCGGTAATATCTAACAAAACCACATTTTTCTTTTGATACAGTACCCCTGCTTTTAGAAATTGGTCTTGAGGATATACCACACCAACAATGCAAAATTATGTGTGCACACATATATAGTCCCCCAGACACAGAAAACAAACTTATGGTTACCAAAGAGCAGGGAGGGTGGAATAAATTAGGAGTTTGGGATTAACACATACACCCTACTATATAGATCACCAATAAGGACCTACTGTATAGCACAGTAGGTGAATTATACTCAATATTTTATAATAAACTATAAGGGAAAAGAATATGGAAAAAAATAGATACATATGTATGTATAACTGAATCACTCTGCTGCACACCTGAAACAAAATATGCACATAGTGGAGCACTACACAGGCATGCAACAGAATGAGGAAGGTCTCCATGAACTGACAGAGTGTGAGTTCTAGGAAAAGTTGTTAAATTAAAACATAAACTTTAAAAGTGCTCATATAGTGTGCTAGTCTTCATGTAAGAAAAGGAAATATCAGAAGAACGTGTATCTGTTTTTCATTTCAAAGAGAAACTCAGGAAAGAAAATAAAGATTGAGGTTAGGTGGTGGCAGTAATAGTATTGAAGGGAGGGAATGACACCTCTGAGGCATCTTTTATTACATTTTTGAATTTGAAAATATGTTAATACTCTTTAAAATAGAAAAATGAAATTAAATCAATAAAAATAGGAAGGAGTGGAACAAAAAATGAAAGCAAACTGAAACAAATGTTAATCCTGTTTGTATTGCAAGTGAAGACTATACCCAAGCTGAAGCGATAAAGAATTCATCAAAGGAAGGAGAGAGGAAGGAAGGAAGGAGAAAGAGAGGCAAGGAGGGGAGAGAGGAAGAAAGGGAAGGACAGAGGGAGGAGAGAAGGAAGACAGAAAAATAGAGAAAAGAATGAATCCAAGTAATTTGTGAACACAGTATTTGACTATATAATATCAGTTTGGGGCAGGGTTGGATGTAGCAAAGGGAAGAGTTGGTAAGGAGTCCTGAATTCATTGTAGCATGCTTGTTTATTGCAGTGGTACAGGTGAAGCAATTCTGAACTATTTTGCATCTAATATTGGATTGAACACATGTCACTGTATTGATTTTGCTGGGAACCAGGGTTCTCACTGTGAAGACAGAGAAATTCAAATATAGAATGGGGGATGGTATTCCTGTGGATTGGAATTGAAGGATTTGTGTGAATTTTATATTTGTATGTACATGTGTATATTTATATGCACATGTAAATATATACATGTTACTGTATTTGTATTACGTATATATGTATTCGGGTATTTCTTAGATAAGTCCCCTGAGATGGCCAAGAAGTAAAGACACCCAAGAGCAGTGAGCATACCTGGTGCTGAGGTTTTAGTCTCTAATACTATTCCTCACTAAAAGGAACGAAGACTTCAGAGAAAAGGCTTCTTTCAGGGTTGGGACAGAGAGGGTACAAGATGATAAGGCTCACTTTGCTATAACAGAGTAAAGGAAGTGCCACAAAAATGATCAGAGAATGTCACAAGGACATAGAAACCAGCTTAAAGGGGCTCCAACTGGCCAATTTAAGACAGTTTGAACATCAAAATAATTAAATACAGTAAAAAAAATTAAATCATGGAAAAATAGGAATTCATGTCCATACCAAATATGAACAAGATGAATAAGCACATAAATAAACAGAGTAGAATGGAGGGTTCTTGCTTACAACAGAATGTAATGGTTTGCTGACAAATGCAGAATAAAATCATTATTTTGTAACCATCAGGCTAAATTAGATCAAGCAAGATTCATCAATGAATGCTAAATCAAGGGAAAATTTTGATGAGGATCAAGATATGTACATGGTCTATGGTATCTCCCCATGGACTACTTATTAGTTGCAAGAAGAAAAAACAATAATTATACAGCGAAGAAATCAAATAACACTTGGAGCAGGTGGATCACAATTAACATAACTAACAAGAGACAGGTGGTCATATGTGGCTCCAGATGTGACGCCCTGAGGACACAACTTCACTATTCAATATCCCAGCAGAGAATGCATATTCTTAATTTAATCATGATGAAGTATTAGCCAAACACACAATGAGAAGCTTTTTTTCCAAAGGGAGAGGCTATATTCTTCAAAATACGTCTACAGATAGAGCAAATACAATTAGGTAAAATGCTAATGACAGGTGCACTGGGTGAAGAATATAAGGGTGTTCTGCGTACCATTTTTATTTTTACAAAGTTTTATTACCTTGACATAATTTCCAAATCAAAACTTAGTGAAAAAGTATAGTCTGGTAGTCAGTACTTCCTGTTCACAGACAAGAAGCTGAGCAATAATAGAGGATTTTTCTTGACTGATCAAATTTCTCTTTGTAGACATGAGAAGAAAACCAGAATGGCCTGAGATTAGAGACAAACCAATCTGCCCAAAGATAAGAAGTAAAATAAACAAATTGAAAAATGATGCTTGAAGAAAACTATATATTTAAGCTAATGGAGAAGAATAATTCAGGGAAATTCTGATTAATACTGTGATAGAAATTTTTGAAAAGGTATTAAAATTTTTAGCAGCTATTATGTAAATAGAATACTCAGAGGATAAGAATATAATTCCTGGAAATCCAACGTGTGTTTGCCAAAATGAAACAGTTTAATAGGAGACCTAGAAAAGAGACTCAAGCAAATCTTTTATTTCAAAGAACAAAATTTCAGAGATGAAAAATCTAAGAGAAAAGTTAGGACATATAAATCAATATGAGAAACACAAGAAAATACATGAAATTTAACCTTCTTCTAATAGCTTTCGCAAAAAGAGAGAACAAAGAAAATTAAGATGTATTGTGAGACTGGGAGAAGAAGTCAAAGAAATAACAAAGAAATTTCCCATATCTGAAAAAAGTTTCATAACCTTGAAGACATCTACTGAATGCCTAGTACAATGAGTGACAAAGATCCACATCTAGACATATCAGAGTGAAACTGTAGAACACAAGGAGTAAAGAAGATAATAAAAAACTTCTGAAAGAGATATAGAACAAAGAATGTACAGATTTCATATAAAGGGCAGAAAATCTTTCATAAGATATTAAATTAGCAAAAGATACCAGAATACAATGTAGCAGTGCCTTCAATATTTCAGGAGAAATAAACTTGTATTATTCACCCTTAAATCATTAAACAAGAGCATGAGACAATAGTTGTATTTTTTAACAATTTACTTCCTTTGAATCAATTTTGAAATCTCAACTTCAGTAAAACTGATGAAGAGATTTAAGTAAGAGTGTTTCAAGAGACTTGGGCAACAAGAAACAATAATTAAACTAGATCAGGAATTAAAATAAATTCCAAGATTATTTCCATGCATAAGTTCCAGAAAATAAGTTCATGTTCATAAAGTAGGTTACATTATACAGAAGCACAAGTTTCTTTAATCAGTAAGAAAACATAACAAATAAGTAGAAACTCTAGGTAAATGAAAGACCTATGCAGGACGTTTATAGTCTAACCTTTAAAAAAAAAAACAGATGACACAAATACATAGTATTAATATAGGAGAGCAGTTGTATGAATGGTGATAAATGCACAGTTGTGTAAACCAACACCACATTCAATACGCAGAACTCTTCCCTCACACCCAAATTATTCACTTACCCTGTCCATCTTTAGTCACCTATTTTCCCACCCTTAATGTCTAGAAAACACTGATCTATTCTTTTCTCTTAAAATTTTGCCTTTTCTACTTATGCTAAGTGAAGTAAGTCAGACAGAGAAAGACAAATACTGTACGATCTCACTTATATGTAGAATCTAAATTTTTGTTTAAAAAAAAAAACACAACAAACTCACAGAAAAAGAGATTAGTCTTGTGGTTACTAGAGGCTGTGTGTGGGGGGAGGGAGAATTGGAGGAAGGTGGTCAGAAGGTATATACTCCCAGTTATAAGATACGCAAGTACAAGGGTTGTAATGTATAACATGATGACTATAAGTAACACTACTGTGTGATATATAGGAAAGTTGTTTAGAGAGTAGCTCCTAAGAGTTCTCATCACGAGGAGATTTCTTTCCCCTTTTCTTTTTATTGTATCTCTATGAGATGATGGATATTAACTAAACCTATTGTGGTAATTATTTCACAATATATGTAAATCAAATCATCATGCTGTACATTTTAAATTTATACAGCGATGTATGTCAATTATTTCTCAATAAGAATGGAAAAAAAATTGCCTTTTCCTGAATGTTGTATAAACTCAATCAAAGAATATGTAATCTTTTGGGTCTGGCTCCTGTCACTAACCATAATGTATTTGAGATTTATATGTTATTGCATGTAATGAGTTTGTTCTTTTCATTGCTCTGTAGGGTGGATATACCACACAATTTGTCTATCCATTCACCAGTTGAAGGGCTTTTCAATTGTTTCAAGTTATTCTGAGTAAAGCTGTTAAAAATATTTGCATATAGGTTATTGTGTGTATGTGAATTTTATGTCCCAAATGATTGCTGATGCTGAGAATTTTTCATGTGCTTATTTTAGTTTTTTTTGCGGTATATGTGCCTCTCACTGTTGTGGCCTCTCCCGTTGCGGAGCACAGGCTCTGGACGCGCAGGCCCAGCGGCCATGGCTCACGGGCCCAGCTGCTCCGTGGCACGTGGGATCTTCCCGGACCGGGACACGAACCTGCGTCCCCTGCATCAGCAGGCGGACTCCCAACCACTGCACCACCAGGGAAGCCCTCATGTGCTTATTTTATTTGCCATTTGTATGACTTTGGTGAAGTGTCTGTTAAAATCTTTTGCCCATTTTTATTGTATTGTTTTCTTATTGTTGAGTTTTGAGAGCTCTTTATGCTGAATACAAGTCCTTGGTCACATATGTAACATGCAAGTATTTTCTTCTAGTGTTTGGCTTGTTTTCTTTCATTTAACAGTGTCTTCCAAAGAGCAAAACTTATAATTTTATGAAATCCAATTTTTCACTTTTTTTGTATCTAATAATTGTTTATCTAACCCAAATGTAGCAATACTTTTTCCTATTTTTTTCTAAAAATTTTATAGTAGCACCTTTTACATTTAGCTGTGTGATAAATTTCAAGTTAATCTCTGCATAAACTGGAAGGCATTGGGTTCATTCAGAGAAGAGATTGAGAATATTAAGATGAGATAATATCAGACCATGAGTTCTAGAGATCACTATGGAAAAATTTGAGAGATTGAGGAGGGATGGAGGTTTGATTTGGATTAAAGGGTATAAGAGATACAGCTAAGGAAGAATCCTCTGGTAAGTGACCACAGGGTGAGCTGTGTTTCTTGTTTTCATTGTGTCAACTATGAGGTGAAGCATAGGTAATGATGGTCTTTTATAGATATTCATGTGTAAGGTGATGAGCACTGGGATGTTCTAGAATTGGTTTGTGTGACACCACAGATCGTCTCTGTCATGCCTAAGTCCTCTGCCTGAAGCCTCAGTCTATCCTTTCACTTCCTAGCTAGAAGAGTTATAGAAATGGCTTGTATCATTCTTTTGGTCATTTGCCAGATGAATGCTACTTTTATTGCCACCATTACCTGTAGAGAAGCCCTACATGATAGAGTTGTCAACAGCAGACACATAGAGGCTCTTTGCTCCTCAGTGGTTAACCTCAGGGCATGGTCACACTTGGCAACAGCAAAGGTATTAAGCCTCTGAGGGGAGGAAAGTGTTTTCATAAAGAGTAAAGGAGTTCCCTGGGAACCTTATTTAGTCACTTACTGAATGGGGCTGTTGAGAGGCCTGGACCATACCCTCTGGAAACTCAGCCAATGGCTGTGTGGAGACTGGCAAGCATCGAAGTGGACAATAGTATCAGAATGTTCATATATAACCAAAGGGAGACACAAAGATGTGTATATGAATAATGCACCTTTCCAAAAGAGCAAATAACATTTAGGGAGAAAAATATTACAAAAGAGGAAAGAGGATGAGACTCATGTCCCATTGGAGTATAAGTTGAAACAAAAGTTCTGCCCAAAGAAGAAGCAACCAGTGTATTTTGGTGAGTTTGGCCAGCATTATTATTTAAATTCTTTGCACATGGAACACTCTCTAGGATAAATCACATGCTGGGCCCCAAAGCAAACCTCAGTAAATTTAAGAAAATTGAAATCATATCAAGCACCTTTTATGACCAAAACAGTGTGAGATTAGAAATCAACTACAAAAAAAAAAAGAAAAAAACCAAAAGACTGTAAAAAACACAAATACATGGAAGCTAAACAATATATTCAATATTATTAACCAACAAATAGATCACTGAAGAAATCAAAGAGGAAATAAAAAAATACCTAGAGACAAATGAAAATGGACATGATGATCCAAAACCTATGGGATGCAGCAAAAACAGTTCTGAGAGGGAAGTTTATAGCAATACAGTCTTACCTAGAAGAATCTCAAATAAACAACCTAACTGTACACCTAAAGCAACTAGAGAAAAAAGAACAAACAAAACCCAAAGTTAGTAGAAGGAAAGAAATCATAAAGATCAGAGAGGAAATAAATGCCATATGGATGAAGAAAACAATAGAAAAGATCAATGAAACTAAAAGCTGGTTCTTTGAAAAGATAAACAAAATTGATAAACCTTTGGGCAGACTCATCAAGAAAAAAAGGGAGAGGGCTCAAATCAATAACGTTAGAAATGAAAAAAGGAGAAGTTACAAAAGACACCACAAAAATACAAAGGATCATAAGGGCCTACTACAAGCAACTATATCCAAAAAAGAAAAAAAAAAAATTCTTCGAAGTGGTCTATTTGCTGACATGCCAAGGTTTATGAAAGAGGACAGTGAGATAAAGCATATTCTTGGGGTAGAAAAGTTGTTAGAAATAGATAAATGTACTCAATGCTAATAATTCCCAAAGATCCATGGTAAATAGTTTATCAAGGTGTACTTGGCCCTTATTTCATCTCATTAACCCTAATACAAAAGTGATTCCTAATGCTAAAAAAAGTTGAGACACAATTATATGTTTCTAGAACTGCATTATAGTAGAATTATGATGTTTGCCTACATTACTTTTCTATTGCTGTGAACAAGGTATGTCAAAATTAGCAGTTTAATTATAATGCCTGCTTACCAGCTCACAGTACTTACATAGCAGGTCTGGGCCTGAGGTAGCTGGCCTGAGCCTCAGGGTTTTAGGCAGAAATCAGGTGCCAACAGGACTTTGGGGAAGAACCTGCTTCCAAACTCAGGCTGTTGGCAGAACCAGCTTCTTATGGTTATAGGCTTAGGTCCTGTTTTCTTGCTGGGTGTTGGCTGGGGTGCTTTCAGATCTTAGATGGTGCTCACATTCCTTGCCACCTGCTTCCCCCTCCAGCCTCAGTATTTGAATCTTCAAAGCCAGAGACAGAGAATCTCCCTCACATGGAATTCCTCTTGCAGCTTGTTTCTTTAAGTGCTCACCTGATTAGGTCAGGGCCAAGGAGAATCTCCCTTCACAAACCTTATCACAAGAGTGATATGTCAACATATTTACGGGTCCACCCACACTCAGGATGGAAGAGATGGTAGAAGAATGTGAGTCACTGGGGTCTCCTTAGAATATGACCTACTACACTGCATCATATATGTAGGGCACTGGAGCAAAAGATAATTATTTTTATAAGTTAATTTAGAGCAAAGAGAAATTCATTTTAAGTTTTCTAAAGCTGTGTGAGAATACTGGGGGTGAATCATGCCCAGTGAGATTCCACCACTGTGGGTCAGTCACAGTGGAAGCCTAAACTGCATTGTTTTAGTAGTTCAGGGAAGAAGATGGGTCACTAAAAAGAGAAGATAATTCAAGTATAAGATAATTACTGTATGTAAGTGAAATTAGAAAAATACAAAATCATTGTTTTTTGTGGTTTTCTTCTCTCCTGATTCTTTCCATTCCACTCTTTGTTGAGGCATTCACTGAATCTGGCTTCCTGAGACTTGACATCTCCTTCAAAAGGATGTCTTTTATTGAACCATCTGTGACTAACCCAATGTTAACTGGATAATCACTAAAAATGGGTAAAGGAGGGCTTATGAAGATGCCTCCTTTATGCCAAAATAAATGTTTTGATAGAGGCCTTTAAAAACTTAATCAGAACATATGAATTTCTTGTAAAGGTAATGGTGATGATGGAGCTGGAACCTGATTTATTAAGTAAACTGGACTCAGCTTGATGTTAGAAGGAAGGAACATAATTATTTTTTACATCTGCTATTTTTAATCAGCTCTAGGGGATGTACCTTTCCTCCCAGAATGAAATCTAAGACAATCTCACTGCTTTTCTTGACATCCTCAAACAATATATTAATGGCCCTACTTTTGAAATAATAAAAAATTTTTCCAGTCCGTATAATATAAAAACTACAAACTATCATCCATCTTAAAACCTCCTCTTGAGATTTCAGACGATTTGTGGTCCAGTTATTATTGTTCTATAATAAATTACTTTAAAACTGATCTGTCTAAAGCAACTATTTTATCTTGCTTATTGCTTTATGGATCAGGAACTTGGAAAAGACTCAGCTGGGCGGTTTTCACTTGGGCTTTTTTATGCAACTGTGGTTAGATGCTGGCTCTGATAGTCGCCCTCTGAAGACTCACCTGGATGGATGTCCAGGATGGCTCACTCACCCGGCTGGCAATTGATGCTGCCTACTTTCTGTGTGCTCAGCAGTGGCTGTTGAAAAGGATGCCTATATGTAGCTATTCCATGTGGCTTGAAGACTGAGCAATTGTTTGGAGTTCAGGGTTCAAAAAAAAAAAAGGAATATCCCAGAGGAAACCTGAAAGCTGCATTGCACTTATAACTTAGCGTAGGGCATCATATAGCTTCACTTCTGCCAAATCCTTTTGATCAAAAGAGTCATAAGCCACACAAATTCAAAGAGACTGGATATATTACTTCTTGACTGGAAGATACCAAAGAAATTTGTGACCATAGATTAAAACTATCACAGCTCCCTTCTACAAGGAGACATCTTGCTCACCAGAACGACGTATATTGCCCTTATATCAGTGGAAGATCAGCTGGCTCCCAGTGCTGCCTGTCTCCTCTCTTTAATCCCTACAACCAGGTCCCAACCATCCCAAGGCTTTTAACTTTAGATCTCAACACATGTTTAGGTATCAACCTACACATTCACAAAAATTCAGAGGTTGCAAGAGAAATCCTCTAAGCACTTCTTTTGGCTTTATGTGATGGAGAATCACCCTTCTCCCGTGTGTGTGTGTGTGTGTGTGTGTGTGTGTGTGTGTGTGTGTGTGATCGTGTGTACACTGAAACTAGTATACTAACAATCCTTTCCAAAGAAATCTGAAGGACTTTTTTAACCTTCATGTTGATCTTTACTAATATAGGCTTGAGTGGTGATGTGCTAAGTGTCCCCAGACTGTTTCAAAATCTCTTATCATCCTATGAACTAAATCTGGCAATCGCCTGAAATACAAACAGCATTATATGACATATTTCAGTATCATATAACAGATCTATACTTCTAATTATCTAGGTACCTTATTTTTTACTTATACAGAAACCTAAAAAATAAAATGTTTAACGTTGCCTCTTAATAATACAACACTTTTGAGCTCTAGTAGTTTTCTGGTAGCATCTTTAGCATTTTCTGTGTATCAATGAATCCAGTAAAGTTGCAGGATACAAAATCAATACACAGAAATCTCTTGCATTCCTATACACTAACAATGAAAGATCAGAAAGAGAAATTAAGGAAACAATCCCATTTACCATCACATCAAAAAGAAGAAAATACCTTGGAATAAACCTACCTAAGGAGGCAAAAGACCTATACTCTGAACACTATAAGACACTGATGAAAGAAAATGAAGATGACACAGATGGAAAGATATACCATATTCTTGGATTGGAAGAATCAATATTGTCAAAATGACTATACTAACCAAGGCAATCTAGAGTTTCAATGCAATCCCTATCAAACTGCCAATGGCATTTTTCACAGAAATAGAACAAAAAACCTTAAAATTTGTATGGAAACACAAAAGACCGCAAATAGCCAAAGCAATCCTGAGAAAGAAAAACAGAGCCAGAGGGATCAGGTTCCCTGACTTCAGACTATACTACAAAGCTGTAGTCATCAAAAGTATGGTACTGGCACAAAACAGAAATACGGGTCAATGGAACAAGATAGAAATAAACCCATGCACCTGTGGTCAATTAATCTAAGACAGGGAGACAAGAATACACAATGGAGAGAAGATAGTCTCTTTAATAAGTGGTGCTGGGAAAACGTGACAGCAACATGTAAAAGAATGAAATTAGAACATTCTCTAACTACATACACAAAAATAAACTCAGAATGATTCAAAGGTCTAAATGTAAGTCCAGACACTATAAAACTCTTAGAGGAAAACATAGGCAGAATACTCTTTGACATAAATCGCAGCAATATCTTTTGGATCCACATCCTAGAGTAATGAAAATAAAAACAAAAATTTAAAAATGGGACCTAATTAAACTTAAAAGCTTTTGCACATTAAAGGAAACCATAAACAAAATGAAAAGACAACCCACAGAATGAGAGAAAATATTTGCAAATTAAGCGACCAACAATCTCCAAAATATACAAACAGCTCAATATCAAAAAACAAAAAACCCAATCAAAAATGGGCAGAAGATCTAAATAGACATTTCTCCAAAGAAAACATACAGATAGCCAAGATGCACATGAAAAGATGTTCAATGTAGCTAATTATTAGAGAAATGCAAATCAAAACTACAATGAGGTATCACCTCACACCGGTCAGAAAGGCCATCATCAAAAAGTCTACAAACAATAATGCTGGAGAGGGTGTGGAGAAAAGGGAACCCTCCTACACTGTTAGTGGGAATGTAAATTTGTACAACCACTACGGAGAACAGTATGGAGGTTCCTTACAAAACTAAAAACAGAACTACCATACGATCCAGCAATCCCACTCCTGGACATATATCCAGGGAAAACCATAATTTGAAAAGATATATGCACCCCAATGTTCATTGCAGCACTATTTCCAAATAGCCAAGACATGGAAGCAACCTAAATGTCCAGGAATGGTTAAAGAAGATGTGATACATACATACAATGGAATATTACTCAGCCATAAAATAGAATGAAATAATGCCATTTGCAGCAACATGGAAGGATCTAGAGATGATCATACTAAATGAAGTAAGTCAGACAGAGAAGGACAAATATTATATGATATTACTCTTATGTGGAATCTAATTTTAAAAAATGATATAAATGAACTTATTTGCAAAACAAAAACAGACTCACAAATTTCAAAAACAAACTTGTGGTTACCAAAGAAGAAAAGTGGGGGATGGGGGATAAATTGGGACCTTGGGATTGACATACACACACTACTATATCTAAAGTAGATAATCAAAAAGGACCTATTGTTAAACACAGGGAACTCTGCTCAATATTCTGTAATAACCTATATGGGAAAAAAATCTGAAAAAGAATGAGTATATGCATATGTGTAACTGAATCACTATGTTGTACACCTCAAACTAACACAACGTTGTAAATAAACTATACTCCAATAAAATTTTTTTAAAAAAACAGTTTTATCTGAAGAAAGCATTGCCAACAAATTTGGTGCATCTTCTTCTCTCCTCAAAAACAGTTTCAGTGTTTTGTTATTTATGATAGAAAGATCCACATGAAGTACGGCAAGCAGACGAGAAGGTTGTCAACCATTCGAGTTGCCCAATGCCAGGAGCTTTTTAATAGGCAATATCTTAATAGAAGCTTAGATATACTTTTTTATTTTTTTGCCGTATTAATATAAAAGTTTATTAGAGGTCATGCTGTGTAATAAATGACTCATCATTATATTGGAGATTCATTTGAAATTAGAATAAGCCTGGAAGTTCTTTTCTAAAAATTCAATACAGACTGCACAAGGTATGGAAACAGGAAGTAGTCAAAGAGCATTTCACAGCCCCAATCTGCACAGCTCCCTAGAGGTTTAGAACATATGCCAAGGAGACGCCACAGTTTATATTGATCACATTAACCCCTTGATACATAGAGTCATTGATATTTTAGAGTAGTTGGTTTAGAAGAACTTGGCACTAATAAAGAAAAAAAATGTATATATGCAAGAAATAGTTTTCAAACTTTAATTTATCTAGAAAATGTATCATGTATTATGCAAGAACTATGAAATGATTCCCAGAAAGGAATGCACAGCGAGCAACCTTAAAATGCTTGCAAAGCAATGGAAAACCCATTCAAGTTAAATGACAGAACTCTTTCCTCCTGGGTTCCTCAATTCATATTATTAATGTGACATTGGACCTCTATGAATAATTTTTAGTGTTGCTCCATGCAATACACTTTGTGTAAGAGAAAGAGGTGTGCTTCTATCTTCCCGAGATTTGACCTTAGAGGATAACACACTATTGATAGCTCATAAAGCAGAACGCCTCTGCTGATGGCCATAGGCCTCTGGAGAATGGGCAGAGGTTGCTGTTATCATTCAGCAGGCAGATTTGATCATCATCAGTCTTATTTTCTAAGAGCATGTCAGAATGACTGAACAGATTCCTACAGAGCAGTTCCCTTAAAGTTCTGAGAGGACACCAGTTGGGAGATCCATTTGAAAAGAAGAAAGAAATCTGCAGTTGTTGGCATTGTGAAGTAGCTATGTGTCACTTTTATTAACTTCAACCCTACTGGATACTATTGTATCATGGTATGCAGTATTCACGGCTATTAAAAAATATTGCATCATAATATCAACATGGCCAAGTCCTTTATTTCATGCACAGAATTTTGTTGCACAGAGATAGACAGCAGGTAAGAAAGAAAGCTTCTGTCTTCTAAGGCCTGTGAAGAAAGGTTCCCAGAAGAGGGATTGCTTACCAGTCTTCCTCATCTGGAAATTTCCAATTCAGAGAAATACTGGGGTTGGGCGATTTAGGTATAAGGAATAAAACATACAAAGGCTAAGAGAAAGTACGGAGAAAAAACTGAAAATAATGTAACTAAAGCCAGATACAAATGAAAGATGTGTTAAATCACAAGATCAATGTATGTGAGAATTAGGCAGAACTCAAAAGTCTTTATGGAAATCTGTTTTGCCATGAATTGGGGGTCATGCATAATGCTGTGTGTCTCAACTGCACTTTCCTTCAGAGTACAGTAGGTAGAATTCATCTCACTGTTGCATTTTAATGGTCCTAAGGGATTTGCTTAAATGAATGCCCTCTACAATAACTTTCAGCAATTCCTATACAAATAAAAGCTTATAAATTATCTTGTGCTGCTTCAAAAGTATTTGTATACTCTTAAGTTGTTTAGACATCTCCCAAGTGGTCTGCTTATGTAATATTGTTTTGTAGAACATTTATTTCCTTTGCAGAATACTCAGAAGAAAAATTTGGTCCAGTTTATCTGTCCAAAGTGTTATAAATGATATCTAATGGGGGTCTTATGAATTATTATATACAATTTCAGTCATTTAAAGTTAATGCCTGGGATAGTAAGAGAAGTTTGAAAGCCAACTTCTTATGGGTATATTTGAACTGAGTAGTGTGTGTATGCATGTGTGTGTGTGTGTGTGTGTGTGAGCAATTTGAGAGCAAATTTTCATTCATTATAATGTTATTTGAATTTTTCTTTTCACCTTGTATTTCTTATTTTTCACATGACACCTACACGGGAATAGTGCAATATAATGTAGGAGGTATGAATTTTTAATCACAAAATTCAAGTGTTCAAATATGTAACTTCCTTTTATTTATATAACTGAACTGAATTTGGTCTGGTTTATTCATCTATGCTTGAAGGACGTCTGACATAACAGAATACCATAGACTAGGTGGCTTATAAATAACAGAAATTTTTTTCTCACAGTGCTGGAGTCGGGAAGTCTGAGATCAGGGTGCCAGCATAATTGAGTTCTGGGGAGAGCCTTCTTCTGGGTTGCAGACTGCTGATTTTCCCCTGTGTCCTCACATGGGAGAAGGGGCAAGGAAACAATCTGGAGTATCTTTTATAAGGGCACTGATGCTATTCATGAGAGCCCTGTCTTCATGACAATCACCTTCCAAAGGCCCCTCTAAATACCATCTCATTGGGGATTAAGTTTCAACATAGAATTTTAGGGGGCACAAACATTCAGTCCATGTCAGATGGGAAAATTAACCTTACATAATCAAAGTAACTCACTAATTTTTAGTTTAAAACCCAGTCTCAAAGGGGAAAGGAAGGGGGAGGGATAAATTAGGAGTTTGGGATTAAAATATGGACACTACTATATAGAGATACCCAACGAGGACCTACTGTATAGCACAGGGAACTATACTCAATATCTTTTAATAACCTGTAATGGAAAAGAATCTAAAGTGATCTGAATCACTTTGCTGTACACCTGAAACTAACACATCATTGTAAATCAACTATATTTCAATTAAAAAAAAAAAGTCTATTTGGCAGTACATGATCAGAAAAATGTTTTCTCCTCACTGTCCCTCTCCTTCTCCTTGGGATGGCATAAAATTTCTGGCAGTGGCTAGGCGTAGGATACATATATTTCATGTTTCATGGTAGAGATGCACCTCCACTGACCTCAGTTGAAATGGATATTTCTGCACATGATCCTGGTTGTGTCCTAGCATCTACTGCCTGCATCTGTGTTTCCACTATGGCCTCCAATTTCCAGATCACACAATTTGTTCTATTCTTGTCTCTAGGCTCTTGCTTAGCACTGCCTCACTTCTAGGAAATGATAGTTTATGAAGAGTTATTTTCCTCTGTGTAAGATTCCTTAGATTCTTGAATATTTTAATGAGAAATCTGATTATCCAATAGGGGCCTATAAGATAGATTCAAAACATATGACCACATAACTTTTTTTTTATTTTAATTACAGAGGTTCTTGTCAGACATGAGGAAATTCAGCTCCTTATAAAAAAATGGCAAGATTTACAGTTATAGAAGGAATTAAATGATTAACGCTCTATCATAATAGGTAAAAAAAAAAAAAAAAATGCACTGGCAAAAATAAATAATTAAAGGAGGCAGGACCTCCTGAATGGCAGAGTATGAAGATTGGTGGACTTTCTCCTCAACAAAACAATTTTACTTGTGAAAATTATTTTAAACAGAAAAGCAAACCAGCAATTATTCAAAGTCTCTGGAAATTATCCTAAGGGCAAACAGCAAACGGAGAAACAATCATTAAAGAAAATCTACTAAATCTCAGTAAGAACATAACTGTAGAACATAACTGACCCATGTTCTAATCCCTTACCACCACAAATGCCCCCACCTCTGCAAGCTTTGCGTTACAGAAGCTCTACCCTGAGTGTTCTACAATTAGCAGGTGAGGACAAAGAAGGTGGAGCGCTCTCTCTCTCTCCCCCATTATCCAGTTTGGGGATATGATTTCACCCTCGCAAAGGCAGGCTGCTGGGTTTTCTCATCCCCTCCTGTTGCCTGTTGCAGAAGGTCTACCCCAGCCAAGTATGACTGAAAGGACTAGGTATCCATTCCCCTATCTATCCCCTACCCATGGAGCAGAAGCTCTACTCAAAATGTTGTGGGGTGAGAATAAAGAGGCCCCAGTGATCTCTACCTGAGATTGGTTGCAGGGTGGAAGTTCCATGTTAGAAGAGTCAAGCTGAGAAGACTACAAGTTGTCACTGCCCCCATCCTATAACCACTCAGTGAAGATATCACTTCAGAAAAATTTAGCTCCCCCCTCAACCCACCAAGTTTCAGTGGAGTAGTTCTGGTGTTCTGTCCAGAATAAAGGCAGGCCGTAGAATTGATGGAGTCTGAATTTATTTGAAATAGAGCATGGAGAACTTCATGCCTAAGGGTATTGGAGGTTTTGGTAGAGAAAAATTAAGAGAAGGCTGGTAGGGACTTCCCTTCCAGTCCAGTGGTTAAGACTTCGCCTACCAATGCCAGAGGCGCAGTTTCAATCCCTGGTCAGGAGGTAAGATCCCACATACCTCGCGGCCAAAAAAAAAAAAAATACCACAACATAAAACAGAAGCAATATTGTAACAAATTCAATAAAGACTCAAAAAAGAAGAGAAGGCTGGTAGCTCCATGATACAAGCAAAATGTTAGAGCAGCCAGAAGTCTACTAAACTAGAAAAGAATAACAAACTAAAACAAAACTTTGAAGAAGGAAAGGAGATAACAAAGATCAGAACAGAAACAAATAAAACAGAGAATAGAAAAACAACAGGGGAAAAAAGAAAAAAAAATACAATGAAACTAGGAGTTAGTTTTTTAAAAAATTGCCAAACCTTTAGCTAGACTTAGCAAGAAAAAAGTAGGACTTAAATAAATGAAATTATTAATGAAAGAGGAGACATTATAATTTATACCACAGAACTACAAAGGATCAGAAGAGACTACTATGAACAAGTGTGTGCCAATAAATTAAACAGAAGAAAATGATAAATTCCTAGGAATTGTACAACCTGCCAAGAATGAATCATGAAGAAATAGAAAATCTGATCAGCCTCACAATGAGTAAGGTGATTGAATCAGTAATCAAAACCTCCTCCCATAAAAAAAGCCCAGGTCCAGGTGTCTTCACTGGTGAATTCTACCAAATATTTAAAGAAGAAATAATGCCAGTTCTTCTCAAAATTTTCTAAAAATTTGAAGAGCAGGGAATACTTGCAAACCTATTTTACAAGGCCAGCATAACCCTGATGCCAAAGCCAGATAAGGACACTATGAGAAGGGAAAACCACAAGATAATATCCCTAATGAATATAGATGAAAAACTCTCAATATATATACACTACCAAACGTAAAATAGATAGCTAGTGGGAAGCAGCCGCATAGCACAGGGAGATCAGCTCGGTGCTTTGTGACCACCTAGAGGGGTGGTATAGGGAGGGTGGGAGGGAGGGAGACGCAAGAGGGAAGAGATAATGGGAACATATGTATATGTATAACTGATTCACTTTGTTATAAAGCAGAAACTAACATACCATTGTAAAGCAATTATACTCCAATAAAGATGTTAGTAAATAAATAAATAAATAAATAAATAATAAAGGCTTGCAAACCAAATTAATCAGTACATTGAAAAGATTATATACCATGATCAAGTGGGGTTTATCCCTGGGATGCAATGATGGCTAACAGAATGAAATTAGTAGACTAAATGATAAAATAATCTCAACAGATACAGAAAAAGTATTCAGAAAATTCAACATCCTTTTATGATACAAACTCTTAATAAAGTAGGTGTAGACTGAATGTACCTCAACACAATAAAGCTCATACATGACAGTCTCACAGCTAACATCATACTCAATGGTGAAAGGTTGAAAATTTTCCCTTTAAGATGAGAAACAAGACAAGTGTGCCCACTCTCACTACTCCTATTCAGCATTATACCTGAAGTCCTAACCACAGCAATCAGGTGAGCAATCTGAAAGTAATTAGTAAAATTGTGTCTGTGTGCTAATGATGTGATCTTGTATATAGAAAAATCTTAAAAACTCCACCAAAACACTCTTCAAAGTCATCAATGAATTCAATAAAGCTTCATGATACAAAATCAACATACGAAAATTATTTGTGTTTCTTTACCAATAAACTCTCTGAAAAAACTAAACATTCTCATTTACAATAGCCTCAAAATAATAAAATACTAAAGAATAAATTTCACCAAGGAAATGAATGATCTATACACCAACAATCATAAGACACTGATGAAAAACATAAAGACACAGATGTAGAGAATGTACTTGAGGACTTGGGGAGGGGAAGGGTAAGCTGGGATGAAGTGAGAGAGTGGCATGGACTAATATACACTACCAAATGTAAAACAGATAGCTAGTGGGAAGCAGCTGCATCGCATGGGGAGATCAGCTTGGTGCTTTGTGACCACCTAGAGGGGTGGGAGAGGGAGGGTGGGAGGGAGGGAGGGAGACGCAAGAGGGAGGAGATATGGGGACATATGTATATGTATAGCTGATTCACTTTGTTATAAAGCAGAAACTAACACACTCCAATAAAGATGTTTAAAAAATAAATAAAGATACCCCTAGTTACTTTAATTATGTGAGAAATATATTCCCTTTGTTAGTTAAGCCAGATCTAGTCACTTACAACAAAAACAATCCTGACTTACTCAGTACTCACTTCTATCTGCCTTGAATTACGGTTACTAGTATCTCCTCCACTTGACTCCAAGTTCCTTGAAGGTAGTTATCTTTGAACCCTCCAAACTACCCCAACACTATATGTTAGTGTAGCATAACGAAGCAACCCCCCCCAAATTAAAAAATAAATAAACAAATCCCATGTTCTTGGATCATTAGAGTTAATATTGTTAAAATGTCTACACTACCCACAGCCATCTATAGATTCAGTGCAAGCCCTGTCAAAATTAGAACAGCAATTTTCACAAAAATAGATGAAACAATCAGTCGTGAGGATACAGTTAAATTCAAGCCTTCATGCATATTCCTGATGGTAAAGAAAATTGTGCAGCTACTTTGGAAAACAGTTTGGCAATTGCTCGAAATGTCAAAATGTTAACATGTGACCTAGCAATTATATTCTATGTATGCAGCCAAGAGGAATGAAAAAATATGTCCATGCAAAACTTGTACACAAATGTTCATAGCAGCACTATTCATAATGTACAACAAACAGAACATCCAAAATGCCCATCAACTCATGAATATATAAATATAATGTGGCATTTCACACAATGGAATATAGTTCAGCCATAAAAAGGAATGAATATGGATGAATCTTGAAAATACTATGCTACGAGAAGGAACCTAGACACAAAAGACCACATTTTTTATAATGACTTTTACACAAAATGTCCAAAATAGGCAAATCTATAGAGACAGAAATGAGATTAGGTTTTACGTAGACCTGGGAGATAGAAGAGTAAAAACAGAGAATGAAATTCAATAGGTATCTTTTTGAGGGGAAGAAAATATTCTAAAATTAGATTGAGGTGATAGTTGCATGATCCTCTGAATTTACTAAAATCATTGACTTACATATTTTAAATGGGTGAATTCTATGGTATAAAAATTACAGGTCAGCAATACTGTTTAAAATTGATGCTAACATTTATGGAAAGTTCTCACATGTCCCTCACTTTTCTAAGAAAGTTATAATAATTATTTAATCCGGACAAAAATTTTTATGAGGCAATTATTAATATCTTCCTCAATTTACAGGGCTGGGCACTGAAGCTTACAGCACTTAAATAACTTGCTGAAAGTCAGACAGTATTTAGGTGTTCGGGTTGGAATCCATACCCAGGCAGTCTGGCTCAAAATTTCTTGCTTTAAACACACACTTCTGCTGTATTATATTGCTCAGAACTTACATTTCTATTCTGTTCCTGTTACTTACAGAAGTCATAGAATTATAGTAAGATTTCTGGAGAATATGCTGTCTTCCAGCCAAAGCTAATTGGGGCAAGCACTAATGTGAGTATACCCTGCCCCATAGGGCCTTCTGGCCTTTGCCATTACCTGACATGTTCTTACCCTCCTTACTCTAATTTAAATCCTGCTCACTCTTCAAGGCCAAGCCCAAAGCGATCTCCAGGATCACTCCTAGGCCTTTCTTGTCCCATAATGTTCTTTATATGCCTGTAGTACACCGCTTTTCCTAGTACATTATAATTATTTGTTTTCATATCTGTTTTTCTCATTAGAGTGAAAGTCTCAAGAATAGGGAACACTGCTGTTTTTGTACTTGCATCCTTCAGCATTGCTATTTGGAAAATAGCAGACATTCAATAAACACTAAATGAAAGAAGGGAGAGAGGCTATAGAATAGAATAGATATTAATTTCCTTAACCTTACAGAATTTCGGATGCAGTTAGAAAATCACACACCAAATAGTGAATAACTACTCATGCAACAGAAAATCTAGGTGAGGTGGGCAGTATAGTTCTTTTGTTTTTTGTTTTTTTTGCGGTACGCGGGCCTCTCACTGCTGTGGCCTCTCCCGTTGCGGATCACAGGCTCCAGACGCGCAGGCTCAGCGGCCATGGCTCACGGGCCCAGCCACTCCGCGGCATGTGGGATCTTCCCGGACCGGGGCACGAACCCGCGTCCCCTGCATCGGCAGGCAGACTCTCAACCACTGCACCACCAGGGAAGCCCGGCAGTATAGTTTTGAGATGCACATTTCTAGGCCATCTAATATACATTTAAATCATAGCCTTTGCTTCTGGACAACACTGTAGTTTTTCCAGCAATTAAACTTCATCTTCTTTGATAATTACTATGCAGCCAGGTGTTGATGCTTCATATTAACTAGTAAAGTCAACCTCAAGCATGTCATTATATCTCTAAGCCAAGGTCAGAATTCTAAATGTTTTGATTTGCCAGTTCTATTTTAAAAGTATGTTACTCATTCAAATAGAGGTTGAATATGCCAGGGTTTGATCCCACTGGCATGCCATTTGGAAATGGATATTCCAGACACTGCCTGGTTTAGTATTTTGAACTAAAGCCTGCTGGCCTGGGAATGTCATTACTTCTGGAGAAAATGATTTACCTGTGTGACTTTTCAATCAGCAAATTATTTAAAAAATAAATCTAAAAAGGAAAATATTGTTCTTGCCAGGATGAGCAAAACATTTTCTTCTTTTATAGTGTGTAACTGAAAAAATCTGCCAAATGCAAAGCCTTTTTTTCCAAAAGTAATGAGAATATATGACTTAGATATAGTCAAACCCATTTTTTTTTCTTCTTGGTATTGAAGCCATATACCTTTACTTTAACTCTCAAGTCACTTGAACATGTTAGGGGAATTATCAGTCAATTGCTAAACAGCATATCTGATCTGCATTTGCCCCAAAGCATTAGAGTTGCCTAAAAGTCATTGCATCCCGCAAGAATCCAATGTATTCTAGAGACATGATTTGCATGGTGGTAGTATCAGGACTCCATTCCTCTAAAAGCAAGCATGATTCAATGCAGAAAAAATCATGAGTTGGTGTGGAACACGGAGCTCATTGACACAAACCAGGCATTTTGTTTTCATTCAAAGTCTACTCTGTTTTATGAGGGTGCATGATAAATTTGACTTCAAGAGAAATCACAAAATTATAGCAGAAGTATTGAGATAATGTACTCTCCTCCCCAGCTAAAGATATGTCTAGGTGATGGTTATGTATGCCAGGGATGTGTTAGAGATGTTAACTTAAAAATTTAATTTTAGAGGTTTTTAAAGCAGATGAGGTGAGAGGAGGACAGTTTGGCATACAAAATAAAAAGATCAATAAAAACAGGCATGATAACATGTGGCTTTGGGTGCTGACAGAGGGGAACTGAGCGGTGATCAGAGATGAGACAGAGTGGTAGGAAGGGAATGGATAAAAGACGTTATGTTGTGTGCCCTGTTAAGGAGTCTGAACTTAATTCTTTAGGTATGGTAAAAACCTCAAAAAGTTTGTATGTAAGTAGAATAGAAGATGGTGTGGTCAGTGTTCCATTTTATGTAAACCATTCTGGCAATGGTGTAGAGCCAGATTGTTAGGAGGCAATAGAAACAGGCCCAATAAAGATTACGAAGGTCTGAGTGAACAGGAAAGTAGCGGGATGGAGGGGAAAGAATTGACATGAGAGACTGGAAGCAGATTTATCTGACAGGAGTATATGGTAGGTGGGACGAAGAACTTCTGAGGAGGTGATTGGTGGATGGTAGCGTTTTCACTGGCCTCCTCTACCTTATGTTTATATTGACTAGTGGGATTATTTGTTTTTATACTGCAGATTTTGAAGAAAATATGTTTTCTTACATAATATGTTCCTAGATTACTTGGAATCATGAAGAAGAGTTTCTTTGACATGTTCATTTGTTCAACATCAAATGTCGTTATAGGATCAAGGAAACTGATACACGACCAAAATTTAAGGGAGCAATGTTTTGGAGATATATAATCTCTATACTATATAAACATGAAGCGCTCACCCAAAAAGAAAAAGTGAACAGAAATCTAATTCTTTTGACACTCTGCTTATGATTTCAGGAAAGTGATGTTCAGATTTTGTGCTTTTCATGTTATAATATTTAAAACCTAGCACAGCAAGCCATAGCACACAAGATAACACCTTGCATCAGGCAATCTTTATTGTTATACTGAATTAAAACATATGATTTTCATCACCTTCAATTAATATTATCACTTAGTCTTACTTTAGTCATCAACAAAAGGGGTGGGGCATTTTTATAAGATAGTCTTTAGGGTCACTTTTAATTCCATAATATTATTTTAGCATTAAATTCTGAAAAGCATCACTTGGCAAAGAAGCATTTTCCCATCTTAGCTTAAGATGCTAAGGTGACATTAAAACAAATCTTCTCTCTTTCCTCAAATAAAATTAGATATGTGAACATTTTGTCTGTTGTAACCTCTGGTGAGAAATACGTTTCCTGGTAATTTTTAGGGTCTAAGCAGATGTACACTGCTATAATTTTTAAGTGTAGGAAGTAAGTATGTCTGAACAACATATCCAGATTTACTCTCCTTTGTAATTGTATCTTCATTCCTAAAGTTGAGAGATTAGAGACACACTGACACATTGTGCAAAACAGTAGTGTTGAAATTGAGAGTCACTTTGGTTCACTGTTATTCCCCCAAACAGAGCAAAAAAAAAAAAAGATTTCCAAAGACGCCACCACTGTATAGGTATGAAATAGTTATGCCACGGGTGTGAATTTCCTCAGCAATAGATAAGACTATCAGCAATGAGGGCAACTTTAAATGTTTGAAATGTCACAAATCTGGCCTTGGAGTAATTTTTCAAATATTCAGAATTTGGATGTTTATTTTTCTAAATTGGCCATGAGTGGCTTCCTTTTTGCAAACTAGACCCATGGAAAGTTTCAATTTTTACAGTCACTTTCTAAGTTACACATATGCAAAAATAATCAAAGAGTAAGAACAGCATTTTCCTTTCATCCTTTTGTAACTTAAAAACAGCAATGCAAGTTTGGCTCACACACCACGCAAACTTTCATCTTTTACTGGAGCCCATTAGATCAAAAGGATAATATTACAGAAAGATGTGAACGGATGGAACAGGCTGTCAAATAGTGAGTTTGCTCTTTTTTGCTTCTAATTTTTGAGAAGTCCCTTTATTAAAAAGAAAAAAAAATGCTGTACTTTAAACCACCATAAGTGAAGCCAAAGACATCTCATATATGTGTAAAACTGGTAAAATTAATAATGAAATTAAAAGAATTCACGTTTATAAACCTTAGAGAGGGTACATTTTTAACGTTTAATTTTAATATATGAGTTATAAAGATTTATCCTCCAATTATTATTTTATTTTAGTGTCATGAAGTGTGTTTTAAAGTGAAAATGGTATTTGTTAAGCTCCCCTGCAGCTTCTATGTTCTGTTAAGAAAAGCAAGATAACCAAAAAGTAGAGTCTCGGTCAGCATCAAGCAGAGGAGCAGAAGCATTTTAATAAGTTGGATGTTCCTACTTCCGTATTTGGCTTCTTGTGATCCCTTAAAATGGCATGTGTAGGGCTTCCCTGGTGGCGCAGTGGTTGGGAGTCCGCCTGCCGATGCAGGGGACCGCGGGTTTGTGCCCCGGTCTGGGAGGATCCCGCATGCCGCGGAGCGGCTGGGCCCGTGAGCCATGGCCGCTGAGCCTGTGCGTCCGGAGCCTGTGCTCCGCAACGGGAGAGGCCACAGCAGTGAGAGGCCCGCATACCGAAAAAAAAAAAAAAAAGGCATGTGCACTGTAACGTGGTAATTTGGTGTCATGCAGAATTGAGTAAAATACTCTGGTACCTGACTTAAAATAAATATCTCTGAAAATAAGCCATAGAGATAAAAGAATAAGTTTCTCTTTAAAAGTAAAGATGAACACCTCATTTACTATGAAAGTAATTGAGTTATGGCCAGTTTTGCAAAGTCTAGGGGTATGTTTTATATAAAAGAGTATACACTTGTATATACATGTAAATCATGACTATAATGACATAAAGATTGTCCTTAATGCAATGCTATTGATATGATTGCTACTTATTTTTAAAATAATATTTTACTGACCTGAAATTAGTAAGGAATTAGATGTTTCAAATAAGCTCTTTAAAAGTAATGGACCACATCCTTGGATTCTAAAATAACATTTATATTATATTTAATAGAATGTACATAATAGAAATCTTTCCAAAATCTAAATGCCCATACTACTGCTCAATGAAATATCTATTCTCCTTGTTATAGTAGGCACATAACTGGACTACATTTCTTAGCCTTACTTGAAATTAAGTGTGGTTATTTGCCTTAGTTCCAGCCAATGGCACTTGGGCAGAAGTGACAGATGCCACTTCTAGACCTACCTCAAACAAAACTCCCCTTACGCTCTTTCATTCTGACTAGAAGAAAGAGGACCTTCCAACTTTGGAAGCCAAGTGTTGAAGGTGGAGGAGGCTTTGTCTCAAATTGACTCCATGGAGGAAGGTCACCCCACCACCCTATGTTCCAGCCTGATACTGTTACATAAACATGAAATAGACTTCTATTGTGTTTGGGCCATTATACACTTTGGAGTCTATTTGTTATTGCATTTAGCCTATCCTAAGTAATACATCAATACTTTTTAATAAAAAAAAATCCTGAACATAACATTTTTTGTTGGGGTCATCATCAAATACTCATAAAATGGCCTACTTCACACTTTCTCCTCCTACCACTAATATCCCACACCTCATCCCCATTCTGACTCTATGATGGTAATGTTTACCTCATGTTTCCTTGAGAGTATAGAAACAGACTGAAATTCCCTTATCTACACACCACGTTAAACTGCCTCCTTCCCCACATTTCTATTCATGTGTTTCTTTCTTTCCTGTTTCATTAATAATAAAAAATTAGGACTTTCCTGGTGGCACAGTGGTTAAGAATCCACCTGCCAATTCAGGGGACATGGGTTCGAACCCTGGTCCGGGAAGATCCCACATGCCACGGAACGACAAAGCCCGTGGACCACAAATACTGAGTTTGTGCTCTAGACGTGAGCCACAGCTACTGAAGCCCGTGCACCTAGAGCCCATACTCCGCAACAAGAGAAGCCACCGCAATGAGAAGCCCTTGTACCACAACAAAGAGTAGCCCCTGCTCACTGCAACTAGAGAAAGCTGGCATGCAGCAACGAAGACCCAATGCAGCCAAAAATAAATAAATTAATTTTAAAAATTAATAATAATAAATTAAAAGAAGCAATTAGATTGTGTGAAAAAAGACTTAACAAAATCTGTTCTTTGGGCCTGAGAATTTGAACTTCATTTAGCTCTCTAACTTTGTTCCTCTGGTAACTGATAAAAAATGCTATGTTAACCATATTATCAGGCAGTATTGCTTACAACGAAAATGTCACCTGATATACTACATCTGGATTGAATGTAACTTTCATCCTTCCTGTGTGGTGGCTCTTGTAACTGGTATGTCTTCTGTGCAGTCTCTGGAATTGATGTGTATAGAATTCTTATAAGAGATATTAACTTCTGTGGGACATGAATCTTTTAAGTTCGAGTGACTCCTGCACCTCTTGATGTGAACTCACATCCCAGCCGTCAAGCTGTGATCTAAGATGAGGACAGCTACTGGGAGGTTCTGTGAACTACCACATGGGCTGCTGCAAGAACTTTTCAAAGGAATGCCTGTTGTTGTCCCCCTATAAAGCTGTCATTCTCACCTATCTCTCTCTGAGCAGTCCAGTCCTAGGGTGGCCTGTGGTAGTCCTGTGAATCTGAATATTTAGCTGAAACCAAGAAGGTCCTTAGTGGGCTTTGCCCGTCTCTAATCCTATCCCCACTCTCTGTTCCATTAGTCCAGCAAGCATCCCTCCTCTACTTCAGCAGAACTCTGGAGGCTTGTTCCCTTGGGAAGGTAAACAGAAGAGCCTCTAGAATAGGAGAAGTTAGACACAGTTGTGTGTAGGAGTACTGTACGAAAACAGGGTGTTGGTATTTGCATACCAATTCCTAACTAAAGGTAACAACTTAATTCTACATTTGTTAACACTCAACCTAACTTAAATTTAAATTCCAAAAGTATATACTGTACCAATTACAGGAACTTTTTCTTAAAAGACTATTTTTAAAAATGGAATGAAAAAAATGGAATGTATCATGTAGCCATGTATACAAAAAGAGAGTTTGATTTATAGGATACATGGAAATGTGGATGTTAAATAAAATATATAAATAAACAGTATGATTTTGACTAACTAAATTATCATCTTAAATGGTCCTCAGTCAAACGAAGTGAATTCAGATAAAGAGTACTATTCTAACTGTAAAATAAAATGAAGAAAAAAAAAGTAACAGGATTTTTAAAAGAAAGATGAGTTCCATGCTTTTTTATTCAGAAGAAGTCATCTGATTTAGGAATACTTACACACTTTATATAGGTATATATATATATAGTATATGTATGGATACATGTGTATATCAGTATCCACTTATTTAAATAGGCATATGAATATGCATATATTTGCATGTGTTTCATGAAATGCCAAGTCTGACATATTCCATGTAAATAAATGGATTTTTATTTGTCCAAATGGTTTTCTAATAAATTAAAATTATGTTTCTTTGGGTACTAGAGTATCAGTTTGAAAAATAAAAAAGCCACAGTATTTCACAGCTCCAATCATCAGGATGTAGAGTCTATATTTCTACCTATAGAATTGTTGCTTGGCCATGTGTTTTTAATTGGTTAGTGGACCTTAGCAAATGTTATGCAAGCAATATTTTGATAAACACTATCACCTCGCGGCTTTCCCACTCTCGCTACTGTGAACCCTGAGACCATGACAGGCAGAAGCCCGGGCTAGCCCTCTGCGAATGAGAAATCATGTGGAAATACCTAGATATTCACGTTCTCTCAACCATCCAGCTGAGAACCCAGACCATGAGAACTACCCAGAAAGTCCACAGAACATTGCAAAAGAATAAATATAAACATATATTGTTTGAAGTTGTTAGGTCTTAGGGTAACTCTCTATACAGCAAAAGATAAGATAGAGACATACCTAGAAACTCAGTGTTGCCAAACAAAATATAAGACATGTGGCATTAGATTTGGAACCAGGAAGCAGGAAGAAGCTGGAAAAGCTGTGAATAAATTGTTAGTAAGCTAGATAGAACAATGGGTGGGAAATGCTTAGTGAAGTCTGGAAAAATGGCATGGAAATGTCTACAACAGACTGGAAAAATAGCAACCCACGTTATAAAGCAACAAAACAACTGGCAAAACTATTGCCTGTAATAACTTGGAAGACAGAAAGTGTACCTAAGCAACTTTTGGATTTTGGATAATGAAATCTCCAAACAGAATGTTGAACGTATCAGTGGATGGGCTTCCCTGGTGGCGCAGTGGTTGGGAGTCCGCCTGCTGATGCAGGGGACACAGGTTCGTGCCCCGGTCCAGGAGGATCCCACATGCCGCGGAGCGGCTGGGCCCGTGAGCCATGGCCGCTGAGCCTGCGCGTCCGGAGCCTGTGCTCCGCAACGGGAGAGGCCACAACGGTGAGAGGCCCACGTACCGCAAAAAAAAAAAAAAAAAAAGAAAAGAAAAGAAAGTATCAGTGGGTGCGTATGGTTGTATACAAGCTGAAGAAAGAACTATTCAGATTGCAAGAAGAACTTAGAGGAGAGGAGCCATTGTTTGCACGGTTGGAAAACAAATGAGTCTCCCTAGCTTAGAAAAAAGAATTCTCAACACGAGACAAGATGTAGAGCCAGAGGCAAAATCAAGGATCCACTATAAACTCCCTTGTTAAAGTCCTCTGAAAGACTCAGCTAGATTAAAGGCCTATGAATCGAAGGTTGCTGCACCATGCCAATGTGACGCCTGGCCCAGAGTAGAAAGAGGCTTGTCTTTAAAAGAAATGAAAATGTGGCTTTCAGGGCGTGGAATGGGCCTGAATCAGATCCATAAGAAACCAATCTTAGACTAAAAACATAAACACAACTCAAAATGAAAACAAAAATGGCCATGTGGCCCTTAAATTTTTTACTCATAAGAAGCAGAGTGAGAAAATTTCTCAGCTGCAAATATAGACCATTTTTTGGTGCAAAAGGAAGGATATCTCAGAGAGCAGAGTCAAAAGCCAGAGGATGAAGCCCAAAGCAGTACGGAACTGTGGTACTGAGGAGGCTCTCCTAAGGACAAGAAGTGGTCTCCAATCAGGAAACATTTTCTGCCCCTGGAACAGGCTGGATTTCAGAACTGCTACAAATCAGTGACTGTCATGCTCTTCTTTTTGACCGGCAGTATCTGTTGTAGCTAACCTCTCTCTGTGTCAACACTGTATGTTGGATGTGTGTGATGCATATAACTTGTCTTTTAAGTTCACAGGTTTCTGGATCGAGAACTCCATCCAAGGAGGCTCCTCTGGATCTAGAACTATCTACTCATTAGATGACACTTTTCGGGGCACTGGAATGGGTAGAGGTTTACTTTATCTGTGGGTGGAATGGAACTAATTAAAGCCAGAGAACCAAGTGAGCTAAACTGAGAAAATGCTGACAGTATTTCACAGGAAGTTGTAAAGTCTGCTTCTTCATCTCTTGAGTTTCAGTTTGGCTGTGACTTGCTTTGACAATGGCATGTATGTAAAAAGGATGCAAGAAAACGCATACAGTGGGATTGCATACTGGGGCTTCCTCTCTTTTGCTGTTGGGAACCCTGCGACTATCATGCAAAGAATCCCAATTTAGCTTCTTGGAGATGAGGGACCACAAAGAGAGAGGTCCCAGCCACTGACAGAGAAGTTTTAGCTGAGGTCTCCATCCTATGAGTGAGGCCATCCGAAACCACTCAGCCCCAGCTGACCCAGCCCACATATCCTACTGAATTCTGAGCAGTAATAAAGATGGACTATTTTAAGCCATTAAAATTTAGGGTGGCTTGTTATTCAGCCAAAGATAGTGGTAATCTACAGTCTTTATAAAGTAATCATAATTTGTCTTAATTTTCACAGTGCCCTTATTACTGAGTTAATAACATAGCTTCCCAAGATCAGTAATTTATTAATTAATTTGCCTAATTTAACTATAACTGGAATTTCTTGAACTTATCTTTTTCTCACTGCTTACAACTAACAATTGGTCACAGAGCTGGTGGTCTCTCTCTTAGGATGAAGGACACATTTCTCTAAATAGGCCTGGAAGAGACTCCGAACAGAATGAGGAAGAGAGCAAAGCCAGCGCATGTGCTATGATGATTCTTTGAGAGCCCAATGATGCTTGTTCCTAGCCCTAGAGCTCCCATTTCTTGGCTTTGGAAAGCAAGGCATAGCACAAACTACTCTTAGTGACTTTGTAGGCTAGAAACAGTTGCTAGAGGTGCCAGATAATTCTTGAAGAATGGATGCTCATTTTTAAGAAGAGTTGTCTAATCCCTTGCTACTCAAAGTACTGTATGGTTCTCAGACCAGCAACACTGGCGTCACCTGGGAGCTTGTTAGAAATTCAGATTTACAGACCCTACCCCAGACCCACTGAGTCAGACTCTGCATGTTAACATAATCCCTGGGAGACTGTATATACATTAAAGTTTGGGAAGCATTGGTCTGTTCTCTGGTCAAAGGCATACAGGTCATTCTACTAAATGTACTCAAAATTTCTCCAAAACTACTAACTGAAATTTTATGGTCCCTCAAACTCAGAGCCCCTCTTTGTTGCCATGAAAACCGTGAAGTCATAAGTGCATCCTCTAAAGTCAAACAACTCAAATTCCCCAGGGCGAATCATATGTAGTTGAAAATGTTCTATCAGTTTTGACTAAAAAATCAGCAATTTTATAGGGATCAACCATGTACTTTGAGAAGCATGATACAGTACAAAGGACATGGGCCTTAGAGCCATGCTTGTCTATGTTAAAAATACCCCAATTTCTCTACCTGTCTGTTACGTGACCTTGGGAAAAATTACTTAATCTCTTGAGTTTCAGTTGCCTCACTTGAAAAATATGGATAATAATTGTTTATTCACAATGTAATTAAATAGGTTCAATAAGAAAATATATGTGATTATGCCTAACGCAATGCCTGGTTCATGGTAGAAACTACATTAGTGTGTGTTTTCCTTATGACAGGGATTTGGCTGCCAAAATGAAAAAAAACAGTAAGACATTTAAATCAATTTGAAAAATGACTATTTAGGGGTTCTGAGTTGCTGGTCTCAAGGTTTTAAGGCAGGAAGTGATATTTGAATACTCAAGGAGGTATTTCCTTGTGATCCCCTAATGCTTTTTCAGTTGTTACTGGGTACTTAGGAAGACCATTCCACCCTCTTTTAGGATATCAGGTCTCTAGCTGATTGTTTTGCCAGGTTGTACAAAAGCATGCCCCACTGGTCTGAAAGAACTGAATTGCTTATTCTTTTTCTTAGTTTTTTCCCCTTCAGCAATGTGACCTTCCTTTTAGAGTGTTAGCAATGAACTCAGGAAAGAGTTTACACTGCCAGCTGTGGGTTCAGATAAACGGATTTATATTAATCCACTGAGTAATTGGGAACATTTCATCTAATAAGGCACTTTGCTTAGCTCATGCCAGCTGACTGAGGTGAATACAAGATTTGCTGTATCATCTGCTTAGAAGAATAAATTTGATTGTGAACATACTTCCATGGTGTCATACTATATCACTAAAGAAAAACGGGGAAGTTAGGGGCTGACCTGAAAGATACGACAATTTCAACTGAATTAATATCCCACTGAGATCTTCAAACACCATTCCCCAGAGGCCAGCTTCAAGCATTACTAGAGCAATTACATTTCATATTAGACTGTTTCACGCAAGGAATGAAATAAAACTGTCTATTCATTTTATAGTTTAAACAGACTTGAAATGTAGCAGGAGGGAATCTTTTTCTAATCATCCATACTAACACATCCCACAGAGTGACATGTTAAAGAAGTAAAAGTCAGAGAAGAAGATGAAACATAAAGGAAAAATACAAGCCATTGAATTTTAAAAGTCTCACTTTCTGCAAATTATATATAGGAAAGCAGAGAATATCAGCATTAGGATCAGGCAGAAATACAGGCTGGCAAGGCTGTACCTAATGGGAAATACTCTATTAGTGATCATCAATTGCATTTTGCATGGGCTTCCAGTAACATGGTACCTTTATAAATATGTAATTTCAATCTATAATTCAATTATATTTACCATAAGCCTTGTTTAGAGAAAATTTACTACTTTAGAACTCATGGAAACAATATAAATCTGTGTTTATTGATGAAGCAGGGCTGTAAGTGCTCAAGAAGTCCTTAATAGAAAGATATCATCATGAGTAACATATGGGAGCATAAAGTGGTCATATAAAATGTGTTATTTACCAAGATAAAAGTATTATCTAAAACTGTAGTTTCCACAGGTGAAAAAAATGTAGAAAGCACCTACATTCACATACTCTGGAAGGACATTAAAACCTGTTTGAATTACTACTAAGGGAGGCACAGCATATGAGGATCTGACTTGCCAGAGCCAAAATGAAGTTTATCTTCACATTCTGGCCTATATGATAAAGAGACAAATCATATTGTGGTCGGCAGCAAATTGGAGCACAGCCATGTTGTATGAATTAAGAGCGAACAAAGAGAGGTTACTTAGAGAAAAGACAAAACAACAAGGCAACCCGAAATGGCTCTTGAAAATGCACATGGACGCTATTAAATACACTCGTTTGGCTCTTATGTTTGGACTTAGAGGCACAGAAAAGGCCATTGAGGTTAGTCTAATCAGCTGCTTTTCTTGATGAGAAAGTCTCGTTTTAAAGTAATTACAGGCTCAAATTTCCAACATCATTTAAGATTTCTGGGTTCTATTCCCTGCTCTGAAATTGACTTCAACATTTTTATTTTTTCCATTAAAATTCACTGATAATAATAAATACTGGATAGTTACAGATCCCTTAGTTTCCTCATATCATCGCTTCTCATACACACCAGTGTCACAATCTTTGTCATATTCACATAAATTATATCTTAGTCCTTATTCAGTATTGTTAGTATTTGTTCTTCAAATAATTCGTTATATTATTTTAACTTGTCATAAATGCATTGTGAAAGTTATAAATCTGAGGTATGTGATGTTTAATAATGAACATATATAATTACATTATTATTAAGATAAAGAGATTCATTTGGTTATAGTCTGTAATCATATCATGTATCTCACTTTGGGAAACACTGTCATCTACTTCTGTCTCCAACAAATATTTATTGAACTATTACTGATTACAGAACGCTGTGTTAGGGGCTACGTTGGAAGATACCTAAAGATGTATAAAAATATGGTCTAGGTTTCTAAAATTTAATAGAAGATAGAGGCATGTAAACAAATGGTGTAAAGGAGAAAAGAGGAATGGGGACAAGTGCTAAGTTGAAGCTGAACTTGACATTAAATGGTCTCAAGGTTGTACATTTGAGCACCACCATTTCTGTCCATGAATGTCATACACTCTGTACTGTGTCCCAGAAAACAAAGCTATGGAAACTGGAGTGAATGGGAATCACAATTCCTTCCTAGGGAGCAACTGTGAAAGAGAAGTGTCCTTTTCAGTTTTTACATATAATATTTGAACTTTGTTTTAATCTTATCTCAATCTACAATTTTATCTAGCTTTGCTTATTGCACCAGAAATGCACCATGTCAGGGGCTCTTAGCAGGCATGATATTCTACTACAGAGAGCTGCAAGCAGAACGAAAGAAAACTGAAAGCCCAGAGCCAACTAATGTTTCTAAGTTGCAGGGCTCCATTTGGGAAAAATTCCCTCTGAACACCAAATCATATTTCTGGGGCAATCAATGTTTTTAATTAAAAACAAGCAATCCACATCCACTAAGTTTGACACGTTTTGATCCTTTACATGTTAATTCATGAAGATGGAACTTCAATAGGCTCATTATTTTGCATCTAAAGATTCTTGTTCTCTGACTCAGCCAGGTTCCAGACTCTGCTTTACAACTATTAGAGAAAGTGGAAGTGACATGATATATTTTTGTTGCAAGAGCATATGCCTTCTGGTTTCTGTCTGCAATAAATGTGGACGAAAGATCAGCCCTGTTCCCATACAAAGAGCAAATGGGTCATTATTGCCTCAGGCAACTAAAGTAATGCATGAGCCCGGTTTACCCTGCAGTGTACCTTTTTTTTAGGTGTACATAAGTGGGAACCAACAGGAAGATACTTTGTCCTTTTTGCCTCTTCTCCGTCAGCAATTCTTTCATTAATTCTACCAGTGCTTGTGCTTGAATAGAGCCATGAAACAAACCAAGAACCAAGATATTTAAACTTTGAACGTGACTGGGAGCTGTGGTTGAATTTTATTAAGGCACATAGAGTTTAAGGTGGAAATAAACTTCAATAGATACTCATGGTGGAGCTAGGAGAGAAAATCTTCCAGGGATACCAAGCCTTCCATGAGAAGTTGCTGAGAGAGTGAGGGGGAGAGAGGGGAAGAACAGAGGGATAGCTGGCTCCAGCTGTCTATGGAGCAGCTGTTTCTCTGAAGTTTCTCCAGCCGTGGATGCCTCACAAACACAACAGAAGCCACACTTCCCGAGTAATTCTGGGTACAATTGGAAAGGGTTGTATTATTCTACCAAGCAACGATGCCACTTGTTTTCCTCAGAGTGCTACTGATTTTAGAGATCACTAGAGGAAAGTTCTATATTTGAAAGGATATTCCTAGCCAAAGCGCTCACCCTATGAAATACCATATCTACCCTCGTTCAAAAGGCAGAGACTCGGGGCTTCCCTAGTGGCGCAGTGGTTGAGAGTCCGCCTGCCGATACAGGGGACACGGGTTCGTGCCCCGGTCCGGGAAGATCCCACATGCCGCGGAGCAGCTGGGCCCGTGAGCCATGGCCACTGAGCTTGCGCGTCCGGAGCCTGTGCTCTGCAACGGGAGAGGCCACAACAGTGAGAGGCCCGCGTACCACAAAAAAAAAAAAAAAAAAAAAAAAAGGCACAGACTCCATTGACCTCCAGGGCACTGGATACGTCTCAATAAGTTGATCAGCCTGTTGACTGATGGAATTTACTAACAACATGTATCTCCTAGAGAATGTTCAGAGGAGTTTAAGTTTGGGGTGCTATCTAGTTATTGCTGTTTTTCTAGCATGCTGATTATGTTGCTGTTTTTAATTATGCAAATGTACCCAGAGGCTTTGGCAGTAGGCAAAGGCTTTGTATAAACATGAGTAGACATGAATGCATACACATCCATCCTGCTGCTGTCTTGTCATCTCTTTGTGTCTATGATTTTTTTCAGTCCACTTCCATGTACAGCATTACCATAGCAATCACACACACATGCACACTATATTTTGCATTTTCTAATTAACGCTCCAAATAAAAAATGGGAAGAAAGAAAGAGAGAAAGAAAGAAAGAAAGAGAGAGAGAGAGAGAGAGAGAAAGAAAGGAAGAAAGAGAAGGAGAGAAAGAGAAAGGAAAGGAAAGGAAAGGAAAGGAAAGGAAAGGAGGAAGAAATGAAGGAAAGAGACACCTTTCACATATTCTTATTTGCCACTTTTGCCACTGTAGTACTTTATCTAGGGGTCATTTTTCCTTTCTCACGTTTTAAAGATATTAGGGCCTTTCTGTCAAAGGCTTTTTAGAGTATAGGATTCATAAGAAGGCAAGTCCCCATTGAATCCCATCCACGTCCCAAAAGAACTCATTAATAAGTTGTCGGAGTAATAAGGCTATTTCACTGCGTGGTTTATGGGAACAGCCTCCCTTTTAGGCTGTATCTGGATTTAATTGTAGACACCACATTCCAGTGTGGTAGCTGCTCAGGCAAGTGTGACAGTTCTCTCAACTGGCACCTCTTCTTTGCCTTCCTCATTGGATACTAGGGCCAGGATTCCTAGTAGGAATGTCCTTGTTTAGGGTGGTTTTCACACAAAAAAACCCAAAATAAAACAAAATTTAGCTCTTATAGCGCTCACAATTCCATGTCTAGAAGAAGATGAATTGATTTCTGGGTTATCCATTGGATTGCCCATGCATAGGAGCAATTTGTTTATAGCACCTGCTTATCCACTTTCCAATATGTCTGTCTCCAGGTTGAGTGACATTCACTTTTCTTTTAAGTGTCCAGGATATCAAGCTGCCCTCTGGCTCTTTAGGATGCATGTACTTTGGGAGGCCCTCCTTATAGGTCACTCCATGCACAGATATCTTTACTCCAAAATTACTTGCCCTGTGTCTTCTTTCTTTAGTTTCTTGGCCTATGACTAGATAGCCAACTGGATGTTAATTTAAACAAGAATCTTAAACAACAATTATAATTGTTAATTTCATTACCCTACCCAAATAGCAATTATAAATTTTACTGCCCCTTTGATGGCAAATGATAAGAAACAACAGAATTTCAGGAATGTCAGCATGTATAGTAGGTACCCTAGTTCATGGAGTAATTTTAGAAATGGGAAGAAGGCAATGGCTTCTTCTGATTCTGTCCCATCTAACAACTGATATTTAAAATTCAACAGCTTATCATCTATAAGCTTAAAAATCGGAAGTAGAATGTAAAGGATGCTACTTAATTCAATGTTCTGAACCTTGAGTCCACAGAATCCACAAGACATTCATGAATGGGCATCAAAGGTGTAAAAATATTACATCTTTATTTTCACTAATCTCTAGCTAAATTTAGTATTATCTTCCATTATTACTGCAACATGTACAGTAATATTAGCAGAAATTGCAACTTTGTAACCAACAGAAGTTACATGTATTTTCATATCATGTTATGGTTGTTGCAAATATGGCAAAACATGGTTTTCCTTCATCATTCCCTAGAAATTATAATCATTATTAGACTTGCTACCAGAATTTTATTAGAGTGCTAATTAAAGTACATATATATTACAGTTTAAAAAAATATTTTGGTAACTGTATTTCAATGTAAATTATTTCTTTTATATGATTATTTTAAAATAATTTAAGAACATCATTCTGAGAAGGGGTTCCATAAGCATCCACTAGACT
The DNA here is from genome assembly GCF_951394435.1 of Stenella coeruleoalba. NCBI lineage: Eukaryota > Metazoa > Chordata > Mammalia > Artiodactyla > Delphinidae > Stenella > Stenella coeruleoalba. Next base: position 96,363,794 of record NC_137148.1, on the reverse strand, counting down.
GCTGAAGTGGTCCATTGCACAACAGTTTAAAGAACCATTGTTTTAAATCATTATTATTCATTTGCACCACAGTACAAAGAAAGGATCTGGAAGCAATTTTCACAGTTAAGAGGCTACTTCACACATGTGGTGGCAGAGGGAATTCATGGATGAAAAACAAGGTTCTAAGAAGTTGGGGCCATCAAAAGGCATAGTGGTATACTTCACTGCTTACATTTTCTATAGGGAAGAGCCCCCCCCCCCCCACAAATTATAGGGAAACAACTTTTAGACACACACAACAAGATCAACCTTTTCCTCCAGCTTCCTTGTTTATCCTGCCATTCCTCCTCTCTAATACCTATTTGGATCATCCTATTGTTCATGATGCTTCCACCATAGGAAGGTAGAAGAAAACAAAACAGATAGAGATTAAGCTAGAAGATATACAATCATGAGAGTAGCATTGATGAGATGCTAACATGGAAATTAGAATAAAATAGCAACCTAGAAATATGTTGCCATCTATCCCTGGATCCTGGAAACTCAGTATATTTTTCCATGAGGAACGTTAGCCTCATAAGCACGTTCCATATATACAGGGGACCATAACTCCATTTGTACTTTCAGGCTAGTGAGACCTAGGAAAAGTTGAATTTCTTTAGCAGTCAAAGTCCATTAAGACTCATCCCCCTTTCTCTACATCTGTGTCTCTATTCCTGCCCTGGAAATAGGTTCATCTGTACTAATTTTCTAGATTCCACATATATGCGTTAATATATGATATTTGTTTTTCTCTTTCTGACTTACTTCACTCTGTATGACAGACTCTATGTCCATCGGGGAGGGTGGGATGAATTGGGAGATTAAGTTTGACATAAATACGCTGCCTACCATATGTAAATAGACAGCTAATGGGAACCTACAGTATAGCACAGGGAGCTCAGCTCGGTGCTCTGTAATGACCTAGATGGGTGGGACGGGGGGTGGGTGAGGGAGGTCCAGGAGGAAGGGGATATATGTACACATATAGCTGATTCACTTCATTGTACAGCAGAAACTAACACAACATTGTAGAGCCTGACACCCCCCACATCCATCATGTAGATCCTCAATTCCCTTCTCGAGCACATTGGATTATATAAAAGCACTTCCAGGTTAATTATCTGGCACCCCTGTCCAAAAACAGTTTGCCAGCTTCAGTTATCTCTTGAGGTTGGGGCAGCAAGGAGGAATTGTTTTCAACTGTTAACAGCAAAGTCTTTGGAACCAAGTGACATCATTTACACAATTGTGGACAAGGTATTAATCTCTGCCTAGGCTTCTGGACTTGTAAAACCGAGACAACAAGAGTGCTTGCCTCATAGGATGTTGTGAGGATTCAGTGAGGAAATAGGTGTAAATAATTGAGATATTGCCTGGCACATAGTAAATATTCAGAAAATGCTAGTCATTATTACTATTGCTATTATGCCTGCCCTATTCTTTCCCACCTTCTCTGGCTCTCTCTCATTTAGTACTGCTTCCTGAAAAGCATCTAGGACTCCTACGTTTCCTACAGAAAACCAGGGTTGGCCCCTCCATGAGAACACTGAAAACTGTGACCAGGTCTTGCATTCCAGGCCCCGAGAAGAGAATGTCGTTGATGAATTGGGGACACACTGGTTTCTGCACAGAATATGGATCTTACCTCTGCACCTCTCACACCTGTTTTCTAGGCACAAAAGCAATGTAATTTTGGGCCCTCTTAAATAATTTCCCTTAAGCATCAGTGAGAACCCTTCCTCTGTGTTTCATATTTCTTAATTATAAAGTGGGATAATAGCATCTGCATTCTATGGTTTTCATAAAATTTAAATGTAGAGTATCTAACATCTAAACCAACCTCATTTCTTCGTCTCAAACTTAAGGTATGAACAGGCTGGATCAGAGTTCAGAAAGCATCTATGCTCTATATGAAAATCAACATTTCTCTAAAGCAAAACAACAATTCCTTGTTGTTCTTGATGTTCAATTGCCCCACTAATGTGAAAGCAGGGAAGTGCAATCATAGTATTCATTAGGCTGAAGATACATATTCTTTGTCACTCTCCCCAATGATTAATTTCTCATTTACTTTCTATTTGTCTCTCTTTTATAAACATGCTCTTTCTGTCTTCTGGAGCCAAAGGCAATACTATCAAGGCCTGACTATGTTCTATTTTCTTGATAACTCCAAATAAAAATGATGAAGATATCTTTTGGTTTAAACCAGAATATTCCAAATATTGAGCAACTGCTCAAGCAATTTCCTATTAGCTCGTATTCATTTGGGAAATCATTTATGTATAAAAACAATCTTAGATTGGTTCAAGAGGGCAGAGTAGAAGGAAGTGCACTCACTACCTCTTGCGGGAGAACCAGAATCACAACTAACTGCTAAACAGTCATTGACACTGGAACTCACCAAAAAAGATACCCCACATCCAAAGACAAAGGAGAAGCCGCAATGAGATGGTAGGAGGGGCACAATCACTGTAAAATCAAATCCCATAACTGCTGGGTGGGTGACTCACAAACTGGGGAACAATTATACCACAGAAGTTCACCCACTGGAGTGAAGGTTCTGAGCCCTACATCAGGCTTCCCAACCTGGGGGTTCAGCAACAGGAGGAGGAATTACCAGAGAATCAGACTTTGAAGGCTAGCAGGATTTGATTGCAGGACTTCGACAGGACTGGGGGAAACAGAGACTCCACTCTTGGAGGGCACACACAAAATAGTGAATGCATCGGGACCCAGGGGGAAGAGCAGTGACCCCATAGGAGACAACCAGACCTACCTGCTAGTGTTGGAGGGTCTCCTGCAGAGGTGGAGGGTGGCTGTGGCTCACCTTTGGAACAGGACACTTGCAGCACAAGATATGGGAAGTACTCCTTGGCGTGAGCCCTCCTGGAGCCTGCCATTAGCCCCAACAAAGAGCCTCTGGCCTCCAGTGCTGGGTCACGTCAGGACAAAAAACCAGCAGGGAGGGAACTCAGCCCCACCCATCAGCAGACAAGCAGATTAAAATTTTACTGAGCTCTTCCCACCAGAGCAACACCCAGCTCTACCCACCACCAGTCCCTCCCATTAGGAAGCTTGTACAAGCCTCTTAGATACCCTCATCCACCAGAGGTCAGACAGCAGAAGCAAGAACTACAATCCTGCAGCCTGTGGAACAAAAACCACGTTCACATATAGACAAAATGAAAATGCAGAGGGCTATGTACCAGATGAGGGACAAGATAAAACCCCAGAAAAACAATTAAATGAAGTAGAGATAGACAACCTTCCAGAAAAAGGATTCAGAATAATGATAGTGAAGATGACCAAGGACCTCGGAGAAAGAATGGAGGCAAAGATCGAGAAGATGCAAGAAATGTTTAACAAAGACCTAGAAGAATTAAAGAACAAACAAACAGAGATGAACGATACAATAACTAAAATGAAAAATGCACTAGAACAAATCAATAGCAGAATAACTGAGGCAGAAGAATGGATAAGAGACCTGGAAGACAGAATGTTGAAATTCACTGCCATGGAACAGAACAAATTTTAAAAAATGAAAACAGCCTAAGAGACCTCTGGGACAACATTAAATGCACCAACATTCACATTACAGGGGTCCCTGAAGGAGAACACAGAGGGAAAGGACCCAAGAAATTAATTGAAGAGATTAAAGTTAAAAACTTCCCTAACATGGGAAAGGTAATAGCCACCCAAGTCCAGGAAGCACAGAGAGTCCCATACAGGATAAATCCAAGGAGAAACATGCTGAAAAACATAGTAATCCAATTGACAAAAATTAAAGACAAAGAAAAATTATTAAAAGCAACAAGGGAAAAATGACAAATAACATACAAGGGAACTCCCATAAGGTTAACAGCTGATTTCTCAGCAAAACTCTACAAGCCAAAAGGGAGTGGCACAATATATTTAAAGTGATGAAATGGAAGAAACTACAAACAAGATTACTCTACCTGGCAAGGACCTCATTCAGATTTGACAGAGAAGTCAAAAGTTTAATGATAAGCAAAAGCTAAGAGAATTTAGCACCACCAAACCAGCTCTACAACAAATGCTAAAGGAACTTCTCTAAGTGGGAAACACAACAAAAGAAAAGGACCTACAAAAACAAACCCAAAACAATTAAGAAAATGGTAATAGGAACATATATATTGATAATTACTTAAATGTGAATGGATTAAATGCTCCAACAAAAAGACACAGGCTCGCTGAATGGATACAAAAACAAGACCCATATTTATGCTGTCTACAAGAGACCCACTTCAGACCTAGGGACACATTCAGACTGAAAGTGAGGTGATGGAAAAAAGATATTCCATGGAAATGGAAATCAGAAGAAAGCTGGAGTAGCAATATTCGTAGCAGATAAAATAGACTTTAAAATAAAGAATGTTACAAGAGACAAGGAAGGACACTACATAATGATCAAGGGATCAATCCAAGAAGATATAACAATTATAAATATATATGCACCCAACATAGGAGCACCTCGATACATAAGGCAACTCTAACAGCTATAAAAGGGAAAATTGACAGTAACACAATAATGGGGGGGGGGGGACTTTAACGCCTGACTTACACCAATGGACAGATCATCCAGACAGAAAATTAATAAGAAAACACAAGCTTTAAATGACACAATAGACCAGATAGATTTAATTGATATTTATAAAACATTCCATCTGAAAACAGCAGATTACACTTTCTTCTCAAGTGCACATGGAACATTCTCCAGGATAGATCACATCTTGGGGCACAAATCAAGCCTCGGTAAATTTAGGAAAATTAAACTCATATCAAGCATCTTTTCAGACCACAGCGCTATGAGATTAGAGATAAATTACAGGGAAAAAAAATAAAAAGCACAAACACATTGGAGGCTAAACAATACATTACTAGATAACCAAAAGATCACTGAAGAAATCAAAGAGGAAATCAAAAAATAACTAGAGACAAATGACAAAGAAAACACAATGATCCAAAACCTATGGGATGCAGCAAAAGCAGTTCTAAGAGGGAAGTTTACAGCAATACAAGGCTACCTCAAGAAACAAGAAAAATCTCAAATAAACCATCTAACCTTATACCTAAAGGAACTAGAGAAAGAAGAACAAACAAAACCCAAAGTTAGCAAAAGGAAAGAAATTATAAAGATCAGAACAGAAATAAATGAAGTAGAAACAAAGGAAACAATAGCAAAGATCAATAAAACTAAAAGCTGGTTCTTTGAAAACATAAACAAAGAGTCATCAAGAAAAAGGGGGAGTGGAATCAAATCAATAAGATTAGAAATGAAAAAGGAGAAGTCACAATGGACACCACAGAAATACAAAGCATCATAAGAGACTACTATATGCAACACTATGGCAATAAAATGGACAACCTGGAAGAAATGGACAAATCTTAGAAAGGTATAACCTTCCAAGACTGAACCAGGAAGAAATAGAAAATATGAACAGACCAATCACAAGTAATGAAATTGAAACTGTGATTAAAAATCTTTCAATAAACAAAAGTCTAGGACCAGATGGCTTCACAGGTGAATTTTATCAAACATTTAGAGAAGAGTTAACACCCAACCTTCTCAAATTCTTTCAAAAAATTGCAGAGGAAGGAACACTCCCAAACTCATTCTACAAGGCCACCAACACCCTGATGTGAAAACCAGACAAAGATACTACATAAAAAGAAAATTACAGACCAATATCACTGATGAATATAGATGAAAAACTCCTCAACAAAATACTAGCAAACAGAGTCCAACAACACATTAAAAGGAACATACACCATGATCAAGTGGGATTTATGCAAGGGATGCAAGGATTCTCCAGTATATGCAAATCAATCAATGTGATACACCATATTAACAAATTGAAGAATAAAAACCATATGATCATCTCAATAGATGCAGAAGAAGCGTCTGACAAAATTCAACACTGATTTATTATAAAAACTCTCCAGAAATTGGGCATAGAGGGAACCTAACTCAACAGAATAAAAGCCATATATGACAAAATCACAGCAGACATCCTTCTCAATGGTGAAAACCTGAAAGCATTTCCTCTAAGATCAGGAACAAGAAAAGAATGTCCTGTCTTGCCACTATTATTCAACATAGTTTTGGAAGTCCTAGCCCTGACAATCAGAGAAGAAAAAGAAATAAAAGTAATCCAAATTGGAAAAGAAGAAGTAAAACTGTCACTGTTTGCAAATGACATGATACTATACATAGAAAATCCTAAAGATGCCACCAGAAAACGAGTAGAATTAATCAATGAATTTGGTAAAGCTGCAGGATACAAACTTAATGCACAGAAATCTCTTGCATTCCTATACACAAAAAACAAAAGATCAGAAAGAGAAATTAAGGAAGCAATCCCATTCATCATTGCAACAAAAAGAATAAAATGCCTAGGAATAAACCTACCTAAGGAGGTAAAAGACCTGTACTCAGAAAACTATAAGACACTGATGAAAGAAATCAAAGATGACAGACAGAGAGATTTACCATGTTCTTGGATTGGAAGAATCAATATTTTGAAAATGAATATACTACCCAAAGCAATCTACAGATTCAATGCAATCCCTAACAAATTACCAATGGCATTTTTTACAGAACAGGAACAAAATATCTTAAAATTTGTATGGAGACACAAAAGACCCCGAATAGCCAAAGAATCTTGAGGGAAATAAAATGGAGCTGGATGACTCAGACTCCCTGACTTCAGACTATACTACAAAGCTACTGTCATCAAGACAATATGGTATTGGCACAAAAACAAAAATGTAGATCAATGGAACAGAATAGAAAGCCCAGATGTAAACCCATGCACTTATGGTCAACTAATCTATGACAAAGGAGGCAGGATAAATGATGGAGAAAAGACAGTCTCTTCAATAAGTAGTGCTGGGAAAACTGGACCGCTACATTTAAAAGAATGAAATTAGAACACTCCTTAACACCATATGGAAAAATAAACTCAAAATGGATTAAAGACCTAAATATAAGACCAGACACTATAAAACTTAGAGGAAAACATAGGAAGAACACTCTTTGACATAAATCACAGCAAGATCTTTTTTGATCCACCTCCTAGAGTAATGGAAATAAAAACAAAAATAAACAAATGGGACCAAATGAAACTTAAAAGCTTTTGCACAGCAAAGGAAACCATAAACAAGACAAAAAGGCAATCCTCAGAACGGGAGAAAGTATTTGCAAACAAATCAATGGACAAAGGATTCATCTCCAAAATATACAAGAAGCTCATGCAGCTCAGTATTAAAAAAACAAACAACCCAACCCCAAAATGGGCAGAAGACCTAAATAGACACTTCTCCAAAGAACACATACAGATGGGCAAGAGGCACATGAAAAGCTGCTCAACATCACTAATTATTAGAGAAATGCAAATCAAAAGTACAATGAGGTATCACCTTACACTGTTCAGAATGGGCATCATCAGAAAATCTACAAACAACAAATGCTGGGGAGAGTGTGGGGAAAAGGGAACCCTCTTGCACTGTTGGTGGGAATGTAAATTGATACAGCCACTTTGTAGAACATTATGGAGGTTCCTTAAAAAACTAAAAATAGAATTACCATATGACCCAGCAATCCCACTACTGGGCATATACCCAGAGAAAACCATAATTCAGAAAGACACATGCACCCCAATGTTCACTGCAGCAGTATTTACAATAGCCAGGTCATGGAAGCAACCTAAATGCCCATCGACAGACTAATGCATAAAGAAGATGTGGTACATATATACAATGGAATATTACTCAGCCATAAAATGGAATGAAATTGGGTCATTTGTAGAGACATGGATGGATATGGAGACTGTCATACAGAATGAAGTAAGTCAGAAAGAGAAAAACAAATATCGTATATTAATGCATATATGTGGAATCTAGAAAAATGATACAGATGAACTGGTTTGCAAGGCAGAAATAGAGACACAGATGTAGAGAACAAACATATGGACACCAAGTGGGAAAAGCGGGAGTCGGGGTAGGATGAGTTGGGAGATTGGGATTGACATACACACTCTAATATGTATAAAATAGATAACTAATAAGAACCTGGTGTATAATAAAATAAAATAAAATTCAAAAAAAATAAAAATCTTAGGATATAAAGCATATTTTCTAAAGTTTGTTTTATTAAATATTTCTCATTTCACCTTGAAGGGTTGAAATTCAATTTGAATCTACAAGTATTTATTGTTTATTTCATATATGAAAGATACTGTCAGGTGCAGTGTGGGATATGCATAATAGGTAGTATTTGTAGAGCATACTATCAGATAGATTAGCAAAGTTCTAGGAAAGATCATTATTATTGCTATTTTGCAGATGATCAAAGTGGGTCTCAAAAAGGTTACAGACCTCATCCCTAGTCCATCACAGAACTTCTGTGCGCCAGCTATGTTTATCAAACCCAAGTCTTTTGATGCTGTACTCCTCATTCTTCCCAAGAAAACATCAAAGTTCCATTCTAGCCATCAATGAACACAGAATACATTAGGATATATAGGTCACTCTAACAATTGACATAATAAGTTACAACTGAGGTTCAGAAAAATTGCTATAAAATACGGAGGAACAAAACTTTTCTAGTGACTTAGAAAGGCATCATGGAAAATGGAATTGTATCTGGATTTGAAGGATTATTTGTGATTTTTAGTGTTGGGTATAACGGGACTTTGCAGAGAGAAGTAATTTTCTTGGTCTAGAGCTTTGCAAACATCAAAAGTTTTCTTCAGAAATAAGTCTGGTTGATACAGATTGGGAAGGGCTATTAGCCATTAATGGTAGTACCTCCCATTCTAGGTAGTTCCAAGTAAACCTGGTGATATTTAGAGATGCAGCAGAACAGCATTCCTTATGACTTGGCCCAGTACAGAACATTCTCAGTCTTTCAGGGGCACCCTAAGCCTTATCATCCCACAGGCTCCTCACTTGTTTTCCCAAATCTGTTGATTCAATCCTATAATATGTATTTGAATAGTGTATTAATCTTATAAATGCAGATCTACAGAATGATACTAAAGAGCAGGGAAGGAAGCTGTTTAGGAGAGTATTGATCTAGATAAGGACATCATGGTGTTTTACAATCCATAATGAGACCTTATCATGATACCTTGACACCTCTGGTGATACATCACCATACATCCAGAATCCTTCAGTTTATTCACGGAAAATATTTGCTATTACTTTTGATTCTTCCTCCAGTCTTCCTGTCATCTAACCCAATGCCTTTTTGCTTTGCAATTCGTCTTCCTTGTGTTTTCTGCACTTTACTTTATTCAGGAAGTATTTAAAACTACTGTTAAGTTACACAATTGGGAACAGCTTGATCAGAGTTGTGCTTTAATAATATTTTTCTTGCACACAATGTGAATTCAAAGAAAGAATTATAATAAGATAGATCCTCTTATTGATATTGTTTCCAAGACAGGGAAGACAATTCTTAACTAGATTATTATTAGCAGTGATAGAAAGGAAAGGGATACATGTAAAAGACAGCAAGGAAGTATAATTTACTTCCATACTATTTTACAAGATTCAGCACCATAATGCAGACCTACCATAGGAAGGACTCTTAGGTTTGGAGCCCATCTGACTGGAACAGCAGCTTCTGCAAATGGAGATTATGGTGAGAAATGGGGGCATATATAAGGAGAAAGTGGATGGTTATCAACATAGGATTCTTTAGCTGAAGGAAAGAGTAAAGGAGAGAAATGAGGTCTGAAGGCAAATCTTAGGGGAGATTTAAGATAAACATGAGGGACAGGAATAGGAGGTAGCAAAGGAAGAGTCAGAGAGATGGGGAATAATTCAGTGTTCTAGAGTCCAGCAAAAAGGAGAGTAAACAACCAGATACATGCTGTAGAGAGAGCAAGTGTTTGTGATGAAGGAGTCACTGGTAACTTCTGAAAGCGAAGAGCAATAGGAGAGTAGTGTGGCTCGAAGCTACCCTGCCTAGTGTAGAACAGGAAGCTGGAGCTAAAGAACCAGTAGTAGACCCAGCGCATCCCTTTCATTGTGAGAACTTCAAATGGTCTGATGCCATTGTTCTTCCTGACTATATTCCCTCCATATTATCTCAATAAATTAATAATTGTATTGAATGATAACCTAACACTTAAAAACTTACCTTGCATAGTAGGAATTCAGCGTGGGAAAGATTGCATTTGATGGTTTATCTTGGATTTGGATTGAAAGATAGCCTCACAATAGGAAAGTAAGATTAACCATGAACGATTCTAAGTAACTACTTAGAAGCAGAAGGTGGTCTAGTGACATGGCAGCCCATGTACATGTAGGTAAGTTTATTTTCCAGTCACCTACTTTACAACTTCTTACACTTATTTCTTATTTTGTATCTGCCTAATGCCAGCCAGAGAAAGCAGGGTGGTCACAAAATACACACCATCACCATATATCCAAAAGCTCTGCGAACAATATACATGTTCTGAGACCAATCAAACTCTATTAAGAGAAAAACTGAATGGGCATTTTAGTAATCCTCAGTACTCGTACATCCTGATCGTTTGATAAAAGGTATTAATTTTCATTTTGGTTGTACATAATCTATCAAGGATGGCAGCAGTTTCCACGATTTTCTCTTTGATCTTCTCTGCAGAACTAGAATTCTGGATTAATTTTACCAGGGACAACGATTTAAACACAGCAGTGTTGAGTCAAGCATTACCCTTTCATTTCCAACTTGCCATATGGGAAACATATATCTTTTCTTGCAATGTATTAAAGTTTTGATCAAATGCATGCCACATTAAATGTTTGCAGCCATATAGTGAATACATTTTGGCTATTTAAAAATCAGCCAAGATTTACAGTATAATTCCATTGCTGAAGTTATCCGTGACAAAGCCAGACAAAGCCAAAACTCCTCATACTTACAGTAAAGTGTAATTTATTATGTTTCATTAAGACATCCAAATATGAGGTACATTAGGGTTCTGGGTGGCATGCTGGGTGCAAGATTTTGTAGTTTGCAATTCCTTCTGTAAAATCTATCATTTATAGTATATAAAAATCTCCTGTTTCTGTCTGTGAATGTTGACACAACTGTTGGGGCTTGTCCCACAGCCGGCATAATGCTGTAAGCAGCAACAGGAGGAAGTTCACTTTCCCTTTGTACATTATATGAGAGTACATAAGCTTTGTACTTATGTACTCTCATATAATGCTTAGAGATAACTGAGTCTGCTCTCTTTAAATTATTGATCCACCCACTAAAGAAGGGCACTAAAAATATCTTGGGGTCATATGTTCCTAGAAAGAACAGTGACTCCTTTTAAATAATTATGTTTATATTTGAAAGCTTTTCATTCATTTACAGATAGTTATTGAACACTAACTATGTGCAGGAACTCTGCTAGACATTATGGATATAAAGAACCAATTCATTTTCAATGTCTTGTTTAACTCTTTGTCTTTTTGTCTATAATAGGCAGCCTATGCTTATTTAACTCATTTAATCTTTCCATCAAGATCAACTTCTCAATTGCTTTGTATTCCATTCTGGGGCACTTTTCCTTTTATGGAAATGTCTCCCATGTGTAGATGGCTGGAACTTAATGTCAAAGGGCAGGTGTGTTTTCTGTTTTGGTTCATCATACGCGCACATCCATATTTCATCTTGGACATCATATTATACGATATGCTCATGCCTTAGTGTAACCTTGGCTCACTTCCAGTGTTGCTGCTTTCTATTTTTCAGCACAAAATCCCTGTGGTTTGGCTTATTAAGTCCCAGATGTATTCATTTGGACTCTTTCCCTCAGGAAGCCTGAGGTCCCGGGGTGGTAGTGTCTGAGACAAATGCTCAAAATTTCCTGGAATGAGTCCTGATTCTGGCTTCATGATGCTGTCACTTACCCTTCATGGAGAGCTATCACTGCCAGGTCATTATTTCCCTGCTGAAGCCACTCCCTGCAATTCTATTTGGGAGGCTTCATATCCCAGTTTTCTATGAGGCATCCAGATGAACCGATATGAATTTCATGGTTGGGGAAATTTATTCATGAAATCTGGACTTTTGCCTTGATGTTGTCCATTGATCTTTAGGTCTTTAAGCAGATACGGTAGTCCAGAAGCTATTGCTTAATTATACTCCTTTGGGAGAAGTGAGTTGAAGTGAGTTCAGGCAATCATATGGATCAATTAAAAAGTATAACAGAGAAATGGAAAACCAAAGCCAAAAAATATACAGTGTACTTTGAGAAACAGAAAAAAATAAATCTATGTGTTAGAATTCAGGATATTAGTTATCTTTCAGAGAATAGTGCCTGGGAGGAGATACGAGGGGACTTCAGTGTTGCTTGTAATGTCCTACCTCTTGATCCAGGCGCTGGTAATATGGGTGGGCTCATTTTGCACATAATTAGACACAACAAGTTGTATACTTACAATTTGTGTGCTTTTCCATTGGTATATTATACTTCAGTAAAAATTACCTAAAAGAAAACAAAAGAATTTAGATGTTAACTAATCATGTCCATTAACTGTAAGTAGAAGGTAACTTGATACATTTATTTTGTATCATGATACTGAGGCCATACGTTTTTAAACACAGAGGAACGAGTGACTAACACCAGTAACTAAATATCTTAAAAATGATGTTTAAAATAACAGGCACAAAGATATCAAAACAAATTATATTTTTCAGCATTTTGAAAGAAACTGATTTTCACTTCATTCTTGAAGCTTCTATGTTTTTCCTATCCTGCAGGGAGAAAATTGAAGTAAAACGATATTTTCTTGGCTCAGGATCCTTAGAAAGTCACTAGGAACGGAAAGTAGATTAGCCTCATAGTCTCGGTGGCTTAGCAGAAAATTTCACAAGTCAAAGGGAGTTTGAAAGTAAACCTTTACCGCTCCCCCCAATTTAACACGTTTGCCAGCCCATACTCATGCTGTTATCAAAGTGGCTCATTTTAAATTCTTTACACATACATGTAATGAATAATACAAAATTCCTCTACCTTCAAACCGTGACATTGCTGTCTGATTTACCAAGGTTCAAGGAAAAGAAGAAACCACTTAGTGATGAGTAAATCAGCCAAACTAAATCTTTTAATTTAATCTGATTCTGTTGCAGTCACATAGACATGACAGAAATGAACTCTTATAAAAAAGGAAAAATGACAGTAATTTTAAAATGGTTTGTAAAACAATTATAAAACATGGAGAAAGAATCTCCATCATTTAGAAAATGAAGACAGCCTTGCTATTTCCATCAATGAATAACTGATTGATTGCAAATGATACATTCCTATTATTAATGAAACCTGACAATTCCATTAGACTAATAAACAACAACTGCATGTTAATTCTCTTGATGAGCTTATCATTCATTTTTCCAGGGTTGAGGAATGCAAAACGAAAGCGAGAGTATTTAGAAGGTGAAATGAAGGTATAACTTTAAGGATTAGAAAACAGTTTATGTTTCTCTCCTCCTAAATCAAATGATAAAGAAGAATGTTAGGGCTTCTAATCTATATGGAGTTACGCTGTCAATTCTCAAGTAATCCATTCAACAGTTTTTACTGTTTGAACAGCTACATTTTAGTCAGTCGATTTATTGAATATTAGTCCACTCTTTCTAATTCTCTGGAGCCAGGTGCTTAAATCACCCAAACAAATTTGAGACCAAGAGCCCATGAGAGTAAACTCTGTTTTATCCAACTTAAAAAGAAGAACAATACCCCCAAATATACGATCTTCAAAGTAATTTGGTTTTAATAGGTTGATTCTGTGAGACTCAATAACTCTCTGTCCTTGAGCAAATTACTCTACCACTAATGAGGACTGGTTTTTGCACTTTGAATACAAAAGTGTGTTGAGACACTGAAGTAACGATACAAGGTCATACCAAATAACAACTTATTTCCATATGGCTAGATCTGTGAGGGTCCAAATAAGAATTCTATTAATTGCAGAAAATATGAAGAAAACACATGTGCAAATGAAACTACCCAATACAGAATTTGAAGAATACCAAATTTATTTTGCAATTTATTTAGCTGTAAAAGGTAAAATATAAAAGCTTAATTATATGCATAAGTGACAATTCCAAATGATTCTTATATATGTCAATCTCCTTTGAGATATACCTATATATTTGTTATTTTAATGGAAACAACAAATTAAATTTACTGAAAATGTATTTCAGGGAACCAATTATTTACTCATTCACCCTCTTGAAAAAATAGTTGCTAAATACTTGTGCTTTGTGCTTAACTCTTTGGGAGGAAAAATATCAAGTGAGACTTCAACTCTCCAAGGAGTTTGAAAAGCATTAGTGGAGAAAGACTTCTAATGTTGCTTTTTGTTGTAGATTGAATTTATTTCTCTGTTTCATTGTTAATATAAAGGACATAGAGAAGTATTTTTTTAAATCTACAGAAGTGCAGAGAAAGTAGAGATCTCAAGTGAATGGAATAATCAGAGATGTTTTCAAGGAGGAGTTCATCCGAACCAGGGGTTACCAACATAAAGGTCTACAGGGTACAGGAGAGTGACATAAATGAACAAAGTGGGTAAACCATTTCTAAGAGAAAGGGAAGTGGCAGAGACTAAGGAAAAAGGGAGAGTGTGTGTTCTTTTTAAAAGGAAAAACCTTTCCTTAGTTTTGGCTAATTATAATCCTTATGTGGCAAAGGCTTCTGATTTCTCAAGAGAAGCCACAACTCTGGATTTTTAGGTGCAATCTCCATCCTTTCAAATTTGGAAAAATTATACATATATGCAAATATAAGTTATATATCTATATATAATTTGTAAAATTATATATAATATACAAACTGATTGTATTATTTATATAAACTCATATATGTGTAAGTGTGTGTATATACAAACACAAAAACAATCAGTTTTTTAAAAAATATACCTAAAGTCATATTTGACCTACATACAGTTTCCAATCTCAACACTGTATCATGGCTTTGGTTAGACGGCTGAATGTAAAAAAAAAAATGGAGAAGAGAGAGCTCTCTAGGAGAAAAAATCATATGGGGAAGGGCAAGGGAAGGTCAGTTGACATTAAGAGGTCTCAGTTGACTCGTGTGTGTGTGTGTGTGTGTGTCTGTGTCTGTGTCTGTGTGTGTCTGTGTGTGTGTGTGTTTATTTGTGTTTACATATACAGTGGAGCCAGAATTAGATATTGATGGTAGAACACATGGTTATTGACTACCATAATAATGAGTTTGGAACTTTTTTGAAAGCCCTAGAAACTGCCAAAAGGTTTTCAGGAAAGGAGTGACTCCATACAATTACCTTGTAGGATTTACTAGATTAGAGGCTCCAAACATAGAGACCTCTCAGCTTCCTACTGTACTAGCTTAGCAATAAAGTGACTGCAGCCTGACCTGAAATAGTAACTAGAGCCATGGAGGGGAAGGAGTGGACAGGAGAGACACTGTCATGGAACAGGACTTGAAAACTGAATAGATGTAGGGAGAGGTTTAAAGGAGATTACAAGATTTATTCTCAAATTTCTTGTCTTTTTGCCTGTGAAGATGTAGAGCCATTAATGTTAAGACAAAAGGCTATGAACTGGTATAAGCAGATATTTATGCATTAACTTTAAGCATGTTAAAATGGTAGTGTTTACAAAGTCCTCAAGTCTAACTTTGGAGACATTTTGAAATCAGTTTTAAGCCATAACTGAGGTGGAAATAATGTGAACACATAATTTATTTTATTTTATTCCTTATTGTATTTAAAAATATGAATACAATTTTTTTTCAACTAAATTGAATTTTAAAATTCTGATCGATTACCTTCTAAGAGACAGACAGTGAGCGCTTATGCAAACAACTCACACTTCCAGTTTTGATTTGAGAAGGTCTCCATTACTATAGATAAGCCTAGTAAAATATGACCCTTAAAAAATTAACTAAACATTCTGTTTTGAATTTTATCTCTGTGGGGTACAAAAAGAAGAGTATTCATTTTTGTCATAGCACTTTTGAGATCACTTCCCATGCAAGTACTTTTTTCATCAAATAGACTCTTCTGGATCATTTTTGGCACTCTAGACTTGGGACCAAGCAACTGTAATGCCTCAGAGAGACAGTGCTATCATTGAATGTCTTAAAATGTCAGGTGGATCGATGAGCAACTGGAGTAGTTGTGAAGCAACTGTTTTATTTTGAAAAAGAAACTGAGCTTGCAACAAATAACACATCTACAATCAGATGACTACAAAAAAAATTGGTCATATCGACCTAATATTAGTGTTTTTCCAAACTCTGTATTATATAAACTTTGCTCAGTTGGGAAAGCTGAGACTTTCTGATTAACTGGTTATTGTATCAGAGTCTAGGCAAAATATGTTTTTTTTTCTTTTACATTGTGGTAAAAGAAAAAATATGTTTTTTTCTTTTACATTGTGGCACTCAGTTTCTCCTCTCAATCTGAAAACATTAGTGTTTCTGTTTTAGTGACCTTCTGGAATTAGTTATTTGATACTTTCTTCTCTTTGTTGTTCTACTTCCCAGATTTTTTTAAACTTTGTCTTCCAGAATTTCTTCTGATCTTTGTTGTTGTATTGTTTTGTGTATTCATTTTCAAGGGAATTTTTCTTATCAAAGTATTCTTTTTGCAGGTATAGCTCCTGTTCCTGTTTAATGGATGCAATTTAGTTTCTAAGGCTATTACATATTTTTTCTTTTTGTGGGGGGCACATAGTTTTCTTCTGCTATTTTCAATGACTCTTTTCTGATTTCTTTCTTTTTTTTTGTTTTTTTTCTAACCTTTGTATTTCATGTTAAAAGCTTTGTTTTAATGTATTGTAATCCTTGACTGTTCCTTTATAGTTAATGGAAAGTGAAGCACTGCAAAGATGTTTACAAATTCTATTTGCATAGGTGGGCTTTGTCCACTAATGGCTTTACTGTAGAATAAACTTGTTTAGCCATTTCATTTGGAAACTCTAATTACTGGCATCTATAGATTTTGTCTCTTGTCCCAGTCAGTTTCCTAGAAAAGTCTTTAGTCCAGAGATAAGCAAACTTTTTCTATCGAAGTCCAGAGAGCAAATATTTTACACTTCATCAGTTAGATAGTCTTTGCTGTGACTATTCAATTCTGTCATGGTAGCACAGAAGCAGACACAGACAATACAAAATGAAGGATGTGGCTGTGTTGAAATAAGACTTTACTATTATGTAAACAGTCATCAGGCCATTGTTTCCAACCCCTGTTCGAATCTCCTGCTGTGGGCTATAAACTTGAGTACCAAGGTTGTGTCTAGTGAAAGAAGGGGACCAGAGACATGGCCACTTAACGTGGTCTTTTAATAAATCCCTCTGTTTTCATTATGATATCCCATCCTCACCTGTAACTTGTGTATTCGTGATTAAAGTGTTCCTACCAATCCCCAGAAAGTAAATTTCCAGTCTTCGGCTGTGAAGGGTAGTGGGGAACAACCAACTTTACAGAGTGTGGCATATGGTCTCAGAGGCATTCAAACAGTACACCTGTTTTCAGCAATGACCTATTCCGCTAATATCAGCTGTACCTGGTGCCTTCAGTCCTGAGCCTTTCCAGGGCTCTACATCACAAATGAGCTTGGAGCTGGCCTCCCCCATTGCTGGTTTACATTGTTTTCTGATCTGCATTACCACCTATAAGTCAATAACATCCATCCAAATGTTTTCTGGTTTCCAATATTGTGTTGCTGTATTTGTCTCTCCTGTTTTCTTTGTACTTTCAGGTTTTTACTTTTCAAAAATCCTTTAACTGACATTTTAGTAGAGATTCTGATGGAATTAGCAGTGAATATGTGTCATGAGTGTTCCATCTTTAACTGGAGCCTTCAGAAAATAGATAGATAGATAGATATTCTGATCTTTGATATTCTGGTCTTAATGTCATCCATTTGCAACTGTAATATCATTACAATCAAGAGTCTACTTTTACATGTAGGTTTACTTGATACTTTACTTGATCTTGAAGATATTTCATATCTCTGAAATACGAGATGGCAAACTACAGTTTATAGTTTTTACTCTTTCAATTTCCAAGTGAAAAAAAAGATTGCTTCAAAGTAGGATAAACACAGTTTTATATATTCACCCCAGTTAGTTTTATATAGTCTACCTTCCCTCATGCCCCAGGTCACTAAAATCCCCACTTTCCAATACTTTCATAAAATGAAGTCAATAACTTTATATCTTTTCCACAGGCTATTCCCCCAAATATGAACACTAGGCAGGTGTTCACACTCATTTAATATTGAAATAGAATGAATAAGCATTCATTCTACTGTGGGAAACCTTGAGCCCTCCTAATGCAGCTTACACATCTCTCTTCATCCTTCTTCTCTATCCTATTCCTCTTTTATGCTCTCTGTCTTATCTCTTGATTCCTTTTCTATGTCCATTCTTTTTTTTTTTTTGGCCGATCATTATTATGACTCATATTAGTTTTCTATTTCTGTATAACAAATTACCACAAACTTGATGGCTTAAAGCAACACCCATTTATTAGCTCACAGATGTACAGACTTGAGTAAGCTAGACTGGATTCTATGCTCAGGGCTAAAATCATGGTGCTGGCTGGAGTCTCTGGGAAAGAATCCACTTTCAAGCTCATTTATGTTGGCAGAATTCAGTTCTTTGCAGTTGTAGGACTGAGGTCTCAGTTTCCTTGTCGGCTGTCAGCCAGGGGCCTCTCTCAATTTCCCAAGGCCATCACATTCCTTCTCACTTGACTGCATTCATCTTCAAAGAAACAATGGTATGAGTCCTTCTCAGCCTCCATGTTTCTTTGACTTTCTTTTCTGCTACCAGTCAGAGAAAGCCCTCTTCTTTTACAGACTCATGTGATTAGGTCAGATTGACCTGGATAATCTCCCCACCTCAAGAGCAACTAGATGATATACTATAAGCACAGGGGTGATATCTTGATGCATAAGCAGGTTCTGTAGATTAAGTTAGGACATCACTGAAGGGTCATTTTAGAAATTCCACCTATCACACTTCTATTCATTCTATAGAAGTGCCACTGGCAGCAGGAGTATATAATAGGTTTTACTCAAAGTCTGGGTTAGCAGAGAGGACTGAGTTATAACTCAACACGTAGAATGGATTAAAATAGAATATCAGGTATCATTGTCCTGAAAAACTTCTTCCCTATTCCCTGCCTTGGGGAATTTCTTGATGGCCTTGCCTTCAGTTGGGCCCCAGCCTCCAGTGCTTTTGTGGAACTCATCTCCTTTTCTTTTCCTCATATCTCTATTTCCAAATTTAAAGTACCTCAGTGGTTAGATTCTCCAGTTTCTGGATAAAAACTTCCAGATTACTGTTTACTTCCACCAGCAGAACACTATACTTACAAACTCTCTCAGAGACAATTCTCAGACTGTTGGGCAAGTGAGAAAATTCACTTTTCATATCGAAATATGCCTATTAACAAAGTGAAAAATTTCTTCCTAAAAACGACTCTGCTTTTTTCTTATCCCTACCATTTCAAACCATTTATATGTTCTTATTCTTACAAACTCCTACTCTTATACTCAAGTTTTTTTAAATTAGTGAACATTAGATAAAATAATACATGTAAACTACTCAGTATATTCTCAGAAACATAGCTAGAAACAAATGTTGGCAAACATTTTTATTGGAGATAGAGTGGAACCGTGGATCATTTAGAATTCCTCAATTAGCATCATTTAAACAGCTGCCTATATGTAAGGGTGTAGAAATGCATTAAAGCCAGGCAAATAGATGATAAAAGTCAAAACCAAAACCAACAAAAACCATAACTCTTTGAGCAAGATCTCTAGCAAGGATTAATGTAATCATCTGGTCATCTTTCACCATTATGTGAGTGGAAACAGCTAGGCAGCCAGTAGAGAGAACACAACTTAACTTAGTTAGACTCTCCTGTCTCACTAATTGAAGGGTTTTGTACACCCTCAGGCCAGAGACCTTGTCTCCTGTGTTTTAGGCAATAAGAAGTATGCAGTCAATGCTCGATAAGTAATAATAATTAATATTGACTCTCATTCCCTGGGCAGTACTTCCAGTATTGATGATGTCAGAGAGGATTATGTCTCCCAGGAAAACATGTAGGATAAATTTCCTGGCTGGGCCCCAATTAGAAGGAGAGGAGAAAAAGGAACTGAAGTGTATTATGAAATAAGTCACAAAGCTCAGGAAAAACTATCACAAACACAGAAGGATACTCAAGTCATTTGTCCTCCTGTCTTTTTGACCTCTTCCCCTTCTTTTAGTTGATGTATGTTTAATTCGTTATATAATCAACACCCATAAATCCATAACTTAACCCAAGAAATAAAACAATAGCAAATAATAAACAAATTACCTAACAGGAAAACAGAGAGACAGACAAAGAGAACTGATGCTTGCCAAACTTCTGCAGTTGGCTTTGGAGACCCCTTGCTATGCGAAAGTGGGCAACACTTCGGTGCCTGGATGTTGAAGAGAGCTGGGTAGGAGAGATACCGATGAGGGATGTAGGGAGGCTGGGGAGAGAGGATACTCCCAGGAGCTAGAGTAGCAGTGACTTACCAACTAGTATGGAATTAGGTCAGTCACTTAACAGTCTCTCTCCAGAAGTAAGCACCATTTGTGAATTTTATATCATTATTCTATTATGCACATATATAAACACTCATACCCACACACACACACATTTTCCATGATTATTAAGCATTTTATCTTTCAGTAAATTTGTAAAGGACATTAAATGCAGGAGTTTTTATGTAATAAGGAATACCTCTCAGTTTAACTTAAAAATCCAATAAGTATGTTTCAGAGCTCTGTTCGGTATGCCGGTAACCGGGAAATGGAATTTTAGGGGACATCATTCCCCCAAGTTCAGTGAAAATGAAACAAACAAAGAAAAAAAATAGACCAACTATATCTCTATCCATCTATCTATCATCTATACATATACACACTCAGGTTCCTTTTTTTTTTTTTTTTTGTGGTACGCGGGCCTCTCACTATTGTGGCCTCTCCCGCTGCGGAGCCCAGGTTCCGGACGCGCAGGCTCAGCGGCCATGGCTCACGGGCCCAGCCGCTCCGCAGCATGTGGGATCTTCCCGGACCGGGGCACGAACCTGTGTCCCCTGCATCGGCAGGCGGACTCTCAACCACTGCACCACCAGGGTAAGCCCCACACTGAGGTTTCTTTTAGTTTGAGATCTTTCACTTTACTAATTTTGATCAATCATCAGTGTTTGATGACCTCTAGTCCTCCTCATATCCATGTATTGGTTTGGAGCATGACTAGATTAATGAACCAGCTGAGAAGATCAGCACCTAGTCCTCCCTATTTTGGTCCAGTCTTCTCAGTGGAAAGAGCTGTCTGGATACGAACACATTCATAATGTCATCCTAGGGAATTCAAACCCACCTTACAATATGACCGTTATTCAATCAGCAATGATCTTTGTCACACAAAAATATATCAGATACTGGTTTTATTTCTGTTAAAATTAGTTAAGAAAAGTAAATTTTCAGAGTGTTTTGTGAAACTGAGAATCAGAGTAGGTCTTTCTTAATAAGTTAGCCCTAGAGATCTGAAGTCAGATATTTGTGGGGAGAGCCTCTATAATTATTTTGAATTTTTGTTGTTGTTGTTGTGAACCTTATGGTTCTTCAGTGTCCTTCTCTGTTAACATTGCCATCACCTAGAATTAGTTTCATGCCTGAACTACTGCATTCCAAGATGGCAAACACAGCTCCATGGTCAATCCTTGCTTCGCTAATGGTAACTCTGATCACATAACAGATGTGAAGCTTAGAGAATAAATATCCTCCATCAGGACCAACATGCTTTATTTATGTCTATATATATATACACATATATGTATACACATACACACACACACACACATATATATCTAAAAAGATAATCACAGGGCTTCCCTGGTGACGCAGTGGTTGAGAGTCCGTCTGCCGATGCAGGGGACGCGGGTTCGTGCCCCGGTCCGGGAAGATCCCACATGCCGTGGAGCGGCTGGGCCCGTGAGCCATGGCTGCTGAGTCTGTGCGTCCGGAGCCTGTGCTCCACAACGGGAGAGGCCACGGAGAGGCCACAACAGTGAGAGGCCCGCGTACCAAAAAAAGATAATCACAGAAACCATTTTCCATTTTCTGATCCAATATCAGCTAACTGCTAATTTTCCTTTGAAAACAACAGAAATAAGCATTTCAAATCAGTGTTATTATAAATATCCAAAATGTATGATCATTTTGAAGAAAACACTCTGACACTTCACATAACTTCATTTTAATTCTGAATAAGTCTATCTTCTGACTTTTATTTTGTAGTTAACATCCTGTATTCTGATATGTAGAGCTGAGAATATGGGCGACAGTAGATATTGAAAAGTAGATAATATGAAAAAAGCTAGTGGAGTAAATTTACATAAAATATGATAAAGTTAATATTTACCCAACAAATTAACTACTAAAATTTAGCTTAAGGTACACTTAAGATATACAAATTCTTTAATTTGACAAATACTTCTCTGGCAAGAACTGGGTTGTTTTTGATACTTTCTTTCTATAGGCCATTTTAAACATTCCTTGCTTTGTTTTCTCTCCACTAATTAGTCTTTAAATATCCAATGATATTTCTCAGGATAACAAAGTGAGCTAATCTTTACATTTGAAATTTCAACAACCAGACTGAAAAAAGCTCAAACAACTTTC
Organism: Stenella coeruleoalba; assembly: GCF_951394435.1. Lineage (NCBI taxonomy): Eukaryota > Metazoa > Chordata > Mammalia > Artiodactyla > Delphinidae > Stenella > Stenella coeruleoalba. Next base: position 96,341,037 of record NC_137148.1, on the reverse strand, counting down.
CATTCAATAACTTCAGGCCAAGAATTCAGACATAAGTTAACTTATTGTTTACATGCCGTATCCTGCCAAATTCTGGATATAGATTTAGAGAATCTGTGATAGAGAAACCCTTAAATATTTAGTAATTCAATTTCAATTGTAATTTTGGGGGAGGGGATTTGTATGTGATTTTTTCTAAATTAACTTTATGAGAAAATCGTACCTTCTTGCCTTTCAGTATAAAGAATAAAGAATGAGTAAAGAATGCTAATGAGGTTTATACTAAAGCTTTCTTTTTGAGGATTTTTTAAAAAAGAAATCTTGCATTATTCTTATTTAATCTCCCTTACTTTGATGATGAGCACAATTAAGTTAACCAAAAAGATCAAGTGTGTATGCATGCTCAATTCAGTCAATGCAGTTCTCTGCTGAATTTCACTCACTGCCTTAAATTGAGAAGAACTGAGGATGAAATGCCTGAGAAGCTCTGTTCCCTTCTCATGGCTGCCACTCTTAGAAGCCTGGCCATAGCAACAGTTTACCTGGCAAAGATGTTCCGAAAACGTTCTGGGGTTTTCTTGTGAATTGATTTATTTATTAGCACTAGGCATGTTTGCTTTTTAAAATGAGGTATGTTAGTCATTTTGGGAGCAGATGTGTATGACCTCCTGACTCTAAACCCAACAAGTTACAAATGCTCTTCCACACCCACTCTGATAGAGTATTATTTTCTTAAGTCAGTGGCTGAGTTCTGCATCTCCTGAGTCAGAAGAAAATGATATATGTTTTCCCTTCTGGAAATTTCAATATGTAGCTCTTTTCTCTTCTCCATACATTTCATTTGTTGAAACTAGATGGAACATTAAGTTTTAAATGTTTTATCAATTTATCAGGAAGAAATCATTTTACAAAATATATATTTTATGGTTAAGGTGTCAGTAAGATTTTTATAGTGATTGAAATGTTTTAAAGCTAATTGGGAAAAATTAAGAATTTTAAAACATTTACCTTTGGTAAAATATGAAGGAGTCATTGTTTAATTTTAAAGACAATAGCAAAAGTAGGTTTTACTTAAAACATAATGATGGTTTAAGTCAACTCCCAAGATCCCAAGGCTATTTATTTGCTTGGTTATATAACACACTGAAAGACTTTTCACTAGAAATGATTAATGTTTTATGGTCAGCTGAAGACATTAAAAAACAAATAAGTCATACCATTTTTAACCTCTGTACTTACAGTAATAGGAAAATTTGTAAACCAATTGAAATTGGCCTTTGTAGTTATTCTGCAATTCAGGGTAATTCCAAATATATGCAATCATTCCCAGCTAATTGCCATAGATGGAAGTTCTTGCACTTAGAAATCAGAGCTATTTTAAATATTAATACTCCTTACAGGATGCCTTATTAAAAACTTGTGTCAGTCATGTCAAAACTCCAGTGACTTTGCAATTGGAAGGGTCTCATTGGATCAGGGTAGCAAGTCTAAACATGTACAACTTCTTTCAATAAAAGTAATCCAGTAGTTAAGCTTGGGATACATACAATCACAAAGTGTTAGAGCATTTCAGGTTTTGTGCAGTTATTGAGCTGATAAATGATTTGCAAAATATTTTAAAGCTTATATCCAATGAACATTTAAAATACTGAACATACATAAAAGTGGAAATAAACCCCAAAAGGTTTTAACTTTTTAAAAAAGTGGAGAGAAAGAGCAATTTTCTGAAGTTATTCTTTTATCTGGCAGCCTAGCTAAGAGAGAAGTGCTTTGGAACTGTCCAGGAAAATATATTTGAATTGCATTCTGCAATTTTTCTATGAAAAATTGAATGATGAAATGTCATGAGGTGACCTATGACATGTGGTACAAGAATGGTCTGGGGCAGAGAGCCTCACAAAACCGCATTATTGCTAAGATGAAGAGAACCTCATGTGATTATTGAAACAGAAGTGTGGGCATATTGGTGTGGAATTGTTTACACTTCTTGATATCAATCGGATCTGTCTCTTGGCTCATGGCCTTAAAAAATGTTAGTTAGGGGCTTCCTTGGTGGTGCAGTGGTTGAGAGTCTGCCTGCCGATGTAGGGGACACGGGTTCGTGCCCCAGTCCGGGAAGATCCCATATGCCGTGGAGCGGCTGGGCCCGTGAGCCACGGCCGCTGAGCCTGCATGTCCGGAGCCTGTGCTCCACAGCGGAAGAGGCCACAACAGTGAGAGGCCCGCGTACCGCAAAAAAAAATTAAAAAAAAAAAAAAAAGTTAGTTAAAAGCCTGTGGTGTACCCCTGCAACTGCAAGTGGTTCTGGAGTGTTCTCCAAGGCTCAATGGTAGGATGGACCCAGCAACTCACAGCAACTTTGTTTGAAAGATGATAAATACTCTCTCGGGTAGGGGGAACGCTATGGAAAGAAACTAGCAGCATGCATATTATTGTTAGAAGCCAAGGTAATCTTTCAAGCAGGGAATTTGCTGCTGTCAGAGGAAGACTAGACTTATTTATTTATCATTGAGAATTTCCCTTTCTGTAGAGGATGACCATCTAGGGTCCTAAATAAGAGACAGACGTTAACACAGAGCACAGGAGTAAGCATAAATCTACCCATTCCTGTGAGATCTACTGGTTTTGCCTCTAATAAGATAACTTTTTTTCTCAGAGGCAGGGGGAGATGAATGCATGAGGGTAGGGAGAGAATAGATTTTTCTCCTTAAAACTTAGAAGCTATTTTCATAGAAAAATTATAATACTTCAATCAACTACCATTTATTAAGCCAGGTGCTTTTTATTCTTCACCTATCTAAATGCTCACAAACTGTCAATAGAAGTTAGGTGTTAGTATTCTCATTTTACAGATGCGGACACAGATGCTCACTGAAGAAAAACAACTTGCCCAAGATCACATATATACTTGGACCACGGCAGGATTCAAAGCTGGGATGCCAGACTCCAAAGAGCAACACTTCCTCTGACCTGCACTGCTGTCCCTGCTTTCTTGAAGACTTTCCACAAACTCAAGATGTACTTAAAGTTTTCTTAGGTGTGACATGTATTTGGAGATCTCTCAGGCCTAATGCAACCAGTCTCTGTGTAGCATGTTGAGGAAAAGGGATTTCTAAATTAAGAAACATTTTGTTCAAAAGTTTGAAGTTTGATATATTTACAACTTGTCGGTTACTGCTTCCTGATCGTTGTCCACCTCTGTATTGCAGCCTGTTTACACTGCAGACTGAAAGGTTGGTGGTGATCATAGAGACAGCAAAACACACCAATAAAAACATAAGGTATGTGCATGGGATTATACTTTATACATAACTGTAAACACATCGGCTACCCATATCAGTGGAGACGGGAAGCGGGGTATACCTTGTGCCAGTATTTCTCATAGGAGCTGAGAATTATCTGAAACTTCAAGTGAAACGGTCTATTTTGTTTTTTTTCTTTTTTGCGGTACGTGGGCCTCTCACCGCTGTGGCCTCTCCCGCTGCGGAGCACAGGCTCCGGACACGCAGGCTCAGCAGCCAGGGCTCACGGGCCCAGCCGCTCTGTGGCATGTGGGATCTTCCTTGACCGGGGCACGAACCTGTGTCCCCTGCATCGGCAGGCGGACTCTCAACCACTGCGCCACCAGGGAAGCCCAAAATGGTCTATTTTTATCAAGCCATTTTAGTTGGTGATCAGCACCATGACTGTCAAAAAGCATTATTACCTACTCTGTATTTTTAAATGTCCAATTATTCTTTTTCTCTCCTGGACTTTCAGTATTAAATACACTAAAGTGCTGAAGTTTGACTGTATTGATTATAGCCAGCATTAATCCTTCAAAATAAGCATTAGATCTCAAAAGACCTCATTTGAATCAAGTATAAAGAACAAGCGTCTGCTCTTTGGCATTCATGAAACAATATTTCATGCTTTCAGTATATGCACTTTAGAAAACTGTAAAGGCCAAACACTCCCTCTTTATCATTGTGATTAGACTTGTAAATGCTGTGACAATTAGCTCCTGAAATCCTTCAGGATTCATCCTTGAAAGAAAGAGCCAAGGACTTACATCGTGGAGAGAGGGAGGTGAGGTTTATGTCTCAGGGTATTAAAACATGCATTATGTGTTAGTGGTTGGGAAGAGAAGGGCCTGGACCAACCTTCCTTTGCCTAGTGTGACCGAAGGAAACCCAGGACTCCTGGCTGGACAATATTCACATCAGGTACTATCAGGTACTATGTCTTTCACTGATGTCAATTCAGATGGAGGCATTTAAGGATTGGGGGAATGATTTCAAATCTTTCTTCAGCTTCAACATAAATGGATTCATAGATGGAGTAGAAAATGGAAAGGCAGAGAAAAAAAAAAACAAAACTTGTGTTTTGGAATTACTCAAAATTCTGATTCAGCTCCATGGCCACAGAACCCTTTTCTGCATGTGAATAAAAATGTGTTTTCTCTGGCAAGGGCCTACAGAAGTGTTCTTTTCATGCAGAGGAAATGACCCAGGTATGAAAGTTTTTCTTATTTCTCTGCCATTAAAAATATCCAGTTTAGTGTTTTGGCATGTCTTTTAAATACACATAGCTTGCCATTAGTGACTTGTTATCTGTTTCAACTTTATGCTATAAAATTTTACCATGAATGAGTCTCTCAAACAAGACAGTTAGCCTCTTGATCCTAGTTTGACATTTTAAAGTAAGGTTACCGTGAAGATCGGCATTAATCTAATCAGTTCAAAGACCATAAAGCTATGACCCCAAGGAAAACAGTCACATTGGGTGAAAAACCTATTCTATGATTTTCTTTCAGACACCCATATTAAAATGCTTATGTTTTTCAAATTTTGTGATTATAAATCCTTCAATATTTCTCATCATGAATAGAATTACTTCATTCCTCTTGGAGGTGAGTTTATTTAAGTCAGTTTATGGTGTCTGCACAGATGTGGTAGAAAATGGTCTTTTTGCATGGTGACCATGCTATCATGACTGTGTTTAGGTTAGCCCTCTCTGAAATATTAAGAAGGGAGTGAGTTTGTCTTTGGTGCTTCTCATCTGATTACTTTCATTCTTCTCCCCCTGCCTCTACCATCTACAAAAACACCTGGTTTATACCTTCCTAGTCTTTAGGATGATCAACGGAGGCTGTGTGAATGGTCGCTTAAACTACAATCAGTTTTTTCATTATATTGTGAGCATGGAAAGACTCCTTGTCCTTGGGTGAAATGTCTTAATTTCTGTCAAAACTGGAATTACTGACCTGATATAAAAGAAAGCAAAAACTAAGGGTATTCTTGATTGAGGAGCTCATCTTCTTCTCTAGCTCTCTGTTGCAACCTGAGAAAGAGACATTGTCTATATTCTCTTATAAATTTGTTGAATGTTTCATCTCTGTGTTAATCCTAGCACAGAAGTGATGTCCTGAATTCAATTACCAGAATATATTTTTACTGTCTGTGCAGCTGTTTTATAATAAGCAACCCGTTATAGTTAACTGCATCTTTAGACAATTATCTTTAACTAATACACTTTAGTGTGTTATTTATTTAGCAATGTATCATCAAGAAATAAGAGAATCTCTCTAGGAAACCTCTAGTAGTCTCCTATCTGTCTACATTCACCTGGCTATAAGCACCTCCTAAGGTTAATGACCATTCACTTCCACTTTCCATATCTTTTGGTAGTTAGTCTTACAAAGAAGTGGATTCCAGGAAATATTGCTCCAAAACGCAGAGGGAATGCGAGTGATTCCAGGCTAACAGGAGTCAGTCCATTAAGGTTTTGAATAAACTCAAAATGGATTAAAGACCTAAATATAAGACCAGATACTATAAAACTGTTAGAGGAAAACACAGGCAGAACACTCTTTGACACAAATCACAGCAGTATCTTTTCCAATCCGTCTCCTAGAGTAGTGGAAATAAAGCCAAAAATAAACAAATGGGACCTAATTAAACTTAAAAAGCTTTTGCACAGCAAAGGAAACCATAAACAAAAATCCAACTCACAGAATGGGAGAAAATATTTGCAAATGATGAGAACGCCAAGGGATTAATCTCCAAAATTTACAAATAACTCATGTGGCTCAATATCTAAGAAACAATCCAATAAAAAATGGGCAGAAGACCTAAATAGACAGTTCTCCAAAGAAGACATACAGATGAACAAGAGGCACATGAAAAGATGTTCAGCATCACTAATTATTAGAGAAATGCAAATCAAAACTACAATGAGGTATCACCTTACGCCGGTTAGAATGGCCATCATCAAAAAACCTACAAACAATAAATGCTGGTGAGGGTGTTGAGAAAAGGGAATCCTCCTATGCTGTTGATGGGAATGTAAATTGGTACAGCCACTATGGAGAACAGTAAGGTGGTTCCTTAAAAAACTAAAAATAGAGCTACCATATGATATAGCAATCCCATTCCTGGGCATATATCTGGAGAAAAACATAGTTCAAAAAGATAGACGCACTCCAATGTTCAATGCAGTGCTGTTTACAATAGCCAAAACATGGAAGCAACCTAAATGTCCATCAACAGATGAATGGATAAAGATGATGTGGTACATATATACAATGGAATATTACTCAGCCATAAAAAAGAATAAGATAATGCCATTTGCAGCAACATGAATGGACCTGGAGATTATCATATTAAGTGTAGTAAGTCAGACAGAGAAAGACAGACAGTACCATATGATTCCACTTATATGCAGAATCTTAAAAAATGATACGAATGAACTTATTTACAAAACAGAAACAGACTCACGGACTTAGAGAACAAACTTATGGTTACCGGGGGGAAGGGTGTAGGGGAGGGATAGATTGGGAGTTTGGGATTGATATGTACACACAGCTGTATTTAAAATAGATAACCAACAAAGAACTATTGTATAGCACAGGGAACTCTGTTCAATACTCTGTAATAACCTAAATGGGAAAAAAATTTTTAAAGAATGGATGTATGTATAACTGAATCACTTTGCTGTACACCTGAAACTAACACAATATTGTTAATCAACTGTACTCCAATATAAAATAAATTTTTTTTAATAAATACAAATTTTAAAAAATGTCTGTTGTGCTATCAGAAATCCCCAGCAATCACTGCATACTATGGCAGATATCCAACAAGAATGATTCTAGGCTCCAGCATATCCTAAACTATAGGGCAATCTGATCCCCGTTATGCTCTGCAGTTGTGGCAACACTCAGATACAGTACACTGGGATCCTCACTCTCTTTTCGGCAGCCCCTCAAGTGTGGTGTTGGAGAGAATTCCTTGGCGAGAAGGAAAGGCTACCTTTTAAGTCTTTACAGCAGAGGCTCAGTAGGGAATATCAGATCAGCATTTTCACCTACATGTTTTATGTCTTGTATATTTCAGTTCACCCAGACATAAGCACAGAGGCTGGCACCTCGAAGGCACCTAATACATTTCATGAAATAAACAGACACATAAAAGAGTGCCCTTGACACTTTACTCTTGCCACGCTATTTGTGTCTTCCCTTCCTAAATTTGCTACTTAGCGTGTGCTCTTTTCTTCAAATATTTTTTTCTTCCAGAAATGGTTATCCTTTCTCCTAGGTATCCCCAGGTGGCCTCTCCCTCCCTCTGTGTTTATTACTTTATTCTCTCCCTGTGCGAGCTCTGGTAGCCGCACTTTACTGCTCATCTCTGACTGTGCATTCCATCACCAAAGTCTGAGGAACTAGATTACAACTTACTTAATGATTAGGTCTGAAATGAATGAAATTAGGGCATTGGTGAAAATCCAAAATATTGTCCATTAAGTTAGATGCACAAACACTTGCACAAGACCTTTATGTCATCAGGTTTGGCTGTTAAAAATACTCCATTCTTCATCCTGAGTTTCGGAGAAGTTGTGAAGAACTGAGTCTACTAGCTGAATGGCCTTTTTGAAAATAGGGCAGCATTGCAAACATTTCACTACCAACTGTATTTGCTAACATCTATCTTTCCCCATTGCTGTTAGCAAACTTTCTAGTCTTTAAAGCATGGCCACATAAGGGTTAAAAGACTCTCTTACCCAAAGCAGGGTAGGGGCCACCATCTGCATCTGCAATGAGGTGCCCATTTTAGCGGCAAGTTCTTCTCCAATGTGTGTTCTAGATCCCAATGCTATCATCATAGAATCTCTGGGGTTGTTGTTGAAGAAAAAATGAGATAAGATTTTTAAAATGTCAAGCCCAGTGTGAAACATAGAGATATTCAATTTGATAGCTCATTTTACCACAATCAATCAGGCAATACACTACTTCTACAAACTTACTGTGGTCCAATGGAAAACATGGTATTGTGTCTACATCCGCCTTCATTCTCATTGAGAAGATCTTACATTTCCTGAGAAATATTTCCAATGCTTTCCATCCCTATTGTCACTTCTTCCCAGAGTCTCATCACTGTTCTATGGACTCATTAATATTGCTCCCTTCTCTCAGGCTTCCTGACTTTAGTTCATTTCCCACAATGCTGGTAGAATTCACTCCTAAAAATAAGCCTTATTAGCACGCTTCCTTCAAATCTTTTGATTGGCTCCTCTTGTCTAGATAAACTGCTTTATTTATTGTAAGTCTCCTTCAAGGTTTTTATTTCCTAATATGCATTGTGAATCTCTAAGATGGGGACATACGTCACAGTTCTACTAATGCATTCTCCACTAAAACTTTTTATTTTTCAACAGAGCTTATTTGGGGAATTATTTACATAGGAACACACAGGGCCAGGCTGGCTGACAGTAGTTAAATCCAAACCTCTCAGTACAAATACTCAAAATCTGTTGGCAATCCCCCTCTCAAATCTCAGCTTCTTTCTGCTTCATACTCACTTTTTGCTCCAAACCTACTATTCTCAAATAACATTCTTTGTGGTTTGGTCCCCTCCTTTGCAGGTAATGTTACTGACCTCGAAGCACTCTCCCCAAATCTTCTACCACACTTCTCCTTCTACTCAAACTGCTCAACTTGGTGACCTACTGATCCTTTAAGAAACAGCTGAAGTGCTATTTTCTCTGAAGCTATTTCATTCTTCTATCTCCTGAGCAATGTGGGTACTCTGGGAGTTTAAAAGGAAGAATAAACTGTGTTCATACTTCTCTTATAACTTTTTCACATTGCTATGTGAAACTCTGTCTCCCTCATTAAAATACATTCCATATGGGCAGGCATGGCCATGCTTTATTCTTTTTGTAGCTCCTTTTCTGGTTCACTGCCTAATATATATGGAGATGGTGTATAATGAATGTTTACTAAATTATTTGCTAAACATGCCACAGATAGAAGATAGAATGGTATGTGTCACACATGCACGCACATGCACACATACAAACTGCCACAAGTGATGTAGTTAATAATTTTTATCTTCAGGAAAGTGAGTATTTACTACACAGGTCCATGAATCTCTGGAAATTCTGATTTCTCTGTTTCCAGTCATACATATCCTATAATCTGTACTCCTTAGGAACTATAAACTCCCCAAAGTCACTGTAGAATATCCTGCTGAACAAGGATATGGCTGTTCTATTTTGTGCCAAAGTCAACGTGACAGCAACCCCAGCTGACATGTAAGGTTCTTCCTGAGCTCCCCAGAGGCAGCTCCTGTGCAAACGTGCAAGAGGAAGCTCCGATCACTTCTTTGAAAACCCACTTTGTCATTATTGGTTGATGATCCTCAGACCATTACCCACTCATATCTCAGCCTGACACTCGATAAGGATTTCAACAGAAGAGCAGCTGTTTCATATTATCTGCCTCTCTGTGAACAGTGGCCAGGTACTGCCCCATTCCAATTGCTTTATGAATGTGTGAGAAACATGGCCAGTTGCCAAAGACAGCATCCACATGATTGTTTGAAACAACGCCCCAGACATAAAAAGAAAGGAAAAAAAAATCCCTCACAGATTGCAATGTGTACAATTTTGGCTGTTTTGCACATCCTCTGCAGCTGTGCATTCATGATGCTATATTTAAGCAAAAATCTGTGTAAAAATTAGTAACTAGGAGATGGAAGTTTAGTGGCCATTTTAAGGGTTTGGCTGCAGTGGCTGCCAAAATCCTCTCCATCCAGAATAAGCTCTGCCTGTCTTGTAATCAACTGGAGGTAGGATGTGACCCCTTGCTGGAATTTAATATTTTCATACGTTGTAGGACTTTTCCCAAAAGTTAGCAAACCCTCATTATTTTTTTAATACATCTTTATTGGAGTATAATTGCTTCACAATGCTGTGTTAGTTTCTGTTGTACAACAAAGTGAATCAGCTATATGCATACATATATCCCCATATCCCCTCCCTCTTGCGTCTCCCTCCCACCCTCCCTATCCCACCCCTGTAGGTGGTCACAAAGCACCGAGCTGATCTCCCTGTGCTATGCGGCTGCTTCCCACTAGCCATCTATTTTACATTTGGTAGTGTATATATGTCAATGCTACTCTCACTTCGTCCCAGCTAACCCTTCCCCCTCCCTGTGTCCTCAAGTCCATTCTCTATGTCTGTGACTTTATTCCTGCCCTGCCACTAGGTTTATCAGTACTATTTTTTTAGGTTCCATATATATGAGTTAGCATATGGTATTTATTTTTCTCTTTCTGACTTAACTTCACTCTGTATGACAGACTCTAGGTCCATCCACCTCACTACAAATAACTCAATTTCGTTTCTTTTTATGGATGAGTAATATTCCATTGTATATATGTGCCACATCTTCTTTATCCATTCATCTGTCAATGGACATTTAGGTTGCTTCCATGTCCTGGCTATTGTAAATAGTGCTGCAATGAACATTGTGGTACATGTCTCTTTTTGCATTATGGTTTTCTCAGGGTATATGCCCAGTAGTGGGATTGCTGGGTCATATGATAGTTCTATTTTTAGTTCTTTTATGAAAAGGATTACTGTCACTTTGTGCTGATTCTTTTAGAATCACAACTGTCATAAAGTTGGGACTTTGAACAGTCATGAAAAGAGAAACTTTCAAGAAGGCATATGTGTCAACTTAGTACTTCTTATGCCCTTCCTTTTTCACTCTGAGGAAATTGATACTAAAATTGTAATTAATGGGGAGAAGGTTGCTCAGTTGAAATATGTAAGACCAATTGCTTATCTGTAGGATGCAAATCCAAGTTTAAGAGGCACCACCAAATTCTCATTGTCTGCCAGCAGAAATACTTCAGACAATCTCTGCCTAATGAAGAAGGAAAATAAAATATCCCATGAATCCATTTATTGATGAAGAAAGGAATATGAATCATAATGACTACCAGAAGGGAAAAAATTCTTCGGGTTTTTATAAAAGGCCTTGTTTTTAAAGGTATGTAAAAGTTAGCACCTTTGAATAAGTTTTCTACTTAGAACTCAGTGAAGTCTCCAGAAAATGAGAAGTAAAATCACCTTAACTAATCTCACAATGCTTGGCCTTTTCAAGGAACATACTATAGTGTACCAACAGAGTTCAGCTGATCCATTAACATCTTCTCTGAAAAGCACTATCATCTTTTTCCAGAAACCTGTGAAGCTTAGATTTCTCTAAATCTTATTTGCCAATTACACACTTCAAATATTTTTATAGTCCTGAAAATAGAGCTGGTCATTACATTTGATGTCTTTTTCATATATGTTGACTATTAGTGAATTTTAAAAATTTCATCCAATCCATTTCTCAAAACTAATCTCCAATGTGGAACAACTTCTTGCCACCAATTTGCTCATGTCTATTTTTCCTCAAATTCTGAGTTAGAATCTTAAAGAGTTACTCTTTCCAAGAAATTTCTCACCACCACTTTGATTCATAATTATTTCATTTGTAAGATGTTAATCTGTGCTAGAGTTATGCTTCTTTAAATGTTGTTCTTCATTTTTATGTTCCTTTTTTAAAATACACTTTTGATATTAGAATAGTTTTAGATTTGCAGAAAAGTTGAAGAAAGTAGAGTTCTCAAATACTACCCTCCTGTTTTCCCCTATAGTTAGCATCTTACATAAGTACAGTGCATTGATCAAAATTAATGAGCTAATATATATTATTATTATCAACTAAACTCCATACTTTACTCATATTTTCTTCCTTTTACCTAATGTCCTTTATCCAGGATACCAGATAGCACTTGGTCATCCTGTCTCCTTAAGCTCCTCTAAACTGTAACAATTTCTCAGATTTGCCTTGTTTTTAATGATCTTGTCAATTTTGAGAAGTACTAATTACATATTTTTCAGAATATCCCTCAACTGGGTATTATCTGATGTTTTTCTCATGATTAGACTGGGGTTATGGGTTTTGGGGAGAAAGGCCACAGAGATAAAGGGCCATTCCCATCACATCATGACAAAGGTACATGCCATCAATGTGATTCTTTTACTGTTGAAACTGATATTGATCACCTGGCTAAGGTTAGTATACACACAGATATTTCTTGCTTTGTCTGCTGAGAAGGGCTATGGCAATGACACCTGTCACAGCTACTACCCAGATCTTGGTTTTAATACCACACTACAATAAAAGAACCAGGCCTCCTAGAAGAAAGGGATGATTTTAACACTAGGGCAGGAGATGAACCTGAAATGAACCTGGGGCACCTTATAATGCCAGACAGTAAGGAAGCACTCAAAACAAAATCACAAAAAGGAGAGTATGTCAAACATGGGGCTGATCCCACAGGACCCTACTGAAAGAGCTCCCAATGGCTAAAGCTGAAAAATACAGGCAAAATGATAATATGATTATGAGTTTCTTTGTTAAATGCAATTTGATTAACACATCATTCTGAAAAAAATCTCATTGTTTCTTTCTCCATTTAGGATAAGGGTTATAAGCAAATATTCTGGAATCAGACTGACCAAGTTTCAATTATGGCTTCAGTTCTTATATATTACCCTGGTCAAGTTGCTTAAGCTATCTGTATTTCAATTTTCTTATCAAAATATTGGATAATGAGAAAATTATGAAATGCTAGTCTATAGTGCTGGGTACATGGTAAGCACTCAGTAAATATGAGCTTTTGTTAAAAATTTGTCTGCAGGGCTTCCCTGGTGGCGCAGTGGTTTAGAGTCCACCTGCCGATGCAGGGGACGCGGTTTCGTGCCCCGGTCTGGGAGGATCCCACATGCCGCGAAGCGGGTGGGCCCATGAGCCATGGCCGCTGAGCCTGTGCGTCCGGAGCCTGTGCTCCACAACGGGAGAGGCCACAAAAGTGAGAGGCCCGCGTACCGCAAAAAAAAAAAGAAAAAATTTGTCTGCAGTACACACTCAGTAAAATTAGCTCTTTTCATTGCCTAAATGACAAGTTATTCCTTGATAATTTTAGGAGCGATATTTTCAATGTGTACAGAGTTTATTGTAGAGATGCTAAATTAATTTGCTAAAATTCATTTATTACCTATAAAATGCCATATTTCAATATTTATAATTCCCACTAATAGATTTCTAGATAAGTTCTGAAATAGTTGCTATGACTTGCTTTGATTTTTACAATGATTAAATTGCATATTTGGTTTTAATATAGTTGCTTATTCTTGATGTAACAATGTAGCTTTGGGCTATGACTACCTAATGTCACAATTGTCCAATTCTGTTATTTCTGTGAAAGTTTCAGTTAGAATGTTTGTTTGATGTCCAGTAGATAAGATCATTGAAAACTGACTGAAAAGTAAAGGAACAAACCAGAAATCAGTTGTGTTAAACTTGGATGAACCCAGACTTTGTCAGACATTCTAAAATAGCCAATAATGTCACTAAGTGAGAGGAGCAAGGAGTGGCTGGTGGAAGAAGGCATCGTGGGCTGTGGCACTGGCCCCATTAGGGTACAAAGTAACCTCCCAAGCTCAAGACCTATCCTCCCATTGCTTAATATGAAGAACAATATTTTTTTCAAAAACTTATAGGAAGTGTTAAACAAATTTTATTGAAATAATACCCCCTTTTATTCCATTCAAAACCAGATTGCCATCCCTAAATCCCTACTGTAAAAAACTTCTAGAAACATCCCTGCATCTATACACAAGGTTTGACTACAACAGTCATAAACTCATTACTGTGAACAAAGATATTTATCTATTTAATCCAAATGTTGAGTCACTATCAAGTTGCTTTGAATACTACATCAGTCAGCCCCCCACTGAGTTCTTCCTCTTTCCTTTTCTAGGGAAAAACTCCTGCCTTTAAATTCATTTGAGGTTGTATTTTGGCTTTGTGTGTGCCTCCTTGGAGCTGGAGAACAGAAAAATTACCATTCGATGCCCTTAGCTCTGACAGGATCCCCAGAACTAGGGAAGCCATCTGATGGTCTACTGATATATGAACAGCCCGGAGTGAAACCAGATCCTCACTGTGGATGAAGAAGTGTCACACAGGGGCAGTGTGGATTATAACCACCTTTCAATGATAATTAGAAAATCTACTGTTTCTGTCGCTGACTCCTCCGAGGAACTTAGTGATGCCTTAGGCTCTAAGCCGGCTTTAATTCAGGTGATCTGAATAAAATGTTGCATTCTTGACTTACTGCATAAAACTATCCTTTGTCTTAATCCACTGATTGATCTCATGTAAACTGGACTTGCCCCTTACCAACCTGAAAGCTCAATGAGGTTGATAACCCCATGTGTCCTAAAATTTAACACAATGCCTACTGTACGCTAGATGTTTAATAAGTGTATGTTGAAATTACATAATTTCTTCAGTTATAGCTTATGCTAAAGATTCTAAGTTGAACTCCTCTTTGCTCTGTTTTCATGTTACACTCCTTTGGGGGGAAATAGAGAAAAATCAAACAGATAGTAAAGATGTGTTATCTTCACCAGGACTATGATAAAGTATTAATCAATTCCTTATCTTCTGATGATTTCAAAATACAAGCAAGGGGGAAGAAATGAGGAGTAATCAGATGTAGTCTGCACAAAGAAGTGTTTTTCTAGACAAATGGGAGGACAGGGACAAGCAGTACTTTCAATCAACTCAACGATGACATGTGATTCCAAGCTGAGTAGGATAGCATCACTGGATCTGTTTCAGGGGGCCTTGCCTTTTTTAATTAGTGTTCTATGTTCTACGTTAGTTTTAATTAGTGTTCTTAGTGTTCTATTATAGTGTTCATCCTTTCTATAAAGGATGATCTTGCTGCTGTAATGGTTGAACAGGTAAGAAATCTGATACATTTACTGTCACAATCAGAGTTCTTATCATATACATTTCCTGGGGAATAGTGAACTATACATACAAGATCTGACCCTGTATTTTACAGAGTGGGAAGTTTTCTGACACTCACAGACCTGTAATTTTACTTATAAACATTTTCAAGTATCATCTAACACAGGGACCATTGCTTGAGCTTCCCACACACACACACACATGCACACACACAAATTTAGTCATCCTCTACTGCCTACAGAACAAAGCTAATCTGCTTTGTCTGGTACTCAAGGCTTAATATAGACTTGGAATCAGACAGATCTTAGTTCAAATTCTGGCCTGCATTTACTAGATGGTCTGAAGTAAGTGCAGTCACCTCTCCTAGACTCCCCATTTGTAAAATGAAAATAGTGATTCCCATCTCAGAGGTTTACTAAAAAGTTCACTAAGGTAATAATTTACAAAGGTTTATCCAGATATGTCCAGGCCATCGTTCAGTACCTGGCACACAATAAACTATAACCATTTCTGTTTTTCTTTTTACAGTTAATATTATTATTCTGCAGCCTCACTCAAACACTCTTTCTTTTTCTATCATTTTCACTGTTACCCTATATGAATACATTATTTAGTTTTTCTACCTATTTATTGTCCAGTTGATTTTCTTGACCCTTTATTTCGTTCATATTATTACCTCCTAATCATAGGTAAGTATGACTATTTCTGCATAAGCTAAGATGTGATGGATAATATTTGGTAACATTAATCAAATTTAAATATGCTTGGACCAAATAAAAGAGGTTATTGACCCAAGAAATCAATCTAGGCAAGATCAGGTAGAGCAGATCTGAGAGAGAACTGAAACCAGGGACTGGAAGGTCCTCTGAGTGTTCTCTGTATCTTATCTGTGAGTCGGCTTCATCCAAGCCACCTTTTCCACGCCTCCAGAACAGGGGCAGCCACGGGCAGCTCCAAGGTTTTCATCTTCTCACCTTTGCCACATGAGGGAAATGGGATTCTATTGTTAACTTATTCAAAATATCGTGGAGAAAAGCTGCGATTGGCTCACATGTGCCCCGTGCCAAATGAAGGGCCATGTTCAACAAGATGGACCACAATGAGTGTCTCGACATGATTCAGGTGCCCAGACTCCATGTGGCTGAGAGAAGAGAGGTTATCTAAGAAGATGGCAGTTTTCTCAGGAACTCCATATTACAGTTTGGCGAATAAGTGAACAAATTCAACAAAATAAAGAGTATGCTCTTTCAGATAAGGCTTGGGAACTTGTAGAAAAAAGCAAAACAGTGAATATCTAGGAGCCAGTTGTAAACTTAACCACAACTATCAATCACAGCAGATTTGCAGAGCTCTATTTTGGTAGATCACATAGATAATCCAAGAGAGTCTTATCTGAGTAATAAGCTTATGGCATTCTCATTGTGGAATTAAACCAGGTATTTGGCCTTTAGGATATTTTTTAATACCACAGAGTTTAAGCTTAGGTTCTAGGTTATGTTGCTTAATTTCTGTTTTAGCCACAAGAAATATCTGGGGATGGGAAGATTACCTACAGCATCTACTGCCTACACACTGGATTATATATATGAACATGCTTTACATTTTTAGGCATTTAGTCATCAAGGTATATTTTTTCAATCTATTATATAAATGATGACTGCTTTTATCCTACTCTTAATACAAATCATCTCATTATCTCTTGCCTTTTATTTTAGATCAATTACCTAATATAAATAGTTAAACATTATGGTTTTCTTAGAGACCCTCAAATAACTGATGGTTGTCTAATATGCATTGTATCACAGCCTGCAACAAGAACAAAAGCTTACCAGTTAAAGTCAACTGAGGGATCTTTCTCTTTAAATTGCCCTCTCTACCACAGTTATCTTTTCTCACTGAGATCTAACCTTGCTTCTCAGACAAGAATAGAGCTTTCATCCCAGATCTATGACTTAACATATGATCTAAGCTCTTCTGGACTACTTTGGGGACAAAATACTGAAAGTATGAGATTTTCAAAAAACATTATTCATGCAAAATTAACATTAATTAGTACCACGCAAAAGTAAGTGAAATAAAGAAAAGGACACATCCATTAACTATCAGTCCTAGAATGACCAACATTATTTAATTTAAAAGTTCCTTCATATTTTTTATGAATGTAGTTTTGATTGTTTTTGACATAATCACATTTCACATCTAACTTTGTGTTCTTCTGAATATGTATCAATACTATAATCTTAAGCATTTACAAGTTAATGTACAGCCTTCTTAATGATTTTAAAGAGAGCAACACAATTCATTGATGTTATTCAAAATTTTCATATTATAATTTCTGTTTGTACATTAAAAAAAATTTATGATATTTCAAACTTTTTACTATTAATATTTATAAACATTCTCATGCATTTTAAATTTTTTTCCCTTATTTTAGATTTATAAAGTGAAATTCTGAGTAAGAAGGTACAAAGCTTCTTTTAAGAACTTTTATCCAAAAAATGTTTTTAAGAGGTAAAGTAATCCAATTTTCTCTCAGCTTTAACTTCCTATTTTCTTTATAATCAATTGAGGTGACTCAATATAACTTGAAAGTTTGTCTTTCAAAAGATTCCCAGAGGACCATTTAAAAAAAGTTAAAGGTCTTAGAGCCATTTTAAAGACACAGTACTGTAAGTAAGATGTGTTATCACATTCTGGGTTCTTCCTACAAGTCTGTCACCTTATTATTTCTAGTTCATTAACAGCTCTTCAAAAACTGTATTCTCTGAAGTAGTAGCCAATATCCTGCTTTGCCTGTTTTCAAAGATACCAGTGAAATAATAAATCCAGGAAGTTCCCTTAACTAAGCAGAAAGACTTCCTCACAATTTTAGGAGAAGAATTGTACTGGTGAGACCTTATTCTATCAAAATATTTCCATCTAGGACTTCCATGCTGTCCTTAATTTCTCCCAAATTATTTAAATCAGGTTTACTGAGCTATCATTTACTTATAATAAAATTCATATTTTTTATTATATAGTTCAATGAGACTTGACAAATAGTCATGTTTCTGCACCACAAGGAAGATTTAGAATATTTCCATCACCCCAAAAAGTTTCCTTATAACCCTTTGTAGACAATTCCCCCTCGTCTCACTCAGCCCCTAGTAGCCAGTGATCCAACTGTATACTGACAGTATAGTATTGTGTTTTCCAGAATGTCATGTGAATGGAATCATGTAGGCTTTTGTATCTAGTTTCTTTAACTCAGCATAATGCTTTTGAGGTTCAAATATTGTGCTGCATGTATCAATAGTTTGCTCCTTTTTATTGCTGAGGATCAGCAATATATATATATATGGATATAACACAATTTGTGTATCTGTTTACCAGTTAATTGACATTTTGGTTGTTTCTAGTTTGTGGATGTTGTGAATAAAGCTGTCATAAATATTCAGGTATTTGTCTGTGGGTGGGAATACTTTTTGGTTTGTCTTAGGTATGCCTAGGTGTGAGAATGCAGAATCTTGTGGAAAGTGTTTAAATTTATAAAAAAAATTATAAAAATTCTCTGCCATTATCTCTTTAAACATTTATTCTGCCTCTTTTCTCTCTCTTGTTCCTTTAGGGCTTCAATTATTCTTGTGTTAGATTGTTTGATATTGTCTCTAAGTCAATAAGTCAATCGGGTCAATAATTAAACTGAGTTTGTGGGGTTTTTTTGTTGTTGTTGCTATATTTAACTTCAATGCATCACACTTCAGCAGTGCCCTGATGTCACCTTATTTAATTTGGTTCCTGGAGTGGAGTGTCCTATGACCTCTACTCTCTGATGGTCTCAGAGAAAAGTTATGATTTTGTAGATTATCTGGATTTTTCTTTTTGTTAAAAGGGAAACAACAACACGGAAGCAGAATGCCTCCTCAAGTGCTTTTGTTGACACATCAATGCAGCTAAAATATAGCTCTGGGCCTATAGGTCAGAACGATAAGATAGTACAGGGAAAACTAAGTTCACTCATTTTATTTTCTACTTTTCCAGTTCCCATTTCATTTCAGACACATTTCTTTTTTGTAATGTCAAATTAAGAATATTCCAAGTTAAAATATTTTTTTAAGGAGGAAAGGGAAAACGGCAATGCTTGGGAAGATATTTAAAAATTCTCCTTGGAAACCATGTGACATTATTTTCCCAGTCAGATCAAATGACTTTTTGATGTGTTAATTATGGAAATTTTCCTTATGCCCTATCCAGCCTGGGATGTTGATAAATGATCATAGAGAAAGTATGTCAAAACATATGAGGAGAGACTTCTCATTGTCTTATATATTTCCCTGCCAAAGTGGAAAGAAAAATAGCACTGCTTTAACTCATTCTCTCATCAATCCCCAATTCTATACAAGCCAGAGAATCTCCCTCCACAAACCTTTGGCATATGTTTGAAATCCTGTTTCCCTATTGATAAATTCACCATTGGAAGCAATTAAACAAGGGAAGGATATACACATGCTCTTTCATGAGTGGTTTTCTTCTAAAATCCAGCCTTTAGCCATAAAAGTCTAGAAATTCCTTTTATTACCTCACTCAGAGTCAACTAGACCCAAATACTTTTGATAAATCCTTACTAATAACTGAAATGCCAATTTATTTATTTATTTAAAATAAAATCATGACTAAAAAACCCTTAGCTTTATGCTTGGTATATAGGATATTCTCAATAAATCTTGACTTTTTTTCTGTCATTATGATAATTGTTGTCATTACTCTTATAACAAAAGATGGACTGAAGCCAAGACATTGATTAGTTTTTGATGAGGCAATGCAGTGAACTGGCTGTCCACCAAAGCTCATGCTTCCTCTTCTATAACAGAGTTACTGCTGGGAGGTGAATGTCCAGTCAGTAATTATATTTCCAAGACTCCCTTGTATCTATGTGTGATCACATACCTAATTTTCATCATTATGAGGAGAAAATTAAGCTTATATTTTATATGTCTTTTTCACTTTTTCTATTTTTTATTGGCTTTTACATTGACCTATGATGAATTAGAAATCTTAAAAAATAGTCCTTTAATATAGATGGCTCGACTAGCACTTCAATAAAATATTGCTATTATCCCTTGCAGAAATAGCATCTCTCTCTGTAGTACTATCAGGCACTTACTTCTAGCTAAATAACCTATACAAGGATGCTCTCAATGAGACCTGACAGCCTCATCCTCTTCCACTCAAACGATGAATTGTTTTAAACAGCTTAGCTTAACGTGAGTACTTTCTTGATGGGAATATTTTTGGCTATCAATATAAAAAGTTATTTCCAAATTTCTCATAGGTTTTGAATGCTTACCTTCCTTATTCACAAGTGCTACTTCTACCGTTTAATAGTCCATTGATTCTTGTTAATTATAATCAAAATATCCTTCCTTTCGACCTTTGCCTGAATTGCCTTTCACCTGGCTCCTGTCTACCTTACTTGAATATATTCTCATAGGCCCTTTTCCGCTTCCTCCGAAACTCCCGGGCCCTTTACTAATTGTAAAATAAATGAAGTGGCCCCCATGGCTTTGGATGTCCAGCCGTGGATGTTCTGCAAGGCTTGTATACCACATATATGTCTTTTCCCACAGAGATTCTTGCTTTAGCTCACTTTTAATATCTAGAGTAAACATTTAAAAAATTAACTAACTTTATATCTTTGCAGTGTGGTTGATATAGTCAACTACATAGCAGCTATTTCAGCAATTTGACTTTTCCTTTAACAACATGAGGAATGCTCATTCAAACACTACGTTCTATAAAAAATGCAATATTTGAGTAAGAGAAGGTCTCTTTTCTCAAGGTGATTTTAATGCCAATTACCATAATATAAGATAGAGTGACAAGCGTGCTTCTAATATCCAATTATTCAATATGTTGCATTGTAATAACCTTTACATTTACTTTTGCCTTCTGCAATCCATGCTCTTATGTTCCTCAAATGCAATGAAGTATTACCTTTTTCTCTGTCTTTTAAGAAATAGATACATTTTATCTATAGTTCCTTCAATTGGCACAAAACAAGCATTCAATAAATGCTTTTTTTTTTTTTTTTAAGTTTTTGAAATTCTCTTTCGAGAGACAAGAATCTTTACCTGAGTATAGTGATAGAATCTAGATAGCCATCTCCCCTCCCATCTAAGGGCTGATAACTGCAGCCTAGCACAAGTGCCATGGTTTGTGGAGCCAGAGGGCACTCACTTCAAATCCTTGCCACACTCTTTAGTCTTGAATGAACTTAAGCATACCACTCAGCCTGTTTCAGCCTCAGTTTCTTCATTTGCTAAAATATACCACTCAGGATTTTATTGTAGAGATTAAAGTATGTGGCAATGACTAGGCCAAGAATACAGAAGGACTACTTTTCATCTGGTTCAATTCCAATTGTTTTATTCATGCTGAGATTTAGCAAAGCAATGTGATTTGTCCTGAAATATTTTGTAAGTTAATGTAGCAAAGCTGGTCAGAAAATACTTATATCCTTAGTTCCAGTTTTGTGATGGCTTCATTTCTTTCTCTAAGGATTATTTATCCCTAAGACAATTCTCTTAAGGGTTAGGTGCCCAAAATAAAGTTAAAAGATGAAGGTAAATAATTTATAAGAAACACATCTGATGTTAAAAATAAAAAGCTAAAGCCCTACAAAAAAAATCACAATACTTGGCTTTATAGGAACTCTCTCCTAATCTAAAATGTCCTTTAAGTACTCGTAGGAAGAAGGTAGTACATGGTTTATGGAGTGGACCAGTGGAGAACATTGAAGAGTCTTCCTCAGAACCATTGGCAGGGAGAAAAAATTATATTAAGTGTCTGTAAATTCAAGGTACTCACAGGGCCCTGAAAAAAGTGTATCTATAACATGGAAACATTCTGAAAAATTTCAACTCAAGGTGTCATTCCTTCTGCAACTTCCCATTTCCATATCTTGCTAACCCAGCCTCTTGTCTCAGCATTATCCCACGGCTAAACAGTGTTCCTTTCATCTTCTCTTTTCATTCAAATCCACTTGCTTGTGAGGGATCTGGGAAGTAGTCAAGAGAACTAAAACAATGAGTGTTTCCTCTAGACCTGGCATGGGCTACTGAAGAGAGACATTTTGGATTTAACACTCTTAGTTTGGAATGTATTAGAATCAAAGCAGATGTAGTATTGTTATACCTCGATAACCTCTGCATAATTTAGAAGGATGTGAACTGTGCTTTTTATGAAAATGACGATGCCAAATGCTTACAGATGCTAAGATAGCAGTATTGGAGAAATTGGAAGCAATGTTATTGTCAAATCAAAAAATGTAAAAATGTGTCTGTATGTGTGTGTATGTTTTCATTTTTCAGCAGCAGGAAATGATGCCACAAGGGGAAGTCTGGTCTGTGAGGTGAAAGAAGAAAAATAATCACATTGATTTGAAGTTATGTCGATGAAAGAAAACTACTGGAAAGAAAAATATATAAAAGGTCAATGAAACTCACAAGAGGAGGCACTGGTCATAATTTTAACAGGTAAAACCTGTTATCCTCTGTAGCCAGCTCAGTGGTCCTTTCCAATTTCCCTGCACATTATATTTCTCTGGCTGTCACCCTTTGCCTTAATATTTCTAGTCTCCACTCACCTGCCTTTTCTTTCTCTCTGGGCAGAGATACCAGCACATTTGCAAGTTTTCCTG